>NC_083402.1:82809819-83434119 GCF_020745735.1 Hemiscyllium ocellatum | reverse complement strand
CAACTTGGCGTGAACTTATTAAACATGCTTGGGTTTTGAACTGATTGTAAGTGATAATTTTGAATAAAATCTAAAGGGAATGCAAGATCATGTACAATTACATTTTTTTTGAGCATTCTATTGACAGAACCTGAACTATTTTGAAATAACATGAGAGGGATGATAAAATGCTCAACATTTATTTCATTTTTGATGAGTAATTACTATTATATGGGTAAAGAAATCTCAGTTTTTGATGGTCTTGGTTGAAAGAGTAGTGTTGACCAGGACACCAGGAAAATTCTATACCCTTAATTGTTCCGTGGAATATATTTTACAGCCAGATGAATTTCTGTGACACAGACTGGGCCTTATCTGGAAGATGATATTTCTAACAGTGGCATTACAGCAACAACCTTCAATTCTATCGACTGCAAAATGATATGAATTGCTTAAGTGAGTCGGCAAAGATGTAGCAACTAGAGTATAACTTGGGAAAAATGGGCCTATTATCTGAATGAAAAGAGAGTGCAGAGCTCTCACTTGCAGAGGGATGTGAGTATTTTAATGCACTTATCAGACAATGTTTAAATTAGATACAGCAGATTACCAAGAAAGTAAATTGTATGTTGTTACTTATTCTAAGGGTAGATTAGATTAGATTAGACTTACAGTGTGGAAACAGGCCCTTCGGCCCAACAAGTCCACACCGACTCGCCGAAGCGCAACCCACCCATACCCCTACATATACCCCTTACCTAACACTACGGGCAATTTTAGCACGACCAATTCACCTGACCCGCACATCTTTGGACTGTGGGAGGAAACCGGAGCACCCGGAGGAAACCCACGCAGACACGGGGAGAATGTGCAAACTCCACACAGTCAGTCGCCTGAGGCGGGAATTGAACCCAGGTCCCTGGCGCTGTGAGGCAGCAGTGCTAACCACTGTGCCACCGTGCCGCCCTAAATGGAATATAAAAGTAGGAAAATTATGCTTCAGTTTGACTGGACACAACTAAGACTGCATCTGGTGTAATGTATTCAGCATTGGTCACCTTATTTAATAAGGGATAGAAATGCATTGGAGGCAATTCAAAGAAGGGTTACCAGACTAATAGCTGGGATGAGGAGCTGTGTTAGAAAGAAGGGTTGGATAGGCTAGATTTGATTCTGCTGGAGTTTAGAAGAGTAAGAGGTGACTTGATTGAAAATGCAACATCTTGAGGATCTTCAGAGTAGATGTGGAGAGATATTTTCCCTTTTTATGGTAAGGGTTACTGTTTACAATCATGAGTTGCCCATTTAGGACAAATGCAGTGACTTTTGTTTTTTTGGAAATGGTTGAGTCTTTGAAAGTACTGCCCTGGAAAGGCAGTGGAAACAGAAACATTGAATTTTCTTTTGAGGCAGAAATGCACAGTTTCTTATTAAACAAGAGGGTAAAAAAATTAGAGTAGGCAGGAATGTGAATTTATAGTTGCAATCATATCAACCTGATCTTATTGAATAATGGAGCAGGCTTGAGGGGCTGAATGTCCTACCGTAAGCTCTAATTTGTATGGTTGTACATTCATGCATATGTGAAAGTCCCTGGCAAGCTCAGTGTTTTTGTCCATCTTTAATTGCCATTGTAAAAGTTTGTATGTCCATTCAATATTCTAACAATAGTAGAGTAGAAACTGTTAAGAAACCAGCTGGTGCACGTGTTCAGGCTTCTGTACCTTCTCCCCGATGGTAGAGATTGTACAAAAATCCTACCCAGACTCTCTCCCAACCTTGTAATCTTGCCTTCCCCATGGCCAATCTAACCTGCAGTCTTGAACTTCTGCAGTCTGTCTGATTGTAGGTATACTACAATGCTGTCAGGAAGGGATTTCCAGGATAGTCACAAAGCAACAGATGATCTAGTTTCAAGTTAGCTTGGTGGTTGACTTGTGGGGAAGATTCCAAGTGTTTGTGTTCCTGTACATCTTCTGCCCTTTTCTTCTGGGTAGTCAAAGTCACAGGATTGGAAGGTGCTATCAGAGAAGCCTTGATGATTGTTTCTATGCATATTTTCGGTGGTACACAATGGAAAACACAATGTTGCATCAGAAATGGATTGTATGTTTAAGCTGGTGAATAGGTACCGATCATGTAGAATGCTTTGTAGTAAATAGTGTCAAACTGTTTGAATACAACACTGCAACCATATTCATCTAGTCAAATGAAGAATATTCCTACAGGACACAAATGATCATGTTGATGTTGGACAGACTTCTAATTGTCTAGTTATCATTGCAATGTGTTATTCTTAAACTGTTCCCATCATTTGTTACCTGGATACATTTTCGTCAAGAGTCTTCTCATTCTCTGCAGTCACCAAGGTAAAATGTAGCAGTTCATCATAGGCATGGCTGACTTTCACATATTTTGTCATTCTCCTTGAGAAGGCATTCTTGCCTTAGGCCTGCTTATGCAATTCTTCCCACCTGAAGAGTGTTTTTTAACTCCTTGCATACTGTTATCACAAATAACGTAAGGCATCTGGATATTCTTGTATGTGATCTCTTGTTCCTACAAATGAAATGTACTAATTGGTGCAAGCTGAGATTTGGAAATTAAACAATTAAACTATGGCCACTCATAGACTTTGTAATGTCCAAATTCCCTCCTTATCTTTCAGATTGTTTGACAGATTTTACGGTTTGTGATTATTGTGTAGTTTTTCAGTCAGATTTAGCTGTATTTGCATGAATTTCATGTGTCTTTTGGCCGAGTCTGAGGTGCTTTGTTTTTTTTTGGGGGGGGGGGGGGTGGAGTGGTTTGTTAGTGCAAGATCTAGTCAGATTTCTTACTGTACCTTGCCAAACCTACATCATTAACTACTTGTTACACCCCTAACACATTACACCCATATTTTATAACAAGCTTGTCGCTCACCAGATATCTCTGAATTCATCAGCAAGATTTGCACCTTTTTAAAACCTGTTGTGCAACTAGACAAGCACAGTCAGTCCAGAGCTGCCCTGCATGGTTGCTGACAATTGCCTTGGACATGGCAGATGGGCATAATTTGGTACCCTGCTTTGAGACCCCGAGGTCCCGCTGACAAGTGGTGCCCATGTTGGACTTGCTTTTCCCTTTGAAAACCACAGTGGAGGCCACAATACCAGACTCTGACTACTGGTCTGAAGTTGTCACTACAGTTATCTGGTAAAATATCCAGCACTTTAGAAGAGGTTCACTGTCCTTCTCCAGTCTTCGAGAATATGTTTCACCATCTTCTCTTTGATACCTCACATTCATAGAGATCATAGGATCCATACAGTGTGGAAGCTGGCCATTTGGTCTATCCAGTCTGCACTGAACCTCCAAAAAAAAATCACACTCAGACCCCAGGGTTCTTGGAGGCTGGCAAATGTTGATGACAATGTCCATGGATGTGAGGTACCTAAGGCTGGTGCCGATGGACCATGCCCTGAGATGTTAGTGCCAATTTCCAACAGAAATGCAATTTTGAACAAGTGGCAAGCTGAATCTGCCAGGTTTCTTTGCATTTTCCTGATATTGAACTTGTTTGGAAAAATGGGATGCTGAATATTAAAGAAGTGAGTTGTGCTGTTAAGAAGGTGTCAGTTGTCAAGTTACCGCTGTCTAGTAAGAATCTCACCATGCAACTTGTTCAAAGCATAAAAGGTAGACCAAGGTGGGCCTCACAGTTACTTTGCTGCCTGATTCTTCCACACATCTTGTCATGGCCTACATCACAGTGATCCTTGTAAGATCCAATGACATCCTTTATGCTTACAATGACAAAATGGAACTTACTTTCATTAAAGTGTGTTTGATTCCAAAAAAAAAGCAAAATTTCTGTACAGTACGACAGCTCAGAGTTCTTTGCAACCTATTTGCTATTAAAACCAGACAAGTGGCACATTGTTAATTTCTGAACCAGTTGAATGCTGATTTGAATAAATCTTAGTTTGGGTGATAGTTTCCTGGGGATCTGTTGCTATGACTGGCTAGCTGACCTTCTTCTTGCCACATTCAAGAAAGTTCTTTTCTATGGTTAGCATTGCTGTTTCACAGCGCCAGGGTGGCTGGCCGAATGGAATTTGCACGTTCTCCCTGTGTCTGTATGGGTTCCTTCAGGTGCTTTGATTTCCTCCCACAGTCAAAAGATGTGCAGGTTAGATTGGCCATGGGGAAGGCAAGATTACAAGGTTGGGAGAGAGTCTGGGTAGGATTTTTGTACAATCTCTACCATCGGGGAGAAGGTACAGAAGCCTGAACACGTGCACCAGCTGGTTTCTTAACAGTTTCTACTCTACTGTTGTTAGAATATTGAATGGACATACACTGTTGAATGTTAAGGGTTTGTATGTGTTTTTGTTTTTGTCGCTGTTTACCTATTATTTACTATCTATGTTATTTAACTATGTGATCTGCCTGTATTGCTCACAAGACAAAGCTTTTCAATTTGCCTTGGTACACGTGACAATAAATTCAATTCAATTCATGTCTTTTGAGCATTGGTATGGACTCGATGGGTTGAATGGCCTGTCTTCACACTGTAGGGATTCTCTGACCCTTGAGCCATACAACTACCAAGTTTATCACCAGAAGAGTGAATTTAGCATTGGCATCTAGGTAAGGTTCTCATTGACTACCTCATTATCAACATCCTCTGGGTTACCATTACTGGAAACTGAAGTGAGCTAGCCATAAATATATTGCGGCTACAAGAGTAAGTCAGTGGTGAGGACTTTTGAAGTGCATAACTTGTCTAGTGTCTTCCCAAGCCTGTTTACCATCAACAACGTATATGTCAGGAATGCGATGGAACACTCCCCACTTGCCTGGGTGAGTGCAGCTCTAACATTATTCAAGGAGCTTGGCATCCTTCAGGGCAAGCAGTTGAGGTTAATCAGACTGGTCCCCAATCCAATGCCTTTCACCTTCATGCCCTTCACCACTATGTGTAACATCTACAAAATGCACTGCACTTCATCACCAAGGCTTCTCCGACAGCATCTTCCAGACTTGTGACCTGTTCTACTTAAGAGGATAAAGACAGCAGGTACATGGGAACACAACAACTTAGTTCCTGTCCAAGGCGCACACCATCCTGACTTGAATGTATGTCACACCTACCCCTGTCACTGGGTCACAATCCTGGAACTCCATTGTTATGGTATCATGGTTCCGAACCTAGTCAAGGAGCGCAGCAATTCAAGAAGGGTACTCATCATCACCTTTTGAAGTGCAGTTAGGGATGGGGAATAACTGCTTTCCTCACTAATGAATTCCAAATCTTATGAATAAAAAAGAAAATAATACTTGGTCTCTGGCATTATAGGGCTCACTTCAAGAGAATAATGTGCATTGGTGCTTCCTTCCTGCTCCGAAGTTGAAGCTACAAATGTATCCCTCATAGCTCCAATGCTCACTCCCAAGCCCTGCATTATTAGTACTACAGCCAGAATCTGAACATTCTTTATAAGTGATTAAATTACCAGCCAAAGTTACAATTTTGAAATTTATAAGATTATGATGTTTTGGGACACTCCAAATTTGGAGTAAATGAAAAGGCTTATGTGCTCAGTTTTGAAGTCCGTCCAACAGTTACTTTGGATGGTTTGATTGTTAGAGGTCATCGAAGCACATTAGTGTTTTATGAGAAGGTGCAAGCTATTTATGCTCGGATATTATGGTAGGCATCTATTCCTTGACGTTGGTAGACTGAGTTTTCCAGAATTGCAAGATGACATCGGTTGTGTGCAGTTATGCTATCTGGGTGTTTTTAGGATGTGAAGAGAGGTGAGGTTGAGTATAGCTGTTTACAATTTCTACCTTGATACAAAGTATTTCATGTCGCTGTGGAAGAGGGCAGATTAAGCCTCTTTTGAGATCGGCTTACAAGCTTCCCTACAATAATACAGACAAAAAGTGGTTCCATGTTGTTGGAGAGAGAAAAGACCACTTGGCTTTGTGAGCTACCACAGCTGAAGTAAAAGGCAGATTGCATCATTTTGAAGCACATCCTGCAGCCATCAAGGGATTCTGAAAGATTGGTCCTGCATGGCCAGTGGGAAGCAGAATTATTAGAACAGGCATAAATTAAACATGAACATTTAAACAGCCTCTCAAAAAGTTGAGAAAATTGTGTGGAGTCATCATTCAAAGTTCCTGATTGATGAAATAGGTGGATAGGCATTGGATTCAGGATTGTAATTCAATGGAAAATAAATTCTGTTATAGGTATTAAAGTAGCACATTCCTTTTTGTAGTTTAAAGTATGTTATCTGAAAAATTAAAATAGCATTTCCTCAGTTGACTTGGACCATAACCAGACCTAAGTTGATGAATTCAAGTAATATTTGTGCCACAAGTGTCAGGCAGTGCTTATCTCTAACGAGAGGACCTAACCATTGCCTCTTGAATTTCAGTGGCATTACCATTGCTAAATCCTCCGCTATTAACATCCTGAGGGCTACCATCGGTTCAAATGTGAACTGGACAAGACATGTAAATATTGTAGTGACAAAAGCAGGTCAAAGGCTAGGAAATCTGCAATGAATAACTTGCCTTTGTTTCCCCAGTGGCTGACCAACATGTACATGGCGTATATCAGTCGTGTTTGAGAACACTGACCACTTGTCTGGATGGATGCAGCTCTAACACCACTCAAGCTCAACACAATTTAGGACAAGCCTTCATGGGGTGATAACTAGAATCATTGTTGTAATGTTAGAAACGGAGCAGCCAACAGGCTGTCATGAAGAGCATGTGATCAAGACCAGATTTATTTTAAAGTGTGTTGATGAAAGGATAAACGTGTGGCTATCTTTCCAAGAGAGCAGATGGTGCCTCAGTTTTATGTCTCATTCAAAACATAATTCCTCTATGACAGCTCAACATTTCCTCTGTATTGCTTTTTAGTGTCAGCCTAGATTTTTCTGCTGATGTTTGGGATTCTGGAATGGGACTCAAACTACTAGAGTTCTACCATTTGAACCATGGCTAAACTAAAGGAAACCATTGTTATTCAGAGTTATTGTATTCCTTGTTGGACATGTTTAGTTTCATCAATCTTCAATTAGCTGGAGATGATTTAGCTTATCAGAAACAGAAGAAGAAGGATTGTGTTTTGGGGTACGAGGAGAAATATAGTGCTTCACTTTTTTTTAAATTCACTTAGAGTTTCAAAACACAGCATAATAATGCATTATATATCGCAATTTTATTATTGAAAAAAAAAGATTGTTCTCACGAGATGGTGTGCCCTGGAAGTGGGGTTTGTTGTCTTTACTATTGAGGAACCCATGACCATGAGAGGTAACCAAAGATAAACTGTTACAAGTATCATCTGAGAATTTTCGATTTGATACATCAGTAACAGATGGTTTGTGGTTCAGTAACATTGGAATTATTTAACTGTAGAAATTACATTGTCTTTCTTTCCTCAATTTTTTTCTAGCATGAAAATGTTCAGTGAAAGTTTAAAGTAAGGTGACTTGATTGAAACATGCAAGATCCTGAAATATCTTACAGGGTAGTTGGAGAGGGAAATGTTCTTTTTATGGAAGAATTGAGAACAGGGGACTACAGTTTAGAAATCAGAAGTTGTCCTTAAAAGTTTTTCTCTGTAGATTTTAACTCTTAGAAACTTTCTTTCTGAAAAGGTGGTGATTATTTTTAATGGAGAGGTGATATACCTATTTCCACAATTATGGGGCCTTAATTGGTTAGCTACCATCTCAGTAGCAGGATTTCTCTTGATGCATGATCAGCAGCTCCTTAGGAAATGTTTATTCTACTCTTTTATAAGCAATGACATTTCTGTTAGTATATTGAAACTATTTTTTATATGCAGTAGAGAAAGGTGTGAACATAAAACTAATGTAAGCTTCTAAAACAGTGCTATTTTTCTAGGTGCATCAGTCAGAGGAAAGGGAAAGGGGTGCTGGGTGGGTTAGTCTTCGGAGGGTCGGTGTGGACTGGTTGAGCTGAAGGGCCTGTTTCCACACTGTAGGGAATCTAATCTAATCATAACCTGTATATCGTGAATGTTTTATTATTAAGCTCTGGATTCCAACTAACTTCTTTTAAAAAAAACAGGATAACAATTTCGTTACAGGTATGTGCAATCTAAAACTTACTTTGGAGAAAAGAAATTAAATTTCACCATTTTAAAATTTTGGGTCAGTGTGTGAGGTTCACTGATGGTTGCACACTATTCAGTATAATTAGCAGGCCTTCAGATAAGGAAACAATCCTTCATATGCAGCAGTCAACTTTGGGCTGATGAACGACGAGTCATGTGTCCCATATAAGCTTGCCGGATTCATGTGATAGAAACTAATCTTCTCCAATGATATTCAGCAACATTTATCAATGCTGATTCTTTCAGTATCAATATCCTAACTAGACAAACACTCAAATTCTGAGAGAACTCAAGTTGGGAAGGTGGGGGATTCTGCAACAAATAACTTGCCTCTTGACTCCAGTATATCTGTCCATAATCTACAGTAAGTAATGCAGGAACATTGTTGGATTACATCGAGTTGTTTTGTAAATGCAGCACCAACAACATTCAAGAAGCTTGATGCTATCCAGGACAAAGCAGCTCGCTCGATTTTGCGCCTTCTACATCATCTTAACTTTCTGTTCACCTCTGTCACATTGTAGTAATGGTGTGTACCATATGCAAAATGCTTTGCAGCAATCAAGTGTGCTTCGATAGCACCTTCATACTGTAATCTCAGCCACTTGAAAGGACTATGGCAACAATTGCACAGGAACATCACCACATGCTGGTTGGAACTATATTACTATTCTTTTACAGTATCTGGGTCAAAAATCTTAGAATTCCCTCCCTATTAACTATACTCTGTCAACTGGAATAGTTCAAAAAGAGAGTTCGCCACCCTCTTCTCAACGACAGTTGGTGTTAAGTAATCTTTGCTGGTCTTGTCAGTGGTTCCCATATCCTATAAATAAATTTAATTCTACAGGAGTCCATTTACTGAAAATTGATGCAAAAGGAGTAGTTAGGACTGGTTGTGGGGAGTAATGAGCAAGTATTATTTGAGGGCTTGTAATTATAAATAATCAGGATGGATAGTATGGAATAAAGCACAGATGCAGTTTGGAAGGGAATGGATTTGGGTAGCATGATGGTGTGGTGATACAATATGGTTATTTGTGAGAGATTTTTGGGCAGGTAAATGAAGTGAATAAATTCAAGATGTAGCATTGATGGATATCTCGACTGGTAAAACATTTTGTGGAGTTAATAGGAGTTAGGACAAAGGAAGTGGTTGAGATCAAAGAAAAATGCTTGATATATTCTATTCTGGCTGTAGGGAAAAATTGGAGGTGTTAAAGTTCTGAAATTTGAATCTCTGTCACAGGTCTAACTGTTCCCTAACTGTTGACAAAACTTGATAATGTAATTGACTTACTACAAAATTCAACAGTTTTTGTTTGAAAATTTAATCAACATTTGTTGGAGGTAAGACTTGTATTTCTTGTCTTCCACCTGCTAATATGCATGCAAACTCGATTTGTGTGTTTGCGCTTGCTTGGGTTTTTCATTTTCACTTTTGTGTGTTTACTGACAAAATAACTAACAAATTTAATGATATAAATATTTTCATTTATTTTTTATCAGCTCCAGAATGACTGTGGGTACAATGGGATCCAATGGACCTAGTAGGAATTCATAACTTTTGTGCAGAAGTTATTCATGTCATAGATACCAACTGTTTCACTAAGATGCTGTTCAGATGTCAGTATTTATTGTGACATGTCCTGCCTTAAAAATTTGAGCAGACTTGTGAAAGCTATGTGGTGTGGAGTTTCAAGCCCATGTATGCATTGTTTTGCATTTGAGAGTTAGAGGCAATTGTCAGGGTTTGTACAAGAACAAAATTTTAAAATGGTGAAATTTAATTGCTTTTCTCCAAAGTAAGTTTTAGATTGCATATACCTGTAATGAAACTGTTATCCTGTTTTTAAAAAAAAAGTTAGTTGGAATCCAGAGCTTAATAATAAAATATTCATGATATACAGGTTATGATTAGATTAGATTCCCTACAGTGTGGAAACAGGCCCTTCGGCTCAACCAGTCCACACCGACTCTCTGAAGACTAACCCAGCCAGCACCCCTTTCCATCTGACTGATACACCTAATACTATGGGCAATTTAGCATGGCCAGTTCACCTGACCTGCACATCTTTGGACTGTGGGAGGAAACCGGAGCACCCGGAGGAAACCCACACAGACACTAGGAGAATGTGCAAACTCCACACAGTCATCCGAGGCTGGAATCAAACCTAGGACCCTGGTGCTGAGAGGCAGTGATGCTAACCACTGAGCCATCATGCTGCTATAATGCATGTTTCATTAATGCAAGTTCACTATAATGCAATTGACGAATTGGGGACGCTGTTTCTATGGTGTGAACTTTTTAAAGTTTGTATTGTTTATAACTCTATTCTGGTGCCATTAGTTCAAATGGTGCTGCTATTATGTGATATTCTTATGACAAGGAATTGCAAGTGAATGGAGCTACTATGTTATAGCAGAACTGACTATACGGAATTTTTTTTTTGGAATTGAGCGTTCCAGTTCTTACGGAATATTGACCACCCAGAAAGGCCAATTGTGTATCCATATTTTGCTATTAGCTACTTTATAGATGTCAGTTATCGATATTTTTCACGCAGGGCCTCCTTTTTATCAAGTGCTGTTCATATTGATGCTGATGCAATTTTGCTCTTTTAATTGCACCAACACTTTTTGTCTGAGTTCCTCCAGCATGTTCCAGAAGCACATTTAGTAGTGTGCATTTAAGGAACCTGTACATGTCCAAAACGTCATGGATGCTTTACTTTCTCAGCACTGGAAGAAAGATACAATTGAATATAATTTCAGAAAATCAACATTTTTCATATGATTTCAATTTGAGGAATTTCTTGTTGCCATCAGTAATAATCTCTAAACAATGTTGTTTTATCATGGCTTCTGTTTGGAGAATTGTATTTTTAAAAATTGACTTGTTGAGACATATATTGTGACGCATGTCTGGGATTTGTACCCAAAAGTAGGGACCCACCACTATACCGCAACAGCCATTTATAAACGTCTTGTAGTTTTCCTGTTATATTGATCTTATTCAATACTATGCAATAATTGTCAAATTACGTGACAGTTTAATAATATTTGTTTACTAGATTCACTAGAATACAATGCATCAAGTTTAGACAATGATTTGAAAACACGCTCTCACACTTTTATTACCTTTTTTGTCAATGCCATAAGTAGCTTGAGATGTAATATTTGCACTGCATACATTTTCTGTGATCATACAAGTTTGTTTCATATCTATTTTTTGTTTTCATTTCTCAGAAAGGTAGTACAAAAATGTTGCACTCTTAACTCTGGCATCATCAGTAACTCTCACAAAGATGTAATGAGCAGAAAGGTTCGTGAAGAGGAGCTAAAAAGTGAAAATTAAGTGAATGACAAAAAGTCACAAAATTGATCGTTTTGAGAGAGTAATACATTTGTTGCTATATTTTGCCACGTATATATGTTTCGAATTATGTTCAGAAGGACTGTTTTTAGTTGTAACATGATAAATCTTTTAAAGGAAAAAGATGTTGTGAAGAGTTGCTCTCCAAAGCCCGCAAAACAAAGCAGTAATATAGTATAGAAACTGAAATACAACCTGAAGCTTCCTGATTACAGTTGGGCTTCTTAAGTTGTTTGTCCTTTGAGATAACACCAGGATTGCTATTGTGGGGGAAAAAAACAAAGATGGTCATTGCTAGAAAGTAGCCTTGTTAGCCCCATCAGCTACAGGGAATGGGCCAGAAGGCTCGGCACCATCTATGTTCATTATTGTGGGGTGGTGGCACTCGTGGGTACATGTTTGAATGTTAAGATTGATCAAACAAGTGAATTTTGAATGAATTGCTGGTTTAGGATTTCATCTCTTGTGTTTACACTCCATCTCTGTTACTTACTTTTGAAGGATGCTACACCTTTTGTGTTTATTAATTTGCATGTGGTACAGTGATCCTAGGCGAGCTTTGCAGTGGACTCCACTTCAGTATGAGTGTCCTCCTTGTGCTTCCCTTGCTGTGCGAGTATAGTCCAGACTCAAACTTCCCTTTAGTAAGAGTGTTTTCAGTATTCTGGTTACATGACCAGCCTGATTTATTTGTGCATGTTTTAATCTGGTGTTGATGCTTGGTGTGCTAGCTTTCATAAGCACCTTGTTGTATTTTGTCCTGCCATCTGATTTTCAGAAGTTTATAAAAGCAGCTTGTGTGAAACCACTTAGTGCAATGTCTCGACTGGTATGTGCTTTTGGAAGAGGTCAGTGAATGCACTGCTCCATTGTTTATAATTGGACAGCTCCAGCAGAAGCACCAAGAACAGAACATATGCCTCTAAAGTTGTTGATCCGACCACCCTAGATTTGACACAAACAAATGTCAGGGGCTTTGTGATGTAATAGAGACATCTATCCTGAAATAAGTTACAATGGTTCAGCAGTTGGAAAGTTTGCATGCCCTCGATGGTGCTGAGTCTTCTGGCCCTTTCCCAGTAGCTGATGGGGTTAACAAGGCTACTTTCCAGCAATGACCTTCTTTGTTTTTTTCCCCCCCACTATGTTCTATGATTCCATCCATGATAGCAATCCGGGTATTGCAATCAAATATTGCATGGCTGAGAAGCTGCGATGATTCCAGGAAAATATTGAGGTCTCGAGGGATGTACTTTACGATTTTGTTTGCTGATGAATGTGACCCAGCTGCCAGTTCAGAGCCAAACATCCAACATAGCATGCACCTAATCTCAAATGTGTTTGATAATTACAGCCCTGTGATCACCACAACAAAAATTGAAACAGTGCACAGCCTGTTTCATTAATCTATCAGTAATGGATAAGTTTGATAACCTCTATAGCAGGTGCACTCAAACTGTTTTTATGCATGTGATGAGTGCAAGAATTGCCAAATTTAAATGCAGCCGTTGGAAGTTCTCAGATATCAATATCAGAATGAATAGAAGCAAGTCTGTCTATGAAAGATTCAAAGACAAAACATTTAGTCATATTCATAGAGTCGTAGAGATGTACAGCATGGAAACAGACCCTTCGGTCCAACCTGTCCATGCCGACCAGGTATCCTAACCCAATCTAGTCCCACCTGCCAGCACTCGGCCCATATTCCCTCCAAACCGTTCCTATTTATATCCCCATCCAAATGCCTCTTAAATGTTGCAATTGTACCAGCCTCCATCACTTCCTCTGGCAGTTCATTCCATACCTGTACCGCCCTCTCTGTGAAAAAGTTAAGTCTCTTTTACATCTTTCTCCTCTCATGCTAAACCTATGCCCTCTAGTTCTGGACTCTTCCCCAACCCCAGGAAAAATACTTTGTCTATTTATCCTATCCATGCCCCTCATAATTTTGTAAACCTCTATAAGGTCACCCCTCAGCCTCAGAGGCTCCAGGAAAAACAGCTCTAACCTGTTCAGCATCTCCCTACAGCTCAAATACTCCAACCCTGGCAACATCCTTGTCAATCTTCTCTGAACCCTTTCAAGTTTCACAACATCTTTCCGATGGGAAGGAGACCAGATTTGCACGCAATATTCCAACAGTGGCCTAACCAATGTCCTGTACAGCCGCAACATGACCCCCCCCAACTCCTGTACTCAATACTCTGATCAATAAAAGAAAGCATACCAAATGCTTTCTTCACTATCCTATCTACCTGCGACTCCACTTTCAAGGAGCTATGAATCTGCACTCCAAGGTCTCTTTGTTCAGCAACACTCCCTAGGACCTTACCATTAAGTGGATAAGTCCTGCCAAGTTTTGCTTTCCCAAAATGCAGCACCTCGCTTTTATCTGAACTTAACTCCATCTGCCACTTCTCAGCACATTGGCCCATCTGGTCAAGATCCTGTTGTAATCTGAGGTAACCCTCTTCGCTGCCCACTACACCTACAATTTTGGTGTCATCTGCAAGCTTACTAACCATCTCTTATGCCCGCATCCAAATCATTTATGTAAATGACCAAAAATAGAGGACCCAGTACCAATCCTTGTGGCACTCCACTGGTCATAGGCCTCCAGTCTGAAAAGCAACTCTCCACCACCACCCTCTTCTAGCTTTTGAGCCAGTTCTGTATCCAAATGGCTAGTTCTCCCTGTATTCCATGAGACCTAACCTTGTTGATCAGTCTCCCATGGAGAACCTTGTCGAGCGCCTTACTGAAGTCCATATGGATCACCTCTACTGCTCTGTCCTCATCAATCCTATTTGTTACTTCAAAAATTTTATTCGGCTATTTTGTTTAAAAATATTGTCAAACACAATGAAGAGTACAGGAGAAAATATCAAAAATAGCACCAGGCATAATTTAAAAATGTACAACCTGGTGAAGCTACAAGGTTAGATGTATGCAGAAGCAGTATGTAATCTATCGAACTAGGTAATTCCACAACCAGTGGATAAGATCGACTCTGTCATTCCTGACATGTCTAGTTATAAGTGGTCATGGACAATTAAACAACCAACTAGAGAAGAACAAGCTATGAACAAATCCATCATCAACTATGGGGGAGCCCAATACGAGTGCAGTGGATAAGGCTAAAGCATTTGCATTCATCTCAGCCAGAAATGTGAAGTAGACGACACATCTCAGCCTCTTTCTGAAGGTCCCACGACTGCAATTGCCAATTTGCATCCAATTTGATTAATATCATGTGATGTCAAGAAATGTCTGCATACAGCAACAAAACTTCTATACTTTGACAATGTGCTGATCATGTTGAAGTTCGCACTACAGAACTAGCTGCACTCCTAGCCAAGCTGTTCAAAATGTGAACATTTGCTTAATATCACCTTTCCGTAAAGAGCAGGACAAATTCAACCTGCCTATTTACCACTTCATCAATCATCAGTAAAGTGTCAGAATGTGCATGGCAGTACAATTAAACAGTACATAGACAGCAATAACATGCTCACCAGTATACAGTATTATTTCTATCAAGGCTATTTGATTCTAAATCTCCATTAGAGCCTTGATCTAAACATAGGTTAAAAAAAAATTGGAATTTCCTAGGTGTAAATGGAAGTGACTGCCCTTGACATCAAGGTAACGTCTAGCTGGATGTGCCATCAAGGAGCACTAGTAAAACTAGAATTGGGAGAAACTTCTCTGCTTTTTGCAGTCAAAAACAGGGCAAGGTGTTTTGTGGATATTGGAGGTAAATCATTTCAGCTGCAGAAATCTCTGCAGGAGTTCCTCTGGGGATAAATTTTCTTCTCAGCTTGTCAGAAAAAGTTATGATGCACCTTGGGAGTATGTGAGACTTGAACCTGGTCCAGGTAGCTCAGTGGTGAGGACACTATCATTGTGCTACAAGACCTTAGCTGCTCAGGGTAGTGACCTAGGCCCAATGACCTTTAGCTTCTTCATCAATGATAACCTCTGACCTTTATGATGAGGGAAAGTTGGGGATGTTTGTTGATGATTGCACAATATTCAGCGCCATCTACGATTCCTCAGATACTGAAGTAGGTTGTGCTTGTACCAAGACCTGGATAATATTCAGGTGTGGGCTGATAAATTGACAAAACGCTCATGCCACACAAGTGGCAGATGTAAATCTTTAAAAGACTAAATAAAATTATCCTAGTTTAAATATTTAATTTATCATTAATTTCAAAATAGCTCTAATTGTTTTTGTTTGGACAAGCTTTAACTATAAGAAAAATGCAGCTTTTGAATTGTAACTAAAGATAAGGTTTTGTTAGCAAAAGCTGCATATAATAATAAACAGCTTCATACGATCAGAAATTAGAAGTGGAATTCCCTTAGGTTCTTTTGTTGACAATTTTCTGGAATTCTGTCTCTAGGTCTTTCAGTGTTTGATTCACAAATGTCTGTCTTTTGGAACTTCTTTCAACCTCTGAATTGATAAGACCTAACAATTGGTTCAACTTCATAGTTAAATTATTTTCATTGGTTATAGCCAACTGGAGAACAATGGAACTATTCACAACATTTCTTTCTTCTGATTTGTACGAGTCTCCATTCATTACCACCACATTATACAACACAAGACAGCATAGGAGCAGTCCCTTCATCCCACCAAGCCTGCACTGATTCCTATTCCTTATTTAGACCCACTACTTGTCCATATGTGGTTTGTATCCAGTTCTCCTCCTGTTCATGGGTCTATCAATGTTGCAAAGGTGCTTGCTTCCACCATTTCCACTGGCAGTTCATTCTAGGCACCCATCAGCCACCTGATGGAGGGCTCCTGCCCGAAATGTTGATTCTCCTGCTCCTCGGATGCTGCCTGACTTCCTGTGCTTTTCCAGCACCACGATTTTCAACTGATGGAGGCAAGCATGCTGCATGCCTTTTTGACTACCGTATCCACTTATATTTCAAGGATCTGTGGACCTGTAAGCCCCGATCACTCTGTATATCAATGCTGTTGGGATGGGTATGTTCCAACTAGCACAACAGTATCTGATTGCATTTCCCACATACAGAAGCTTACAGTAACTAATTAATGCTTTTAAAATAAGCTTAAAGATTTTGAACATGACGCAGCCCCATTAATAAAGTTACTTTACTAATTGCTGCATATTCAGTTACAACTTATTTGAAGCACACTGTTTCTGGCAGTTTACTAGTTACATAGTAATCCTTGATTAATACATGTGAATAGTTTATGAAGTTCAGAATATAAAATTACTTTTTAGCCTTCTGTTCATACAAAACATCACTTTTACCACGTTAGCCACAACAGTGAATGTATGAATACAACAAAAGCAATCAAGCTACATTAAAATTAGGCCTGTGTAAATTATGCAGGGAAAAATAAATTTATTTCAAGAGAATCTGTACATCTTCCCTTATTGTTAAACATTGTTTCTTTTGAAGCATTATTATCACTGATTCTTGTATCATTAACATTCTAGAGGTACTCGATGACCAGAACCTTAGCTGGACCAGCTGTATAAGTATTGGGACTGCAAGAACAGATTAGAATCTGAAAGTTTAGTGGTGCACAATTTGTGTCATGAAAGCCTGTCCACCATCTACAAAGCACAAGCTTGATGAGGGCTCTTATAATATTTATATTTCAATGAAAATCCTTACTGTAGTAGATACACATCGTTTCTTATTTGTTCAACTGATGTGGGCATCACTGGCAAGGCCAGTAATTGTTGTCCATAGAACATAGAAAAGTACAGCACAGAACAGGCTCTTTGACCCACTATATTGTGCCGAGGATTATTCCTAATGTCAAATAACCTAACCTATGCATCCCTCGATTCACTGCTGTCCATGTGCATGTCCAGTAGTAGCTTAAATATCCCTAATGACTGCTTCCACCACCATCGCTGGCAATGTAATCCATGCATTCACAACTCTGTGTAAAAGACCTACCTCTGACATCTCCTATACCTTACTTTTAACACCTAAAAACATGATCCCTCATGCCAGTCAAGCCTGTCCTGGGGAAAAGTCTCTGGCTATCGATTGTATCCATGCCCCTCATTACCTTGTATACCTCGATCGGGTCACCTCTCTTCCTTCTCTCCAGGGAGAAAAGTCCGAGCTTAGTCAACCTCTGTTCGTAAGATGAGCCCTCCAGCCCAGGCGGCATCCTGGTAAACCTTCTCCAAAGTCTATCTTTCCTATAATAGGGCAACCAGAACTGGTCACGATATTCCAAGTGTGGTCTCATCAGGGTTTTGTAGAGCTGCAGAGAAACCTCGCGGCTCTTAAACTCGATTTCCCTGTTAATGAAAGCTGTAACACCATATGCTTTCTTAACAATCCTATCCACTTGGTTGGCAAATTTGAGGGATCTATGCATTTGAATGCCAAGATCCTGCTGTTGCTCCACACTGCCATTCAACATTCAAGTTCAACCTTTCAAAATGCATCACTTCGCATTTATCCAGGTTGAACTCTATCTTCCATTTCTCAGCCCAGCTCTGCATCCTGCCTATTTCACACCGCAACCTGCAATAGCCCTCGATACTATAAACGGTACCTCCAACCTTTTGTATTATCAGCAAATTTACTAACCCACTCCTCAACCTCCTCATCCAAGTAATCTGTAAAAGCTACAAAGAGCACAGGCTGAAGAACCGAGCCCTGCCAGACACCACTTGCCACTGATCTCCAGGCAGAATACTTTTCATCTATGACCACTCTCTGCCTCTGTCAGCCAACAAATGCTTCATCCAATCAGCGAAATCTCCCTATACCCCATACCTCCTAACTTTATGAATGAGCCTACCACAGGGAACCTTATCAGATGCCTTGCTTGAAGTCCAAACACACCAAATCCACTGCGCGACCTTCGACCTGTCTCGTTACCTCCTCAAAGAACTCAATAAGACTTGTGAGGCATGACCTGCCCCTCACAAAGCCATGCTGACTGCCTTTAATCAGGTTACGATTTTCCAAATGCTCTCAAATCCTGTTCCCTCAGAATTCTTTCCAAAACATTTCAGACCACAGACTATTCTCTAATTGCCAGGGATTTCCCTACTACCCTTCTTGTAAAGAGGAACAACATTTGCCTCCCTCCAGTTCTCCAGTATGACTCTCGTGGAGAGTGAAAAAGCAAAGATATTCGCAACCAACTTTGCAACCTCCTTGCTCACTTCCCAGAGTAAACGAGGATAAATCTGGTCTGGCCCTGGGGACTTATTAATCTTAATACTGGTTAAAATTTCCATCACATCAACGTCATCAATCTTGATCTGTTCAAGCTTGTTTCCCAGCACGTCAAAGTTTTCATTCACAACCAGGTCCCTTTTCGAAGTGAAACTCAAAGCAAAAAACTCATTTAAGGGCTTCTCCTATCTGCTTAGATTCCACGCACAAGTTCCCTATGCTACTATCCATGACAGACTCTACCTTCTCCCTGATCCCACCTATGAGTAAAATGCCTTTGCGTTCTCCCTAATCCTTCCCGCCAAGTCTTTTTTGTGCCCCCTCCGGGTTTTTCTCAGTCCATTTCTGAATTCCTTTCTAGCAAGTCTGTTATCCTCTAAAGCTGTGGTGGACCCTTGCTTCCTCCACCTTACATAAGCTGCTTTCTTCCTTTTGATGAGAAGCTCCTCTGTTCTTGTCATCTCAGCCTCCTCTTGTCTGTCTTAGAGGAACAAATTTGTGCATCACTCGCAACAACTGCAGCTTAAACTGTCTCCACATGTCTGTTGTACCCTTTCTCTGGAACAATTGCTCCCAGTTTATACTTCCTGTCTGATGGTGTCATCATTTCCTATTCCTCAATTAAATATCTTTCCATGGTAACTGCTCCTTTCCCTCTCCATGGCTACAGTAAATGTGAGGCAGTTGTGGTCACTGTCACCAAAGTGTTCTCCCACAGTGAGGTTTTACACTTGTCCTGGCTCATTGCTGAGCACCAAATCCAAAATGGCTTCTTCCTTCGTCGGCCTGTCTGCATAATCTCTGCCCATCTCTAATCATGTTTGAATTGAGTGGCTCGCTAAACAATTTCAGTTACACAAGCCAACCACATTGTGGGTCTGGAGTCTTATGTAGATCAGAATAGGTATTGGTGACAAATTTCTTTCCCTAAAGAACAGTAGTGAACTACATAAGTTTTCATGACAATTGATGATAGATGTCATGGTCAGTCATCATTCCTGAGACAGGCTTATATTCCAGATTGAGAAATTGAATTTAAATTTGAAGTGGCAGGATTTGAATGCACCCTAACATGCATTAACATAGGCCTTTAGATCACTAGTCCAGTCAGAGTCCTGGATCAAAAAGATTGATATTGCTCAATGTTAGTTTTTAAAATTCTTATTCATGATGCCAAGTATGTTAAAGTTGGTTTATGGAAGTGAATTTTACAGAGTTTGCACAAATAAGCCTAAGTAGGTTAAGTACTGTTTTGCATTCTGCAGGATATGCATGTTGTTTTCCATTAACTTCAGAGCACTATTTTTAGTTTTCGAAGGCTTAATATTTTACAGGTGAGTAAAATATAGAATATTTTAATCATGTTTTTAACAATTATTATGTTCTAATACACAAGTAAGAACAGATTGAGAATATGCTGTAAATTTCATGAGGAAAGACATTTTTATGTTGAAAATAGGTGCTGCACAGTATTGGGAGAATGATATGCAGAAAATGACCCATCTCTTTAATGTGATCTACTTCTAACTGGCCTACTTAGGTACTTTGCCAGATCTATAATTAAATCAGCAGACCACGGAATATGGAGAATGTAGACGCTTCAATTTTCTAAAACCATGCTGTGCAAATGCTGCTGAAAGTTATATAACACAATTTAGTTAGTAAGTTTTGGTTTTAGAAGCAGAAATGATAACTTATGATTAGGTAATAGAACTAGCATAAAGCTCAACTCTGCTTCTGTGGTTAAAAATCACACAACACCAGTTTATAGTCCAACAGGTTTAATTGGAAGCACACTAGCTTTCGGAGTGACGCTCCTTCATCAATCACCTGATGAAGGAGCGTCGCTCCGAAAGCTAGTGTGCTTCCAATTAAACCTGTTGGACTATAACCTGGTGTTGTGTGATTTTTAACTTTGTACACTCCAGTCCAACACCGGCATCTCCAAATCTCTGTTTGTGGTTATGTTTGATAGCAAATTATGGAATAATTGATCTCTTGAAAAGTCTTGATGGAAAAAGTATGCAATGTTAGGCATCTTCGTGGAGAGCAGTACAAGTTAGAACAAGTGAAAGAATATTAAAATGCTGGAAATTGCAGTGGGTCAGGCAGCACCCATGGCGAGAGAGCATGCTAATGCTTTGAGTCTAGATGATTCTTTGACAGAGCTGAGGTGAAATGTGGAGGGGGCAGCATTTATGCAATTGGGGGCGGGGGGGGGGAGCGAATTGAGTGCTGGTGGAGAAAGGATGTTGATGGTGCAGATTAAGTGATTGTTCTGCCATTCTCACATTACAATAGTGTGTTTTACTGCCAGACTGGAAAGAACAAAGTCTCCCACTGGAATAGGAAATGGGGAGAGAGGGCATGGTGGCAGAGAATGTAACAAGTGAGGCTCAAAGAGGGATCGAATGAGAGTGGGGTCATAATCTGAAGTTGTTTAACTCAATATTAAGTCCAGAAGATTGTAAAGTGCCTAGTCTGAAAATGAGATGTTCCTCCAGTTTGTGCTGTGATTCATTGGAGCATGGCAGCATGCCGTGTACAGGCAAGTCGGCATGCAAGCAGGGTGCTGTGTTAAAATGACTGGCTACGGGAAGATTGGGGTCAAGTAAAGAAGATACTCTGAACAAGCAACTGCACCACACCGCTAGCTCAGTGTTGTTGACAATTATATAACTCTTCTTTCAGGTGTTTTCCAATCTGGTTGATGCTTTATAGCAATATTATTTTAAAACTTTGACTATATACCTCACTGAGGAGTCTTTAGGACAACCCACATGCAATAGCCTGCTTTAAAAAATCTGCTCACATTTTGATAGCTATGACAATCCATCACATTTTTAAACCACTTCCAACATTCCATCATTTAATGTTATCAGATCCTTGAACAACTTCGGCATGTAGACCTGTGTCCTCACCAAAAAATGATCAGTTCTTCCTTGCATTGTACTATTTCCGTGTATCAAATTTTGTTGCAATCCGTCCATTTTAATATGTATACTTTATTTGTCACTTTGTAAACAATTAGTGCTAAAACATTACCTCTGCCCTAATTAGTTAACAAAGTAGACGAAGATCAGAGGAGAAGTGTACTTTATCACCAGTTTTTTTTTATATAAGACAGTTTGGCTGGCTTAGAAATCATGTCTAATGAGTGAGAAATATTTAATAATGCAATTTGGAAATAGGGAATTTGACCCAACCAATGCATGTTGATGATCCTAATTTGCATTTACTCTGTTTTTATACCCATTTGTTTATTCCTTTAGTACAGTAGATTAGATGTAAGTTAGATATTTTTAGAACATTTTGCGCAACAAACATGCAGGCAGGTTTGGTCTCTCCAAGATTTTTGTACATTTACAAGAAGACTTCTTTACACAGAGACTTATTTCAGGAATGTCTGCTCATTTTCTTGTAATAAAAACAAGTGTACCAATTGCTTGCCGCATCTTCATGTTAACTTAGTGCCTTAAGAACAAAACACCCAGGTCCCTTACCACTTTGTTTTTCTAACAAATGGGTAGCTTTAAATTTTTTTTTTCACCTGCCATGTGCCTGCCAATTCAATTAGGCTATCTAAATCCCCTTGCTGCCTTTTCTATCCACCTAACAATTCACATGGTCACTCAGTTTTGTGTCATCACAAATATTACATTTGGTTCTCATATCCAAATTATGGATATGAATTGTGAATAACTGGAGCTGAAGTAGTGACACTGGTCACACTGCCCACACTGCCAAGCTGAGAATAATCAATTTGTTGCAACTTTCCACTTTGCAATCTGTTAATAAATCTTCAACTCATTCCAGTATTCCAACTGCTGTAATTGTTTATTAATCTATTGTGTGGGATCATCTTGAAAGCTTTCTGAAAATCCAAAAACATCACTTTCACTGGTTTTGCCTTATCTGTTTTGCTAGTTATATCCTCAAAAAATGCTCACTGGTTCACCCAATGCAATTTTTCTTTCATAAATCCATGTGGACTCTACCCAGCCCTACCATTATTTTCTACATCTCCAATTATCGCATCATTTGTAATAGATTCCACTGAAAAAGGTAATAGGTAGTCAGACCATTTGTCCTTTCTATATGCAATGGGCCTAATTTCACGTATGTGCTATTACTCCCCCTGTACTTGGATCTGAGGTTTCCTGTTTTATCTCTCCCTTCTTGTTTAAATACTAGGGTTACATTTGCGACCTTCCAATCAGCAGTGATGTTAGAAAACATATTATTGTGGAATAAGATGACCAATGTATCCATTATTTCTGTAGCTGCCTTCTAGGAAGTGGATTTTCATGTCCAGGGAATTTATTGCCTTTTCGTCCCATTAATTTCTTCAGTAATTGTTTTACTGAACAATTTTTCAGTCCCCGATTCACCACTGGTTTCTTGACAGACTGGTATTCAGCGGAAGTTGCTTGTATCCTACTTCACGATGGTAGGCAGGCCTATTCTCCATTATAAACTTTCTTGTTTTTGCCTGTAGTGGGCCTGCTTTTTCTCTTCCAGGTATCTATAGAAGCTTTTACAGTCTTGCTAGCTCTTGTATTTGTTCTGTTATTGTTAATTGGTTAGAAAGAATTACTCAGCCTTAATAAAATAATCCAGTGTCTTCAACAGCCCCTTGTTCACCATACCAGCATTCTTAAAAGAAGCTTGTTCTTATTCTGCATTTTTTTCCAAGAAAACTTGCTTCAGTACTAATGTACATCTGTGACTGATTTTCAGTTGATTTATTGATGTACAGAAAATCCATTGGAATTAATCAGTTTAGCAGGCCTCAGTAGACTTATTGGTTTTGTTTTCTTTTAGGATGAAAATTGAGGCAGTAACTGATAACTTATCATTTTTTTTCCCCTCAATGATGTCCATGTATGAGTTCTTGCTCATGACTCATGTATTATCTGATACAAAGCTGCAACTGTTTGTTTTGTTTACAGTCTCAGTGAAATGTTATGCTTCTCCTGTGAAGATGACAAATATGAACATAAATAAGAGCAGAAGCAGGCCACTCTGCCTTTTAGGTTTTTCTGCTGCTGAGTACAATGACACTTGAACCTTTACATCAACACCATTTTTCTGCTGTATGCCCACACCCCTTGATTTCAATGGTGAAAAAATCAGCTGATCTCAGCCTCCAGTATGCTCACTGAACATTCACATTGTAAGAGAGAGAATTCAAAGCTCTCAAATTCTTGTCAAAAAAGTTTCCCCTCATTCTGGTCCAAAATGGTGAGCCCTTAAATTCCACAACCCTGATTCATGGATTCTGCTCTCAGCATGTCTCTCAACAAACTGTTTTTAAGGATTCTTATTGTTACACTGCAGTTACTTTTCATTTTTCTAAATTCCAGAGAGAATCTGACAGCATTCTCACTCAGGAAATCAATCTTTGTTTCTTCCCCTCAAGCGTACATATTTTTAGATTAGATTCCCTACAGCTTGGAAACAGGCCCTTTGGCCCAACCAGTCCACACTGACCCTCCGAAGAGTAACCCACCCAGCCCCATTTCCCTCTGACTGATGCACCTAACACTACGGGCAATATAGCATGGCCAATTCACCTGACCTGCACATCTTTGTGACTGTGGGAGGAAACCAGAGCACCCGCAGGAAACCCGCGCAGACACTGGGAGAATGTGCACCCTCCACACAGACAGTTGCCCAAGCTGGAATCAAACCTAGGACCCTGGTGCTGTGAGGCAGCATTGCCCCTTTAGAAATTTGATACTATCCAGGACAAAGCAGCCCATTTGGATTCTCTACAGTGTGGAAACAGGCCCTTCAGCCCAACCAGTCCACACCTACCCTCTGAAGAGTAACACACCCATTTCCCTCTGACTAATGCACCTAACACTATGGGCAATTTAACATGGCCAATTCGTCTGGCCTGCACATCTTTGTGATTGTGAGAGGAAAATGGAACACCCGGAGGCAACCCACACAGACACTGGGAGAATGGGCAGACTCCACTCAGACAGTCACCTGAGGCTGGAATCGAACCTGGGACCCTGGTGCTGGGAGGCAGCAGTACTAACCACTGTGCCATCATGTTGCCCTGTCATTACTGAAGTAAGGAGACCAAACCTCCATACAGCATTTCAGGAATGGTCTCCAACATCTAGCTGTCCATAGTCAAGAATCTGCATCAAGACACAGATGCATGATGTTTGGTTGCTACCTGTTTTTGCTCACCCCCAACTGAGAGCTAAAAATCAGGTACCCTAAAGATAGGCATTCCAATTTCTTTTGTTGGGGAAGCCAGACCCACCAGGATAAGTACCTTTGTGACCAAAGCCTGTGTGCCAAAACTAAACAGGCCACCATCAAGGTCATACTGTGTAGTGTGTGATGATAGCAGGGTTGCTATCCACTCCACAGCAAGTTTGCAAGACACTTCCAAACTCTCCATTTTTGCATATATCAGTCTTGTTTTCTTGGGTGCTGTGCAAACAGAACTTCTGTCAACCCAGACCTGGTCAGTAAATATTCCATCTCTCATTTCCTAGCACCAATAGATGTTGAAACAACAACTCAACAAAAACTCTTGCAAAATCAACCATGTTCTATCGAACACACTGTCCTGATAGCTGAAGAACATCTTCCCTCGGAAGGCCTGCTTTTTCTCCATTCTCAGATGGCTAAAGATCCAAAGGAGAATGAAAGAAATGTTACAAAGACAGCGCAATACCTTTCTTGAAGCATCAGGAAGGATTGTTGATGTTAATTACTGGGAGGAGCTTGCTAATTGTTCAAAATGTGGCCAGCTTGTCCATTCAAATTGTATTGTGCTTTGACAATGAACACATTAATTGTTGAAGGAGAGAAGAAAAGAAAAAATGACCCCTATATTCTGGATCTCTGTCTCCTGTATCACCGTGTCCACATGCTGATATAATTGGGTGTTGACAGTTGGCCTGTTCAGTTACACCTGCAAATGTGTTGCTGGTCAAAGCACAGCAGGCCAGGCAGCATCTCAGGAATAGAGAATTCGACGTTTCGAGCATAAGCCCTTCATCAGGAATGAGAGAGAGTAGCCAAGCAGGCTAAGATAAAAGGTAGGGAGGAGGGACTTGGGGGAGGGGCGATGGAGGTGGGATAGGTGGAAGGAGGTCAAGGTGAGGGTGATAGGCCGGAGTGGGGTGGGGGCGGAGAGGTCAGGAAGAGGATTGCAGGTTAGGAGGGCGGTGCTGAGTTGAGGGAACCGACTGAGACCAGGTGGGGGGAGGGGAAATGAGGAAACTGGAGAAATCTGAATTCATACCTTGTGGTTGGTTACACGTAGACCATAGTAGAATCTCACTGGTGAAATATTTAATTGTAAAACCTGAGTTCAGACCCAATCTAAAGTTTAATAATAATCATTTGGTTTTAAGGCCAATTCAAGTGTCTTCTCATAAGTTCCAAAGCATTAATTAAGTTTATGAAAACAATTGATGTTTAACGCCACAGTCTCAATCAATTTATAATGAAATACTGACTGTCACATTCCAGCGAATGAGGCCCTGTTTCTTCGTATTTTGTGTTGATTGACGTTCTTCTTCTGTATTCTATCTTCCTGCACACTGTACAACTGTGAATTTTATTAATCCTCACTGGCTATTATCTGCTATGTATGTTCAGAAAGATCCTGAACTCCAATTGGCTTGTTCATGCATTTACAGTGAGTGGATGGTTTGTGGTCAATCTCAGATTTGCTAAACGGTATGTTACCAATTTTCATGACTTTTTAAAAAAAACGTAATAGTCATTTTTGTGGCATAATTTCCAACCATTTTCCAATTGGTTCACCAAGATTTTTATTATTTATGATGCCAAAATCATCGTCTGTTATTTCTGTGATTTCTCGCTAAGTTAATAGGACATATTCCAGTATCCTCAGGATAGGAGTATATATATTGTGATGCTCTCATAATTCATACTACAAGCTCATTCTTTTCAGATTTGCTTGATTGGTGAAAGTTCTTAGCAAATTGAAAAACTTTTGAAATTGAAAAGTGGCTGTTTGTTTTTAAGAATTTGTCTGCTAGACATTATGTTTTTATGGATGAAAGGCTTTTGCCCGAAACGTCGATTTCGCTTCTCGTTGGATGCTGCCTGAACTCCTGTGCTCTTCCAGCACTACTGATCCAGAATCTGGTTTCCAGCATCCGCAGTCATTGTTTTTACCTTTTTACACCATTATGTTTTTATGAATTGGTGTTGGTACTAGAAAGAGTTATTTTTTAATAAATGGTAAGATTGGATGCAATGTTAAAACCGTGCTGAAAAAAGTCCCATTGTGTCAAAGTTCACAAGAATACCAGTGCAATGGGGAAAACTAACGCTGAATGTAGGAGAGGCATTATCTTGAGAAATGAGCAGCAAATAGTAGTCCTATTTTGTTGAGCTGAAACAGTCTCAGAGCATGTACTACTACTACTGTCTTGTATATTACTACATGTAGCTTCTAATACATGTAAAAGTGCCACACTACAAGTCTGAAGCTATGTATATTAATATTAATGAGAAGTTTTGACAAATTAAGCAAAATACAATTATGGAAGAATTTAGAAATAGAAATAGCATTCCTGCAAACTTTAAAAACCTCTCAAGATGAACAACAAGTACTCGGGATCAGAAAGCAGCAGTTCTGACAGATGCTGCCGATGTATCTCACAGACAGTTACAGGTGTGGAAATAGACAGAAGAAATAGACATATGGTAATTGAAGGAATGGAAAGTCTGTACATGCAGGAGATGCTAATTTTGGAGAAGAAGCAGAAAGATATCAAAGTAATAGTGGAGAAAGGATGAAACTAAGAAGTGTTTTGAAGAAGCTAACATGCTTTCATACCAAAGCCAATGGCTGGAATTTAGTTAGGACACCGATTGCAGTAGAAGTGTCAAAGGAACCTTCAGTAAAGGAATGCTTTTTGGATTAATAGGATTATATTCTCTTCATGGTGTTTCAAAATCTTTAAATGTGTATTCAAAATAGTTTTATTTATAGTATTTAATCTTAATTTCTTTTCTGGAGTAGGCTTCTGTTATATTGTTAAAACCAAACCTGCAACATTTTGTGCTTGTGGTTCAGTTAGAGACTGTTAAAACTAAATAAATCATCTATCAAGCTAGTTTTAGTCTGGAATCCGTTTTGTCCACTCATAATATCAGTGGGCTCATAATAATTGACTCATTAATTGATGTTGAAGAAATTACTTGCATTTTTAGCATTTTAATTCTTCACCTTTGTATTCCAATCCAGCTCCATGTAATATGGTGCAAATTACTTCCTAGATTATCTGCATACAGAAACTCTTAGATTTTTCCTGAAAATTCAGACTAGCAGTATTCTGACAAAGGTAAAAATCACAACGCCAGGCCATTGTCCAGTAGTTTTATTTGGAAGCACTAGCTTTCGGAGTGTGTCTCCTTAATCAGGTGGAATAAACCTGTTGGACTATGACCTGGTATTGTGTGATTTGTACCAAGTCTGACATAGGCACATCTGAGTCATATTCAGACAAAGCAAGCTGGTCATGTACTTGTGCCTACTCGACTGTAGTGGTGCTCGCCATTTGGAGGGAACTGGTAGAGCAAGATTGTTTCCTCATTATGTACGTGCTGAATCTGCATACCAATGAAAATATGTCAAAAAATAATAAGATTAGTAAAATCACAAAATTTATGGCACTGACAAAGATCGTACTATTAATCATACCCACACCAGCTTTTCATCTGGTTCCATTCAGCTCATTTGTGAAACATTTGACGTTGCTTTTAAAATATGCCTAAAATAATGGTAGTGTGAAAAGCATATAATTTCCTCCTTTGTTCTTGAAATTATAGAGTATTTTCCTCACTGTGTGAAATTCATCAAATATTGGAAGTGGTGTTTGACTATTTATCCTTCAAATCTCCCCTTAATGTTCTATTTCATGACAAAGTTGTTTATCTGTCTCTTCGTTGATAAAGCATATCCCATTCTTGGAAGCATGTTCACTAGAATTATATCAGAAATGGAATGTACTGCAATTCAACCAACATTCTCAACTATGACCTAAAGAATGCATCTTTCCTTGCATGCATATTCATTACCCCATTTGCTGAATGCAAAGTGTCTATCACTTTTGTAAATCTATGTATATCTGCACGTGGATCTCCCTTTTCTTCCACTCTTTAAGAATATTGGTTATGCATTGTACAATGATTAATTGTAGCCAATATTGAACTTTATTTAAAATTCCCCAACAGAGCGCAAGGGGAGTGCAATGTAGGTCCGATCTTGCAATATATTGCATTTCTTTCCCATCTGGTACAGGTAATTCTTTTCAAAACATGGTAAATTAATGTAATATAGATTCCCAGAAAAAAAGTATGATGAAAAGTACAATCCCAATGCTGGAAATTTAACAGGTTGGCTTGCATATTTAGTTTTACTGTAATCTGAACATGACAAAATTTACCAGAATAAGTTACATTTAAAAAAATTCAATAGCCCAAGTATGTATTTTACTGAAATATCATGTGACAAGAAGTACATACATATAAATTAAGAGCAGGAGTGTGCCAATCCTGCCCACACCCTGCTTGCCACTTGAAAAATAATGGGGAAAATAAACTCTCTTTTCTTCTGCATACTTTCAACTAACCTATCTCGATTCTTTCTCTTTGCGTCCAGTCATCTCCTTCCATTTCCATTAGCTTGATACTGTTTGTTCAGAGCTGAAAATGTGTTGCTGGAAAAGTGCAGCAGGTCAGGCAGCATCCAAGGAACAGGAGATTTGACGTTTCAGGCATAAGCCCTTCTTCAGGAATGAGGAAAGTGTGTCCAGCAGGCTAAGATAAAAGGTAGGGAGGAGGGACTTGGGGGAGGGGCATTGGAGATGCGATAGGTGGAAGGAGGTCAAGGTGAGGGTGATAGGCCGGAGTGGGGTGGGGGCAGAGAGGTCAGGAAGAAGATTGCAGGTTAGGAAGGCGGTGCTGATTTCGAGGGATTTGACTGTGACAAGGTGGGGGAATGGGGAAATGAGGAAACTGGAGAAATCTGAGTTCATCCCTTGTGGTTAGAGGGCTCCTAGGCGAAGATGAGGCGCTCCTCCTCCATCCGTCGTGTTGTTATGGTCTGGTGATGGAGGAGTCCTTGGATGTCCTTGGTGGAGTGGGAGGGGGAGTTGAAGTGTTGAGCCACTGGGTGGTTGGGTTGGTTGTTCCGGGTGTCCCAGAGGTGTTCTCTGAAATGTTCAGCAAGCAGGCGGCCTGTCTCACCAATATAGAGGAGGCCACATTGGGTGCAGCGGATGCAATAGATGATGTGTGTGAAGGTGCAGGTGAATTTGTGGCGGATCTGGAAGGATCCCTTGGGGCCTTGGAGAGAAGTAAGGAAGGAGGTGTGGGCGCAAGTTTTGCATTGTTTGTTCAGATCCTCACACATTGAAATCACTCGAGTTAATGGTTGGGAGTCTGACATCAATTGATTTGACTTCATCAGAGACCCTGATTTACATGACTGTACCACTGGGATCTGCATTGCTGACAAAATTTCAGTTTCTTGACTTATTTATTTGCTGGCTTCCACTTTGGACTGTGGAAGGAATTTGAATTCTAGGAGGTTTCTTCTGCTCTCCGTTTGTCAGATTCCCTCTTGCAGACAAATGATCTACATGTTATTGAACCCCTCTCCGATTTTCACTAGAAATGTGGAAGCAACTAAACTCTTTACTCCTCCCACTGTCTCCAACCTAGTCAGCTCCCAACCCTGGATAGCCTGCTTCTGCCTCCTTCCCAAAATCCACAAACCAGACTGCTCCAGTTGGCCCATTATATCAGCCTGTTCCTGCCCCACTGAGCTCATTGCCTTCTACCTTGATTCCAGATCCTGCCCACCTACATCTTTATTGATAATTTTCAGTTCCATAGCCCTAACTGCCTCCTGTTCATCATAAAAAGATGTCCAATCCCTATATACCTCCATTGCTCACCAGAATGTCAGAGCTCTTCGCTTCTCCCTCAAGCAGAGGCGTGAACAATCCCCACGCACCATCACACTCTGCCTGGCTGAACTTGTTCTCTCACTGAGCAATTTTTCCTTTAATTCAGTTCTCTTCTGCCAAGTCAAAGGAGTGGCTGTGGGCACTCACATGGGTCCCAGTTATGCCTGCCTCTTTATGGAGTATGTGGAATGATCCAGTCTTAGACTAGTCCTCTCCCACATCTCTTGGTTTTAGTACATGAATGACTGCTTCATTGCCACTTTGTGGTCCTCCCAGGACCACAACAGTTTCCCTCCAGTTTTCACCCCTATAAAACTTTGACATTGTTCATTTCGAGATACTTCCCTTCCTTTCCTTGATCTCTCTGTCTCCATTTTGGGGAATAAACTGTCCACTGCCACCACTACAAAGCCACTAACTCCCATAGTTAACCTCACTACAGCTCGACACACTCCACATCCTGCAAGGACTCCATCCCATTCTCCCAGATCCTTCACCTGTCACATGTGTTTGGATGGTACCAGCTTCCAAAACTGTGCTGCTGACATTACTTGCTGCTTCCATGACTGTGGTCTCCCACCCACTGAAGTTGGTAGGGCTGTCAATCGCAACCAACCTATCACCCATACTTCCACTCTTGCCCCTTCCCGTCGCTCACAACAGCATGATCGGGTGCCCCTTGTCCTTGATTTTTATTCCACCAGCCTCCACAGTCATAGGATCATTTTCTGCCATTTCAGACAATTCCAGCAGAATGCCACTATCAAGCCTGTCTTCCCTTCATTCCCACGTCGGCATTTCAGTGATCATTCCCTCTGGGAAACCCTAGTCCATTCCATGACCACCAACGACACCCCTCCTCTCCACAGCACCTTCCTGTGTAACCACGGAAGGTATAACACCTGCCCTTCACCATCTCCTTATTCACCATCCAATTCTGAAAACAGTCTTTCCAGGTAAAGCCTGTACCACCTCAAGTCCTGTGTATTGTATTTGCTTAACTCAATGTGGCCTACTCTACCTTGGAGAAACCAAATACAGACTGGATGACGACCCCCCCCCCCCCCCCCCACCACCACCATGACGGGTGTTCTAGACTGAAAACGTGACTTTGTTTTCCCTTTATGGAATGTGTCTGACATGCTGCCATCCCTCTGGCAATTGTTGTTTTCAGCACATAATTCCATTTTCTTTAAACTCAATGGTTTTTGACCATGACCTTCTGACCAGAACTGAACGAGCAAAGTTTCATTCCTTGTGTAACATGACTCATTTTTCACTTTGTCTTCATCTTTTCTTTCTTTGTAATTAGCATCATGCTTAAGTCAACAAAATCTTATCCCAGGAGTATGTTTAAATACTAACTCGTAAGTAGAGTGAACTGTTGTACACTAAGGGGTTATTCTCTGAGAACAGAAAATTATCTAAATTGCACCTAGCAAATATCTCTGCCAAATCTATTCAGTTTGTACATTATTTTTCTGCACTATCTTTCAATGTTGGCTGTACTGGTGATATAAACATGTTTTAATCCATTCTTAACTAAATATTTCAATGTTACTTCACATAGGCATGGACCATTTTCTGACATTTCTGGCAAATCATAAATTGCAAACCAGTGTGTCAAAGCATTTGGCATTTTTTGGTATTTATCATGGATTCAACATTTATTCTGCTGCAGCTAATGCCCAAAGCAAGGTATTCTTTCTCTTTCACATGATAGGCGACGTATTGATTTTTGTAATCAGTGGTACCTTTCTGTTTGCAACAATTGACTGGCAATTTGATCTGGGGTTATGATGAACAATTGATGGTTTTTGGGCTGCTTCAAGATGGCAAAATGCATCCAATAGTTCTGATTGGCATGAGTGATATTAGGTGAAAACAAGGACTGCAGATGCTGGAAACCAGAGTCTAGATTAGAGTGGTGCTGGAAAAGCACAGCACATCAAGCAGCATCCGAGGAGCAGGAAAATAAATGTTTCGGGCAAAAGACCTTCATCTGATATTAGGTCTTTTGTCATTTGGTGCAGTATTGAGTGACTTGATGAGTAATCCGCTACATTATAGACACCAGATTATTTGTACTCCTTTACAGTGCTGTGCATTTTGCATCAATGTATGGGATGTAAATGAATCAATAGGGATAGTTGTTCAGCATCATTTGCGATGACTCAGTTACTGATGAAGTGCATGTTCAATTGCAACAAGATCTGGATGATATCCAGGCTTGGGCTAACAATTGGCACATAACATTTGTGCCACACAAATGTCAAGCTATGAGCATCACCAGTTAAGAGACAATCGAAATACTGCCTCTTGACATCACTGAATCCACCACTCTCAACATCTCTGGGGATTACCATTGATCAGAAACTCAACTGGACTTACCATATAAGCTCAGTGGCTACAGGAGCAGGTCCGAGGTTACGAATACTGCGGCAAGTAAATCACTTTCTTACTTCCCAAAATCTGTCCACCATTTTCAAAGCACAAGTCAGCAGTACAATGGAATACTCCCCACTTGCCTGGGCGCGTGCAGCTCCAACAATATCAAGAAGCTTGACACCACCCAGGACAAAACAGCCTGCTTGAAAGGCCTACCTACATCCACTAACATTTACTCCCTCCACCACTGATGCTCAGTAGCAGCTGTGTGTTCTATCTACAGGATGCATTGCAGAAAGTTACCCAAGGTTTTCACACAGCACCTTCCAAATCCATGACTACTTCCATCTAGAATCGCAATAGCAGCAGATACATTGGGACACTACTACATGAAAGTTCCCCTCCAAGCTATTCACTTTCTGACAGAAATATTTTGCCTTTCCTTCACTGTTGATAGCTCAAAATCCTTCAATTCCCTCCCGAATGGCGATGAGCGTCAACCCATTGTAGGAGGTCTGTAGCAATTCAAGAAAGCAGCTCCTCATCACCTTCTCAAGGGCAGCTAGGGATGGGCGATAAATGCTGACCAACCAGCAATGCCCACATCCCACAAATGAATAAAAAATAAGGCCACAGTTCCAATTATATGGTTTGAGTTTTTTTCTATGCATTGGCCAATTTGCTTCATGGAGATTCGATCAAGACATGACTTTGCCCTTTGCCTTTTGATCATCAATAACAATGTGAATCAGCAGTGGCCTGTGTTGTCTAAGTAAGTAGTTATTCAGGACTAGGCACTGTACTGATTAACAGTGATCATCAAGGGAGCTAAAACTACATAGGTCAGGTGAATAGTTTTGTCCCCATCTGACTGAATAGAAGAAAAGCAACAGAACACAATCGTCCTGATCCCTTCAAAATTATAACTGAAATGTTGCAAATCAGTGGGATATAACAACATTGCACCAGAATTCCTGTAGCAACTTGCCCATGTGCTTGCACCTGACTGGCTCAGTTATACACAAGTCACCATTTCCTCCTCCCTCATGACAGTGTGGCATTTGGCAATAATAATTACTATATTAAAACATAGAAAAGATGTCACACTAGCAGCCAGCTATCAAGAGATTTTATGTAGAACTTAAAAATAGTTGAGCATTTATCCTGCAGTGTAAATCTCCAGAAGCAGAGAACATCCTCCCTCTTCTGTTAAACCAACTAATTTGGTTAACATTAAAAGTGGTTTCCAGAAGACTCTGAAGAAAGGTATAATGACACTAAATCAGGCACTTCTCATAAAGTTGCTCAGACTGCATTTGGCCTAGGTTATGAAGATTTTTGCAGCAGATCAAACCATTTACCATCCTGACTTGGAAATAGGTCACCATTCCTTCACTGTTGCTGGGTCAAAATTCTGGAATTCCGTCTCTAAGGTGATTGTAGGTCTACCTATAGCAGATGGACTTCAGCGGTTCAAGAGACAGCTCACTGCCACCTTCTTGAGGGTAACTGGAGATTGGTGATAAATGCAGGCCAGCTAGCGACATCCACATGCCAAGTTCAGCAAGTGAATGAATAAATTTTAGAAATTGAGATGCCTCTTTAGGAGGGAGAAGAGGGCTAGTAGCCTGTTACATGTTTTAGGGCAAACTCCGAACGTCTACAATATTTTAGAAATAGTTTGTGAACAACTATTCAAGTTCATTCGTGCTGATGACATCTGATTTGTATCCACCTCTATTGCCAGCAGATATCCTTTGGATCAAAGGATGGGAAACTTTGGAAATCATTAAAATGTTCATTATTGACAATCCTGTTGACAATGCCATTTGCGGAATCGTGGCACAGTGGTTAACACTGCTGCCTCACAGCACCAGGGACCTGGATTTGATTCCAGCCTTGGGTGATTGTGTGGAGTTTGCACATTCTTCCCATATTTCCGTGGGTTTCTTTTTCAGGTTTTCCAGTTTCTAAATATATGCAGATTAGGTAGATTGCCCATGCGAAATTGCCCATAGGGTCCAGGGATGTGCGGGCTAGGTGGGTTAGCCATGGGCAATGTAGGGATAAGGTCGAGGGTTGAGTCTGGGTGGCATGCTTCTCAGAGGGCTGGTGTGGACTTGATCGGGCGAATGGCCTGCTTCCATATTGTATTGCTGTTCCATCACATTCTTTGATTCTATCTGTTTGAATGGGATGCTTAAAGTTACCACAGGGAGAATGATCCTTGCTAAACATTTTGGGGACAGGCCAAGATGCCTTTGCATCTGACCTCTGTCAGTGGGGTGTCCATACACTCCCTTAGGGAGAGACGCAAACAATACTGCAAATTATTGAGGAGTGGAGTGTCCCCTTGATGACACTGTGATAGATTAAACACATTAAAATTAGTAAATGAAGAAACTTTGTTGTGATTTGCATTTTAAAGAAATTCCCCTTCCACTTCAAAAGACATGGACATCTACTGACTTTGAGTTATCTCCATTTCCCATGGGATGAATTGAATCTGATTTGGATCATTTGTTCATTCTTTAATATTTCTATATATTTTCAGATATGAAAAATAGCACCTTGTAACTTGGACAATTCATTTGTGGTTTGATAATTTTCCTCTAAACCTTGGCAGAGTAATAACACTTAAACATCATAGAAGACCGTCTTGATTTTATACTCTGTGCATTTCTACATGTGAAACATACTTGCCAATTTCTCATCACCTCTTTTTAGTCCACCCATTCATGACATAATTGATTATTTAAGTGTGCACCGCATCCTCATGAGTTTCTCTAGCAAACCCTAGCATATCATTTTGTGTATGTTTGGTAATTTAGTATAGAATCATAAAATTCCTGTACTGCGGAAAAAGTCAGTTTGGCCCATCGACCCCCCCCCCCCCACCCTATCCTAGTTTAAACCCCCTATTTACAATGGCTAATCCACTTAACTTGCACATCCCTATAAACTACGAGGCAATTTCATGTAGTCAGTCCACCTAACCTACACATCTTTGGACTGCAAATTAATGGCTTAGATTCCCTAGATTCTGCTCACTCCTCTCCCAGTCAATTCTACCCAGTTCCTCCCTCCTGCTTCAGTAGTTGCTTTTATTCAGCTGTAATACTGTGACCTCTGATTCTGTTTTCTCTCTATCCAAATTGCAAAGATAATTCAATCATATTATGATCACTGCCTCCTAAGGTTCCTGCACCTTCAGCTCCATTATGAAGTCAGGCTTATTGGACAGCACTGCTGCAAGTGAATCCTTATTCATGTGATATGGTAAAAGTAGACATTATGCTGATTTATGAAAATTAATTTCACAAAGATGTTTAATTTTATCATTCATCTTTCTTGCTAAAAAAAGTACTTTCATACCCTTGGCACTTCCTCCATTTCATCTGTAATGTTACTGGTTCCTATTATAAGTGTTACAACATGGAGACAGACAGGAGAACCAAAACAGCCTTCCTACCCTTGTATTTACAATAAACTGAGGACCCTCAATAGTTAGACCAGTGATTCCTAACTAGACTTTTAAATAACTAATCCCAGACTTTGTGAATAATTAATTCCAGACACCACTCAAAGAAAAGTGCAATTTATTAAATAGACAATGCCTTCGGCAGAGAAAAATGTTATATAAGATAATCTGATTAGTGTCGATGTTTCAAACCCAAAACATTTGCTTTCATAGAATCCCCACAGTGTGGAAGCAAGCTATCCAGCCCATCAAGTCCACATTACCTCTCCAGTGAAGACCGTCCCAGCCAGGCTCACCCTTTTCTATATTCCTGTAGCCCTGCAGTTCTCTTGGCTAATCTACCGAGACACTACAGGCAGTTTAGCATGGCTAGTCCACTGAACCTACATGTCTTTGGACTGTGAGAAGAAGTTGGAGCATTCAGAGGAAACACACACAGACACTGGGAGAATGTGCAAACTCCGCATGGTCACCAGAGCAGTGGAATTGAACTCTGGGCCCTGACGTTGAGGCAGCTGTGCTGCCCTATTCACTCAAAAGACAGACCAACAGTTAACAAATAAATGAAAGAAAATAACAAAACGGGCCATTTTACTTATACGACTTTCATAATGCGTTGTTTCACAAGCTTCGATGTGCGCTGTACAGTTGATTTTCTGGAACTGTCTACCAGGGTAAGCTTCAGTTCACTCAGAGCTGAAAATGTGTTGCTGGAAAAGCGCAGCAGGTCAGGCAGCATCCAAGGAGCAGAAGAATCGACCTTTTGGGCATGAGCCCTTCTGCAGGAAGATTCCTGAAGAAGGGCTCATGCCCAAAAGGTCGATTCTTCTGCTCCTTGGATGCTGCCTGACCTGCTGCGCTTTTCCAGCAACACATTTTCAGTTCACTCAGGCCAAGTAATACTTCTCATTCATCTTTCTAATCTCTGCACTTCCAGAAGTTGGTGCAGCAGATTAGGCAGTAAGCTTTCAAATCTTCATGCTGCGTTGTCAGCAGCAAAACACATCTCCTCCTCCAGAAAACACAGTTCAAACATAACTCCAACTCTGGTTTTGCCCCAATACATTGAAGTCTTTTCCTGAGGCATCAATTATCATTCAAAATCCCCCATCTGCTTGAACGTGGGGTTTCTTTTCGACTTGCCAAAACTAATTACAAGGTCCGGACCTCATCACTAGCCTATTTCTGCTATCTGTTTAAGCACAATGCTCTTTCCCGCAGTCACTGTGCATGTAGGAACACTCCTAATCCAGACTTGGCCTACAGTTAACTTCCAGGCATGGCCTCACAAAGACTTATTTGGTCTGTTCTTTTTCTTTAACAACAAACTGTTTCAAAAGGTTCACACGTTATCCTTAGCTCACAATTCCCAGTTAATGGCTCCAAATCAAAATTGATAAGCAATAAAGTAAAAATAACAAAAATCAATGATGTTAAGTAACTTGGCTTCATTTATTGTATTATCTTAACTGTATCTTCCCCATCTCAAAAAAATTGTTCCCTCATACAGTTACCAATGGCAACTTGTAGGATGCGTTATCAAATTCCACCTCAATGCTAAATTGGTCATGTATTAGAATATTATTGGAATAATGAGTCTGTTTTGCATTGTTTGTATAAAAGAATGTGACTCGAGAATTGTATTCTGCTGAGAAAATAGGCAGTGCTACTTTATATGGTTGATGGAGTTAAACTTTGAATCTCTGCTTCATCTTTTGAACTGTTGGTACTGAAATTATATTTTAAGCTCTTTAGTGCTCATCTTCCATATGCTGCTTTGCTTACTTTCCTGCTGGAGAAACCCTTGATTTTCCTGTTTGATAACATTGACTTCAGTTTCCATATCCAAAATATAAATTTGAGGGTTTCCAGACCCCTGAACTATTTTCGATCGACCATGACCTGGAGTATTATTGCTTCCTCCATTCCTACATGCCATCAGTAAATGGTTAGTGGCTACCGTTGTAGTAGCAATATCTAAACTTGTGATGTGCCTGTGTGAACCTGATTGCTGTGCCTTAAATCTTGTTAAAATTGAATGGATCTCTGCAGCTGACTCGGGAAAAGAACTTCCCTGTAATCTCTATTCATCTCTCAGCCAATTTCGTGGTTGTGCCCTTGTCACTGGCCTCTTTCCATGTCAACTTAGTTCTTTCATTCAAAAGCTTGGTCTGTATCTCGTACTTTAGAGACACATTAGTGGGACACCTAATGTTGATGTTTAATTTGCGCCATACTTAGAATGCCAAGAGAGTTTCTTTCATTTGGGAATCTTAATTGTAACAATTGGTATTGTGTCACCTATTGCAACTCGTAGCACAATCTTATTTTTAGTTGAGCCTTTTGTGTTCAGAGCCTCAATTTCAGAATAGTTCATCAAACTGTAGGTTCATGGACAATGCTAGTCAAAAAAAAATCAAAAATATCTGGCCACATCTAGTGAGTAAAGCCTTTTATCTGCATTTCTTTGTTATTGGTTGAATTCACCCATTGTCCTGAAATATGCCTTTGGTGACATTTTCCAGTCATGTATAGTGCTGAATCACTGGGTACTTGACTATAATGTGAATGTGCAACAATCTTTCAAATGACTCAACCTTCCACAAAATCAGCTTTAGACTTTCCAAAAAGTGTCAGTGCTCTTAATTTCTCATATGAAATGCGAAAAGAATTTCTTCCTGTTCTCATTGCCTTTTTCTGTTGTGTATTGCATGGAGAAAAACTCATGATGTGCATTAACAGCAGGCAGCCGTTTATGTGAACTAAAATTATTCACACTTCCTAGCAGAAATTACAAAATAACAAAATGCTCAGTTCTTGTCACATGATAGAGATATTATCATGTGAAGTGGTTAATTTTTCATTTCCAAACTGTTCATTCTGCTGTAACTGCATTTTTTCCCTTTTATGTTTTTTTGTGATCATCTACAATTATTCCTTACAATGTATTTTACCCATAATTATTGCTGCATTTAATTTTTTTTTGTGCCTGTGATGACATTATTACATAAATGGACCATGAGAGGTTCTAGAGGCTCAGCTGTCCATATATTGGAAAATGTTAGTTTACCTCTACACTTGTCTTCTGTGCCATTGCCACTACTTTGTGTCGTCACAATTTTATATTAATGTTGCGTATTTTCATTTTGTGTCTGATTTGTACTTTGTACTTTGACTTGAAATTCAAACATTTTGGAACCACACCCTTCCCCCTTTAGTAATATACTATGTGATGGTTGCTCAAAAAACAAAGCAGTAAATTTTGCTAACATTGGCCCACCTTTACAAATCATACTTTCTCCAGTCAGGCCTTTCGAATTTTGGGTGTTTACTTATAGTCAAGGAAAGACTATCAGGCCTGCAATTTTCTGTTTTGTTCCTTCTTACAATCTTGATTAAGGACAGACCTTGGATGCAAGCAATTAAAGAATAAGTAGTAGATTAATTTGCTTTCTTCAGAAACAACTTCATAATAAGATTCGAAGTAAAAACATACTTGACTGCCTGGTAACAACTGTGACTGTTTATTGATGAAAGAAATGCTAGGTTGTATCAGCTTAGAATGAAAGGCATTTCAGCTATATCCTACCGTAATCTCTCAAAATCATAGTTACACAGCAAATATTTTGGAATTTTTATTCAGATGGAAGTATTTGGAACGCATTGTTCTTGTTTGTTACTGACTGTTTTGGATGTGATGTGAATTTTGTTTGTATTAAGACCTTTCTACACTGCTTCTGAATGCAGCTTTTTTTCTAACAACTTCCAGTGTGAAATTTTAAAAAAGCTCACCATATATAGATTTTCCAAATGTACTTTTCAAAACTGAAATCAATCCATTGTAAAAATGTTATCACAAATAGAACACAGTAGTTATGAAGTAAACTCTTGGTAAATGCAGAATGTTCTGAAATTATGATTTCAATTATAATTCTCTCATTCCTTTGGGGGGAAAAAAAGAATACTTTAGAAAAAGTTATTTGTAAGATGAGGTAATTTGTTAATTTTGAAAATAGAAAGAATAGAAAAGTTAGGGGCAATTGCTGGTCACTTTTTTTGTGGTGCATTTCTATTAATGTCTCCTGCCCAGTCTCTCGCTGCGATGCATTTGAAAATATGAATTCGAAATGTTGGGAAATGTGATTGAAATTCAGTCATTAAATGATGTTGTTTTCCAACCTCCTGTTCAAATTGGCAATCCTCTATTTGTAGCTGGCCTTTGAGTTTAGTATTTTGTCTACTGAGCAAGACAACAATTGATACTATACCAGCATACTCTTTTGTATTAAGAAGCAAGGTGTGAACAGGAGTTTGCAACACTGTTCTCTGATTTTCCAATGAGAATTGTATTTTTGACCTTTGAAATTGTATCTTGGACACGTGGTTTATGATTCCTTTAACTAGATCATCTGTCCTAAATATTTGCGACATGTATGTGAGATGATGATCATAATGTTAAAAGATAATTCAGCATTTCTTCAGAATGGAAATGCAAGAAAACATGCATGTATTTGTAAATTTACATTACAATCCTTAAGTGCTGCTAATTTTATAAATTAGCGTAATTGCTGCCTGTTTAGTATGCTGAAGTATTTGTGTGGAGTCATATTCCATGGCAATAATTTTGTGCAAACTTTATGGAAGTTAGTATGCTATGGCTCAAGAATAACTTTTCCTAGACCCATTTTAGAAATTTCAGTGTCCTCTAGCTGACAGTTCAGCGCAGTACTGAGGAAATGTTTCACCACCCAGGATGTTTCCTTTTGAATATTAAATTGAGGTCATAGAGTCATAGCGTAGCTGTTTGAAGTGGATCTAAGCGATTCTACAATACTATTCATTGAAGAGCAGAGGAGTTCTTTCTGGCTAAAGTGCCTACATTAATCAGTGTAAATGCATGCACATTAACTACCCATAAATCTCATTGTATTTGTGGACCTTGTAAGCAAATTGCTGACATAGCAATGGTTTAAACCAGTCTTTGTGTCAAAGTCTTTGGGATCTCCTAAAGATGTGAAAGGCACAATATAAATTCCAAGTTTGTTCATTCCTTCTTTTGGCTGTTATTCATAAGCTGATGATTTCCCCATATAGGTGGTTAATCAGCACAGGCTTCAGTGCAAATAAAACAGCATTCAAGCTGAAACAAAGCATATTGTCCAAAGAGACAAACTACTCCAACTTGGATGCTCTTGACTGAAAGACCAGGACTTCTGCCAAGGTATTGTTCCATAATAATGCAACTGAAAATCACAGGCTTTCCAGCAAGTATACACGAAAGTTCCTGGATCTTCCTTTTTGGGGGTGTGTGTCTCTGGGTGGGAAATGTGTCTCTGGACAATACTTTGAAATGTTTCGAAGAATACCATCCTAAACATGGTTCCAACAATTTGACCTCACTACATGTAAAGCATGACCTATCTTTCAGAATTGGAAAAGGGCTGATATGTTGTTTTGAGCTTAGAATCATGAGAAAAATACAAAGGAAAGTAGGACCATAAAAAGCAACTTTGTTGCAAGCCTTAAGTAGCAGCTTTGGTTGCAGTGGAAATTTGACTGGCATTACATTCAATATTTTCCAAAAAAGGTGACAACTTTTAATTTGATGAGTGATCTGAAAATCTGCCCAGAAAGTTATTTTGTCTGGGATTTCCTCTCGTATTTGCAAGACCAGTTTGCTTGAAGAGAATTTGAAGTTGTTGATCTCAGGAGCTCTTTCCAGATGGAAGGAGTATCACAGATCATATCAAGGAGACATGCTGTCTGTTATGCTCAGGATATGAAAGTCATTACATTTGCATTTTCCTTACTAGGTTGACGTAGCAAATAAAAAGCTAAAATATCTAACAATTTTGTGAAGTCCAGTGTTCAAGGAAACAGCATGCTGTCCTCATTATCTTGCAAGACTTGTCAATATTGTGTTTCTCTTTCTTGTTATTTGGCTCTTTAGCTAAAATCAGTTGAGAAATTCAACTGATTTGGAAATTTGAATGCATTTGGATCAGTCAGACAGCACCTACGAACTCACACTTGAAGTTCCTCCATGGTTGTTTAGGCTCCAAAATAATTTGAATTGTTACTCTTTCATTTATAGAATTAAGTTTTAGATCTCAAGGCCACCATTATCTTGATACTAAGAGGCTAGAATAATTTCAACTTTTCTGGCAGATTGAGTAGTTTTGAGTCCACATTTGAAATTTTTGCCACAAGTTGTTGTGGACTGTAATGTATTTGAGGAAATCATGTGATCAAATGTTTAACAAACATTTTTCAACTTGCCTGTAGCAAAGAAATCTCATCTCATCAGACAGCATTATTTCCTAGGTTAACCAAAAGGAGCATGAGTGATAATTTCAAGCCTGTTCTTTGACATTCAACCAAATCATGTTGATTTTCTGTTTCAGAACCGCCAATATAGTCTATTATAAGCAGAAGTTAATCAAATTGAAAATGTAACACAATTATGGATTGCAGAAACAGTATGTGTTGCAGAGGAGGCATTTGAAAGTTGCAGCACTTGAATATCTTTTCAATGAGAGTGGCACCTCTCCACAGAATAAAAGTCACACAACACCAGGTTATAGTCCAACAGGTTTATTTGGAAGCACTAGCTTTTGAGATGCTGCCTCTTCATCAGGTGGTGAACTAATGAAGAGGCAGTGCCTTGAAAGCTAGTGCTTCAAAATGGACTATAACCTGGTGTTGTGTGACCTGAGTCATGATTTTTGACTTTGTCCACCCCTGTCCAACACTGGCACCTCCAAATCACCTCTCCACAGTTAGAATGTATTACTTGGCATTTAGTCCTTGACTAGTCCAGACCTACAACAAAAGGTTCCGAATGCTTTGACAGAGTTGTATGGGTCAGTATTCTATAAAGTTGATGTAACGTGTGTTTTTACTGAACATTATTATCTCAATATTAGCTGAGAATCATTAGTATTTCTGTAATGGCAAGTCAGATATGATTTGCAGATTCAACCTGTAGAATCCTACCTGTACTCCTGAAATATTTTTGTACGCTTCTATTTTTATCAAAGTCTAAAGGATGAGAAATAAAATGATACAACATCTAGAATCAATAGTTTATTATACTTCTTCTATGCACTCAAGTTGCCAAAAACCCTGCCTCTTCTGTTTTCGGACTTAATTTCGTACCTCAGTTTTTCTGTTACCATCTGTCATCATGAGACGAAAGTCTACCTTCTAAAGAGGACCGTTGCAGGGCTTTGAGTCATAGAAGTGGTCATATTTTTGCATTTAAAAAGTAATTGTAGGATTCTGAATGGTGTGAAGGTAAAAGCTGTGCTCATTGTTGCAGTGACCTGTTCTTATGGTGACATCTTTGAAGTTACTTATTAGTCTAGGTTCAGAGTTTGTCGCCTTGAATGCTTTTAACTTCTCATACTTTAAAAATGTTATGCAAAATGCAAAATTGTAAAAAGCATGTCAGTGGACAATATCTTGAGGCATGAAGGGATATGGAACAAAGACCTCATTTGGCTATGGAGTTAGATCGCAGATCAACCAATATCTTATTGAATGGTGGAACAAGTTGAGGGCTTAAATGTCCTATTTATGTTTTGAAAATAATACCTTTTGAAATTGTAATTACTGGGTTTGAACATTTTGTGATTTAAGGATATAATCAATATCCATGTATTCTACCAACCTCTGCTAGTTGCAGGAGACACAACAGAAACTAAGATTTTCAATTAAATTTAAAACCCGGCGGTGCAGAATTGTTAATGATTCAAGCGTGCGCTATACAAAGGCATGCAATTGATATTTTGTTCTACATTCTTTCTCATACATTCAATTTGGATACAAGCAGGCATAAAGAAATGATGCAGAAATACAGGTAGTATTCTTCAGAAATGCTTATGATTCTGAACTGATAATTGAGGCAGTTAAATTTCAAGAAAGCATGCAAATTGCTTTTTAGGCATTTACCCATGGTAGCCTCAGTATACGCCAATTGTTTTGGCCCATGCTATTGCCTAAGCACATGAAGAGCAATCTGTAGATTTACTTCTACAAGCTGATAGTTTAGTAATTTTATTATGATGATACTTTTATTGCTGTTGGTCTGGACTGTTCTGATTGGTCAGTTTAAGGGGTGGATGTGTTGGTGGGGAGTGTTTGATGCATGTGGAGACACAAGGGATGTGTGGAGGATTGGAATGTGTGATGCACATGTGACTTCTAGTAGCTAGTGGCCAAGGTTGTGGGTGGTACTGAAGAAAATACCAAAAGGTAAGGGCGTCTCAGTGATGAAGTTATCCTAGTTGAAGAGATTATTTCCATGACAGCTGGAACAATTGAAAAGGGACAGGTGTGTGAAATGGCATCATGCATGGAAAGCATGAAAGGGACAAATGGGATCAAGGAGTTGATTAATGGTAGCAAAATAACAGGATAATTATGTAATGCAACTTGCTATTTAAGAGCTAATCTTTATGCTCATAATTAATGTTGCTCTGCATTAGATTTGAATGAAAATGTTTCTGTAAAGCTGCCAGGTAAATTATTAGAATCATCAAAGTTGATGATACAGTTGAAGATGTTGGTAACAGTCTGTACTCACCGGAGTTTCAGTACAATCTAACTCAAATGAACATGTCACTCTCCAAGCTTAGATTCAAGGAAGGAGCAGTTGTAATGTTGGAGCAAAACTTGACATTTTTGTCATTAGATAAGATTGGTAGTTAGGAAGTGGTTTCCTTTGATGCTAACGTTGAAATTATGAAAGCAAATTTTGAGGAAACAGTGCTTATTCCTTTAATAATATTGGCTCCTCAGTTGTAAACTTGCCTCTTCAACTTAGGAAAAAACATGCCTAATTAGGTTTTCATATTATGAGTATAAATAAGTTACAAGACTAGGCTCTTGACATCATTTTGTGTTTGTGTCCCGAGGCCTGTGTTACATAGGAGAAGATGTATATTTTTCAGAGAGGGAAGTTTTAATTGTGTTAAGATCTTTCATGAAAACGTAGCCAGAATATTCTGTATGTTGCAATAAAGATACTAATTTGACCACAAATGTTTGCAGTTATTTGCTAGTTTTAACTGCGTACGCATTTGAAATTCCCTCCGTCAAGATATGACGGTATCCTCCTCCTCGCTTGAATATTCATATGGGCCACCAAATGGCCGAACTGAAATCTGGCTATTGGCGTGATTTGTTAAGATGTCCATTCGTTGAGTATTTCCTTCAGAAGTTTTTTTTTAGCATGAGTGCAATTTTTTAAAATCCAAGTGTTGTGTTTGGCATAACAGTAAGAAAAACTGCATCTACTGTTATTTAGGAATAAACTAGATAGCAACTTCCAGCATTGGCATCTGTAGGAAAGTGCTGAAATCAGGGAACTGTTGTTAGGTTTGGCTTCTTCCCCAGGCTTTGCTACACTAGCCACCTCCCTGAGAGTTATCGTTTGTATACTCAAGTATAAATGTATTTCTTAATCTCATTAGTTTGAATTACCAAACAATCTGCACTGAAATTTAAGTGAAACGCCATTCCTTCAGATTTTAATTATGGGCAATCTTATTTTGAAAGTTGCCTCATTTTTCTTAACCTTTGTCTTAGTCTCGTTTATTTTGTTTCTTTATTTTCCTTTCTGTACATGATTTTACATTAAATATTTCAACTTATAGATCCTATTTCAGATTTGCTGATGTAAGCATTCTACAAATTGGTGAAGGCATATATACTGTTGCTTTTTCATTGACACAGGTCCCAGATTTTTTTTTGTAGACAATACTACGTTGTTAAAAGATGTATGATGATTAAGTTATCACTTGTAAAAGATCTGAGCGCCTCTAAATGTCATGAAAGTTGAGTGTAAAATTTGGACTTACGTGTGTTCCTGATTGCTTAATTAAGCATTATTAATGAACACTTTTTTAAAAAGCAGATTTGCTAGAATGGGTCATGAAGTCTGTTTATCTTCCATTTTGAGTATTTGTTGCAACTTATCAACTTAGAGTCATAGAATCGTACAGTGCAGAATCGGATCCTTTGATCCAACTTATCCATGCTGACCAGACATTCCAATCTGAGCTAGTTTCCATTTGCCAGCATTTGGCATACATCTCTCTGAATACTTCCAATGAGTGTACCCATCCAGATGGCTTTTAAATGTTGTAATTGTACCACTTTCTCTGGTAGCCCATACACGCACCACCCTCTGCATGAAAGAAGTTGCCCTTAGGTCCCTTTTGAATCTTGCCCCTTTCACCTTAAACCTATGTCCTCTAGCTTTGGACTCTCTCGCCCTATGAAAAAGACCTTGGCTATTCACCCTATCTGTGCTCCTCATGATTTTACAAATGTCTATAAGGTCACCCTGCAGTCTCTGATGCTCCGGGGGAAAAAATGCTCCAGCCTATTTAGCTCTTCGCTAAAGCTCAAACCCTCCAGACCAATGTTGAGCAGTGGTCATTTATGCTGACTCATCATATGCTTTGATGTTTGGTATATAAAACAGCTGGTTTTAATAATTTTTTTTCTCATTTGTCTTAACATTCATTGCTTCACATTTAGTGATATGTGGTTCGGGAGGAAGGAGAACTGCTTTTTTGGAAGACATTAGAAATCAAAGCAAAGTTACTAGAATTTTTCAAAGCAGTGCCAATCACTGCTCATGTTAATATTTGTTTCCAATATTCAGACTAGAATATTACAAACTATATACCTTTTATTTAAGCCCCGAATGTGTTGCAGTGCAGTATTTTGTCATATTTAGGGGATGATTTCAAAGTTTGTGTACATTAATGATGTAGGGATATTAGTTTGGAGACTTCATTAATCTCAGGAATTTCACTGTAGGCTCGAGTGTAAATCAAGTATGACTTAAATCGACAAAATACATTGTCACATGCAAAATATGAAGGCTTACAATTTTTTAAGTTATATTTTATATCCATACTAGGGCATGTATTTTACAGTTAACAAATTGCTCATTACCTTGGTTTGTTGCCAGCTCCTGAAAGGTTTTACTGCCAGATTGTGTTAATTGACAGATCTGGTAGCGCAACATGAAATATAATCACTCTACATGAGTCCACTTTGCTTCATTTCACTTCAAGGTCTGTTGTAAGTGTACTGCAATAAACGTGTAATTTAAATAGGTGAACTACACAGGTGCACCACAAGGGCATTAGTAATGCTACCATGTCATGGCAGCTAAGAATGCAGTTATCTCCCATTAGTATACATAAAGTCTTATGGCACACATTTGCAGAAGTTTAACTGCTCAAGCTTGTCCATCAGTGATTCTGAATTTGCTAACTGTGTGTAAGATAATACAAGCATCAATTAATAATCACCACTTTCCTGAAATGGATTCATTTTATGATGGAAAGATGAAAACTGTACAAAAAATGGATAGCTGATTCAAAATATAGAGATGCTATTCAGCACTGCCTTGTACGTTGTTTTCAATGATTTATGAAGCTGATCTTTAAAATCAGTTTTTCCTCTAAAATGGCAAAATCTAAGATCTTTGAACATTTTGGAGGTGGAATGGTAAACTAAGTGTAATTGATTTCTTTCCATATCAGAGGAAAAACCATTCAAAATTCCCATTATTTACCACAAATCAGCCTGGGAATGCATTCGGTAAATTAGTGTATGTACATTCTTAATGAATCAGGCATGCTACCATTTCAGATAAACCACACACATCTCTGGAAGAGAAACAAAGACTGTGCAATTTAAAATGTAAAAGCAAAAATGTGGCAGAAGCTGGAAATCTGAAACAGAAGTGCTAAAAACTGGCAAGCACACATGTCAGATTTCAGCATCTATGGAGTAAATTAACATTTGAACATTCTAGGCATTGTTTCTCATCAGGATCCAAAAATATTACACATGAACAGCTTGTAAGGTATGTTGTGAAGGAAAGGAGAAAGGCCAACCATATGCCAAAAAATTAAAATGCCGAGCTGTAAAGCAGTTTGGTGGAGAACTGGATATTGTTAATTGACAGAAGTGATAATAGTGTGAGACAAAGAGATAGGATGAGTATATAGAAAAATAAAAGCTATCAGAGAATGTGTGAATAATTAAAGTAGATCAGTTAAATTGGGATGAGTATTGAAAACCTGGCAAAAGCCCCACTGGTCCAAAACTCTGGAAGGAAAAACACTTTTGAAGATTATATTAAGGCCAGACAGTTGCAGAACATCTAGGAGAAAACGGCAGTTCTGTTTCTCCGAACTGTATTGAGCTTCTCTGGGTAAAAAGTGAGGTCTGCAGATGCTGGAGATCAGAGCTGAAAATGTGTTGCTGGTTAAAGCACAGCAGGTTAGGCAGCATCCAAGGAACAGGAAATTCGACGTTTCGGGCCAGAGCCCTTCATCAGGAATGAGGAGAGGGTGCCAGGCAGGCTAAGATAAAAGGTAGGGAGGAGGGACTTGGGGGAGGGCCGATGGAGATGTGATAGGTGGAAGGAGGTCAAGGTGAGGGTGATAGGCTGGAGTGGGGTGGGGGCGGAGAGGTCAGGAAGAGGATTGCAGGTTAGGAGGGCAGTGCTGAGTTCAAGGGAATCGACTGAGACAAGGTGGGGAGAGGGGAAATGAGGAAACTGGAGAAATCTGAGTTCATCCCTTGTGGCTGGAGGGTTCCCAGGCGGAAGATGAGGCGCTCTTCCTCCAACCGTCGTGTTGTTATGTTCTGGCGACGGAGGAGTCCAAGGACCTGCATGTCTTCGGTGGAGTGGGAGGGAGAGTTAAAGTGTTGAGCCACGGGGTGGTTGGGTTGGTTGGTTCGGGCGTCCCAGAGGTGTTCCCTGAAGCGTTCTGCAAGTAGGCGGCCTGTCTCCCCAATATAGAGGAGGCCACATCGGGTGCAGCGGATGCAATATATGATGTGTGTGGAGGTGCAGGTGAATTTGTGGCGGATATGGAAGGATCCCTTGGGCCCTTGGAGAGAAGTAAGGGAGGAGGTGTGGGCACAAGTTTTGCATTTCCTGCGGTTGCAGGGGAAGGTGCCGGGAGTGGAGGTTGGGTTGGTGGGGGGTGTGGACCTGACGAGGGAGTCACAAAGGGAGTGGTCTTTGCAGAACGCTGATAGGGGAGGGGAGGGAAATATATCCCTGGTGGTGGGGTCCGTTTGGAGTTGGCGGAAATGACGGCGGATGATACGCTGTATACGGAGGTTGGTGGGGTGGTAGGTGAGAACCAGTGGAGTTCTGTCTTGGTGGCGGTTGGAGGGGCAGGGCTCAAGGGCGGAGGAGCGGGAAGTGGAGGAGATGCGGTGGAGGGCATCGTCGATCACGTCTGGGGGAATCTGCGGTCCTTGAAGAAGGAGGCCATCTGGGCTGTACGGTATTGGAACTGGTCCTCCTGGGAGCAGATGTGACGGAGACGAAGGAATTGGGAATATGGGATGGAGTTTTTACAGGGGGCAGGGTGGGAGGAGGTGTAGTCCAGGTAGCTGTGGGAGTCAGTCGGTTTATAGTAGATGTCTGTGTTGAGTCGGTCGCCCGAGATAGAAATGGAAAGGTCTAGGAAGGGGAGGGAGGAGTCTGAGACAGTCCAGGTGAATTTCAGGTCGGGATGGAAGGTGTTGGTAAAGTGGATGAACTGTTCAACCTCCTCGTGGGAGCACGAGGCAGCGCCGATACAGTCATCGATGTAGCGGAGGAAAAGGTTGGGGGGTGGTGCCAGTGTAGTTGCGGAAGATGAACTGTTCCACATATCCTACAAAGAGACAGGCATAGCTGGGGCCCATGCGGGTGCCCATGGCAACTCCTTTAGTTGGAGGAAGTGGGAGGATTGGAAAGAGAAGTTATTCAGGGTGATGACCAGTTCAGTGAGTCGAAGGAGGGTGTCAGTGGAAGGGTACTGGTTGGTGCGGCGGGAAAGGAAGAAGCGTAGGGCTTTGAGTCCTTCGTGATGGGGGATGGAGGTGTACAGGGACTGGATGTCCATCGTGAAGATAAGGCGTTGGGGACCGGGGAAGCGAAAATCATGGAGGAGATGGAGGGCGTGGGTGGTGTCCCGAACGTAGGTGGGGAGTTCTTGGACTAAAGGGGACAGAACCTTGTCGAGGTACGCGGAGATAAGTTCGGTGGGGCAGGAGCTGGCTGAGACAATGGGTCGGGCGGGGCAGTCAGGTTTGTCGTTTGTGGAGTTGTGCCTCTGGTATTCATGCATGTGTCTTTGTTTGGCCTGTTTCAATGAGAGCATGTATTGTGTATGAGCAGGTACGGAAAGAGATAAGTTTTGAGTTTTGTGAAATGAGGTTCAGCTGAATATGACTCAGATCACATGAGAACTTGAAGTTAACAATAGGATGCTGGTTAATAGGTTAACAAGGTGGAAAAACATTTATTATGGTCGAGCCATTTAACAATATTAGAAGCATTTGGTCTGTAAGGTCAGTTTAACAAGGTGAAAAGTATTCATTATGTGAAGCCAGTTAAGATTAAGAACATTGCTTGTGTAGCAGCAGATGGTTTAATCTTTACTGTTGATGCTTGCTGATTATAACTGTCACCCAATCGATATGCATGTTGCTATATCTGGATGCTCCTCCCTGTAAAATGACAATATAATTCATTAAGAAACTGCTATTCCAGAGAAGACTGTGAACTCATGTCTCTGTGCACATGGGTGATTGTTCTCTCTCCCTCCAGGAACTGGAATAAGGATGAAAGAGGCATTTTTGTATCAACTGAGGGGGGAAATGGGATGACACCAAGATAGATGCATTGTCCCAGCCAAACTGGTGTCCCTCTTGTCTGTGTGTAAGGATACCAGTGATATTTGGTCATATCCTTTTGTGGCTCATTGGTGCTCATGTATCCTGGTGGCTAGTTTCCTGCCGGTTTGTCAGATGTAATGTTTATTGCAGTCCTTGGAGAGTATTTTGAATATTATGTTCATTCTGCTGGCTGTGGTTATGGGGTGCTTTAAATTTTTCAGTAGTTGGAGTGTTGTAGTAGGTTTGTCGGCTACCATGATGCCCAGGGGCCAGAATGATCTGGCAGTCATCTCTGAAATATCTTTGATGTATGGTAGGATGACTAGAGTCTCTGGGCATGTTTGTCTTCCAGAGAACTTCTCTTCCTCTTTTATTCTTTTTGTTAATTTTTCTCTTTCCAGGTCAATTCTGTTCCTCTAAATGAGTTTTTTTTTTCTCAAACTTCATGGATAAGAACAGAAGTAGACCAATTGGTCCTTCAAGCCTGCTAGATCATGGCTGGTCATTTACTTTAACATCATTTTCCCCATATTTATTGATGTCATTAGAAACTAGATATTGATTGATCTCTGTTCTGAACTTAGTTAAATGAGTGACTGAACTTCTACGGCCCTCTGGATCAAGAATTTGTTATGATTCACCTCTGAGTGAAGAAGTTCCACCTCATTTCAGCCCTAAAAGCTTGGCTTTTATTCTGAGACTGAGTCCCATTTCTCGATCCCATAACAAAAGAAAGCATTCTTCCTGCATCTGCTCTGTCTTTCCCTTTAAGAATTTTAAATTACTATGAGATTCCCTTTTATTGGTGTTCATGGATGCGGATCGTTAGCTGTCTTCCTGTTTGCCCTATGTATTGTTTTCTGCAGTCCTTGCATGGGATTTTGTACACTAGATTGGCTTTGCTCATGCTGGGTAATGTAGTGTACAAAATCCCATGCAAGGACTGCACAAAACACTACATAAGACAAACAGGAAAACAGCTAGCGATCCGCATCCATGAACACCAACTAGCCACGAAACGACACGACCAGCTATCCTTAGTAGCCACACAATCAGGTGACAAGCAACATGAATTCGACTGGGACAACACTACTATTATAGGACAAGCCAAACAGAACAGCCAGGAAATTCATAGAGGCATGGCATTCATCCACAGATTGATTCAATGATCACATCGATCTGGACCCAATATACCGACCACTGCAGTGGACAGCTGTAACTGACAATCGGAAGCGGCAGATACAAATCACTAAAAATGCCGGAGGAAACATCAGAGAAGTACTTCACAGGAGGCTCCCAAGCACTGAGGATGTCACCGAGACAGGGGACAAAATGCCTGCAACACAAATTCCCAGCTCGGCGCACACAACCACAACAATGAGCACCCGAGCTACAAACCTTCTCTCAAACTTTGACCTGATGAATCTGTCATTCATTAGATTTGTTATGGCATATGTAGGTATTTGAAATCTTTTGAGAAAGTTGCAGAATCTGAAATAATGTTTCAGAAAGGTAAACCAGGCATCTGAGATCTGACTGACCATGATCAACACTTCTATTCCTTCATGTTTGAGAAGAATAGGAATATCAAATTGAATACAAAAGGGAAGTAATAGCCTGTTTAAGAGAAAAAGAAGAAAAAAACAGGAAATGTTACAGAAGTAAAAATTAATAGAAAAATCTGCACTTTCAAAAATCTGTCAAATTACAATTTGTGATGGCTAATTTTCTCTGGTAGAGATATTGATTCGCTGCTGAAAATGTGTTGCTGGTTAAAGCACAGCAGGTCAGGCAGCATCCAAGGAATAGGAAATTCGACGTTTCGGGCATAAGCCCTTCATCAGGAAGGGCTCATGCCCGAAACGTCGAATTTCCTATTCCTTGGATGCTGCCTGACCTGCTGTGCTTTAACCAGCAACACATTTTCAGCTGTGATCTCCAGCATCTGCAGACCTCATTTTTTTACCCGGAGATATTGATTCGCCCTAGTTCACACTTAGCAGACTGTTAAGTATATTTGGACGAAAGGAAACTTAGACTGAAATGGTCAACACTTAACCTGTTATATTGAATTTAATCACACTGTTTAATTTATGAGCAACCTTTAAATTTCTGTGTTTTAACTTGCATCTGGCCTCATCAGAAGTTGCTGTTGCACTAGTTTATTGATAATGTCCAATATTATTTTGACAGTAAATTACAGCTCTTTGTCACCACAGTTTATTGATGGCTCACTTGAATCCATTTGGAAAACAAACTTCTTGCCCACGATGTTGTCTTAGTAATTAATTTCTGGAATAGATTTCCTATTTGATTACAGCAGTAGTAATATGGCAATTTGGGCAGAACCTGTCGAACCTCTGTCAAAGATTAGGTAATGTTAAATGTGATTTTTGCCCCCAAATTATTCAGTTTTTTGTTTTCCACATTCTTTGCCACTTGTTGAACATTTAATTTTCCTGTGAAAGCTGGTGCACACAAGGTTGAAATTCCAAGGTTCCAGCAGTTACACTGGAATTAATGATGGAAGGCTGTCTAAATTGAACTCATTTTCTTTATGCAGGTAATGGTTAGTACATAAAAGTTTTCTTCATTTCAGAAAATAAATACTTTGTATTGTGGTGTTAGTAGATGCATGTAGTGAATAATTTATTATTGTTTTAAAACTTTTCTGTTGGGTTAAATCAGGATTTTTCATGGAAATCTTGTAGCTAGTATTGCGTCAAAATAATTTTAGAACTGGGCCAGATTATCATCCTTAAATTATTTTTTTCCTTATATGAAAATTTATGTCGTGCTGTTCAAAATTCTGCCAGTTCATGGAACATTTCGCAATGATGATTATACAAAAAAAAATCAAAGATTTGACCTGTCATCCAAAAAAACAGTTTTTAATTACAATTTCTCTATTTGATGCCAAGTGGAAACCCTACCAATTGATATCCAAAATAAGATGTAAATAAGTTTTCAATTGCAGAGCATATAATTAATGCCAATGTCTTGTTGGTTAAAAATGGAAAACTTTCTAATTATTAGTGCCTGTGAGAAATGCAGCAACAGGAGGTAAGAAACTGAGAGTATAAAAGATTGATGTATTTCCTGGAATCAAATGCAAACATGGAAGAGCAAATTTAATAATTAGTCATCTTAAATAGTTTCAAAATAGTACTGTCAGATCTTGAATGCTGCCCACCCTGAGATCTTCAGCCCATGTCCTCCACAGCACTTCAGATAGATCCCAGGTATTCAGTCATGAGTCAAGTACCATTTTTCATTTCTGTTCTGTCATTCAGTAGGGCCTAAATGCTATCGGAGACCAGTGACAGTTGTGCACGGTTTTCAAAAACTAAGATTCCCGTAACAATTTTTCCAAATCCCAGGTCCACACTGTAGTGCTACCATTTCCTACGTTCCTGTAACTGTCCTTGTGTAGTTAATTCATTTCACATTGTTGATACTGCTAAACAGTAGATATCTAACTTCTAACTTGTACATCTTGTTTTTAAAAAATCGCAATTAAATACATAGTTAATGGTGAAGCAAAATATACCAGTCAGCTATAATTCTCTCCGTAATGAAGGACTGTGAAATTCAATCGCAGTGATTGAAATAAGAAGACCAGAATGTAATTTGATAAAGAAAAAAATTGACTTCGGATCGCTAAGTGAGTGATTGTATCTCTTGCATTACTATCCTTACTGTTACTGTGTTAGTTACTGTGTGTAAATATCCTGTGATCCACAGGAGCAACATTACTGGTGGTGGAATTAATTTAAAAAAGAATCAATGGTGTGCAATCACAGTGTGTAGTTTGGACAGCAAGAACATTAACCCTCAGATCAGATATAAGAATTTCTATGCAATGATGCAAAGATGAAAAGAGCATGAAAACAGCTTCATTTGAGTGAAGTTATCACATGCACAGAGGACATTACATTTTAAAAACATTGAGTAGATTTGATTCATTTAAAGAAAGTAAAATCTCTGGAGCAGCTCTGCCCTTGAACATGGCAGTTGTGATTTGAAGATGGGACACCATTTCTCTTGTGTGTTTTGTGCCCTTTTCTCCTGCAATGATAAAAGATTGAGAGCTCAGACACTGCTGGCCTCTGTGACCAATGCCAGTGCCTCATTGACAAAGAGAGATGAATGTACCAGTGCTGGAAAATACTCATGTTGTGGAATTGAGCCTTGCTGAAAGATCAGAAGAATCATGTTCAGGCACAACATGCGCCATCAGTTTCCTCAACTGATACATCTAATTGAGGTTGAGTAGCTAGAAGGTTGGATCTAATCTTGCAGAACCATTTTTAAAAATATTGGTTCATCGGATGTGGCATGACTTGTTACCCATTGTTTATTACTTATCTCCAGTTGCCCTCGAGAAGGTAGTGGCGAGTTGCCTTCCTGAACCACTTAGTTCCACAATGTTGTTTGAAAGGGAGTTCCATGATTTTGATTCAGTAGCAGTGAGTGAATGGCAATTATATTCCCAAGTTTTGATGATATGGAGGGAAAACGAAACCTGCAACCTGTTCACATGTGTCTGTTGCACCTAGGGTATGTGTGGAAGCTATGAAGTAAGCTGTCATAGGATCCTAGTGAGCTCATGTAATTGTTTTGTTAATGGTGAATAATGCTGATGCTGAGTATTGGTGAAGGGAGTGAACTTTGAAGGGGTGTCAATCAAATAAACAAATTTGGCCTGGAGGATGTCAAGCTTGAATGTTGTTGAAGGTGCACACATCCAGGCAAATAAGGGTATTCCATCACACTCATGACTTGTATATAGATGATGGACAGGCTTTGACGAGTTAGGACATGTTGTTTGCTGCAGAAGTCCTACCGACAGATGTGTTCTTGTAGTCATGGTATTTATATATCTGGTCCAATTCAGTAGCTAATCATTGGAGCTCAGTGTATTAATTGGGTATTAAGGAATGATGATGCCTGTAAGTAACAGACCGAACGTTGTTGAGGGGGGGGATGTTGAACTGTTTTTGGGGTGATGGGGGAGAGGAGAGTGTTGCTGGTTAGGCATTATTGTCCATTTGTAATTGTCCAGAGTGCAGTTGACAGTCAACCACATACTGTGGGTCTAGACTCGCATGTAGGCCGGACTAGGTAAAGATGGCAGATTCCTTCCCAAAAAGGATATTCATGAAGCAAATGAGTGTTTTTTATGACAATCGACAATGGTTTCAGTTATCACTAAACTCTTAAATTACAGATTTTTATTGATTTCGAACCCAGAACATTACCTGAATCTCTATACTACTGGTCAGGTGATAATACCATGAGGCCATTGCCTCCCATTAAATGTGGCTGAGCCAGTAAAACACACACACCCCATGAAAGAATCAGTTTTTAAAAAAAAGTAGGAATTGTAGGAGTGCGGTATTTTAAACTTCATCTTACCTATTTTGTGCTTTGAGTATCCTGTGATTTATTTTTGATCAAACTTAACAGCCATTTGCACTGTCTACTCCTTAAACTGTGCATGTTTTTCTGTCAGCTGATAAGCAATTGTAGACTTCAAGAATGTTTTGATATGTTTAAGATTAGATTCCCTACAGTGTGGAAACAGGCTATTTGGCCCAACCAATCCACACTGACCCTCCAAATACTAACCCACCCAGACCCATCCCTCTACATTTACCCCTGACTAATGGACAATTTAGCATGGCAGTTCACCTGGCCTTGCCCGTCTTTGGGACTGTGGGAGGAAACCGGAGCACCCAGAGGAAATCCACGCAGACATGGAGAGAATGTGCAAACTCCACACAGACAGTGGCCCAAGGTAGGAATTGAACCCAGGTCCCTGCGCTGTGCAGCAGCAGTGCTAACCACTGTGCCACCGGGCTGCCCACGGTGTTAACAATATTTAAATCTTAAGAAATTATTCCTTAATCTCATTGTTAAATAAAATTTGACTATTTTTCAACTATTGGAAAGTCCTACTTTCTGTGCAACCATAAAAAGAAAGAATATAAAAATAAGTTCTACATCTTGTTTTGCCACATTTACAACAGTACTTGAAATCTGAGCCTCATTAAAGGTACAATCATGTTTTCTTTCATACATGTGGAAAACATTGTGGTATTATTGGTTTTCTTTGTTTCTCCCCCATGTTAATGAAGTTTTGTGATTTCACCATCTGGTAGCTCATTGCAGTACCTAGGCAAGGGGACAAGCAAATTCTGTGTAAATTACAGATGAACTGTGAATTTGTAATCCCTTTTAGCAGTCTATTGAGCCAGTGATCAATCATACAGTTTTACCTTTGGTCCTAATATTTGTGCATAAGACACTTTCTTCCCTCACCAATGATTGGGAGGGACCTGTGGGAAAGCTAAATAAGCTGCATATTCAACCTAATCCCACTATTACACTTTCTGAGGTTGTTATACTTCTCAATTCCCCACTGGGTTGTTTTTGTGTAAGTATATGGGGATGGGGTATGCGCGTACACATTGCTGTTGGACTGGCTGAGTCCTCGAAGTGGGGATTGTAGAAGCATGTCCGATGGTTTGCTGTTCAGCTGGTGGTGAGCAGTGAGTTTGGTGAATGGATCTGGCCCTGGAGCCCCGCCCCTCCAATCACCACCTGGACAGAACCCCACTGGTCCTCACCTACCACCCCACCAACCTCCATATACATCGTATCATCCGTCGTCATTTCCACCACCTCCAAACGGACCCCAACAACAGGGATATATTTCCCTCCCCTCCCCTATCAGCGTTCCGAAAAGACCACTCCCTCCGTGACTCTCTCCTCAGGTCCATACCCCCCACAACTCAACCTCCACTCCCGGCACTTCTCCTGCAACCGCAAGAAATGCAAAACTTGTGCCCACACCTCTTTCCCCCCCCCCCCCCCCCCCCCCCCCCCCCCCCCCCCCCCCCCTTTACTTCCCTCCAAGGCCCCAAGGGATCCTTCCATATCCGCCACAAATTCACCTGCACCTCCACACACATCATTTACTGCATCCGCTGCACCCGATGTGGCCTCCTCTATATTGGGGAGACAGACCGCCTACTTGCAGAACGCTTCAGGGAACACCTCTGGGACGCCCGAACCAACCAACCCAACCACCCCGTGGCTCAACACTTTAACTCTCCCTCCCACTCCACCGAAGACATGCAGGTCCTTGGACTCCTCCATCGCCAGAACATAACAACATGACGGTTGGAGGAAAGCACCTCATCTTCCGCCTAGGAACCCTCCAACCAGAAGGGATGAACTCAGACCTCTCCAGTTTCCTAACTTCCCCATCCCCCACCTTGTCTCAGTCCCAACCCTCGAACTCAGCACCACCTTCCTAACCTGCAATCTTCTTCCTGACCTCTCTGCCCCACCCCCACTCCATTGTATCACCCTCACCTTAACCTCCTTCCACCTATCGCATTTCCAACGCCCCTCCTCCCTACCTTTTATCTTAGCCGGCTTGACACACTTTCCTCATTCCAGAAGAAGGGCTCATCCCCGAAACGTCGATTCCCCTGTTCCTTGGATGCTGCCTGACCAGTTGCGCTTTTCCAGCAACACATTTTCAGCTTTAATCTCCAGCATCTGTAGTCCTCACTTTCTCCGGTGAATGGATCTCCCTGGTGAGGACTTTGGCAAGTTGGAAGGCTGGGAGAGGCAAAATGGTGTCAAACAGACAGGGTAATGTCTGCAGTAAATAATGTTAAAATGAATCTCTGACACTCAGATTTCAGCTCCTAATAAAATGATTACATTAAAGCAAAATGACTTCTAAAAGAGGCATTGGTATATACAGATTAAGTGTAATCAACATGCACATATCTTTGCCATACTAGGTTTTCTGGTCAGATTGTGATAAATGAATTGAAAATTAGGTCGAAAGCACTGAGGTTTCATGTAGTCTGATCAAACTGCAATGAGAATGTCATGTTTAAGTGTCATCTTAAGTAGACCGTATACCATTGTCTTTAGATTAAATATTATCTGTTTCACAGTGTATAAGGGGATTTGTCAGATCAGTTTTGATCATTGTCCTTTGCTGAAAGCTTGCACGTTAATTGCAGTATTGTTTATAGTGAAACCTACAAGGAACCATAAACACACTTAACCTGTCTAATTGTGAAAGTCAGGAAACAAGAACTTCTATTTTGATGGTTTAACTTAATTTTGACTAAGTGAGACGTGGCTGTACTTTTCTCTTCACCTTCTTCCTCATACTTACGAAAAAGCACTGTGTCATCTCTTGTTTTTTTTGGGTGGATTTTGAAGAAGCATTTTGAAATTCTTAGTCATTTATTCTAAACTCACTGAAAATGTGCTTTTTAAAGAAATACTCCCTCCTTGAATTTAGGAGAATTTATTTTCCATTTTCTATTTTCAAGTCTTAACTGTCAAATTAGACCCAAGTCTCATTTTGAATAAACAATTAATAAGCAACTATGGAGCTTTGTTTTAAGTAGAAATATTGACATCTACCTCCTCAATGGGAAAATGAAAAGTGAGAAATCTAGCTTGTGTCTCTGAACACTATGTACTTGGCTGTCCCTTTTGTTATCTCCATGTGTTGGATTTAAATGATTTTCAGGTCTGTTGTCTGTCAACACCCTCCTTAATTCTCATGTCAAAGTTTAGAAAGGAAATATCTAGTGCTAAATACTTTCAATGTCACAGGATTCCCCAGATCAGTATGTGGGATCTGATTAATAAAACTTGCTCCTGTAACACACATCCTGCTTTTGTGGCTTGAACAATAAAACAGTCTGTACAACCTCAGAAAGCATAGATATCAGTAAGGCTTAGCTTTGCCAGTAACACATATACTTGAATGATCATCTTGAATATTTGAGAGTCCAACTAGCTTCCCTGCCTTTGAAAGGAACCACTATCTTAGAGTTTTGGTTTGTGCAAGCAACGTCAGAAGGAGATGGACTGTTGCCATTTGATTTTAACTGGATCAGCTATATTAGCAATAGGGATGAGTGGCTTTCTTCCAGACACCTTCAAGCCAAACTAGTATCAAAATTGGGCAGAAGTGGGTACTGCAAATGCTGGCGATTAGAGTCAAGATTAGAGTGGTGCTGGAAAAGTGCAGCAGGTTAGGCGGCATTTCGGGCAAAAGCCCTTCATCAGGAAGTGTCAAAGTTGTTCAAGTCAGGATTATGATGGAATATTCCTCATTCAGCCTGTAGCACAACACTCAAAGCTCAATACCATCTAGGAAGAATAATTGGCACAGTTGGTGTGAGTTGTACTGGCACTATATCTGTTGTGGATGCTTTGTATGTTTTATACAGCAAATTAGCCAGATTACTTCAACATGTACCGATTGTTCTGCAAATTGCACCAAAGAGAATGGCAAAATCAGTAGTTGTAGAAGTGTCTTTGCTTCCAACCTCTCCAAGTCCCGTAGTGTTGAAAGTTGAAATATATTTCAATTCTGACACTTTGCTAGAATTGTCAAATCAGTACCTCTGCTGCAATATTATTAGTACAAGAACAGAAATATTTAATTTCTCAAGGCAGCAAACATTGGATATACATGTAACCTTTCCAAGGTTACCCATAGCTTGGACAACAAAAGCATATAAAAATAATCTTAAAGCTCTTCTAAAAAAATTTGTAAAGCCTCATTCTTGGTGATGTTGGGATGATTTTTGTCATTGCACTTAACATTGGCATCTGCACAGCAAAGTGGAAAATGGCCCAGGCATGCCTGTCCACAAAAAGTGGGATGAGTCTAACTCAGCCAATTACTGTCCTAATAATCTATTCTTTATCTCCAGCAAAGTGATGCAAGGTGTCGCTATTAAGCAGCACTTGCTGAACTACAACCTCCTCACTGTTCAGTTCAGGATCCATTCAGTTTTGGATCTCATTACAGCCTTGGCCCAAACATGGACAAAGAGATGAACTTGAGGGAAAGCGATGACATCAAGACAGCATTTGACCAAATGTGGCATCACCTGGAGTCAGTGAGAGTCTGGGGAAAGCTCTGTTAACATCTTGAGAATTACTATTAATGAGAAACTGAACTGGACCAGCCATATAGATACTGTGACTACATGAACAAGTCATTCTGAGAATTCTGCAATGAGTAATTCACCTCCTGACTCCCTCAATCCTGTTCATTCCCTGCAAGATACAAGGAGGGGTGTGATAGAATACTGTCCACTTATTTGGCTGAGTACAGCTCCAACAAAGTCTAGCTCAACACAATCCAGGGCAAAGCAACCTGCTTGATTGGCACCCACCTAACCCCTTCAACTTTCAGTCCCCCCACTACTGCTATGCATGCTACTCACAAGATGCTCTGCAACAATTTGCTAAGATTCATAATAGTACTTCACAAACGAGTGACCTCTACCACTTAATAGGACAAGGGCAGCAGATTCATGAGAATGCTACTACCTGCAAATTTCCCGTCAAACTATGAATTAGCCTGACATGGACCTATCACCATTCCTTCACTGTTGGTGGTTCAAAACCCTGGAACTCCCTAACAGCACCATGGGTGCCCCTTCGTTAAAGACTCAGCAGTGGTTCAAGAAGGGAATTGAGCAATTAAGGATGAGCAATAAATGCTAGTTTTATCAATGCATGCATGATCACTGAATGAATTCAAGAGAGTTGCAAAGTACAGAAACTAGTTGGCTGGGCAGCGAACAAGGAAGTGCAGATAATGACTCAGAAGGTCTAGTTTGCTGATCATTGGACAACAATTGCAATTTTATCGGTGAGCTCATAAGGCAAAATGCTTCATTGCACATGCTCTGCCTTTTGTGTGTATGTGTGTATTGTTAAGATCGTTATTTTATTTTTATATTTTATCATTTTTAATTTGAAGCTGTGTACTTAGAACCAAAGGTGACCTTTGTCCTGTGAGCAGCAGCTGGCTGTTAAGAAAGGGGCAAACAAACTAAAATATGTTTGAGGCCAGGCCTGGAAGTTATTTGCAGGTGGATTCTTGTTCAAAGAACATTTCAGTTCCGGAGATATAATACACTCCAAACAGATGGTAGATGTCTGAATGTTAACAGGAGTCATCACAGGGAGCCTGGTGTTGAGCAGTCTAACCAAGAGACTGCTCGGAAAAGAGAAAAAGAGACTCTCAACATTGGTTTTGAAATATATTTTAGGTCAATAGAATTGTAGCTGCCAGAGCTAAAGGATGGCGATTGATTTCTCTGTGGTAATCTTCCTATAATAAAGATATTAAAAGTTTGGTGAATGGAATCTCAATGATAACTATTCAGTGAACATTCCGCAGAGCCTGGTGGAGGCCATTTGCATTGTTGGTACCTTTTAGAAACAAGATATAATCCTATGTGCCTGTGATATTGTGGAATCTGACAGTTACATTCCTTTTATTTTTCTTTAGATTTATCCCTTAATTATGTCTTTGTCATTGTGAGGGCATGGCTAGAATCGAAAAAAGAATGAGTTAAAATCATAGATGTTAGATTATGTTGTTTAGTTTTGCTGTGCAACAGCTACAGTATTATTCATAAATTAATTCCTTTGTTTAAGCTATAAGTTTGCTGTCTAGTATTGTTTATTCGAAAAGTCTGGTTAGGAACCAATGAGGTAGTTTTGAGGATCATTGGATGCTTTTAATTTTACTGTGTTGCGAAAATCAGGATAGTGAGGCTGATTTGTCCTGGTTGTCTGACTTCATGTTTTAACAGATATAACGGTAGAGATATATGAACAACTTTTAAAAAAGTTAATGTACTTACATTCGTTTTAATCAATATCATTGCATACAGACTGCATATTTTTAAAAACAATCTATGAATGCTGCAGTAGGAATGGAACACATTTGCTTGAATACATGCTAGAACTATTTATAGAATGACCCCATATCGCACATCGCAATTTTAAAAAGACTGATTGAAAGCACATTGATACAATTCATAAGATCAAGTGACAGGAGTAATAATTCAAACGTCACATTTACCAAAATCAAAGTTTAGATTAAAGTGATAAATCTTCAGAAATGGTAGGATAGGGAGAAATTGTAATACTTCAGTCTCCTCTGTCAAAGATAGAAACAGATCAGGACATGATCTGACCCAATTTAAGCTTACAGTTTAGGCCTAAAATAAAGTACAGCCTCAGTGGGACATTTTTTTTCGCCCCTCAGGCAATTCTAATGCTTTTGCCATAGCTGTCACAAACCTTTGTGTAGAAACTTGCTGATGCCAGTCTAACCTTGCCTTTTTCTAGTCTGAAGCTGCGCTTGCTTCAAAAGAAGTGCAAACAGAAGCTGTGTAACTGTTCACTAGGTTATATCTGAACCAGAATGAAGTATTTTGCATTTGTAATAATGCTCTTGATATCCTGTAGTTATTCCAAAGTATTTTACAGTGAATGACATGTGTTGTAATGAAACCAGTATTGTCTAGCCAGCAGATGAAGTGAATGACAAATTGAATTTGGCTGTAAAGGATTAAATCTTGAAGATTATACGAAGAGAAATGGAAAAGAAGAACTCAAGCTAGGTTATTGGAGTCTCCAGAACACACAATAGAAAGAGTGTTTGGAAAGGGTTATGAATCTTAACTTTTAAGCGTGTCCAATAAAGGGATGACAATGAGAAGAGGGATGGTCAATACAGGACTGAAGGTTCAAAGTTTGTGAGAAGATTTGAAGCTTGGTTGCTCGTTGTTGTGGTTCTGTTCGCCGAGCTGGGAATTTGTGTTGCAGACATTTCGTCCCCTGTCTAGGTGACATCCTCAGTGCTTGGGAGCCTCCTGTGAAGCGCTTCTGTGTTGTTTCCTCCTGCATTTATAGTGGTTTGTATCTGCCACTTCCGGCTGTCAGTTCCAGCTGTCCGTTGCAGTGGCCGGTATATTGGGTCCATGCAAGGTCCATGCAAAATCCCATGCAAGGACTGCACGAAACACTACATAGGACAAACAGGAAGGCCGCTAACGATCCGTGTCCATGAACATCAACTAGCCACAAAACTAAACGACCAGCTATCCTTAGTAGCCACACACACAGATGACAAGCAACATGAATTCGACTGGGACAACACTACTATTATAGGACAAGCCAAACAGAGAACAGCCAGGGATCTCCTAGAGGCATGGCACTCATCCACAGATTCTATTAACAAACACATCGACCTGGACCCAATATACTGGCCAATGCAGCGGATATCTGGAACTGACAACCGGAAGCATCTGCAACACAAATTCCCAGTTCGGCAAACACAACCACAACAGAACTAAAGGTGTTGTATCTGCGCGCAGCGTACGAAATAAGGTAAATGAGCATGTGGTGTAGATTGAAATAGGCAGGCATGATGTGGTGAGCATCATGGAGATATGCTTGCAAAAGGATCAGGACTGGGTGCTAAGTATCCAAGGATCTACAGAAGAACCTCGATTATCTGAACGAGATGGGCGGGCACTATTTTATTCAGATAATCAATCAATTGGTTAATTGATTTAAATGCCTTTTCGCTGGAGCTTGGAGTTTTGAAAGTCTGCTCCCCATTCGGGAGACGACAGCAGCATACAGCGTGTGAGACCCTGCCCCCTTCCAAACCTGTCCAACACCGTCCCCAACACCAAACCCCGCCCCCAACTCTGTCCGTCACCGCCCCCAACCCGGTCCAATACCACCCCCCGCCGAGCAGACAAACTGTACACCAACAATAAGACTGCTGCTGCTGCGCGCGCGCACGCACGCGCACACACACACACACACACACACACACACACAACTTTCTACTGCAACTTTTTGACAGTTTCCACATTTGCCCTGTACTGGATAATGTTGGAGATATTATCTGGGAGGTGGAGGTGGGCAGTGGGGGTTAGGGTACACCCCTCTGTAGAGCTCCAGGGAAAGCATGGGGAGAGAGAGGGCGGGAGGTCAGTCATTTGGAGACAGTGCCGGTTTAATCACGAAACAAAAGATGCAATCACTGTTGGAAACGTGTCTTTGATGTCTTGTTTCGATCAGGACCTTGATCTCCTTCGGATAGTCCGATTTTTGGATACGTGGTATTTGGATAATCAAGGTTCCCCTGTACATCCTTTTGAAAAGACAAGTAGGTGGACATTGGAATGGGGTAACATTATTATAAGAAATGAAATTAAATCAATAGCAAGAAACAGCATAGTCAGATGATGTAGAATTCATGTAGGTAGAATTGTGGAACTGTAAAGATAACAAAAACCATAATGAGAGTAAAGTACAGACCTCCAAACAGTAGTCAGGATGTGTGGCACAAAATACACCAGGAGATGGAAAAGGTGTATTAAGAAAGGCAGGTTTGCAGTGATCATGGGGGATTACAATATGCAGGTGGACTAGGAAGATAAGATTAGTCGTGGGTTCTGACAGGAATTTATGAAATGTCTGTGAGATGGCTTTTTGGAGCAGCTTGTGGTGGAGTCCACTGGGGACAGGCAGTTCTGAATTTAGTGATGTGCAATGAGGCAGACTTGATAAGGGAGCTTAAGGTGAAGGAATCCTTAGGGGACAATAATCCATAATAGAATTTACTCTGTAATTTAAGAGGGCGAAACTGGCATCAGATGTAACTGCATTACAGTTGGATAAAGGTAACGACAGAGGCATGAGGGAGGAGCTGGGCAGAATTGACCGGGAGAGAAGCCTAACAGGGAAGACAGTCGAACAGCAATGGCAGGAGTTTCTGGGAATATTTCTTTTTTTTTTAGACTTACAGTGTGGAAACAGGCCCTTCGGCCCAACAAGTCCACACCGACCCGCCGAAGCGCAACCCACCCATACCCCTACATTTACCCCTTACCTAACACTACGTGCAATTTAGCATGGCCAATTCACCTGACCCGCACATCTTTGGACTGTGGGAGGAAACCGGAGCACCCGGAGGAAACCCACGCAGACACGGGGAGAACGTGCAAACTCCACACAGTCAGTCGCCTGAGTCGGGAATTGAACCCGGGTCTACAGGCGCTGTGAGGCAGCAGTGCTAACCACTGTGCCACCGTGCCGCCCTTTCAGGAGATATAAGGAGAGATTCATGCTGAGGAAAAAGAAACATACTAAAGGGAGGATGAGCTGAAAAGGGAAGTCAGGGACAGTGTAAAAGAAAAAGAGAGAGTATATAATGCAGCAAAGGGTAATGGAAAATCAGGGTATTGGGAAATCTACAAAGAGCAACAAAGGACAACTAAAGAAGGAACAAGAAGGGTGAAGATTAAAAATGAGCGTGAACAAGCCAGTAATATAAAAGAGGATTACAATAGTTTCTTTAGATATACAAAGGGCAAAAGAAAGGCGAAAGTGGACATTGGGCTGGAAAATGATGCTGGAGATGTAATAGGGAACAAAGGAATGGCAGAGGAACTGATCAAATACTTTGTCAGTTTTCATGGTGCATGACACAAGTGACATGCCAAAAAATCTGAGAGTTGGGGGCACTGGCCATCACCAAGGAGAAGGTGCTTGAATAACTGAAAGGTCTGAAGGTGATAAATCACCTGGACCAGATGGATTACACTCCAGAGTTCTGAAGGAGCTGGTTGAAGCGATTGTGGTGTTAGTAATGATCTTTTCAGGAATCACTGGAGTCAGGGAGGGTCCCAGAGAACTGGAAAATCACTCAAGTAACCTCTTGTTTAAGAAGGGAGTAAGATAAAGGACCGGAAATTACACACAATTGTAGGCTGATTGGACCTGACCTTGGTCAAGGGTAAAATTTTGGAGTCCATTGTGAGGGATGAGATTTCTGACTACTTTGGAGGTACATGGCAAAATAGGGAAAAGTCAGCATGGTTGCATCAAGGGGAGGTCATGCCTGACAAATCTGCTATAATTCTTTAAGGAGATAACCAGCAGGTTGGACCAAGGAGAACCGATGGATGTTATCTACTTAGACTTGGAGGAGACCTTTGACAAGATGCTGCACACGAGGCTACTGAGCAACATAAGAGTCCATGGTGTTAGAGACAAGGTACTAGCCCGGGTAGAACATTGGCTTTCTGGCGAAAATAGAGAGAGAGGGGCTAAGAGTCCTTCTCAGGATGGCAGCCAGTGACTAGTTGTCTTCTGCAATGGTCGGTGTTGGGACCACAACTTTTCACTTTCTATACATTAATGATCTAGAGGAAGGAACTGAGGGCATTCTGGCTAAGTTTGCAAATGATACAACGATAGGTGGGGGGACCGGCAGCATTGAGGAGGTGGGGAGACTGCAGAAGGATTTAGGTTAGGAGAAAGAAGTGACAGATGAAATATGACATGGGAATGTTTGAGGTCACACAGTTTGGTAGGAACAGTAGAGGCATAGATTATTTTCTAAATGTGGAGAAAATTCAGAAGTCTGAAGTGCTTACCTCATAGACTTGTGTGTGTGAATGGTAATTTTTAACTTTGTCCACCCCACTCCAACACCAGCACCTCCACATCATGTCTATCATTAATACAGTGTTACAGGCTAGCTGAACTTGGAAGGAACTGCACACTTCAATGGCAGTTTTTTTAGCCTCTTACCAAATGCATTTTCCCTTTTCCCTTCTGAAACAAACTTATAAATTCTAGGATGTTTAATCGTGAGGAAGTAGTTAGGATAGAAGATTAGCTCTTGTTTTGAAAGATTTTGTTTCTGTTTTCTTTTGCCATGCCATCTTATCTTTTTGGCTTTGGAGTTCATTGCCCTTTTTTTCATCTTTCCTGAATAATTTTTGCTGTTTTCTTTTAGAAACTGTTTCTTAGCTGGTCTGTAGAAGTCTGTCTTTCTAGTGGATCCAGTGATTTAGTGCCTGATGGAAGATGCATGCTACAGATTTTAATAATGTGTCATGGAGTGATAGGACACCTGTGTTCATGGCTGCACGTATAAAGAGATCAATATTGAAGCTCTTTATTAGATCACATTCTGTTTTAAAAATGAAAGAATGAAATGAAAAACATTATAAAATGTTCATTTTGCCATTCTGTTTCTAGTTATGTTGCTAGATGACACTAAGATCATTTATAATAATCTGGAAATTTGCCAGTACTAATCTGCTCTCTGCCCTGAAACACCATATAATGCTATATTATCTTGCCAATAAATTAGTGAAAATACTTTAGCAGGGTGGGAGAAGGTGGTGGCATAGAGCTCATGCCACTGGACTCATAATCCAATGCCCAGTGCTTAGGGCATCAGGTAGAATTTCAATTTAATAAATAAATCTGTATTTAAGAGCGAGTCTGATTTTCTGTTCATTGATAATATCGACTGTTCTAAAAGCTCATTATCCTAACTGCTGTCCTTACCTGTTCATTATTTTTTGGGGTTGCAATGGGAGACCTATAAATAGCTTAATATTTCCCACAGCTACATTTGTACTACAGCAAAGTCTGAAAAGAACGAAACTGGACAGATCACTGAGCGTCAATCTTGTCCCCACAATGACCATGGTTCGTTCCTGAACTCCACCCACTGTCATCAGTATAAAGACCACTCTTACCCAGCTGCTTTCAGTTCTGACAAAAGGTTACTAAACTTGAAATGATAACTACCTCTTACTCTGTCGATGCTGCCAGACTTGCTGAGTTTCTCCAGCAATTGTTTTTGTTTCAGATTTTCAGCATCTGGAGTTCTTTGTTTCATTCCTTTCGTGCCTGCCTTAAAGTTCTTCTCCTCTCTCTGACAGGATTTCCGTTTAATTTTCTTGTTCATCATCAATATTTTTGCTTGGCATACCAAGGTATTTGCCAAAATTTGCTTTCACAGCCACATCTTATTCCCCAGTGACTGCCTCTTGCTCAGACTTGCTCCATGTGGATTTCGACTGAAGTTTAGTTGTTGTTTTGACTGCACCGAGGATTACAGATATCTCTAGGGTGTACAGCACTTACTGGAAAGCTGTTCTCGCTGCATCTTGAGATTCACACTGTGAGAGTGTGTGGCAGCACATGGCACGACCTTGGCCCCTCTGTCCAATGGTACCACTTCTTGTTATCTCAGAGTTGTGCTGCTGCCAGTTCTGCTTCATTTTTCAACTTTTTCAAAGCTTCAATAATATATTTTCTCTTCCTTTTGAGGTATTAAGGAATGCAGGCTGCAACAATTCAGAGATACCCACGCCCCCCCCCCCCCGGAATCTTCCTCTCCTCCTCTCCCTTTTGACTCCATCCCTTCCTCTAACCCCAAGTCTTCATGGCTATTTACCATACCTTCTGGACTAGTATCTCATGCTAAATGATCTGTACTTAGCAAAGGAATTTGTTTTATCTCTTTGCGTCCCCACCTCATTGAATTTCGAGCATGGCATGAAATCGAACCTTTGTTGCATTGGCTGGTTCTAACTGCCTCCTTATCACCATGGATGTGTACTCTTTGAATATGTCTATCCCCCATCAGGTTGTTCAGAGGGTTCTTTGCTTCTTCCTGGAATAAAACCTGAATGCATAACATCTATCACCATCTTCCTGGTCAAGTTTGTCCTCCGTTTGAATAATTTCTCCTTTAACTCATGTAACTTTCTTCAACTAAAACCATGGGTACAGTTATTTACAGTTGTTCTTGCCTCTTTGCAGGTTACATAGAACATGCATTGTTCTAATCCTACTTGTGTCCCTCCTCCAACTCTTTCTCCGGTACATCAGTGACATTATCTGTACTACTACCCTCTCTCATCCACAACTGGAAATTTATTAATTTTGCTTCCAGTTTCTATCCTTCGATAGAAACTCCAGTGTCCCCATGGCCAACATCTGTTTCCATTTCTGGGGATAGGCTGGCTGTCGACATGCATTACAAATCCACCAACTCTACAGTCATCTTGACTACATCCTCGTATCCTGTTTCCTGTAAGGACTCCATTCCATTCTCCCAATTTCTCCCTCGTCATCACACCTATCCTGATGACACCACCTTCTGCAAGGGGCTTTGGACCTATCTTTTTCTTGAACCGAGGATTCCCTGATAGAGGGTGCAACACTTGCCTGTTTACCTCCTCCCTGCTTGATATCTAAGGCTGTAGGCATAGCATCAAGACCAAGTAATAATTTACCTGCACTTCATTCAGTCTACTGCATTAAATGCTGCCAATGCTGCTTCCTCTACATTGGGAAAACAAGATGCAGATTGGGATGATTACTTCACAGGATGCCTCTGCTCTGTCCATAAAATGACCCCGATCTTCCAGTCACCTGCCGTTTCAACACAGCACCGTTGTCCCATGCCAACGTTTCCATTCAAGCCTGCTCTCGTGCTCCAGCGAGCCTTTAGGACACATTGTTGAGTTTAACAATTTCAAAACATGAACACTCACATCCATGCTCATTACCCACCACACACCGCAGGTCCTGTCTGATATGAGTTGCTCCCGTCACAGCCGCTTTCATCTATTTATGCTTCCTGTTAGCATCTGTTCAGCATTTTTCTCATTCTCAGTTTATCAGGTAATGCCTTTGGTTGACTCACTGTCTGTAATGCTCTTCCTCTGTCATGCTCATTTGCTGCAACTCTAGGTAAACTATTCCAATAAAGCTGTGACATGGGCATTTATCCCGCAAGTGGATATTTAAGACCATAAAATATAGGAAGAGAAGTAGACCAGTCAGCCCATTGACTTTGTTCTAACCTCCAGGGAGATCGTGGTTGATCTGACAATAATCAAGTCCACTTTCTTGCCTCTTCTCCATAACTCTTGATTCACTGAATGCTTAGAAATCTGTTTATGTTAGCCTTGAATATACTTAATGACCCAACCTCAACAGCTCTCTGCATTAAATAATTTCACAGATTCACTATTCTCTGCTAGAAGAAATTCCTCCTCTGCTTTTAATGTGTGACTCCCTTGTCCTGGCAATCTGCCATCTGGTCTTAGACTCTCCCACAAAGAGAAGTAACCTTTCTGCATCTACCTTGTGAATCTTGTATGTTTCATGAAGGTCGCTTTTCATTGTGCTATATTCTAACAAGTACAAGCCCAATCTACTCGTAAGATAGTCCCGATATACCCAGCATCAGCCCAGTGAAGCTTCTCTGGATTTCCTCTAATGTCAGTATATTTTTTCTTTTGGTAAGGGGCCCAAAACTGTGAACAGTTTTCCAGCTGTGTATAGTCTTAGTAAAGCCTCTTGACTTTTGTACTCCATTCCCTTTGAAATACAGGCCAGCATTCCATTTGCCTTCCCTGTTGCCTGCTGAGCATAGAATCATTGGCGCATAGATGCCATTCAGCCCATTGACTCTGCATCAACCCTCTAATGAGCATCCCACCCAGATCTTCTCCCAACCTATCCCTGTAATCCCACATTACCCATGGTTAATCCGACTAGTCTGCACATCCGTGGGCACTACATGCAATTTAGCATTGCTAATTAACCTAACCTGCACATTTTTTGATTTGGACTGGACCATCTGGAAGAAAAACACACAGACATAGGTAGAACATGCAAACTCCACACAGACAGTCACCCAAAGTTGGAATCTAACTCAGTCCCTGATGCTGTAAGGCAGCAATGCAAACCACTCAGCCATTGTGCCATTCTCGACATAGATGTTAACTTTTTGTGATGAGGGCTTCCAAATCATTCTGTTCCATAGCTTTCTGGATATAAATAATATTCAACTCCCCTGTTCTTCCTGTCAAAGTGCATGACCTCATATTTTTCCCTTATATTGTACTATCCAGAGTTTTGTGCATTTTCTTAACATGTTTCTATTCTCTGCAAAGTCTTTGTTTCAGCCTCACTACATGTCTTTTCTACTGTTTTTTGTGTCACCTGCAAACTTGGCAATAGTACGTCAATTCCTCATCCAAGTCATTAATATATATTGTGTTTAATGGCCCCAGTACTGATCCCTGTGGCCCACCACTAGTTACAGGTTGCCATCCTGAAAATGATCCTCTCATCCCAACTCTGTCTTCTATCAGTTAACCAATCCTCTGTATGAATGTATTATCTTCAATACCTTGAGGATTTATCTTACTAAGTAGCCTGATTTGGGGTACCTTTTTCAAAAGCCTTCTGAAAATCTAAATGCAGTATATCCACTGCTTTCTGTTTATTTCTCTTGCTTGTTACCATCTCAAAGAATTCTAGGAAAGTTGTTAGGTGTGATTTTCCTTTCGTGAAATCATACTGACTTTGCTTAACCATATTATATATTTCTAAATGCTCTGCCAATATATCCTTTATATTAGACTCTAACATTTTCCCAATAACCGACATGAAGCCAACTCACCAATAGTTGTCTGTTCTTTTTGTCTCCTTCCCTTTTTAAATAAGCGTGTTACATTGGCAGTTCTCTGATCCTGGAAGATTACTTCCTGTGCATCCATTATTTCTGTAGCTACTTCCTTCAAATTCCTAGAATGTATCCCATCAGATCCGGGAAACATATTGGTCTTTATTCCTCGTAGTTTGCCAAACTCCTTTTATTCTACTCATTGCTATTTGTTTTGTTTCCACTCCTTTCTGCCACTTGAATATCTAGTGTTATTGGTATGTTATTCGTGTCTTCTATTGTGAGGACTGATGCAAAACATTTATTCAACTCCATTGCAATTTCCTGGTTCCCCAGTATTATTTCTCCAGGTTCATTCGTTAAGGGACCTACGTTGACTTTGGCTTCTTTCTTCCTTTTTTATACATTTGCTGTCCATCTTGATATTACATGCAGGATGCCCCTAGCAGTTTATTTTCTGCCCCTCTTTTTTTGTTTTGGTCATATTTTTGTTGGTTTTTAAAACTTTCCGAATCCCCTGTCTTACCGAAAATCTTTGCCATTCCATAAGACCATAAGACCGTAAGACGTAGGAGTGGAAGTAAGGCCATTCGGCCCATCAAGTCCACTCCACCATTCAATCATGGCTGATGGGCATTTCAACTCCACTTACCAGCATTCTCCCCGTAGCCCTTAATTCCTCGAGACAACAAGAATCTATCAATCTCTGCCTTGAAGACATTTAGCGTCCCGGCCTCCACTGCACCCTGTGGCAATGAATTCCGCAGGCCCACCACTCTCTGGCTGAAGAAATGTCTCCGCATTTCTGTTCTGAATTGACCCCCTCTAATTCTAAGGCTGTGTCCACGGGTCCTAGTCTCCTCGCCTAATGGAAACAATTTCCTACCGTCCACCCTTTCCAAGCCATGTATTATCTTGTACGTCTCTAATAAGTCTCCCCTTAATCTTCTAAACTCCAATGAATACAATCCCAGGATCCTCAGCCGTTCCTCATATGTTAGACCAACCATTCCAGGGATCATCCGTGTGAATCTCCGCTGGACACGTTCCAATGCCAGTATGTCCTTCCTGAGGTGTGGGGACCAAAACTGGACACAGTACTCCAAATGAGGCCTAACCAGAGCTTTATAAAGTCTCAGTAGCACATTCATTCCATTCACAAGAAGCAGAACACATACCGTCCCTTTAATGTCCTTTGGGTCAACAGCAAAGTCATGGAAGTAATTTCAGCATTGTTATTAAGTGGCACTTATTTCAGAATAACATGCAAATTGATGTTCCATTTGGTTTCCACCAAGGCTGATCAGCGATTGACCTCATTACAGTTCTGGTCTTTAAAATGGTCAAAAGTATCAAAACCTGGAGATGAGTTGAAAATTACTTTCTTCAACATCAAGACCGTATAACATTAGGGGGCTGTAGCAAAACTGGTATTGAGATGGGAGTAGGAAGATTGAAGTTTGGAATGAACCTCTGTTCCAGAACACCCCTGTGGAAACTCTTCATGATTAATGTTCTGAGCCCAATCATTTTCAGCTGTATCATCAATGACCAGATTTTTATTGCCCACTTGGAAAGTAATATTCACACCATACTAAATGCCAGGCAATAATTATCTCCCATTTAAATTCAATGGTATTACCATTGCTGAACCCACATTATGAACATTCTGGGGTCAATTTTGCTATTGACGAAACATGGAATTGGACCGGTCATGTTAAAACTATGGCCATAAAAGCAAGTATGAGATTATGAATTCTATTGTGAATAACTCATATCTGCAAATCTGTCAACTAACTACAAGGCTCAAGTTAAGAGTGTGCTGGAATATTTGACTCTTATTTATGTACATGTAATATCAAAATTTTGAGGACATAAAATTTTTGTTGGAGGAGGTAACAAAATTGTATAGGTATTATCAGAATAGGAATGGATTGATCTCCAAGCCAACTCCTAGATATTAGACTTTGCTCCAAATCTCTCATTAGTTTTGATTAATAAAAGTCCGTGAATCTAAGATTTATATTTATCATTAATCTAGCATCAAATGCCTCTTTCTGAAGAAAATGCTGAACTTCAATCACCTGTGGTTGTCAAAATGCATTTTAATTTCAGCTTGAAAAGTGCTCTCGAATTTATATATTATTATTCCTCCTCATACTTGACTCTGCAAGCCATGAAGCACTTTGTCTGATTCTGTATCAGTTCCCTGCAATACCCTGAGAAATGTGGGCAAAGTGTCCCTTAACCTTCTAAATTTCAAGGAACACAACTTGAGTTTTCAGCCTTCAAGAATAGTGTCTCAGCTTGCAATTCAGCACTTTACAGCCTCCTGGACTTGGTGCTGAGTTCATTTGAGATAGAAATACAATATTGTACTGATGTGCCTCTTGGCTTATTGTAGACATGTGACCTCTATCATCAGGCATTTATCTTACAGTCAGTTCATTAACAGCCCAGTAGAAGAAAGGCTGTTTCTTGTGAGTTCATAATAGAATTTAATAATATTTCAAATTATAAGCGCAATTTTCATTTCAAACCCATTTATTCCAAGTGATAAATAATCTCCGTACTGAGTAGGATATGCACTTTATGTAACTTCTACCAAATGAGGCTGATATGTTTTACTACGGGGAAAAAAACGATGCAGTTCTACTTTGACATCTGCATCATTTTACATCGTCTCATATTCAGTGTCACTAAGAAAAAAAGATCTATGCCTGAAAATATGTCTAAATTCTCACTACCTTGACTTATGCTGATTATGCCTCAGTATTGTTTAATGATGGCAGTTTTCTTCCACTTGTCCATGTTCATGTTGGGTCTTTTTCAAAATGTGTTTTGAGTGATATTGCTCCAGGAAGGCTAAAAGTACAATATAGTTTGGAAGAAATTTTGTACCTAAAACTGTGCGTGAGAGAAGGTTCAGTGTTCAATGTCTGAACAGTTGGGATTGTGTATAAAGTACCAGGAGTTATATCTTCCTGTCTTCTAAGTTATATATTGCATTTTGTAACTACATTTACAATAGTTAAGTAAGCCCTGAGATGTTGATTCAATATTTTAGGATCAGTGCATTTTTAAGCACTTGAGTGAACTGTCAGTAGACTTTAGTTGTGTCAGACCCTCTAAAAAGGTAAAGCTAATAAATATAAATTGCACAGCAAATTGTTTTTGTTTTAAGTGTTTCCTCTGAATGAGCAGTCAAGAACATTTCCTAATGACTGTATTCTGAAGTCCACTTCCTAATATTAAATAATAATTCTCAAAACACCATGTAGAGATTTCATTTTATATGTTCTTTTCTCAAAGTGCTTGCATGGCATTGTAGTTTTTAAATAAAAAACATTTTGGGAACTTTATATCATGAATTCAAACAGATACCTCGCACTGTACTGTCTTAATTAAACCTACAAAGACATGGCCTACATCATAGCTTACCTTGTTTCAGGTATTCTGTATAAGTAAGACAGACCACTATTAGATAGCTTCTAATAAAGCAGCAGTTTCTTACTGGCAGTGCAAAACCTTATAGTAAACAAACACCAAGCCTTCATTAGTTTGTTTATTTTTTTCACGGGGTTTCAGTGATGTTCTCCATCTCTAATTGCCTATGGAGAAGATAGTGGTGAGTGGCCTCTTAAAATGATGCAGTTGGTGTGATATAGGAATACTAGAGCTTTGTTAGATATATATTCTTGGTCTCACTGTCATATTGAAGAATATTTAGAGTCTGCAAAGGGAGGGAAGCCATTTACTTTTAGAAGCTGCTTACCTTTGGCTTCATCTTGCCACAGAGCTGAAAAGAGAGCAAGATCATGCGATGTTGCATCACTGTAATGATTAATAGTCTCATTAGCATGTTGTGCTTCATTAGGTTGTTGACCTAGCTACAGTGAAGAAATAGCAATATCATTCCATGCCAAGGTGGTGTGCGACTTGGAGGGAAACTTGAAGGTGCTGGTACAATGTTTACAATTAAATTAGCTGCCATATGAAAAATTTAGTAGCAAACAGCAATAGATAATTTTTGAACGTAGTGGATCCTGAGTTTGCTAAACTAATGTGATTCTGGATTCTTATAATGGTGTGACTAAGAATTAATTGCATTCCATCAAATAACAAGTGGGACTGCAGCAGATTGGATTCTCAAAGGAAAGAAACTTTCTGCTGTGGGTATGCCCTAGACTTGGATATCAACCTGAGAGACATACACATGGAAGGTCTAAAGAAGAATAAATGCAGGCCGAGGCTTTCAGTAAGGGCAATAAGTTGAGTTGGAAGGAGACTTGACGTGAGATAGAATTGGGAAGAAATGGTGAAGATTGAATAAACAATAAATAAAGAGATTAAAAATGAGCATTTGTCTACTGGCGATTAATTGTTTTTCCAATTTAGCAATATTTGATATATTTGTGCAATATATATTTACCGTCAGAATTAACTGAGATGAACAAGAAACTCCTTACCTTTCATACACTGTATTACGCCAACAACAAAGGTTACCAGTTCAGGTCTGTACTGCTTCCTCAGTACTCTGTTTTGACATTGATCAGGTGCCAGCTGGGATGAAAGGAGTGTGCAGCTTCTTTGATGCCATTAAAAAAGAGCACATGTAGGTTGACTAAAGTGTTAGATTGACTTCAGGAACTTGGCAATACAGCTAAAAAAACTCTATGGTGTGAAGAGTAGCGTACCAAGTAGCCAAACAGATGGTAACAGTATCAATCCTACGCAAGTGAAGTGAGTGTAGGTTTTGAAAGCAGAGACCAGAAAATGAAGAAAATGTGGAGCATTATTAACATTTGTAGTGTCATTTGGTTTAATAAAATGTTTTTTTTTCCAGCAACACTTGAGTTGCTGTATATTATTCCAAGCTCCTGCCAGTTTAGCTGACACATTTGCTCCAACGGACTCAAACATGGGAAAAGAGAATCTGGGAGTGGGATGTGGTTTGTTGAGAAAAGTTTGGAGAAGTGAATTAAAGTACTGAGTAGCAATACTATTTTGGCCCAACGCAATGTCAAGAAACAATTGATTTCGCATGCACTGAGCCTTACCGCAAAGGTTTAGGTGATGATGCTAACCCATGCTTTGTGAGACTGTGGAAAAGTCTATCATATGCTTCATGTACTTAGAAGAACATTGTTCTGATGTCTCTTTCTTAAATTGAGTATTGTATGCATTTCAACATTCCATAAATACATCAAATGTAGCAGTTCATTCAGTTAACTCAATGCCAAGCCCTTTCAGTTGTAAATCAGCAGTTTGTGCTAATGGAAACAGAATAAGATATCCAGACAAAAAATAAAAAAAAACAGGGTTTGTGGAGTGAAATTTTGTAGAAAGGAAGAAGAAAAATATACTACTTATAAAGTTTTACTTGCCAAATGAATCTGGTATGTATTTCAGTTGAGACTGAAAACAAATTTGCAACCCGGTGTAGAATCATGGAAACCCTACATGTTAAGTTGAAGATATGAAAACAGAAAATAGTGGAAATACTCAGTAGATTTTGCAAACGTCTGTGGAGAGTGAGTGTTAACTTAGCAGGTATGTTCTTTTATGGGATGTGGGAATTGCTGTCTGTTCAACATTTATTGCCTATCCTTAATTGCCCTTAAGAAAGTGATGGTGAGCTGCCTTATTGAACTGCTGCAATCCATGTGCTGTAGGCTAACCCACAATGCCCTGAGGAAGGGAGTTTCTGGATTTTAACCCAGTGACAGTGAAGGAATGGAGATGTATTTCCAAGTCAGGACTGAGAGCAGAAATAGCAAGGTGCGGTGTTCCATGCATCGGCTACCCTTGTCCTGTATGGAAGTGGTTGAGAAATTGGGAAGGGTTCTCTAAGGATCGTATAGATAGTACACAATGCTGCTATTGCGTAGTGGAGGGAATGAATGTTGTGGGCATAATGTCAATCAAATGTGCTGCTTTGTGCTGGATGATATTAAGCTTCTTTACTGTTGGAGTTGCACAACCAATTGGGGAGTATTCCGTCACACTCTTATTAAAAAAAACAGTGAAAAGTGTTATATCATGTCGACACTCTCTGACACTGTCTTAAAACACAGGGAAATAAGCCAAAATGTAGAATATAAAGGTAGAAAATGAAGAAACAAAGGAAATGTCTAACTTTATAGTCCTCCTTGTTAAGTGGTCTGTCATAGACCATGGACCTGGTGGTCAGGCATTTGTCCCCTTTGCTGCGTTACCACAGCTGAAATGAAAGTTGCCACTTATAATGGAGGGAAGGTCATTGATGAAGCACCTGAAGATGTTTGGGTCTAGGATACTACCCTGAGAAAATCATGGAGCTGAGATGACTGACCTCCAACAACCATGATCATTATCCTATATGCAGATATGATTCTAACCAGTTGGTAGCCATCTATTCCAATTTGCGAGGGCTCCTTGATGCTAACGGCTCTCATTCTCCCCTCCTAACTGGAACTCGGCTCTTTTGATGGTGTTTGTTTATTTTTGATCAGCACAGATTTGATGGGCTGAAGGGCTTTTTTTTTCTCTTGTCAAACTCTGAGTGCAAGTGATAGTAAAGGCATGAGAATGTAGCTGTTGTCTTCATTGTAGTTTAATCTTCTTGACTCATATCTGTCAACCATTTGGGGATGCTTACACAGTTCACGATACTGTTTTAGTATTTCGTATTGCCTTATTGAACTGAGTTCATCTGTTGGATGACCAATGACTTTAGTGGCCAGAGCAGTCTCCACTTTATAACAACTCTGTATGCAAGGTGGTGAGTTTAGAATGTATATTTGCTATTGCAAGAACCCTTTGTACTAGAGAATTGTCCTATTCAAGGCAATTCCATAAATATAAGTAGTTGTTAAAAATGAATATTGGACCTAATTCATTAGATCATTTAAACACCAATTATTTAAAGTCCAATTTGTGTTCAGACAAATAATATAAGTGCTGATTGCAAATAATGTAATCTCTCAGGAGAAGTTGTGTGAAACCAAAATTAGCATTTTTATTTTGGTAGGATGCATACCACTTGCAGTCATGACTTGTAAAATCCAAGGCAAAAATGAGTTTTATTTTGTGTCTCATCAGATACTTTTTATTCTTTGAACTAGTTTAAAGTAATTGACTGAAAATGGCTTTTTAGAACATGTTGCAATTTCCTGACACATCTGTTGTAATGTTGGGTAACTGCTGCTTCCACATAACTATTATATAAAAAAAACTAAACATTGACAAACATGTGAAACTTGCACTATTTTCTTTTTCAATTGCAGCTGCAGTTTAGTTCAGATGTAAGGAATAAGATTTGAGTGATGTTTCAAAATCAAAGAGCTATTTTTGGAGACCAGTTCTTGAACTGAAGACATGCAGAAGAGAGAAAACTATTCCTGGTCATACAGACACTGGTTAGGAGGAGGAAGAGGCTGTTTGGCTGCTTGATCCTGCTCTGTCACTTGATGAGATCAGAGCTGGTCGAATTGCAACCTTAATCTACCCATAAACTTTCATCCCTTGCACACCAAGGATCTGTCTACTTCTGCCTTTAAAAATATTACAAAATGCTGCTTCCATTACATTTTAGGGAAACTACTTCCAATCCTCTTAGAGTAAACAAATTCTGCTCATCTCTGTTTTAAATTCTGATCCCCTTTCAAAGAGTTAAATCCTTGTCAAGATCTCTCACGATATATGTTAGAACAAGTCGCCTCTCCTGAATTACAGTGAATACGTCTAGCCTGTGAACTCTTTCATTAAAAAACCTGCCCGTTCCAGATGTTAGTCGGGAAATCTGTTTCCTAACTACTTCCAATGTGTTTACATCCCTGCTTAAGGGGATCAGTGGTGTATGTTGTGTTCCAGACATTCTAATGCTCTGTATAGCTGGAGCATAACATTTTAAAACAATTCCTTGCAAGAAACAGTAACATTTTGTTTCCCTAATAACTTGTTGTATCTGTATTCTAATCTTTATGACACATACAGTAGGACACACAGGACTGTCTGCATTTCGGAGATGGGAAATCTCACACCATTTAGATAATATTTGAAATTTTGGAGAGGATTTGTAGCTCAGGTTGTAAGTTTACTTACTGAGCTGGTAGATTTGTTCTCAGACGTTTCGTCACTATGCTAAGTAACATCATCAGTGAGCCTCCGATGGAGTGCTGGTGTTCTGTCCCATTCGCTTTTTGTCTTGGTCTGTTGTAGTGGGTGATATCACTTTTGTTTGTTCTACTGAGCGGTTGGTAAATGGGGTCCAAATCGATATGTTTGTTAATGGAGTTCTAGTTTGAATGCCAAACTCTCAGAAAAAAGAACCAAAAATGATATCACCCACCACAACAAGCCAATATAAATAAATAGTGAGCGGGACAGAACACCACCACTTCGGAGGCTCACTGGTGATGTTTCAATTTCCTATTCCTTGGATGCTGCCTAACCTGCTGTGCTTTAACCAGCAACACATTTTCACTGGTGATGTTACCTAGCATAGTACCAAAACATCTGAGAACAAGTCGACCAGCTTAGCAAACTTACAACCTGATTTAGATAATACGCTTTTTTAAATTCTCCCTATCCCAATGGATTCTACTTGCCAGATCTTTGCCCATTTACGTAATTGCCATGTGTCCTTTTCGCAACTTACTTTTTCACCTATCCTTGTATTGTCAGCAAAAATCTGGAATTCTCTATCCAAAATGTAGATTCATTATGTATATTTGAGGCTAGCATGGAGTCTCTCAACGAATATAAGCGGCAGATGGGAAAATGAAGTTAAAACAAATCGGCAATTATGCATGTTGAAAGACATGCTTGAAGGATTTTTCTTATGTTTATAGAGATTTATGACAAAAAACAAGAATTAACGAGATCAAACAAAACATGCTGTAACTGTGACTCAAGGTGGTGATACTTTGGTTGTAAAATCATTCTGGAGATTTCCTTTTATTTTAGTCATGGTAAGGTGAAAGGGATAAAATCAAATTTAGCAAGATTTTTAATTCTAAATCCGCATGCTTTGAGAAATCTGGTGGGAGAGGACAGAAGGATGTTTATGGTTTCTGCTCATAAGTAGGGAACTCTTGGTTAGTTTATGAACCCTTGGAAAAGTCTGTGGCTTTATCCAAGAGGGTTTCAAGCCTGGAGCAATGGCAGGAAAGTGAGAAGGAAGAAGACCTTTTACATCAGAAGCTGCTGAGAGGTCTGAAAGCCATTTGTTAAAGTTGTCAGGGATTCAAGCATACAGAACATGTTAAGGCAATTCCACAATAGGCCTCCTTTTGCTTTGATTTATGGATGAAGTAAAAACTCTTGAAGGTGTTATCTATTTGAGACAAACTATTTCTATATGGCTGAAGGCAGAGGTGAATATTTTAAACACAATATTGGAGCAAATTACTGTAGATACTGGACACTTCACATCAGCTCTGAATAGTCCATATAGACTCAAATCCTTAGCTTGCTCCTTTTCAACGGCTGCTACCTGTTCTGTCATTTCCAGCACTTTTTTTGTTTTCAGTGAATATTTTAAACTTCACATTTTTTTCAAGTTTATGAAACCAACAAGATTGACCCCTTCTGTTTTCAGAGGGACTACAAAATGCAGATCTTTAGAAAAGGGAGGAAGGTGAATATAAGATATAAATGTCCAAAAGACAGAAGCAGGGTGCTACCAAAAAATAGAGTTGTGGAAACCTCTGTACTCAATGATTAGTCTTTCCTCCATTTGATCTTTGACATAAAGTTCTGATGAAGGTGAAACTTTTGTTTATAGTTCTGCATGTCTTTACTTCTTGAGCTTTTAAGCTCAAGAGTAATTTTATAAAACCCATGAATCAACTTGGGAGCATACTGGAATTTCTTTTTGACTTAGAATAATTGTTTCCATTTTCCATTTGGCTCAGAATTGTGATAATGTTTGTTATACTCCTGACCAATGCTTTGTTGTTTGACCAGCTTTGGGGAGTTAGGCGAGTTATTCGCTCTAGGTTTCCTAGTCTCTTGACTTACCGTTGTAGCCACAGTATATGGCAAGTCCAGTTCAGTTTCTTGTCAATGATGAACCCCCAGGATATTGATAGTGGGAGATGCAAGTGATGGCAATGCCATTAAATGTCCAGGTTTTGAGTTTTTACATTTAGAATATTAAAATGCATATAAAAGTACTCAAAATCCCAACCAAATTAATAGTTTATCAATGTTAATTAAAATAATGTCATGTTAGAAGTTTACAGATTTGAACAATCCATTCATTTTAAGTAGCTATCAAAACAAATGAAGAATATGGTAAACAAACATAGATGTTAGATTTAAAATTATTAAACTATTAATACACATTCATGTGGAAAAAAAATTTGCTAGTTTGTCATTCAAGACTTGAGCGGCTTTAAACACTTTTAAGAAAGCATATTATGTTCATAGCCACAAAATAATGTGTTAACTTATTTTCTTGTAATTGGCTTTAGCCATTGATTTAATTTCATTTTGTTTAATACCTTCTAATTGTTAGGAACCTTTATCAGGTAGAAATCAATATTGTTGACCCTGTACTTTTGTTTGTTTTTCTCAGGTACAGGAGAAAGTGGCAAGAGCACATTCATCAAACAGATGCGAATCATCCATGGTACAGGATACTCGGATGAGGACAAACGAGGCTTCACAAAACTGGTTTATCAGAATATCTTCACTGCCATGCAGGCTATGATCAGAGCAATGGATACACTCAAAATACAGTACAAATATGAGTACAATAAGGTAAATGAATGTTATTACAAATTTTACAGTACTTTGTAATAGAGAAACCTTTTTTGATTTTACATTTTAACCACAGCCAGTTTTAAAATGTAGTACACCAGATTAGTTCCTTCAAAACATTTGATATCTTAATTCAGCTGTGATTTTATCCAAAGGTGTGATCGTTTTTAAGTTTTTTTTAATTAATGGCTGCTACGATGAGCGTGGGTTGGTTCTGATTTAAAATTAAATGTTGCTAGGCTGAATATTTAAGACTTGAAAACTGTATGGGCGATTTGCAAATTTAAAAAACACATTTCTGTTCACTTGAAGAAAAGTAACATGCTTTTGACTTTAAGGTAAGTTTCTGATGGAAGGTACACTTGATCGACTTGAATTAATTTCCAAAAAATTGCATGAGAAATGCATGTTTAAGCTTATTAATTAAACCAGCAGCAATTCTAAACTTGGAATGTTGTCAGATGGAAAAGTTAGTTGTGATTGATGTTTACATTGAAATATTATATGCTTGCAGTACCATATTTTACTGGAATGGAAATTTTCATCTTGGTTTGAAAGTGTATGTTTGGTCTGTTGTATTAAGCTAATAGTCACTGAAAAAGCATGAAGATGATAGGAAACTCCTAACTATTCTGCTGTGGTATGCTTTGCTATTAAGTTCTGGTAAATTGCAGCAATATTCATTTGATATAATGAATTTGGATTGTATGGAATTTCTTTGAGGATGCATGCATTAACCTCCAGGAAGAAACTTCTGAACTGTTAGAAAGTATTATCAATGGGGTTACTCTGTCTCCTTTGGATGTCTTGTATAATAAATTAGTATTTTCAATGAGTGAACTCTTCTCCCTTTTTTTAAAAAAAAACCAGTTACATTATGATATTATGTTCAAATGCTAAAACCAATACTTTAATGTCAGAGCATTTTAACATTTTGTAAGTCTAACGTAGCGCAGAAAAATGTGGCAAGCCATTAAGAACATTTGCATTTCAGACAATACTTTCTTTAACGATGTGGAATACTTTGGTTTAAAAGTCTCTGCATTATTGAAGAATACAAATTGATTTATGAAATTCTATTGCTTCCTTTGATTCAAACAGTTCATGTTTGCATGGAATTCTATACAATTCCCAGAACAGAAACAAGCTTTTTTGTTTAAATAGTTTATGCCATTACCTATATTCGTTCAAGCCTTCTGCCACTCAACTCCTGCCAACTCTGTCAACATATATTCTGTTCTTTTCCACTTATTCCATGTGTTCATAAGCGTATCTTCTCTTTAAAGGCATTCATGCTGTTAGCCTTAACCATCAATTTGTTCCACATTCCAGCTACCCCTTGTGTAAATACGATTTTTGAAAAATCTCACTTTGGGTATGTTGGTAAATTATGTTTTCCTTAATTCTCCTTTTGGAATCTCAAAAAAATGGAATCACCTTTAGTTATACCTATGAAATTCTATCATAATTTCAAGGATCACCATAAGGTTATTGGTCAGCATTTAGTCTTAAAGAGCTAGGAGCCTCAGAATGTCCAGTCATTTCTGACAGTTATTGCAGGGTGCTCATTCTTATTCTTCCAAATATTATTGCCACAGCTCGTGTTTCCATACCCTTTAAGTAAAATAAAGAACAGAAGGATGCAAAATTTGCCAGTTATATTCAGTATTTATAAACATCACATCAAAGTGTTGTCGTTTTTATCTTTTAACACATATAGAATGTTGGAAAGATGAAGGAGTTTGGAAGTGATATTTTTAAATCTATAGGTCCGTTATTGTGCTCGCTCTTGTGTATTGGATGTGAAATACAAAGTTGAATTTAAAAACATTGTACAGTTAAACTCCTGTCTTTTGAGGAGAGGTGTGATACTGTTCTGCCAAAATGTTTTCAAACCAAAGTAAACTGCGAATTTATAGTACTAGGATTTTTGTTTATTATAAGCCATATTTATAAAATTAAGGATACAAAACTGAAGTACTGTTGACGTAAACTCATGAAATCAGGACGGAGGTCTGATTCCAAAATGATGATTTTTGACATGATGATCCTGTTTGCTAAAAGACAAAGTCTTTAAGTTTAGTAGGTAACAGTGAATAAGATTAGATTAGATTACTTACAGTGTGGAAACAGGCCCTTCGGCTCAACAAGTCCACACCGACCTGCCGAAGCGCAACCCACCCATACCCCTACATTTACCCCGTACCTAACACTACGGGCAATTTAGCATGGCCAATTCACCTGACCCGCACATCTTTGGACTGTGGGAGGAAACCGGAGGAAACCCACGCAGACACGGGGAGAACGTGCAAACTCCACACAGTCAGTCGCCTGAGTCGGGAATTGAACCCGGGTCTCGGGCGCTGTGAGGCAGCAGTACTAACCACTGTGCCACCGTGCCGCCCACATATGTTAGTTTGAAATGCAAACAGTGCTGGAGAAACTCAGCAGGTGTGGAAGCATTTGTGGAGAGCAAACGTTAATGTTAACATTTAGATTCCAGTATAAGAATCACAATGAACTTGACAGTTTAACGCTCTGTGTCTGCCTCTGCCTTTCTCAGTGTCTGTCTATGATGACTGACCAGCTGAGTTTCACAAATGCCTCATTATGCCATATTTCCAGCGTTCTATGCATTTTATTCTAGTTTGAAACTGGCTGTTAATGGAACAGTTTTATGTTTTCGGTGCCAGGGTTTAAGGGCCATGACATAAGGAGCCAGAATACTAAGTCAGAAAGGTAAGAAATCTCTGTTATGAAGTCTTACTGCAAGTAATTGTAATTTGTTGCCTAAGCCTGATTGCAAATGAGAAGGTGAGTTGCAACCTTGAACAGCAGTTCTAATAGTGATGGTACACCCACTGTTTTAGTAAGGAGCTCCGTGATTCTGATTTAGTGATGATGAATAAACATTGATGTCTTTCCAGTTCAGCATATGTTATAAGGTGGAGGAAGTGTTATTGTCATGCATGCTGCTTTTGATTTTCTAAGTGGTAGAAGTTGCAGATTTGGGATGCAGCATGGAAGAATCTTTGGTTAGTTGTTGCAGTGTATCTTTTAGTTGGTATATGCTGTTGACAGTGTGTCACTGGTACATGTTTAAGCTGATGCATGGGGTGCCAGTTTTCTGATTAACCCTCAATAACATCTTCCTCCACTTGTATTCAGGGTCAGCTGATAGGACAACACTTGAAAGGTTTTGGATATCTCTCTAACATTTGTGGACAGGACACGTTGGGCAATTTTCTATTTTATTCAGTGGCATGGCAGTGTATGGGGAGATGGTGGCATGTACTAATGTCACTGGACAAACAAGGTAGAACCCTGGGAGGTGGGTTCAAATCCTGCCATGGCAGAGGTGAAATTTGAATTCATTTAACATTTGGGAAAAGAGCTGACCCAGTGGTAACCATTTAGCTGTTGTCAGTTCTCATAAATACTTATGTGGTTAACTCATGTCCTTTAGAGTAGAAAATCTGCAGTGCTTGTCTCGGCTTGCCTACATGCGACTCCAGATTCAGTAATGTGATTAACTTTTAACTGCCCTCTGGATGCGATTGGGGATGAGCAATAAATTCTGGCAATAAACAAAAAAAATTGTAGCTGTTCTGAGAGAGCTTAACAGAGGGTTGGCTAGTGCCAGGGCACAAATCTGCAGTAGTACAGCTTGAATAACAGGAGTTCTGATTTGCTGTCTCCAGGTTAATCACCAATTTCTTGATTTTGAGGAATTAATTGGCTTCCTACCAATCACTTGGAATGATGGGGACCTCTGGAAGAGTCAAAGATTGATCATCTGCACAACACTTCTCACTGAAAATGGCTGTGAATGCTTCAGCTTTTTCTTATATGTCCTTATGCTTGGGTCTGTCACCTAGTATGGATTTATTCATGGAGCTTCATTGTCCAGTTTATTGATTGCCCATGACCACTTAAATCAGGTAATTCAAACTTTCTTTATGATCAAAGACAGGAGGGTGTGAATGTTGGTGAGGTAGATCTCTAGACTGAATGGGCAACTCTCAGCGATCCCAAGTCCAGAAGGGCTTTGCCCGAAATGTCGATTCTCCTGCCGCCTCACTCTACTTTTTTTCCCCAAGTCAAGTATTGAGATTCTTGCAACCTGTATGGATGAGAGTGAAGACTGTCATGACACAAAGATATAGGGAGCAATTCAAGTTGGGGGATGAAATAGGAAGTAATTGTTTTGGGAGACCGTATATTTTGGGGCATAGATACTATTCTATGCAACTGTAATTGGGAGGCCTGAAAGCTGTATTATCTGCCCAGTGCCAGTATTAATGACATCTAAATCAAGATCCGGGTATTGATTTGGATGATCAGCCATGGTCATGTTGAATGGCTGAGCAGGTTTGAAGGGCTGAATGGTCCACTGCTACTCCTAACTTCTATGTTGCTATCTCCTTGGGGCTGGGCAAGAGCTTGGAAGGGGAAGGGAAATATCTTGTAATCCTCATCCACATTGGTAGTAACGACATTGATAAGACTGGAATGGAGGTTTTGCGGAAAGATTTTGAACAGTTAGGAGCTAAATTAAATACTGATCCAAGTTGATGTCAGGATTGCTACCTCAACCATAGGCAGATTGCCATAATGTAATTAAAGTGAAAGTTAAATACATGGCTTCAAGATTGGTGTGGTGTAATTGGTTTTGGTTCATTGGACACTGCCGTCTAGACGAGGGTAGAAAAGAGCTAGTCTGGTTGGCCAGGCTCTACTTGTGCTGTACTCAGACCAGTATCCTGTTGAATTGAAAAATTCAAGCTGGGAATGGGCTTTAAACTAGTTAGAGAAGGGTAAAGTTTGGCAGGAAGAAAATGTAGGCTTGCAAATCCAAATGATATGGCGTCATTGCAGGGCAGCCATTTTGACAGTGATATCCATTGTGGGACAGGAAGAAACATAATTTTTTTTATTTATTCATGGGGTGAGGGTATCGCTGGCTTGGCCATCATTATTGTCCAGAAGGCAGTTGAGAGTGAACCATATTGCTGTGGGTTTGGATTCACACCACGGCTCGAACAGGTAAGGATGGCAGATTTGCTTCCCTGAAGAACATTAGTGAACCAGTTGGATTTTTCAAGCAATCATCAATGGGTTCATGGTCATCACTAGACGCTCAATTCCAGATTTTTATTGAATTCATAATCCACCATCTGCCATGGTGGGATTTGAACCCAGATCCCCAGAACTTTAACTGGGTCTCTGGATTAACAGTCCAGCGATAAAACTACAAGGTCGTTAAAAGTGGTAAAGAGAGACAAAGGGGCAACAGAGGTAATTAGACAAAATTAATGGCTCTTTTCTTGAACGCCCAAAGAATTTGGAACAAAAATGGATGATTTAACAGCATAAATAGAGGTTACTGAGGCTGATCATCTTGCCATTCCAGACAAACGGTTAGAAAAAGATCAAAGTTGTAACTGAGTATTCTAGGGCATGAGGCCTTTTGAAAGACTGGCAGGAAAGGAATGGTGGTGTGGTCGCTTTGTTAGTGTGAGATGAAATTAGTGCATTAGTAAGAAATGATCTGGGGTGAAATGATGTAGAATTCATATGGGTGAAGATAAAAACAAGGAAGAAGGCATTGATAGGGGATAGTCCATAGGCTTCCTAACGGCAGTAATTCTCAGGGACAGCAAATAAATCTGCAGATGATATGGGTATATAAAAAAGGCAATACTTTAATCATGAGCAACTTTTACTGTCATCAGATTTGCAGAGATAGTCACAAGGAAGAATTCAGAGGGTGCTTTTGCGATGGTTTCCGAGAATAATATGTTGTGGATCCACACAAGGGATCAGGCAATTTGTATTTTCCTTTGTTGGCGATGTTGATTGATAGACACATGTGGTGTGAATATCACTTGCCATTTAACAGCCTAAGCCTGAATGTTGTCTAAGTCATGTTGTAATGGTATATGGACTGCTTCAGTATCTGAAGGAGTTGTGAATAGAACTGAACACTGCCATCATCAATTAGCATTTCCACTTCTGACCTTCTAATTGAGGGAAGTTCTTTGAAGCAGCTGAAGATGATTGTGCCTCTTCGAGGAGATGCTGTAGCAGTGTCCTGGAACTGAGAGGTTTGACCTTCAGCAGCCACAGCCATCATCCTTTGTGCCAGGTGAATTGATTCCTATTGACTTCAATGTATGCCAGTAGTCTTTGATGCTACAGACAGCTTTTATGCTGATGTCAAGGATGCTTGATTTCTCACCTATTCAGCTCAACTCTTCTGTTCATTTTTAGATCATTATGTGGACGTGCCATTGTTGGACAGGGGTAGACAAAGTCATATGACACCAGGTTATAGTCCAACAAGTTTTTTTTTGCAATCACAAGCTTTCAGAATGTTGTTCCTTCATCAGGTGAAGTATTCAACACTTTTACCCCAGTATAATCTGGGCTTGCAGTCTACAGCATACTTTAAAACCAAATACTAAAGTCTGCAAAGTTGATTGCCAGAGGGTTACTTGACTCCTTTTTTGAGTTGAAGCTACTGAGGGATTAAACAGAACATTCCAAGCTAATGTTGAATGAATGCAATTTACTGCAACAAACCCCAAAGTATGTTCTCAAATTGAATGGGTCAATTTGAGGTGTTAACCCAAAATAAAAATGTATATTCAACATACACAATAACCTTAGTTTGAGAAAAGAATATTGAATTTGTACAAGTCATATGGTGAAGCCATATTGTTGTCTACTTTTAAAACCTGCAAGTAATTTTCAGACAGTAGCACCGGAAACCCACTGAACTGATTGCAAGTCATCCAAGCAACCAAGTTATTAAACAATAATACCTTTAAAAGCAGAGTGTTGAATGGAAGGACAATCTTAATCTGTTGTAAAGATTGTATCTTTTTATTTACTTTATTTTTGATTGTGGCCTGCATTGGAAAAAGGATAGTCTTAGAACTGTGCAAAGAATTGCTGTACTTCAAAAGAAAATTGAAACTCATTGTAAGCCATGTTTACACTGGGCCTTATTAAGCAGTGGAGGATAATGTAAAATAGATCACGTGGCACTGGGGTGTGCATACAAAGTGAGATTCTGCCAGCAACAAGTAGCTGATTTATGGAATTATGATCAGTTGTGGATAACTCTGATCACAACTCTGGTTCATGGGCAGCTGCACAGCTTGTGGGTGTGAATGATCCAAGAAGAAACTCTGTCCTCTGGAAGGGGAAGTGGTACCCACTCTCTTTAACAAAAATACCTGAAGCTCAAGAAAGTGGTTTGTTTTTCTCCCATCAGTCTTTTAATCTGTTGCTTTTAACCAGTAAGTCAGAGGTATTACGACTTTGTGAACCAGTCATTTTCTGTTTGCTGTAAAGAAATGAAACAACTTGAAATACCAGAGAGCTGAAGGGCTTGGGAAACAAAAAAGTAGCCATTCAATCCAAGAACTGGTGCTGTTGAATTTTTTTTCCAGTATTTTCTCTCCTTCTAAAACACCAACTTTAAAAAAAATCTGTATGTTTGCATGTTGATGGCAGGGTGTTAGAGTTTTGAGGTAGTTGAGTTCTATGTCAGCATTCATAGTTGTTTACCTGTGGGTAGAATTGTTTTATTTGTGATAAATAGAACTTATTGTTAAGTACAGAAACTTGGTCTTGTTTTCTGTTAGCTAGGTAAATTGGAGGTTTTGCGTAGTTTGATACAGTTTTTAACTTGTGCCGATTCCAGCAATAGTGGGATTTAATTTCCAGTGCGCCTACCCAGTGAAGTGTAAAACTGTTTATGGCTGGGGTGGATTCATTCCCTGCTTTTTTTGCTCTACCTGTGAGAAGATCATGATGCTGTTGGTTGGATTTTCAAATCTGGCAGAAGGAAAAGAATATTCAAATACCCTAATTCATTTTGTGTAGTTTTGCCCACACTTGTTAGTGTGAATATTTGTGGTTTATTTTGTGTGTATTACTGGTACCATAAATTTGTCCTGTATGGTACAATGTGTTTACATTTGGGCAGAAACTGCATTTATGCAGCATCACTGCACAGAATGTCTGAAAGTGCTTCACAATTAATTAAGGATTTTTTGGCTTGATTTAATGTGACCGAGTGTTGGAAAATGCAGTTGCCAATTTGCGTATAGCGAAGAATGAAACATGTGACAATGTAGTCCCTTTTAGTAGTATTCGTTGAGGGCTGGGTTTTAGCATTACTGAGAGTTCTGTTTATATGTATATGTGCTCGTCTGGGAGATTAGACAGAAGTCTAACCTTAACTTCACATTTCAAAATCAGCACCAGTTACAGTGAGTACGGTTTCTGAAAGGAGACTGGACCCACAACTTACTGATTTGAAGGCAAGTGCTACAATTGTGCAAAGACGGACATATTGTTCTTGTATTAAATAACTTAGTGTTCATTATCATTTTCATACTATATTAGAATCAAATTGGCATGCCTCACTATTAACCAGCTTCTGCTTTATTTCTCTTAAAATGCGAAGAGCCATCTGCAGAGGGTACCCAAGAATTAAAAAGATGTAGAGGATCAGTTAAGTCTGACTTTCCCATGATTTGAAATGATTGAATTTCTTTAGAACCTAGCACAAGACACTTTAAAATAAGCACCATGAATAATCATAAATAGTGCTAGGGCATTTTTAAAGCATACAGTTACTTCAAGCATACTAGTTAGATTAGATTACTTAGTGTGGAAACAGACCCCTTGGCCCAACAAGTCCACACCACCCCGCCAAAGCGCAACCAACCCATTCCCCTCTTTACCTAACATGGCCAATTCACCTGACCTGCACATCTTTGGACTGTGGGAGGAAACCCACGCAGACACAGGGAGAATGTGCAAACTCCACACAGTCAGTCTCCTGAGTCGGGAATTGAACCCGGGTCTCTGGCGCTGTGAGGGAGCAGTGCCAGCCACTGTGCCACCGTGCCGCCCTTGAATCTGGGATTTAACAGTATGTCATGTTAGTATAAATACTTGAACATAATTAACAAATTGGAATCTGAAATTTTCATGTTCTTTATGGGTATTAGAGTTCAATCAGAAGGTTTGGGTGCATTACACATATGCAACTCCTTTTGAAGTTCATAGTTAATTCAAAGTAATTTAAATTGTTGTTAGCTGTTGCATTGAAGTGCTTGTTGCAGTTTCAATAGGGGTTTTACATTTTGTGGATCCAAGTTTGAACATTCAGAAGAAAAGGACAGAGTTTAAACAAAATTATAATGGCATTTTGCCAGATCTCTTCAAAAATGGAATCATAGTATCATAGAATATCCATGGCATAGAAGGAGGCCATTTGGCCCATCTTTCCTGTGCTGGTTCTCTGAAGGAGAACCTCATCTGCCTAGACCCATTAGTTCAGCATATTTTTCATTTTCAGGTGATAATCCAATTCAGTCTTGATGATCAGTTCACCTTTCTTCACATTCCATGGCAGTATATTCTCGATCCAAGCCACTTGCTGTTTGAAAAGGATTTTCCTTATGTTGGCATTGTTTCTAAAACCTGTACTCTTGTTCTTCATTGTGAACAGTTTCTCCCCATATGCTTTGTTTAGAATATCTCTAACAGATCTCTTCTCCAAGGAAAATAATCTCATATTCTCCAAATTGTTTAGATTACTGAAGTCGTTATCCCTAAAACCATTCTCATAAATGTTTACTGCACCTTCTCGAATACCTTCCTTTGCTTCTTGAAGTATGATGTCCAGAAGTGTATGCAGTGCTCCAGTTCAAGCCAAACCAATGCTTCATGCAGGTTTAACATGACTTTCTTATGTTTATACTTTATTGTTATTAATTGATAAGGTCGAGGATGCTAAACACATTATTCACTGCTTTGTCAGCTTGTCCTGTCTTGTTCAATGATTTATATAGGTATGGTGCAGGTCACTCTGTATCTGTACCTCCTTTCAAATTATACCTTTTTGTTTTGTATCATCTCTCCCATCTTCCTACTACCTCCACTTCCCTGCATTAAGTTTCATTTGTCATTCCTATTAGTGTCTTCTGAAATTGTACAATATCTTCATTACATTCGACAATACTTGAAAGTTTATTATCATCTGCAAATTATGAATTTGTGCCCAATGCAGCAAGGTCTGAGTCATTCATATATATATATAGTGAAGATTAACATCCTGACCCTATTAACATCCTATTCTTGCTTCAGCCATTATTTAAGAAAGGTTGTAAGTAAACTCCAAGGAACTATAGATTGGTGAGCCTGACGTTAGTGGTGGGCAAGTTGTTGGAGGGAATCTTAAGGGGCAGAATATATAAATATTTGGATAGGCATGGATTGATTAGGGCCAGTCAACATAGCTTTGTGCGTGGGAAATCATGCCTCATTAACTTGATTGAGTTTTTTGAAGACGGTGGCTCAGTGGTTAGCACTGTTGCCTCACAGCACAAGGGACCCGGGTTTGATTCCTGCCTTGAGCGACTGACTGTATGGGATTTGCACATTCTCCCTGTATCTGCATGGATTTTCTCCTGATACTCGAGTTTCCTCCCACAATCCAAAGATGTACAGGTTAGGTGAATTGGTCATGTTAAATTGGCCATAGTGTCCAGGGATTTGTAGCTTAGGTGCTTGGTCAGGATAAATATAGAATAATAGGATAGGGCAGTGGGTTGATATGGACACGTAGGGCCGAAGAGCCTGTTTCCACTCTGTAGGGAGTCTATGATTCTATGAAGTAATGAAGAGGATTGGTGATGGTGGAGTGGTGGATGTGACCTATATGACGTATACCAGTCAGGCATTCTACAAGATTCCTCATGGTAGACTGGTTAGCCAGGTTAGATCACATGGAATACTGGGAGAACTAGCCACTTGGATACAGAACTGGCTTGAACGAAGAACACCGGATGGTGGTGGAGGGTTACTTTTCAGACTGGAGGCCTGTGACCTGTGGTGTGCCACAAGGGTCTGTGCTGGGTTCACTACTTTTCATCATTTATACAAATAATTTGGAGATGAATGTAGGAGGTTTAATTTGTAAGTTTGCAAATGACACCAAAATTGGACATGTGGTGGACAGTGAAAGAGGTTACCTCAGAGTATAATGGGATCTTGGTCAGATGGTCTCATGGGTTAAGGAGTGGCAGATGGAGTTTAACTGAGAGAAAAGTGAGCTGTTGCATTTTGGAAAGTCCTGTCAGGGCAGAACTTACACATTTAATGGTAATATCCTGGAGAGTGTTGCTGAACAAAGAGACCTTAGAATGCAAGTAGCTCCTTGAAAGTAGAGTTGCAGGTATATGGGATAGTGAGGAGAAAGCAAGGACTGCAGATGCTGGAGATCAGCACTGAAAATGTGTTGTTGGAAAAACGCAGCAGGTCAGGCAGCATCCAAGTAGCAGGAGAATCGACATTTCGTGCATGAGCCCTTCTTCAGGAATTCCTGAAGAATTCCTGAAGAAGGGCTCGTGCCCGAAACGTCGATTCTCCTGCTCCTTGGATGCTGCCTGACCTGCTGCACTTTTCCAGCAACACATTTTCAGCATATGGGATAGTGACAAAGGCATTTAGTATGCTTTTCTTTATTGGTCAGAGCATTGAATATAGGAGTTGGGAGGTTATGTTGAGACTATACAGGACAATGGTTCGGCCACTTTTGGAATATTGTGTACAATTCTGGTCTCCCTCTTGCAGGAAAGATATTGTGAAACTTGAAAGGGTTCAGAAAAGACTTACAAGGATGTTGCCAGGGTTCGAGGGTTTGAGGTATAAGGAAAGGCTGATTAGGCTGGGGCTATTTTCTCTGGAATGTCAGAGGCTGAGAGGCGACCATATCAAGGTTTATAAAATCATGAGGGGCATGGATAGGGTAAGTAGACAAGGTCTTTTCGCCTGGGATGGGGGAGTCCAGAATTAATTTAAGATTAATTTAGGATTATTTTTAGATGTCTGGTCAACATGGACAAGTTGGACCAAAGGATCTGTTTCTGTGCTGTACATCTCTGACTCTGTAAGTATTGGAATCCAAATCCTCTGGCTGTATCATACTCTTTAGGAGGTTAAAAGGTCCTCCACCCCACCCATAATATTGAAGAATTCAGAAACAACTACATCTGCTTCAATTTTGTTAGCTTGAACAAAGTAATGGAATCTCTTGTTTAAGGAGTTCCAGCTTTCAGGAGTCCAGTATTTTCATAGGTGACCCTGCAGTACCAAAATTTCCCACTTTTTTTTCAAATGTGATGGACCTGCTTAGCATAATGTACCATGAAAATTTAGCACTACATCATTCTTCCTGCTGAAACAAGGTATTTCTGAGGCTGCCTATTTGTTTCTTTCCTAGTCTACACACTTAGCTCAAGGAATTTCCCTCTATGTGCGGTATTCATTCGTCAGTGTTCTTTCAGATGGAGCATGTGGCGAACATCTGCACTGTCTGCCCAAGCCACCAGTTTTCATCTTGTGTTAAGTTTCAAGAACGACTAGGATGCTAAAGCGTTAAACGATAGGAGTTTTATTATTGCAATGTTCACTTGATAGACAGAGAAGTAAAGAGAGCTGTTTGCTCAAAATAGCCAAAGTTTTCATCATTGTCATGTGATCAGATTCTTAAAGTGACACTCTACCACACTTACACAAGAACATCATTTCCATTAAACTGTAAGCACCTGAATTGCTTCCTATTTTCAGCAGGTCTTCACAGTAACAACTTTTTTGGTCAATGCAGGTTCAAAGTATTCTTTTACTACCTCAACTATGTCTCCTGCCTCCTTACATAAATCATTTTGATGGCCCCAAATCAGGCCTGCTCATCCTTTTTGCTATTTACATGCCTTTAGAAACATTTGGGTGATCTTTTTATTATAGCTGTCAATCTCCTCCTCATTTACTATCTTGCCTTCTCTTATTTCTTTTTTTTCTAATCCCTTACTGAAACGTCTAAAATAAACCTGATTCTTCACTTTGCTTGACGTCTGGCCTAAGGACCCTGTCTTTTTTTTCCTATTAATCTCTATCTCGAACAAACTCTGGATTTGTTTGGTCTCCTTTTTGTCTGCCAGAGAAACCACAACTGTGCCTGAACTACAACTTGTTTAAAAGCAGTTCATTGCTTATTTACAGTTTTGGAATTTATTCCAATTTGTGTGTGCTAGGTCCATTCTTAGTCTCATCAGTTTGTCTTTCAGGCAGTTAATTATTATTATTATTATTATTATTATTATTATTATTATTATTATTTTGGATTGATCTTTGACCTTTTCCATAATCGATCTAAGCTTTATAAGAATGATTACTGTCCCCTTAAATTTTCCCCTACTGACACTTGATCCACTGGTCCTACCATACCCCCACAACCAAAAATAGGTGCCTGTAGATTAAGAGCAATTTCAAGATGTACTTTGGTATATCAGCAGTTTAGTTGAAATTTATTTTGGTGTGATTTTGCCCTCTGAAATGGTACACTGCTCCGTAGATGAATGTAGTTTTCAGATCTTTGCACTGTTTTATTAGATCACAGTCTGCTTCACATTCAAATGATATGCAGATGAAGCAGCTTCCTCAAAAACATGGTATTACGTATTGTCAAGATGCACTTTTTAAAATCCATTCCACATTGACTTTAGTTTCCACTTCCTATGAAACTGCTTGTTGTAAAAAAAAGTTCATCTCAAGGATGCTATAGTTCCTTCATGAAGCAAATAAATCTCTTCTGAAATTATGGTGAACCTATGATTTCTGTTTTTCTTCAATAAACTTCAGTGTGCTGCATATTAATTTGATGAGAACTTGAAAGCTTTTGATTTATGAAAATAAATATTTAATTTCTTTCTCATATGATTGATTAAGTGGTACAGTTATGAGGTTTTTAAGATGATGTTTTAAGACAGCCTTCACTTTAAGCGAAAGTGAAGTGGTGGAAGTATGACCTGTCCTGAAGCAAGTCTGGCTGGTTTGCTAAAGGTTAAAAGCAGCCAGATTGTTTTATTGGGAAGATGGTGCAAGATGTTTACAGCTGAAGAAAATGACAGCAGCCGTGTGCTCACAATGTGTCTCCCAATCCCCCAAAATTTGTCAATTTGAAATCAGTTATATGTTAACTTTGAGGAGAAAGTGAGGACTGCAGATGCTGGAGATCAGAGCTGAAAATGTGTTGCTGGAAAAGCGCAGGAGGTCAGGCAGCATCCAAGGAACAGGAGATTCGACGTTTCGGGCATAAGCCCTTCTTCAGGAATCTTTTTCTTTTCCTCTGTGCTATCTTTCCTGTTTGTTATAAAGATCACCAATGGTTACATGGTCATAATTAAACTAGCTTTTAATTTAAAAAAAATTCAAATTTCACCATTTCCATATTATGAATAAGTCCTGAAGAAGGGCTTATGCCCGAAACGTTGAATCTCCTGTTCCTTGGATGCTGCCTGACCTGCTGCGCTTTTCCAGCAACACATTTTCAGCTCAGTATATGTTAACTTTCCCATTTACTCCCAAGGTAAAAGAGTTGGAGTCTCAAAAATAGCTGATCACCTTCTGTACCTGAATACAAGGTCTGTGTTGATGAGCTTTGAGAAAAAAAGATACACAGCTGATAGGTTGCATGATTTCCTAAATATCATGAGATATCGTGAGATATCACTGCTAGGTGTGGGGAGAGTAGCTGGAGCCAAATGTCTCATTGCATCCCAGAATGCAAATGGAAACTCAAGCACAGATTTAAAAGGCAAGATGTGTGAAGAGCTATAACGAGCATTTGAGTGGAAGGATCTCCTGTAATACTTTGGTAAGGACAGCCCTGGAGTTAGAAGTTACCAGGTAAAGAAAGAAGGAAAACAGAAGTAAGCACCTTGGTATCCGAGATTCATTTTGGGAGAATTCAAGGACAGTTTTGTGTATACCTGGTGGTGAATTTTTTAGATCTGTTACAAATGCTGATCTGTATTTTAAATGATAAGCTTCCACAAAAACACTATTTAGTCAACAGTTAGTCTACAGGCTACACTAAACATCTTAAAATATGAATTCTTGCTTCATTACTTACCGGTGAACTGAAGTTCAAATGTTTTCATAATTCTTGTAGAAATTAATTTTAGGGGACAGTTTTGAGTCAACTACATTGTTGTGTGTCCAGACGCATATAGGTCAGACCGGGTAAGGACAAAAGGTTTCCTTCCCTGAAGAACATTAGTGAACCAGACCCCCCCCCCCCCCCCCCCCCCCCCCCCCACTTTTCCTTGGACTAAACCTTTTTCTTTTCCTCTGTGCTATCTTTCCTGTTTGTTATAAAGATCGCCAATGGTTACATGGTCATAATTAAACTAGTTTTTAATTTAAAAAAAATTCAAATTTCACCATTTCCATATTATGATCTGAAGCCATGTCCCTAGGGCATTTGCCTTGGTATCAGGATTACTGACCTCATGACATTGCCACTGCCTCCCCTTAACTTAATATATATTAACCTGGTCTTTGGCCCTTTTTTTCTTCCTTGTGTCTTTTCTGCCTTCTCCTTTGGTATCTTTTATCTTCAAGTGAGAGATGACACCGGGCAGGGTGACACTAGGCACATGGGCACACAAGATGGCTGCTGAGCCATCAGTTGACCACTTGACACATAAGATGACTGACGGACCAAGGTGCAGAGTGAGACAGCAGACCAAACACAGACACTGCCTGGGGCCACTGGAATGCCAGAACAATGTACTCTCAACCTAGTTGATTAGCTTAAGGCAGGTGGGGGAGAGAATATACGTGAGTAACGTACACTGTCTGCTGAAGTGTCTAGGTCCAGCCAACACCTTTTATAGAAATGCTAACTGCTAAGTACGGACTCAATGTAGAGTTCTGATGGCCAGGGCTGCAGTAATTGTCCTTCTCAGGAACAGCAATTTGCACCCATTACTAGAGCAATGGACTTCCATGCAGACATTGAAACTGACAAAGTTTGTGCTGAAACTTACAACAACTGCGCTGAAATTAACAATGGCTGTGCTGGAACTGATATTGGCTGTGTCAAAACTATCAATGATTCTGCAATGATTGCCATAGACAAACCACGTTACAAAGCAATAATCTCATCACTGTCCTGTTGTATCTCAAGAGGTATGAAAGTATCTTAATATGTGCTCCGGGTCGAGAGAAGAATCGCAGCTGACCACTGTGCTGTTGGTGCCTTTCTCTCCCCGGAGCTCCGGTATTTCCTTATGCAATAAACTGTGTCATTGAACCCTGACTGACTCTGAGCCTGGTGGTTTTCCCCATAACAATCTGTTCCCTCTCCTCCTCTTCATTGTTTTCCTTTTCCTCTCCTTTTCTTCTACTTTCTTCTCTCAACTTTCCTTCACCCCTTTCTTGTTGTCTTCCCTCTGTCATCTTTCTTGCCATTTGCTGTTTCTATTTTCCATATACTTGTTTCCATTCCCCACCCTCCTGTATGTCCCCATTTGAAACTGGCTGTGCATGTTTTTAAGGCCAGCTGCCTTAAATAGAAGTATATTAAAAGTACTGAAATTTCATACCGATTCTTTTTCTTTGGACAAACTTATTTCTTCAGTCAGTTTGACTTTCATCCTAGCAAGTACTGAGCTGTTCTGGATTTATTTTTGTAAACAGTCATGTCTGTTATTATTGTGATCCAGGATTAGGTTTATTTTCCATTTGGTAATTTTTTAGCAGCTTGCTGTTAATGAAATTTTAAATTGGCTACAAAATTGGACATTATTCTGTTTTCCTGTAAATGGTTTCTGTTGCTGTGTGACAAATGATAGCATTTTTACCAAATGGAAAGCAGTGAGATTATGATACTGATTCATAATTATGCATCACTTGGTTTGGAAACCTGATTTTCTTAAAAATAAACTAATTTCTGTGAAGCCCAGATTGTTGTTGCCATCACCAAGTTTTCTTTAATTGTGAGTCTCTTTATATAATTTCCTGAGGTTGAACCATTGAGCTTTAAGGTTCATGCTAGTAAATGATGGGAATTCTGTATGTTTGGCATAAGAAATAGAGATCTTGATCATCATAGCATATTTTCTCTGAGATAAGATGGCAGGAGCATTCTAAATGATTCTGGCAAATACAATAAAATAGATTAATGTGCATTTGATAGATTCTTTAACATTTGAGAAAACTTACAAGAGCAACAAAAATTACATGTAGCTGGTTTCTGGTAAGATACTACTTGTTTTACCTGATTTGGTGATGCTCATGCCACCTCCTACAACCCAAGAAGCTAGGTGTGGATAATGATATTGCAGACTCCAACAATATTATATTGTAGCCATTATTATGTCCAAACATTACACTGCTCAGCTACATAATCACTGCCCATCAGGAGATTGAGAGGGTGAGAAAGCATTAGTTGTAATTTAGAAATGTTTATATATCTGCGAATGAAGGTACATTTCCACAAGATGAAGAGGCAGTTGAGTCTGTTAAGAAAGAAACTGAGTAAGGTAAAACCCAAAACATCACCATGAATTATTTGGCAATCATGCATTGAGATAACAAAAGGCTAATACTTGACCTATTTTCCTAACAATGAGCATAGATTTGCTCAAATCTCAAAGCTGTTCTAATAATTCAAAAATCTTCAAGATGCAAGTATAAATGGGTGTGGGAGTTTACTTAAGCAAAATCCTTCGATTTTCAATATTAAATGGAAATGGTAAGTACTGAATCTTTTTCACAAAGGTGATTAAACTCCATTGAACTACACTTGAAATGTTAACTCTGCTTTCTCTGCACAGATGCTGCCAGACCTGCTGAATTTTGCCAGAAATTTCCATTTTTGTTTCAGGATTTTAAGCCTTATGTGTGGTGTTTTGGGATGTGTTGCAGCCTCAATGCATTGTTGAGGAATGATAATTGCACAGACCTTTAAATACTTGAGAGAAAGAAGTAAAAAGAACTGGAAAACTGGAGAAAAGGATCCTTAGTGTTGGTATATATTAACATACTCTCTGATGTGATAGTGTAAGAATTGATTAGTTTTTCTCTGTGGGGGATAACTTGAAGGAGGAGGCTGCAAGTTTGCATAAATTCTCTTGACCCAAGTATTCAGAGAATCTTTACCACAGTAATTTCCCAGTACTTCGTTGGAGAAATCTGTTTCCAGTTACTTAAAAAAAAAATTAGAGTTCCAGTGCTGGAATTTTTGAACATGAGTTTTACACGAGTAGTGCCATAGATTCCATACCTTGAACTAAAAAAACATAATGGCTCACTGGAAATCTCACTGACCCAGAGAGATCAAGATACCTGGAGTGTTAGTTGGAATCGTCGGAGTTCGCAGTGAACTCTTTGTGGAGGACAAATGCTAACCTGCTGAAAACATACTGCACAATCATGGAGGAGCAAATGAATTTGGATGCCCATGTGTCCAAATCACAAAAAGAGTGGAGAGGCGCAGTGAGCAATCAAAAAGGCTAAAGCAAGTTTCCTCTCTAATTAAAAGAAGCTGGAATAGAAACATTTGAGATTGATGCTTCTGCCACATGAAGCTGTCTAGAATATTGCATTGAGATTTTGAAACTGCTCCTCAGGAAGGCCTTTGAAGGAAACAGTGACGTTGATCCAGAAAGATTCTGGAGCTTAAAGGGTTAAGTTGTGAGGAAAGGATGCATAAACTTTCTATAATTCATTGATGTTTAGATAGTTGAGATGTCAGACAAATTGAGATCGTTTTTAGTAATCAAAGTTTTTGATTAGGTAGTTGTAAGGGCAACTAGTTTGCTATTAGTGGATTGTATGAAAAGGGGAATGATCTTAAAAATTATATCAAAAATTTGTTAAGGGTGAAACTGGAAGGGCATTTATATGCATAGAGTAGTCAGAATCTGGAACTTTCTCTTTTCACTAAGCATGCTGTACAGGACCATTTGAAAATATCAGGACTGAGACCAAAATATATTTATTAGATAAAGGTATTAAATGTACAACAAAGATAGGCCAATGGAATTGAGGTATACCATAGTCTATTTGAATAGCAGAGCAGGTTAAAGTGGTTGAACAGCTTACTCCTGTTTCTGTTGTTATCCGAATTCAGCTAGTAAAGTAAATGATTAGAGCGACAATTGTTTTTAAAAACGAAAATTGTGAATAGATGTTAATCAGCCAGAAAATCCAAAGAACAAGTACAGACTTAAATGATCAAACATGGCACCTGGCATAATGATTCCTGTGCTGCTAGGCTGAAAGATAAGACACTTTTGGAACACGTTATTCTAAGTTAAGACTATTATTTTGGAGGCTTGGAGGAATAAGTTAATGTCATGTTGCTCATAACTTTGAAAATGCAAAATTTCCAGGATCCTTATGATCATAGATTTTTTAAGTGTCTTCTTGGTTAACTTTTTCGATATTTATTACTTTAAGTGGATTCTTGGACAGCAATTAGTACTGATCTGCGGGTGGTTTGATCAGCCTTTCTTAGATTACTTAGTGTGGAAACAGGCTCTTCAGCCCAACAAGTCCACACCGACCCTCCGAAGAGCAGACCCAGACCCATTCCTATACATTTACCCCTTCACCTAAGGCTACAGGCAGTTTAGCCAGTTCACCTAACCTGCACATTTTTGGACTCCCGGAGGAAACCGGAGCACCCGGAGGAAACCCACTCAGACACGGGGAGAACGTGCAAACTCCACACGGACTGTTGCCTGAGACGGGAATTGAACCCGGGTCTCTGGCACTGTGAGGCAGCAGTGCTGACCACTGTGCCGTCCATAAAACTTATGCCAGGGAAACTAAACTAAACCATGAAATTATAGACTTGAGGCTTGAGCTTCAGTTATTATTAAACTATGCAATCTTTATTATGAGTTGAAATTACTTAACATTTGGAAGAACATGAATAATCCAATCTATCAATGTGGACTCTTAATATATTTCCTTGATCAATCTTCTCTGTATCTGTGGTGAATATGGTTATTCAGATGTAATTCATAATGTATTAAGTTAGATGCAGATGACTATTATCATTAATAATTAAGAAAATTTTGTCTGTGTAGATAAAGTTTGTTTTCTTCCATCCAACTATGTGAATAAAAATAAAATTCCCATTTTGGAAACATGTTGTGAAACTTAGTTCACAGGGTCAATGTAATGGGTCTTAAATGTATGCACAAATATTCTGGTCTTCTGAGAAAATAATATTCTTTGTAAATTCTTGACTATAAATTAAAATCTGACAAATTGTGATAAAGGTTGTGAAAAACTACATGAGGACGCACATAAATCATCATTACCAGCAGATAGATGGCAATAAAATTTCTGGTTTTCTTCTGTATAATTTTTGACTTTCTCCTTTTGTGATTTGATTGTTTATTCCTCCACTTCATTTTCTTTCCGGTCATCAAAACATGATCAGAAATTCAAGCAGTGTGACTTTTCTTCGTCCAAAATATCAGAAGTTACAAGATAAATTAGTCTTCCAGTTTTTCCTACTGTTCTTTCATGAACAAGATGATGGATCACTGAACATCCTGAATTCTAATTGTATTGTTCACACTTAGTAATTATTGTCAGCTTTGTAGGTTTCATAATTTTGGGATTCAATCCAAGTATCCAGCATAAATAAGCCAATGCACGTGTGAAAGTTTGATGCAAAATTGGGACATCGCACAAGTCTTCATTAAAAAAGCAAGTATTCAATTAATTTGAGATTTGGAAGCATAATGTCAAAATAATCCCAAGCACATTCTTTGTGATCTTACTGTTTAATTTTTGTTGATTTTATGTCTTAGACTTGTTTTAAGTGGAAGAAACTTCGCTATTGGAATATCCGTTTAGAAGAGGTCTTATGCCAATTCATTGTGGCCACAGGGAATTCATGCATCTATGTTTAGACATTTAGAGAGAAAGACTTGCCCAACATTTGTTTTTGGTCAAGATTAATGGAGAAAAAAAGTGTAATTCATTCATCCACAAGTTCATTTAATAGGCATATACAGACAGTCGTTGAGCCAGTATTTAAAACAAGGCTGCCTAGTTTTGTATTATATATGTGGTTGACAACCTTCACTCTATGAAACATGATGGATATGCAACAAACATCCATTTAAGATGTTTGTCCTAATTTGGTACACCTTTGCTGATAGCTGAAGAGGCCAATTCCTTTGAATGACAATGACCGGTCCTGCAATGTATATGTTGAAACTCACTTCTTGAACCTTTAGTCAGTTGTTTCAAAATTGACTAGGAGAAAGTGAGGACTGCAGATTCTGGAGATCAGAGTTGAAGAGTGTAGTAGTGGAAAAGCACAGCTGGTCAGGCAGCATCCAAGGAGCTGGAGAATCAATGTTTCAGGCATAAACTCTTCATCAGGAATGAGGGTTGTCTGTCAAGGGGGCTGAGAAATAAATGGAAGGGGGGTGGGGTTGGGAGGAAGATATCTGAGAATGCAATAGGTAAATGAGGGTGGGGGTGAAGGTGATAGGTCGGAAAGGAGGGTGGAGCAGATATGTGGGAAGAAAGATAGACAGGTAGGACCGTTCAAGTGGGCGATGCCAAGTTGGAAGGTTGGGACTAGGATAAGGTGGGGGGGGGGGGTGGGGGGGTTGGGAGGGGTGGGGGCGGGGGGGAGGGGAGCGAAGGAAAATAGGGAAACTGACAAAACCTACATTGAAACCCTGTGGTTCATGAGACTGCAATTTCCCTTCCCGTGTGCTTGACAATGCCCTCCAGTGCATCTCCTCCATTTCCCCTGGTCCTTAGTTTCCACCCCACCAATCTCCATATACATTGAATCATCCTCTACCATTTCTACCACCTACAAACTGACTCCACCACCAGAGATATATATTCCCTCCCAACCCCTACCTGTGTTCTGCAGAGACTATTCCCTCTGCGACTCCCTTGTCAGGTCAACTCAGCCAAACACCCCACCCTCCCCTCCCGGCACCTTCCCCAGCCATCGCAAACAGTGCAAAACCTGCACCCCCCCCCCCCCCCCCCACCCCCCTCCACTTTACCAAGGCCCGAAAGGATCCTTCCACATCCGACAGAAATTTACATGTACTTCCACACTCCTCATCTACTGTACCATTGCACCCGATGTGGTCTCTACATTGGGGAGGCAGGACACCAATTTGCGGATCATCTCCGAGAACATCTCTGGGAGACCCGCACTAGCCAACCCCACCGCCCTTTGGCTGAACACGTTAAGTTCCCCTTCCACTCTGTAAGGACATGCAGGTCCTGGGCCTCTTTCATTGCCAAACCCTAACCACCTGAAGCCTGGAGGAAGAACGCCTCATCTTCATCTTGGGACCCTCCAACCACACGGGATCAATGTGATGGGACCAGTTTCCCTATTTCTCCTTCCCCCTTATCCCAGTCCCAGAGAGAGTGTAAGGTCCCTTTTAGAATACTGTATTCAATTCTGGTCTCCCTGCTATAGGAAAGGGTTCAGAAAAGATTTACAAGGATGTTGAAAGGTTTTGAGCCATAGGGAGGTGCTGAATAGGTTGGGGCTTTTTTGTGCCTCTGACTCTGAAGGGTGACCTTTATAGAGTTTTATAAAATCATAAAAGGCAAGAATAGGGTGAATAGCAAGGTCTTTTTGTCCCCAGGGTAGGGAAGTCCAAAACTAGAGGGCTTAAAGTTTAAATTGGGTCAGGAAAGATTTAAAAGGTACCTGAGGAGCAACTTTTTCACGCAGAGGGTGGTATGTGTATGGAACGAACTGCTAGAGGAGATGGTGGAGGCGGGTGTAATTACAACATTGAAAAGACATTTGGATGGGTCCATGAATAGAAAGGGTTTGGAAGCATATGGACCAAACACTGGCAAATGGGACTAGATCAGTTTAGGTTGTCTGGTCGATACGGACGAGTTAGATTGAAGGATTTGTTTCAGTGCTGCATAACTCTATGACTAAAACCACTTTTTATATCATCGATAACCTGCATGCTTGATTTAAAATGAAAGTAGATTCACAGCAGCCATCACTGGATCCGGTGAATCTTGAGTAATTGCCTAAAATTTCCCAAGTACAGTGGCAGTTGTGATTTTATCATTCTCTTTTTTTTTGCCTCCCTCACTAAAGTGGAATGAGGAAGATTTAATTTCAGCCCACTGTTGATGTTGATTTCAAGCTTCCCATCTGCTCCCCCCCTCCCATGTTTGTGCATATAGAGTGACTTCATTTGGCTAAGTTAGCGTGACATCTTGTAATAATTAATCTCTTGACTGAGAGAAGTTTTCTTTGTGGACCTATTGCTGTCATTGAGTTCCATACAATTGCATGCATCATCTTTGAGAACTGATTGTGAAATGTGATTCTTAATGTATTGCACAGGCCATTTTACCAATTAAAGTTTCTTACAGTTGCTATCCATATTACTTTGATAAAATCTTCTCTTGAAATATTCATGTTGCTGTTCGTGTGGGGGAAAAATAGCAAGTCTTATTCTCCCAGTGTTTTCCATTATTGAATCCATTGATATTGTGATGCATACAATTATAGTGAAAGTGATATGCAGATGTTATGGTTGTTCTATTTTTCTCCAAAGAATAACAATTCACTTCTTTCCTCCTTTGCTGTAATTTCTCAATTTACCTGATGAAGGAGTAGTGCTCCAGAAGCTTGTGATTTCAAATAAATTTGTTGGATAATAACCTGGTGGTGTGTGACTTCTGACTTTGACCACCCCAGTTGAACACTGGCACCTCCACATCATTGAGAGAAGAGATTTGAGAATGTTGCCAAGAGTGTAAAAATGCAGCTAAGCGGAATAATTGGATAGGCTAGTGTTGTTTTTTTCTTGGATCAGAGGAAGCTGAGGAGAGATTTGATAAAGATGTACAAAATAGAGAGTGGGTAGAATGACATGTTGAAGATGTCCATAGAAGGATGTCAATGATTAGTGGCATAGATTTGAAATGATTGAAGAAACGATTGGAGGGGAGGGGTGCAAATTCTTTTTCATCGAGAACGTGGAAGAGATCTGAAAATTATTGTCTGAAACAGAGGCAGGAATCCTTCTTTCATTTAAACTGCAGAGCTACAGACTACAGTATGGACAATTGGATTTGACTTTGTGGCATTTTGTTCAGCGGGCACAGATTCAGTGGGCCAAGCGGCATGACCGATTTCTGTGCTGTAAACCTTTTATGAGTCTATATAGATACATAAATTCTCTTAAACAATGTAAGCAGATTTCAGGTGTACCCTGGATGTATACGGCAAACTGAGCATTGAGATCTTTTCCATATACCTCTTAGTTAAAAATGTATGGCTCATGTTGACTGTGGCATATTTTGAAAACATATTTGCATATGAGGATTGTGGACTTTTAAAATAGAGGAATACTGTGGAAGGGAAGTGAAGTTATGTAAACCTTTATAAGATGCTGGTTTGACCTCCAGCACAATTTTAGATTGCATACATAGTGCTGTTTGGGTATGTTTTTGTCGTTTTGTAAAAGAAGCAGAGAAAGTCCAGTTGGAGCTTTATCTGTCTTTTTTTTTCCTCGACTGATGATGATTTGGTTTAAACCATGTTTGGTGATGGTTAAGATAAACATTTTCAATTTCTAAGTTAGGATATACCAAAGGATGGGTGGAGTATTTATTCCGCATGCCCCCCCCCCCACCTTTTTAAAAAAGAAATGGTTTTTATTCATACTAGTATTCTATGGGGTTTACTCTTTTCTGCTTGTATTTGTGGTGCGGCTGTAGCTGGGAGGAGCAAAGGTGGCTGAGATGGTTAGATGCCTACTTTATGGGCAGTATGAGATGGGTAGTTGCCCCCTCTGGGCAGAGGATGAGTTCCCCTACTCAGTGCTGTTGGCGCTCTATATGTTGGTCTGTTTTTGGTTTTTGTTGTTTTTTAATTTTGTAGGTTTGTTAAATGTAGTGCTTTTAGTTTATGTAGTTTCTATATTTGGTGGCTCATAAGACACTAAGCGGTTTGTGGTTCGGGTTCCTCCTGTCTGGAATTTAAATGTGATTGCAGAAGGTTATGGCTAATGACTTGATTAAATGATGTACCTGGAATATCAAAGGGAGTCACTCACCAATTAAGAGGAAGAAGGTACTTCTGAGTCTTAGAAAGGAGAAGGCGGATATTGCTTTGTTACAAGAAACACACTTGGATGACAAGGAGCATCTGAAATTACAGCAGAATGGCTTTGACTGAGTTTATTTTTCATCACTTAATACCAGAAGTAGGGGAGTGGCTAAATGGGGAAGAATATGGTGTTTTAAATGTTTATTGCTTCCCAGCTCATCCCCTTAAATTTTTGGTATACGCTTTTCTAAACTGATCAGTCTCTACTCCCGGCACATCATTATAGGGGGAGATTTTAACTGTCTCATGGATCCCACAGTAGACAGGTTGCCCAAAAGTCCCTCGATAGCCTCTGTGCAAACTAAACAGTTAGTGAGTCTTTGTGGGGAAATTAGGGTTGGTGGATGTCTGGAAGCTTGCCACCCTACAGGTAGGGATTTGATGTTTTTCTCCACCCACATAATGTCACACTAGGATTGATTTTTGTCTGACCCCTGCGGTAACTTGGATTTGGTGGCATCTTGTACAATTGGTACCATCTTGTACCATCTCTGATCATGCTCCAGTGTACCTTATGGTTAAGATTAAGGACGTTATAGTGGGTTTGAGGTACTGGTGAATGGAACCCTTTATCTTAAGGTAAGTTTGTGGAGTATTTCTCTCAGGAATATCGGGCGTTCCTAGACATCAACATAGGCTCAATGGTAGCTCATCTGTTCTTTGGGAAACTGCCAAAGCCTATGCTAGAGAGTTAGTTATTTCATATTCAGCCAGTATGAGGCGGCAGAAGGGTGAGCAGCGACATCTCTTTGAAGCAAGTTTGAAGGCAACTGAAAAGGCCTACTTTGACAGACTCTCGTTAGTCAAACTGCAGAGGATTACGGCACTGCAGTCTGCATTGATTTCCATGCTCCCGCAGATGGTAAAGGTGGAGCTGGCGTTTGCAAAGCAAAGGTTATACAAGCGTATTGACAAGCCAGGAAAATACTTAGTATATCTCACCAGAAAAAGGAATGCCCCACCAGCCATTGCGGGGATTAGGGAAGGGTCTGGGAACCTAATATGTGACTCTAAAAAGATTAATGTGGTGTTCCAGAGATTTTAATCTAAATTGTAACCAATCTGAGGATTGTGAGGAGGGGCAGGCCAAAATGGAATCATTTTTTTAAGGATCTGAAGCTCCTGGGTGTGTCTCCCAAACAAGAGTCCTTTCTCAGTGCCCCATTATCAGAGCATGAAGTGCAGGAAGGTGTGAGGCAGCTTCAGAGTGGAAAGGCACCCGATCCTGGAGGACTTCCCAGTGAATTCCAAGAGGAATTTATAAACATATTGAGCATCAGGCCTGACAATATGTTTAATGATTCATACAGTCATGATTGTCTCCCACCATCTCTGAGAGAGGCCAATATTTCACTTACCCTTAAAAAAGGGAAGGTCCCGGAAGACTGTGCTTTGTACAGGCCCATCTCGCTCTTTTATATAGACTTTTAAATCCTCTCTAAGACTCTTACGTTATGGCTGGAGACTTATCTTCTATTTTTACAGAGGACCAGACGGGCTTCATAGAGGGCTGTAGATCCTCCAATAATGTTAGGAAGCTGCTTAATATAATTCACAGGTGTCAACAGCAGTCAAGACAGGATTGGTGATTTCTCCAATCAGAGAAGGCATTTGACCGAGTTGAGTGGCCGTACCTTTTCTATACTCTGGAGCTGTTTGGTTTGGGCGAATTTTTTATAAGCTGGGTAAAGGTTCTCTACAATGATCCTCTCACTGTGGTCATCACCAATGGGGTACGATCAAGCAACTTTAATATTTTTAGGGGCAGCTGGCAGGGCTGTCCCTTTCACCATTGCTTTTTACATTGTTGATTGAACCATTGGCGCAGGCTATTCGTGGAGGTCCCAATATATCAGCTCCAGAAGTGGGGTCAGAATTACATCAGATTTCGTTGTGTGCAGACGGCGTGCTAATTTTTTTGACAAACCTAGCTGTTTCAGTGCCTCGCCTGACATAATGCATTTGCGTGTTTGGTACTTTTTTAGGGTACAAGATTAACTTTGCAAAATCAGAGGCTATGCATCTGGGTGGTCTTGTGAAGGAGCTAGCTCTTGGGGGTGACTATAGATTCCCATTTAGGTGGTCACAAGGAGGTTTTGTGTATTTGTGCATATTCACTACTGCAGTTATGGATCGGCTGTTCAAAGCCAATTTTATCCAATAATTTGAAAAAAATCAAACAAGGTCTTCAAAGATGCGAGGCACTTCCAGTCTTGTGCTTGGGTCGGATGGTGCTTATTAAGATGAATATTCTCCCCCGTTTGCTAAATTGCAGCTGCCTCACAGATTGGAGGAAGTGAACCTTTCAGACATTAAAAATGACCAATTAAGCTCGCTTTTGTCGTATGTGAGTGATTGGGTTTGTGGAGATCACCTTTCAGTATGGCTAGATATCTGGTGCCCCCTTACCAGTTTGCTGTTTTTAGGAAAAATGGGGACAATTAGGGAATATTGCCATAACACAGTAATTATCAATACTGTTAAAGCATGGAGGGCAATTCGCCAGAGGAAAGGCAATACTGGCAAAACATTTTTGTTTACACCTTTAGTGGGTATGCTGGGTTTTCAACCAGGGATGATAGATTCAGGATTTAAACATTGGGCAGCTAGGGGTGTGTCTTGCATGGGCAATATGTTTGAGGGAGATGTAATGATGTCATTTGATCAGTTATTACGAAAATATGAGTTATCTAAAATAGACCCCTTTTTTTTTCAAGTTAGGGATTTTATCAAAATAAGACCACACTTTTGACTGATCCTTACAAATCTGACATAGAGAGGGGGTGCTCAGTGCTAAGAGAACACTTTCTGTCAGTACTTTATGTCACCAATTTGGGGGGGTGTCCTCTCAGATGAGTCTGATCGACTCTGCAGGATGTGGGAGAGAGAGCTGGGTGTTGACGTCTCCTCAGAGGCATGGGAGGATATTTGGGAGAATGCAAGGAAGATATCAATTTGCAATAGGACCCATGCTTTACAGTTGATGGTTCTCCTCAGGTCCACTTGGCTCCGGGTCGTTTGTCAAAATTTAGAACAGGGGTATCTTCAGCATGTCCCAAGTGCAAGGACTGTACGGGCACTTTTACCCATTGTCTCTGGTCTTGTGCTAGGCTTCAAGCATATTGGAGCGCTGTGGCGGGTGCAATGGAGAGGGGTTTGGGTGTAAGGGTGGAGAAGGACCCTATCTCTCTCCTTTTGGGTCTGCCCATTGTATTTTCTGCAGATGGTATAAGAAAAAACATTTCAGTAGTCTCACATTCCGTGCAAGAAAGAATATCTTGCCAGGTTGGATGTCTGAAACAACGTCCCCCATTCCCCCCCTCCCTGGGCTCTGTCGGGTTGGCGGAAGATTATTTTGGAGGATATTCCCTTGGATTTTCTCATGAATGGTACACCACAGAACTGAGAATTTTTATAAGACATGACAGTCCTTTTTGGAATACCTGGACACAGATTTATCTGCCGCACTAACAAGGGCTTTTATATGGCCATAATGATTGTGTTTTACGAGTCCAATATCCAGGGTGGAGGAACTGTGAATGCATGAGCGTTTTGTTTGGCTGGGCTGAGTTATTACTATTTATTTAGTTAAATAGCCTGTACGGTTTTAAAAAAAAGTTTATATTTTTCGATATATGTTTACACATTTGAACATGAGGGTGGGTTGGGGATTTTTTTATTTACTTGGGGGTTTTTTTGTACTGTTTTGAACTGTATTGTTTTGTACTTTTAATATTTTAAAAATCTATTTTTTCAATAAAACTATATTTAAAAAAGCTTGGTGCAAGTTAGGACACAGGTAGCGAAATATTGGATAAACTGTAGTTTACTGATGATGGAATGTAGTGGGGCTGAATAGTGCATTGGAATTGTCAAGTCTGGAGGTAAAAAAATGAAGTTTTCAGCACCGGAAGAACTGAGACAGTGGCAGAATAAGATCATGCAGAGTTGACAGTAAGCTCATGTAAAATACGATGTGACTGTATGGTTGAAAAACTCTTTTCGTGATCAAATCTGACACACAGATTGCATACACTTTGAATCAGACTCAGACAGTTCCTGGTGAGAGGGATTGAATTGGGAGCAAGAGTTTGGGGCAAGGACTGGACGCAATAGCTCAGTCCTCTCTCTACTCAATTGGTGGAAATTTCTGCTGTTCCACTACTCAATGTCAGATATTTTAGAAGTGGTGGAAGGATTGAGAGAGGGTGCTGGTGAGGTTGAGCTCGATTTTGTCAGCATGCATATGGAACCTGCGTTCCAATTTGTACTTTCAGAAGATGTTGCCATAAGACAATATCTAGTTGAGAAATGGGCAGATAATGTTAGACTTATAGGGAACATTTAGGGTATGGGAGCAGGGACAAATGCCAGATGCTCTGACTACAATTGGTTAAGAATTGAAGCAATCCAACATTGCTCTGTGACCGTGAAGGAGGATGTTGGTGTGATCAGCTGTGTCCAAGGCCACAGGCAGATTGAGAAGGATGGGGAGAGAAAGTTTGCCTTTGTCGTCATCAACAGGCTGTCATGTGTGATAAAAGAGCCTTTTCAGGACTATTGTGGTCCTGAAATCTGATTGGAGGGATTCAAACGTGGTTTACGGAGGATGGAGCTGACGCATGTTTAAGAACAGAGAGCAAGTCAGGATTGGAGATGGAACAGTTTGCATGGGCAGTAGAAGAGAGTTGATTTGAGGAGATGAATGACCGCAGACTTAAAGGAGAAAGGACAATCTTGGAACAGGGAGAGCCATTAACAATATCTGCTCACTTGGGGACCAGTAGCGAATGTTTATTGATCAGCTGTTCAATGGATATAGGGTTAAAGAAAATGAAGCGGGTCTCCTGGACAAGATGAATTTGGAAAAGGTTTGAGAGAGAGAGGGGACAGAAACTAAAGAAGTTCAGAGATAGTGCAAGGGGATCGTTGGTAGACCTGTTTTGTTCGGCTAGAGGAAGGTATGGAAGTGGCAGGAGCAACTGGTCGAAATTGTTTTAATTGTTATTTATCACTAAGTCCATGAATTCCTTCTCTCACATGACATTGGAGGTGAAGTGGTGGTGATATGGAGAATAATTTAAGAAGATTGCTTACAGTTATGACAAGAAGATGGAGCTACATTCTCATTCCAGGATGATGCAGGAATAATGAATAGTTTTTGCTGGTGAAACTTGGACCTGATGGTCATTCTATCAGAGATTTGGTGAAATAAGTCAAATGTAATATCTGTTTATACTTTGCCATCCCTTGAGCTTCAGGGAGTGCAAATGAGCACCATGTGAGATCTAAACTCTTCTGATTGAACATAACTGTATACAAAGGCTAGTAATAGAGTATGTTTTGCTTGGAGCCTTACATTCCAGACTCCAATTGCATGTAATCTGATTTCACTGTGACATAGCTTCTTTGGCACATGCTCAGTAACTATACACAGAGTAACAGTGTGATTCACTTGACAGGCTGTACCAGGGACAACGGCCAAGATGAGTAAATGCAGTCGTCTCAATGAGGACTAGTGCACCAAAGCTGAATTTGAGAGGGTGGTTGAACAAACAGTAGCTGCAGCAATATTGTGGTGGGTAGAGGACCATGGAGGACTCTTGGCTAGACAATTGGGGATTTGAGACTGCTGTGCTGAGTAAACTTTGGACATGTTTTTTTCATGCACAGATACAGAACAAAGTGAGGTTTGGAAAGGAATATAGGATGGCAATAGAAAGGAATGCAAGGAACTGAAGGGATGTTCTTATTCGATTTGTAGTAAGATGATAGTGAGACCTCATGAAATGACAAAATCAACAGGTAGCCATTACTTATGGATTCGGGAGTTTACACTGAGATCAAGACAAGGCGCGATAAGGAGTTCAGGAAAGAGAAGATAAATTAAGGTGAAAATCACAAACCCTCGGACGAGGGAGGAAGCAGTAAAAATATTTTATTGAGAAATTTTACGGGCGGCACGGTGACACAGTGGTTAGCACTGCTGCCTCACAGCGCCGGAGATCCGGGTTCAATTCCCGCCTCAGGCGACTGACTGACTGTGTGAAATTTGCACGTTCTCCCCGTGTCTGCGTGGGTTTCCTCCGGATGCTCCGGTTTCCTCCCGCAGTCCAAAGATGTGCAGGTCAGCTGAATTGGCCACGCTAAATTGCCCGTAGTGTTAGGTAAGGGGTATATGTAGGGGTATGTGGGTATGGGTGGGTTGCGCTTCGGCGGGTCGGTGTGGACTTGTTGGGCCGAAAGGCCTGTTTCCACACTGTAAGTAATATAATCTAATCTAAAAATTGGCATTTAATTGACTCACATATATATGTAATTCAAGGTTATGCATCTTCTATTTCAGTGCAGAATGTTTCCTGGATATGAGATGGTTCTTGCTATAAAATCTGATGGTTTGTGGCTTAAATTGATTCTGAAGTCAACAACGATCCTTGGTGTCATTTGGCACACAATGCTGTGAAAGGATTTATTTTCAGATTTATCTAAATGAACTAACTTACACTAAAGTGACATTCTGCTTTAGATTAGATTAGATTAGATTCCCTACAGTGTGGAAACAAGCCATTTGATCCAACAAGTCCATACCGACCCTTCGAAGAGTAACCCACCCAGACCGATTTCCCTGAGTGGTTAGCACTGCTGCCGCTCAGCGCCAGGGACCCGGTTCAATTCCTACCTCAGGCAACTGTCTGTGTAGAGTTTCCACATTCTCCCTGTGTCTGTGTGGGTTTCCTCCTGGTGCTCCGGTTTCCTCCCACGATCCAAAAATGTGCAAGTTAGGTGAATTGGCTGTGCTAAATTGCCCAAAGTGGGTCTGAGTGGGTTGCTCTTCGGAGGGTCAGTGTGGACTTGTTGGGCCGAAGGGCCTGTTTTCACACTGTAGGGAACCTAATCTAATCTAACGCACCTAACACTGGGCAATTTAGCATGGCTGATTCACCTGACCGGCACATCTTTGGACTGTGGGAGGAAACCAGAGCACCCAGAGGAAACCCACGCAGACACTGGGAGAATGTGCAAACTCCACACAGACAGTCACCCGAGGCAGGAAAACCCACTTCTCTGGCACTGTGTGGCAGCAGTACTAACCATTCCTATTGCTCCTGCCTGTTGTCCTCACTTGACTCTAACTTTATGGATTTGACCTGAAATAATGTCTTCAAGTTGGGGAGCTCAGAATTCAGTTTTCTTCTCTTCCTACAATGTGCAAAAAATCGAGGTTGGCATTAGCTAGCCATAACAGTTGGCGTATTCCCCCACCCCGATCCCATTTTCAGCCATAATGATTCCCAAATATTTGCAAGTTCCTTATTTTGCATATATTTATACAAAGCCATGTAGATTTTAGTCTTGTTCTTCCTGAGGTACTTAATCACTGAAAAGGGTAACAGAATAGATAGGCAGAATATGAATTAAGGAAGTTAACTGTCAGTTGTCATTAGGCTTGGCTTGATAAAGGCATGTTTATTTGGCAGTGAGATTTCAGGACTATTATAAACTGGAATTTGATTCTTAATGCCAGTAAGGTGCTTTGAACTGCAATTCCTTTTAAGGTTTGGTATGTATCTGAAGTTAATCGAGCATAGCACACTTCATGCATTTTTCTTTGTGATTTATTTTTATGACTGACAGCTGTATTATATTAACATTTTAAGTAAGTAAACAGTACAGCTGAATTTATTTATGCCAGTTAATGAAAGTATAATGTACCTTTAAGTGTAAAATTATGATGCACATTCCATCAGTTGTCCCCCACCGCACACTGCTATTACAATTTGATGTTGAGAGACCCAAAAATGACGTGGTTAAATTAAATAGAAGTGGCAGTATAGTGTTCTGAGCATACTCCATGTAGCATGTGTTCCAAGTTTTTTGAACTTGGCTCTTGTACTTTATGATGTCAGCCTTGAAAAGGTTTCAGCTTGTACATTTGTCCTAATCCATTCATCGTATTTACTGATTACGCTGCCATGGAGTTGACTCCTCAAAAGGCAAGGTCTCACCACCATTTATTCACAAATAAATATATAAGTTTGGCCAAATTATTCTTCAAGAGAATAAGTATTTTTAAAAGCAGATTTCAGTGAAATTTTATTTCATGTTCAATTTTATAACTTTGAAACCTATTGTCAGCAGCTAGAAACTGGGAATCAAATGAGTATATTTTTAATGTAGAAGAAATACTCATGTTCTCATTATATATTGAAAAAAGGTAGTTAATTGTCATAATTGTCTTTAGTTTCTGATAGAGTAATTATCGGATATTAGTACTGAATCAACTTGAAGGTAGTACCATCATATTTATGTTACTGGTTGAACTTCTAAGAGAGAGCTTTGCAAATGCTTATTTGCGGCCACATTCAAAAAATTTAATACACTCTAATGATGCAATACCCAAGAGACATCTCAGCCTCTGAGTAGTTTAAAATTAGTCATGATACCTCATTAAAATGATTATTTTCATTCATGGATGCTAGGCGAGCATTTATTTGCCCATCTGTAATTGCCCAGAGGGTGGTTTAAGAATCGAGCACATTGCTGTGGGTTTGGGGTCAAGTGTAGGCCAGACCATGGAATGATGGGAGTTTCCTTTCCTAAAGGACATTAGTGAACCGGATGGCCTTTTCCAACAATCAACAGTGGATTCATGGTTATCTTTAAGTTCTTAATTCCAGATTTTTATTTAATCCAGATTCCACCATCTGCCATGCAGGATTTGATCACTGGATTGATTGACCTAGTGATAATATCACTAGGCCATTTCCCACTCCTGTTTTGTGTAGTCTTGAGTCACAATAGTGAGCCCACTTTCCTCCAGATGGCTCAGAATGGTGTTGAACGTGCGATGTCAATCAGGACCCCATTTCAGAGTAAGACTATAATTTTTCTGTTGTAATTACTTTTATTCATTCATGGGATGTTTGCATTGCTGGCTGTGGCAAAATTTATTGCCCATCCAGAATTGCTCAGAGGTTAGTTGAGAGTCAACCACATTAATGTGTGTCTGGAATCACATGTAGGCCAGACCAGGAAAGGATAGCAGACTTGCTTCTCTAAAGGGCATTAGTGACACCAGATGTGTTTTTGTGACAATCAGCGTTGGTTAAATCATATCTTTTTACTCTAGAATTTTATTGAATTCAAAGTTCATCACCTGCTACGATGGCCTGCAAACCCATGCAGTGTTAGTTCTCTGGTTCTAGATTACTAGATCAGTGACTTTGCCACTTCCCCCTAAATATAGAAAGAGTCTGTCGTTGATATCCATTATGTGGAGGTTCCATTATGTGGATTGGGTTGGGCAAAGTTAAAAACCATGCGAAACCAGGTTATAGCCCAACAGATTAATTTGAAAGTACAAGCTTTGAGTGCTGCTCCTTCTTACTAACTACCTGACAAAGGAGCAATGCTCCTAAAGTTTGTACTTCCAAATAAACCTGTTGGACAATAACCCGATGTTGTGATTTTTAACTTTGTCATTGATGTGACCATGACAGTGCACATGTATTCCAGATACTCAGTTTGAAAACATGGCTGTGGTTAAAGCATTATTCAAAACTAAATTTGAATGATTTGTGTGAGGTCTTGAGATGGGAAACCACAAAGAGAAGTCTTGTTCAAAACCAAAAATAGGAATAACTAACCTTATGAGAAGAGTTGTGCAAAATCCTCACAAAACGCATGATTTTATGATTGTCTAGATCAAGTGATTTCTTGGGAAGACTTGTTGGAAAAGATATTTTGTTGAATTATCCTAGGAGTTCTGTATATTTTCATGATTAGCTTCAGGACATTGCAAATGAATATAGTTGGTTCAATGTACTAGCTCATTAGCTTTTGGAAAATGTAGTGGAAATTGCAATTTTTAAAACTTCAGCATTTCCTAAACCAAAGTTTTCACTGTATATATTTATAATCTTTTAAGACATACATTTTGACAATTCACAAATTTACTGTTCTAGTGTTAGAGTAGGTAGCAACATTTATTTGATTTGCTTATAATTGTGTCCAGTTCTGGATGCCCTATTACAGGAAAGAAATGGAGGCTTTGGAGAGGGTGCAAACAAGGTTTACCAGGATGCTACCTGGACTGGAGGGCTTGTCTTACGATGAGAGGTTGACGAAGCTCAGACTTTTCTCTCTGGAGAGGAGGAGGAAGAGAGGTGACCTGGTCGAGGTATACAAGGTAATGAGAGGCATGGATAGCCAGAGACTTTTTCCCCAGGACAGGCTTGACTGGCACGAGGGGTGAGTTTTAAGGTGTTAGGAGGAAGGTATAGGGGAGATGTCAGAGGTAGGTTCTTTACACAGTTGTGAATGCAAGGAATGCATTGCTAGCGGTGGTGGTGGAAGCAGAGTCATTAGGGATACTTAAGCGACTGCTGGACATGCACATGGACGCAGTGAATTAAGTGGTCTGTAGGTTGGGTTATTTTGTTTAGATTAGAAATAATCCTCAGCCCAATATAACGGGCTGAAGGACCTGTTCTGTGCTCTTCTTTCCTATGTTCTGTTATAGGATCGTAGAATCCCTGGTGTGAATGCAGGCCATTGAGCCAAATGAGTCCACACCAATCCTCTGAAGAGCATCCCAACCAGACCTACTCTTCTACCGTATCCCTATAACTCTGCATTTCTCATGGCTAATCCATTTAACCTTAACATCCATGGACACTGTGGGCAACTTAGCCTGGCCAATCCACCTAACATGCACATCTTTGGACTGTAGGAGGAAACCCACGCAGGCATGGGGAGAATGTGCAAACTCCACACACAGTCACCCAAAGCTGGAATCAAACCTAGGTCCCTGGCATTGTGAGGCAGCAGTGCTAACCACAGAGTTATCATGCTGCCTCTTTTGAATATTGGATAAATTCTAAAATATACTTTACTGTTTACTTGACTGGCTTGCATAATACTAATTAAAATTTAATTTTATTTTGATTCTTTTTTGTCAGTTTATCTGATCAAGTAACCAACTTGTTTCTTTATGATTAACATAATGGAAAAATTGATCTTGTGGGTTTAATTTGGTGAAACAAAATGCTGATTAGACATTTATGTCATGTTGGAAATCTAATTTTTAATGGATTGTACAGGTATGTCACCAAATTTGCTGAAATATATTAAAAAATATTCAGGCATACACAAATTTTTGAAACATAAAGTGCAGTTTCTGATGTAGCAAATCCATCAGGATTATTTATCACTACACACTAACTAAGTAAACACACAACCCAAACAGTAATTTCTGCAAGAAAATCAGATGAGGGTATGACTTGATTGTGAAATAACTCATTATTATGCAGCAGTAGGTTGCTGATGTTGCCTATACTACCAATTATATAAACATTCCATCGCACTTCAGAGACTGAGAAAAATGAGTGTTGAAGAGTCAGCAAATTGCTTTGCATTTTGTAAACTATATATAGGTCGTTCCATGATACTTGAACATTTTGAAATTTAATGAATTCATTTTGTTTGAACATTCATGGTGTTAGTCTATAATTTACGTGTTGAGCTAAATAATATACATGCTCCACTTTAATCCAGTTTACAAGACAAAGACAATCCAAGTTAGATGGCCATGATTTATTGTTCATGCCAACTAGCAGGATTTTCTAAACAAATGATCAGAAATTAGGTGTTCTCCACTTAGCTCCTTCTTTGAATCCACTCTTCCTGCATCACAGAGCTAATTCACAGGATTAGAAACCAAGTTTAAGGCCTATGTTTATTGTGTAATACAAGCCTCACAGTCTCATTGGACAAAAGTCCATGAATTTGGTTTTATGATCATGAGCTGCTACTTTTCAAACCATAAGCTAATGGAGATTTACAATTGACTTTAAGTTTCCATTAATGACCTGTTTAACCTTTTAGCAGATGTTATGAGGTTTCAAAAACACAAAGTAAAGGAAATACTCAGCAGAAACAAGAGCAGAAATTGCTGAAAAAAACTCAGTGGACCTGGCAGCATCTGTGGAGAGGTTCAGTGACCCTTCAGAATTGATTGCAGATGGGAAAAGTTTGGTTTGTGCTGAAGATTGTGTGGGGAAGTGGAGATGAAGCCCAGAAGAAAAGGAATAGGTAAAGGTCAGTCTGGGAGATGTGGGGAGGTGTTTGAGAGTGGAGGAGGAGAGAGCAAAGGTATTCTGGAGGGAACACTCCCTGAGGAAGGTAGACAATGGAGTGGAGGGGAATATGTCTGGTGGTGGCATCTCACTGAAGGTGTCAAATACCTAATGATCCTTTGGAGATAGGTGCTGGTGGGATGGTAGTAGGGGATGTAGGGTGCCCTTTTGCTGTTGTTAGAGGGAAGAGAGGTTGAGGGACTCAGCTGAGGGTCCTATCAACCACGGTGGTGGGGAATCTTCGTTTGAGGAAGAAGGTGGACGTTTTGGAGGCCATCTGTCGAAGTTGGCATCATTGGAACAGAAACAACTAAGATGGAAGAACTGGGAGTATGGAGTAGGTTCTTCAGAGGAAGCAGGGTGTGGGATGTATCAAACCAACATCTTCCCTATGTTCTTTCTGCAAGAAAAGGTCCTGCCTGCCACTTTAATGCACCACTGTGTTCCCTGGCCAATATCTCTGCCTCAGGCTTCTACAGTGCTCCAGCAAAGCAACACAAGCTTGAAGGATAACACCTCATTTTCCATTTGGGAACCCTGCAGCCTTCTGGATCCAAATTAAGTTCAATAATCTTGGGGCCTGAGCACCACCTTCCATATCCTTATCCCAACCACACACATCAGACCTGGTCATCATATGTGCTGCTACCAGAAGCAACCTGTTATCAGACACTAATGGTTCCCATTAGCAGCTATTCATTCTTCCAGGCTGACCTATTGTCATTCCTTTGGCTGTCCAACTATTTTTCTCTTTCTCTGGGCTCCAGGTTTACTCTTTCCTCCTCCCCCACCTTCTCTTTAGCATATATACCAATCTTTTCCTGGCTGCAATCCATTCTGAAGAAGTCAGTGGACTTCAAACATTAACTCTGCTTTCTTTCCACAGATATTCCTAGACTTGCTGCATTTTTCCACAAATTTCTGTTTTGTTTCTGATTCCAGCATCCAAAGATCTTTTTTTTTGGTTAGTGAAATATTTAGCAGGTCTGGCAACATTTGTGGGGAGAGGAAGAGTTATGTTGCAAATTAAATATGACTCTTCCTCTGAAGTTTTCCATTGGACACTATTTGTGGTGGGATAACTAAGAATGATGGAGTTTGGAGTCAACAAGTATCTCTTCCCATTTGATATGCTACATAGGAATACCTACATTGTGAGTGGAGAAGTGCTCTTTGCTTTTGGGGAGTACTTGATTTATAAATATTTTGTATGCTGTTCACCATGCTGCCAAAATATTTCCTCTTAAGCAGGTTTACTGTGCAGTCATGCTTAGTTTCGGTTGTGCTTTCATGTGGTTATCATTTGAGGAAATTTGGTGGCTCAAACAGATTATGGTGAAAAGGAAAAGAAATTTGTACATACCAACCAAACACAGTGCACCATTCATCATAGTTTAGGTTATCCTGCAACTGATTGTTTTAATCCCATCCTGTGTGAAGCTTGGTCTATACTAAGATTATATTTCTTCTTAGCATTATCAGTGCACTTGGAAGCCAAAACAAAATTACAGAGGAACCTCGATTATTCAAAGGGCACGGGCATGGATTATTTTGTTTGGTTAAGTGAGTTCCAGGTAATTGAATGCTGGATAGCATAGTTCAGCCAAGCATCAGGACCTTGCGATCTTGGCGGATAATCCGAAGTTCAGATAATTGAATGCCAGCTAATCGAGCTTCTTCTTTACGTTCTGAGGAATCAGTTGAGGTATCAACAATATAATTTGATTCTCACAACCAAAAATGAAAATTGCTGGAAAAGCTCAACAGGTCTGGCAGCATCTGTAGAGAGAAATACATTTAACATTTCAGGTTGAGTGACTCTTTGTCAGCCACATCTGCTGAGCTTTTCCAGCAATTTCTATTTTTGTTTCTGATTTGCAGGTCTTTCAGTTTTTACTTAGTTTGATTCTCAGGTGAGTTAAGAGTATCCTCACCTAATCAGCTACAAGTTGTCAATCGATAAATATAGTGAGTTCATGAAAAGAGCCTGTTGCGGTCTACATAATGATTGGTCTGATGCTCTTACGCAATGCAAATGAGTGGTGGTGTTGCTAACCATGACATAGATATTTTCCAGAGGAGTCATTCTGAATGAGTGCAGTTCTGTTGACAGAATTAACGCTGTTCTTAATTTGTGTCTATTGGATCTGTTGCCAAGCATGACTGCACAGCCTTGCTCAAATGCAAGCTATGGAAAGATTTGTTATTCTTATGTGATGACATATTTGATTGCATTCTTCCTTGTGGTTCACTATGTCCATGCAAGTATGGACTACCAAAAGAACAAAAACTGCACAAAAGTTGATGTCCCATTGTACCCTTTTTTTATACTAATGATTGCATTGCATGAATTGGCCAAATGATTGTGTGAATTATTACAGTGGACTCAGTGATCAAAGCACATAGTGAAGGATTTCTTAAACTTTTGTGAAGACTACTATAGCCTACATGTTGATAGCAATGCTTTGTCTATATCCTTATTAGACATTGTAAGATGATTTACAAATGAGCCATTGATGGACTCAATTCCATCTTATGAACCTATGAACTTAGCAACCTTTGCAGTCAAGTTCAATTTTGGTGATACCATGTTTGCATGAATAGATGGTGTATCCATCACATCCCCTTTAGATTCTGTGTTCACTAAACAGTGCTTATTTTAATTGGTTTCTTCTAAAGATTAAATGAGCTCCACCCTTCTACTCTGTGCATATTTCTGATGTCTAGCTGATCACTTTGCAACCTTTGAATCTACCGATGTGTGTACTGTTTCTTCACACAACTTAATACATTCCATCCCTTGTTCAAATTTGCTTTTCTTTCTTTGACCTACTTGTTGAGAAATCCACACGTACATTCTCCACTACACTCTCTCGCAAACCTACCTTCACCTGTCAATTTATACATTGAGATTTGTGCAACTCCATGCACCTGAAGATTGGCTTTATCAACAACCTTGTAAATTGGGGGCAAGTCACTTGTTTAACTTGTAGGCTTGGTAATGGAAGTAGGGCACATCAAAGCTACTGTGAGGGACACTGGCAATCTTAACAGCATTGTTTGCTGAGGAATGGGGGCTTCCATGATTAATATCTCTTGAGAATTTGTAAATAAAGGTTTTAACAATTGGTTCATTTGGAATATGGAGATCCTATCTAGATACAATTTTATTTAAAGGTCACTGAAGGGACGCTGGGATATGTAAATGGAAGTTACATGACTTAAGCCAACTGCTTAAACTTGTTTACTGTATAAGTCTATAATTTTTTATTGTTGCAAACTTCTGAGTTCATGGTTGTCAGGAGTACTTGCGGGTATTTTGACACTGTTTAGTGTTCACTTGGGATGTAGTCTGTGATAATTGTCTCAGAAACAGTGCAAAATCTGAAAAGCCAAAGCAGCTCAAAAGGTTGGAAAAAATCTCCTTTCGGTTTGAACTATTTTTGAAGAGATTGTAGAGACAATCGTATATAGGCTGGTCACTAGATGCATGTATCAAGATACTAGCCTGAAGGTCACCTGGAACCTTTCATTCTGCAACCTTATTTTCTTAAAGAACCAACAAGGAATTGGCAATTTTTCCCAAAGTTAATTTCTGTTGTGAATGTGTTTTTCCATCAAAAATGCTTAATACTTACACTTTCACATAGCAGACTTCTAGGATAGGATGGGAAAGTTAGAGTGGGATCTGACTCATGGAGACAAAACTATGGGCATCAACCATTTGGCTGAAAATGAGCTGCTTCCATGCTGTAGCGTTAAGGTGATATGCTGAGCTGGTAGCTTCATCCAGTTTGTACAGAGTTGGAACAAATAACCAGAGCTGAGGGATTGCTGCACCACCAGATTAGGTGTTAAACCGATGTGCTTCCACCAATTTATCATGGATTGGAAAGAAATACCAGAGGCATTCAATGGGTGAACTTGTCATTTTGTTTCTCTCAATAGTATCACAATAATAAGTTAACTTACCATAAAAACCCTTGCTGTTTTGTGACTTGGCTGTGGAAAATTGCTTGTTACATTGTAAATATAGTCAGTTTGGCAGTGTAAAAGTATTTCTTTGGCTGTGAAGCATGTTGAAATGACTGAAGGATGCAATTTAATTAAATATAATAAGGAAATATAATTTAATTTAATTCATGTCTGCTCTTATTCGTTTTAGTTTTCTTTCCTGCTATTATTTCATTTCCACACCCTAGTTTTCATAGTTATTAAGTTTTCCCTATATATTTTAAAGTTTGTATAAGAAAATAGTATGCTTTATATATTTGAGCCATGTTTCTAAATTGGATTGCTTACCAGAAATGTGTCAGATATGAAAGCCCATTGTATAAGAATATGTTGCCAAGTGGGACAAAAAAAAAACTTTTGTGTTAAATGGTTTCTAATTTAAAATCCTAGATCCCTGGCTTCTTTGAATGTTCAGGATGCATTAAGCTCTTACTTAATATAAAACCTAAGCACCGGATACCCTAACAACGATTCTTGAGGCAGGCCCTAAATGGCTTCTACCTACTTGGCAATTCGTTTCTTATTCATTATAGCTTTCTGTTTCAGCTCCTACTGCTTAAAGTTCAAGCAGCATTTCATAATAGGGAATTTGTCCAAGGGCTTATGCTCGAAACGTCGAATTCTCTATTCCTGAGATGCTGCCTAACCTGCTGTGCTTTGACCAGCAACACATTTGCAGCTGTGATCTCCAGCATCTGCAGACCTCATTTTTGACTCAAGGTTTTTAGAAGTTCACATATATGAAGAATGGTTCTGTAATAATACATCAGAGAGATCATTCAAAGCTTTTTTTTCTTTCTATTAAAACACTGGAAAAAAATTGTGCTTTTGCATTTATCATCAACAATGTTCCAGTTCTCCCTGCAGTGTTGCATATTCTTGTTTTTCCCCATATTTCCCAGTCTTACTCAGCAGATCTACTTACTGTAGCCCACTTAATATATGGATTTATGCATACAAATTAACCTGTTTGAAGGGATTTTGATTTCACTGTCATTTTACCTTTTCTTTATTTTAAAAGTTTATATTTAGAAATTGTGACTATGCTAAGTAGCATAATTTGAATTCAGTCAAATTAATCTAATGGTAATCATGAAACCAATGTTGATTGTCATAACAATCAATCTACTTTATTAATGTCCTTAGGAAAGGAAATCTGCGATACTTACTGTGTCTGGCCAAGTAATAACACAAAAAGTGTTGAAGAAACTTAGCAGGTTTGGTAGCATCTCTGGAGAGAAAGGGAGAGAAACCGAGTTCAGGTTTCAAATGTAATATGACTTTTCTATAAAACTTGAAGCCAGATCTGCTGAATTTCTCTAGTACTTTGTTTTTATTTCAGATTTCCAGCATCCACAGTATTTTGCTTTTACTTCCCTCTGACATGGCCAGCAAACCAGTCAGTTATGTCAAACTGCTTCCAAGTCTAAAGAACAAATGAAACTGGGCAGACCTTCCAGCATCAACCTAGGCATTGGAAATGACAACAGCAACCAGCCTTATCTCTTTACTAATGTCTGAGGGCTTTTGCTAACAATTGGGAAAGCTTTCCCAACAATTAAGCAACCATTAAGCCTGATAGATTGTATTCACAGAATCATATTTCCTGGACTTTGCGCCAGATACATCATCACCATCTGTCAATATTTTCTTGCCCACTGCTAGTGTCGTCCTGTTTTCCCCCCTCAGTCGAAGCAAAACGCTCAAAGACACAGTGTAGTCTTTACCTCCTCCATCTTTGTTCCAGGCCCTGGAGGGAGAGAGAATGATCACCCATGTGCACAGAGGCAGGAGTTCTTGGTCTTCTGTGGAAGAGCAGTTTCTTAATTATATAGTCATTTTACAGGGAGGAGGAGCCAGATAATACAACATACATAGCCAAGCTCACCATAAATGGGTCCAGGCAGTGGGCCGTGGAGGGCTCGTTAGGGCCAACTGCATGCCCCTCTTCCGCAGTTACATTAGAGCCTGGGTGTCTCTGGAAAAGGAGCACACGGTGTCCACCAACACCCTGGAATTGTTCAGGGAGAAGTGGGTGCTGCAGGGAGTGGAGTGCATTATTTCCCCCTCCAACTCTATTGATTTGATCCCTACACTCCCCTTCACTGTTTGATGATGCAGCATTGCCCTTTGATGTGAAGGGCACTGCCTGTCACAGGCCACTCGGGTGTTTCCTTTCTTCCTTCTGGTGGAAAATTGAATAAAGATTTGTGCACCTTGTGTCTTTCACTGTGTCTTACACCTGCACACACTCAACATGGGTGCCGGGGAAAAAAATAAGCACTACCGCAGTTGGGCAGTAGTGTAAGGAAAAAAAATTTTTAAAAAAACAGGTGTGTCAGAGATTGTGCTCCCTCATTTTTTTAAAAAAAAGGACAGGAGTGTCCAAAGTTTAAAAAACAAACTGCTGGTGAAATGGTCACCTGGATCTAATGGAAGTTGATACCTGTGTGACTGTCTTAGTGATTGCAGAATCAGTCTTTTACAAAGTTCACCCTGTACTCCTACCCTTAGGTTTATACATCACCATGACTGGACTGGGAACCTATACTGAGGAACCTAAAAAAAAGGAAAAAAAAAATACAATGTACATATTGATTGGGTGATCTTTACAATTAGCGAGTGTCAGAGGCAATGATTAAGCCATCTGCTATTGCAGAAGGACTGTCCTTATCTTAACTGGTTTCACATAATGAATACTTTCCATCTTTTTAAACTGACATTACTGAATTCTTCCAATATTGTTAAATGGCTCTACATAATGAATGCTTTATCATCTTGTAAACCATTAACCTTGCCTCCAGCACCCCATTGAAAACTGCAAGTTCTTATCTGATCTGAGTCATGCTCAGCTGAACATCTTCTTTCACAAAACTCAGAACTTAACCCTTTCCTTACCTGCTTATACCCGTTACACTTTCTCAATAGGGTGCATCAATTATGAGAAATGGGATAGATTTCCAACAGATCTAGCAACTCAAAACTGAGCATCCAGGAAGAGCTGTGGATCAGCAGTAGCATAATTATATTCAACCACAATGAGAAGACTGAAAGGCTGGCATATTCTTATTCTTTGATTACCTGCAAAGCAGGGGTTCAGTGAAGGGTGCAGTGGGCATCCCAGGAGCAACACTAGGCATTCTTAAAATTTGAGGTATCGGCTTCGTGAAGCTTCATCATGGGCATTTTCATGCCAAACTATGAAATCAGCATGCAATAGATAGGGCTAAGCAATCCCACCATTAAAATACCACATCTGATCCCTGCAGCCATGGCACATCTAGTAATGAGTGGGAGAGTGCAGTTAAATGACTAACATTTGTGGCATTTATAATCCATCTTTGCCTTTTCCTGAGGCCCCAGCATCTCAGATACCAGTTTTGAGCCACTTTGATTCACTCCATATGTTATCAGGGAATGATACTGCAAAGGCAATGGGCTGTTATAATATTCTGGAAGTAGTAGTAAAGACTTTTGCCCCTGAACTAGCTATGTCCTTAGCTAAGCTGCTGCAGTATAATTCCAGTGCTGGTATTGATAGCGATGTGGAAAATTCACCTGGTATGTCTTGTGCACAAAATGCAGGGCAAATCTGGAAATTACTGCCTTATCTGTCTGCTCTCAATTATCAATAATGGAAAGGCATATCAGCACTTGATTAGAAATAACCTATTCACTGACATTGATTTGGGTTTCGAGGGCCCAATAGTTCCTGACCTCATTTGAGTCTTGATTCAAACATGGACAAGAGAGCTGAATTCCAGAGTTAAATTGAGCATGCCTGCACTTGTTGGGGGTTGAGAATGTGGTGCTGGAAAAGTGGTGGAGTCTGTTTGTAGGTGGCGGATGATGATGCAATGTATCTGGAGGTTGGTGGGGTGGAAGGGGAGGACCGGGGGGTTCTGTCCTAGTTGCATTGGGAGGGGTGGGGTTCAAGGGTGGTGGTGCGGGAAATGGAGGAGATGTGCTGGAGGGCATTGTTGATCATGTGGGAGGGGAAATTGTGATCTTGGAAGAAGGATGCCATCTGGGATTTTATAATGTAGAATTGGTCATCCTGGGAACAGATGCGGCAGAGGTGGCGTGTTTAATAGGAGGTAGGCTGGGAGGAGGTGTAGTTCAGGTGGTTGTGGGAGTCAGTGGGCTTGTAGTAGATGTCTGTGGTGAGTTGTTCACTGGAGACAGATGGAGAGATCCAGGAAGGGCAGGGAGGTGTCAGATGGTCCAGGTGAATTTGATTTCGGGGTGAAAGGTGTTGATATGGATGAACTGTTCAAGCTCCTTGTGAGAGTACAAAGCACTGATACGGTCATTAATGTAGTGGAGGAACAGGTCGGGGATGGTGCCGATGTAACTGTGGAAGTTGGACTGATCCACGTACCCAACAAAGAGGCAGGCACAGCTGGGCCCTATGCAGGTGCCCATGGCCACCCGTTTTGTTTGGAGAAAGTGGGAGGATTGGAAGGTGAAGTCATGGGTGAGGACCAGTTCAGCCAGCAGATGGGGGTGTTGGTGGAAGGGTACTGGTTGGGATGGAGTGAGAGGAAGAAACTGAGGGCTTGGAGGCCTTTGTCATGGCGGATGAATGTGTATAGGGACCGGATGTCCATGGTGAAGATGAGACACTGGGGGCCAGGGAAATGAAAATCTTGGAGGAAGTGGGTGGTATCCTGAACTTAGGTACGGAGTTCCTGGACTAAGGAGAACAGGATGGTGTCAAGGTATGCAGAGATGAGTTGAGTGGGATAGAAGCAGACTGAGACAATGAATCCACTGGGGAAGTCAGGTTTGTGATTTTTTTTTTTGGTTGGAGGTAGAAATGGGCATGTGGGGTTCATGGGCAATGAGATTGTTCACGAACAATGACTACACTGAGTCCTAGAGTGATAGAGATGTACAGCATGGAAACAGACCCTTCAGTCCAACTGTCCATGCTGACCAGATATCCCAACCCAGTCTAGTCCCACCTGCCAGCACCCGGCCATATCCTTCCAAACCCTCCCTATTCATATACTTATCCAAATATCTTTTAAATGTTGCAATCGTACCAGCCTCCACCATATCCTCTGGCAGCTCATTCCATGCACGTACCACCCTGTGTGTGAAAAAGTTGCCCTATAGGTCTCTCTTATATCTTTCCCCTTTCAACCTAAACCCATGCCCTCTACTTCTGCACTCCCCGACCCTATGGAAAAGACTTTGTCTATTTATCCTATTCATGACCCTCATGATTTCATAAACCTCTATAAGGTCATCCCTCAGCCTCCGACGCTTCACGGAACAAAGCCCCAGCCTATTCAGCCTCCCACTATAGCTCAGATCCTCCAACCCAGGCAACATCCTTGTAAATCTTTTCTGAATCCTTTCAAGTTTTGCAACATCTTTCCGATAGGAAGGAGACCAGAATTGCACGCAATATTCCAACAGTGGCCTAACCTATGTCCTGTACAACCACAACATGACCCCCCAACTCCTGTACTCAATACTCTGACCAATAAAAGAAAGCATACCAAATGCCACCTTCATGATTGTATCTACCTGTGACTCCACTTTCAAGGAGCTATGAACCTGCACTCCAAGGTCTCTTTCTTCAGTAACACTCCCTAGGACCTTACTATTAAGTGTATAAGTCCAGTTAAGATTTGCTTTCCCAAAATGCAGCACCTCTGCATTTATCTGAATTAAATTCCATCTGCCACTTCTCAGCCCATTGGCCCATCAGGTCCAGATGCTGTTGTAATCTGAGGGAACCTCCTTCGCTGTCCACTACATCTCCAATTTTGGTGTCATCTGCAAACTTACTAACTGTACCTCATATACTCGCATCCAAATCATTTATGTAAATGACAAAACGTAGAGGACCCAGCACCGATCCTTGTGGCACTCCACTGGTCACAGGCCTCCAGTCTGAAAAACAACCCTCCACCACCACCCTCTCTCTTGTACCTTTCAGCCAGTTGGAACTATAGACCAGTGAGCCTGACGTCGGTGGTGGGTAAGTTGTTGGAGGGAATCCTGAGGGGTGTGCATGTATTTGGAATGGCAAGGACTTAAGAATAGTCAACATGGCTTTGTGTGGGAAAGTCTCTGCTTTTTGGAGTGCTATCCAGTACTTGGTGTTGGTGGTTAATCATTTTAATTTCAGGGCATAGTATCCTGGGCCCAATCATATTGAGCTGCTTCATCAATGACCTTACCTCCATCATAAGGTCAGAAATGGGGATGTTCTACTTATTGTTGTACAATGCTAGCCGCATTCACAAAATACTGAAGCAACCAGTGGATTACATTGAGGGTACTGATAATTGACATCTCGCATTCATGCACACAAGTGCCAGGCAATGGCATATCAAGCGCAAGAAGGTAACCATCTTAGCGCTGCCATTGAACGTTGTGCAATCTTTTGAATCATTAACTATCAACATCTTAGCCTTTTCACTGACCAGGAATTGAACTCAGCCAGCCATGTAAGTACTGTGGTGAAAGGAATAGGTCAGAAGCTCAGAACTTTGTGATCAGTAACTTGCCTTCTGACTCCCAAAGTCTGTTAGCCATTTACAAAGTATGAGGTAGCTGTGTGATGGTGTATTCTGCATATTTACTCTCATTCAAAAGGCATTAAATGACTGACTCTTCCAGCAGGACTGCAGGAAAAAACTAAAGTTTGACACTAAATTGAAAAGCTCAGTCAGTGTAGATGCAATGGGCTAAATGAGTGCCTTCTAAACATTATCAATTCTGGTTAATTCTGACTCTGGATGCAACTCCAGTAATTGTCAAGAGTCTCAACACTAGCCAGGATGAAGTAGCCACTTGCCTGGCGCACCATCCAACACTTGCAAAATTCACCCCCTTTACTAATGATACACAGTGGCAGCAATATGTGTCATCTTTAAAACGCTGTGCAGAAACTTCCTTGAGACAAGGGCAGCAAATGTATGAGAATACTACAACCTGCAAGTTTCTCTCCAAGCCACTTTCCACCCTGACATGGAAATGTGTCATCATTACTGGGTCAAAACTCAGTGCACATAATGCTTCTTTCTGCAATTTCCTTAACTTGAATCTTGTAATCTTTACTTATTATTGCATGGACTATGAGAGTTGTTAGAGTTTTACTGTGCTCATCAAATAGAGCAATATTGCTATAAAATGTTATGGGATTCAGTCGATATTCAAAAAATAGAATGTCTGAGAAGAGGAATACGAAAATACATAACCTAATTAGGTCTCAATTAATATTAATTGCATTGTGTATGATTAATACTCAAGAGGAGCTTATAATTCATAAAGGTCACATTTTGAGCAGAATCTTACTGCATAATGAAACTGAATATAAAGAGGGATATTGGAAAATTAATTGATTCAGAATCAGAACTCAAGTTTTTAACTAAGAAAAAAGTTGTTACTGACTTGTATTTGAAAAATGCCATAGTTTCCGAAAGGTTATGACATTTGGTTTACTGATATGTTCTTTCTTTCATTTCTCAAATGAAACTTTCTACCTTCCTTTTCCAATTTAATCTTGAGGATCCAGTATTACTTTCAGAAGTACAGGAGTTCTCCTGGTGTCCTGACAAGTGTTTATCTCAAAACAACTGGCATCTGAAATGGATAAATTGATCATTTATCTCAGTGCTTCTTATTGTATCTTCTTGCATGCAAAATAACTTGCATTGCCCACAGCAACTTGCATAAACTCTCTTGAATGTATAGAATGTTCCTGGAAGCAGGTCATTCAGCCCACCAAGCCCATACTGACCCTCCAAAGGGCATTCCAGTCAGACTCAGCCCATCCCTTAACCCTAAATTTTTCATGGCTGATCTGCCTAACCTGCACATTCTTGGACACTATGAGCAAATTAGCCTGGTCATTCCACCTAATATGCACATCTTTGGACTGTGGGAGGAAAACGGAGATCCACGTAGACACAGGGAGAATGTGCAAACTCCACACAGATAGTTGCCTAAGGATGGAATTGAACCAGGGCCCTTGCCGCTCTGAGGCAGCAGTGCTAACCACTGATTGAACCGAGGCTATAATGAGATCAGGAGCTGAGTGTCCTTGTTGAAATCCAAACTAACTGTCAGTGAGCCGGTTATGGCTAAGCAGGCTAGGGCTGTTTTCCCTGGAGCGTCGGAGGCTGAGGGGTGACCTTTTAGAGGTTTGCAAAATTATGATTTGGAGATGCCGGATGTCTGATGGTGAAGCGGTGCTCCGAAAGCTAGTGTGCTTCCAGTTAAACCTGTTGGACTATAACTGTACAAAATTATGAGGGGCATGGATAGGATAGATGGGCAAAGTCTTTTCCCTGGGGTCAGGGAGACCAGAACTAGAGGGCATAGGTTTAGGGTGAGAGGAGAGGATATAAAAGAGACTTATGGGGCAGCTTTTTCACACAGAGGGTGGTACGTGTATGGAATGAGCTGCCAGAGGATGCCAGAACATTTAAAAGGCATCTGGATGGGTACATGAATAGGAAGGGTTTGGAGGGATATGGGCTGGGTTCTGGCAGGTGGAACTAGATTGGGTTGGGATATCTAGTCGGTTGGACTGAAGGGTCAGTTTCCATGCTGTGCATCTCTATGACTCGTAAGTGCTGCTTAATGACACCTTCCATCACTTTACTGATGCTCAAGAGTAGAGTGATGGTGCAGAAATTGGCCAGGTTTGATTGGTCCTATTTTTTTTCTGCATACGACTGATTTGGACAATTTTCCACATTATCGGGTGGATGCTAGTGTTGTAGCTGTATTGGAGCACAGGTCTTCAGTATTGCTGTGATAATATTCTCAGGCTGCAGTCTTTGCAGTATTCAGTGCATCCATTCATTACTCTGGATGATGTGGAGTGAATGAATTTGGCTGTTGACTGGGATCTTTGATGCTAGCAATCTCTAGAGGATACTGAGGATCATGCCCTTGGCACTTGTGGATGAAGGTAATTGGAAATGCTTCAGCTTTATCTAATGCACTGATGTGCTGGGCTGTCCTGTTACTGTCAATGATGATAGTGGTGGAGCCTCATCTGAGCAAGAATTTGGGGTGGTTACTACTCCCTGGTGCTTTGACAGGGAGATTGGTGATGATAATGTCAAATGTGTTTTTCCCTCTTGAAGGACCCTTCATCAGCTCTGTCCTTTAGAATTCAACCAGTACAGTTAGTTAGTGGTGTTGCCAAACCAGTTTTGATGATAGATGCTTTAAAACCCCTGTCCAGTTAAACTTGTTGGACTATAACCTCATGTTGTGTGATTTTTAACTTTGTACAAAATAGGATAGATTGGCAAAATCTTTTCCCTGGGGTCGGGGAGTCCAGAACTGGAGGGCATAGATTTAGGATGAGAGGAGAGGATATAAAAGAGACGTACGGGACAACTTTTTCATATAGAGGGTGGTATGTGTATGGAATGAGCTGCCAGAGGATGTGGTAGAGACTGGTACAATTGCAACATTTGGCACCCACTCTTCTTTGTCTAAGTGAGGTTCAACATGGAAGAATATTGATTTATCTGACAAGGAGGCAGGATGTGGTAATCAGTAGGAAGTTTCCTTGTCTGTATTTGACCTGATGCCATGAGACTTCACAGAACTGAGTCAATACTGAGGACTTTCTGTATACTTAATCCCAATTGTACATCACTGTACACCACTTCTACTAGATCGGTCCTGCTAGTGGAACAGGCCATAACTGGGAGTGTTGATAATGTTACATATAATCATCTGTAGGTATGGTTCTGAGAGTATGACTGTGTCAGGCTGTTACTTGACTTGTCTGTTAGACAGTTCTTCCAATTTTGGTACTATCCCTCAGCTGTATTCCATGTTAATTGAATTTAAATATTGCCAATTGCCACTGTGTCCCAGATCATTATCCTGGGTCTCTAGGGGGACAGATTAGATGTGGCATGTAAAAGATCAGTCAGAGAGGGAAAGATTTTGATCCATTTGTAAAGGTAATCATGGGGCAAGGAGTTTGACAGTAGAATCTAAACATGGCACTCATTACTGAAAGCATGGAGTTAATGCACAAAATAGCAACATCTTATATTTACATAGCACCTTTATTACAATGAACTACTTGAGGACTTTACAGAAGGATTAATTTAGTCAGTTGGAATTTCTCACAGCACGACTTATTTAAAAAGCCTGTCATTTTCAGTGTCACTTCCAAATATCTATCAGTGAACTGAAAGCTCTGTTTTTAAACAAACCAGTAGTTTGGTCTCTGTCTTCAAATGACTCTAAGTACATTAATTAGAAATAACCAGAAAAGTAACATTGACCTTGCTTGCATCTGATTATTTATCAGCTTCCCATAGGTGACATCTGGTTAATTAACATTATGAGGTAGCATTTGTTCCTGGTGCAAATTTTATTGTATGACACCCTGAAGTACCAAGGACACCAAATTCAGTGAACAGAGGGCTTGCAGAGGTTTGCAAAGAATATTGCAAGATATTTTAGAGTTATGGCACCTCATGTCCATTGAAGAACTGAAGATTAGGATGAGGATTTTAACTTTAACGTGTCAAGAACAGGGAGCCACTATACAATAACGAGGACAACTTGGATGGGTGGATAGGCTTGCTGTGGGATGCATTCCATCTAGGTAAAAACAATGACAGCAAATGCTGGAAACCAGAGTCTAGATTAGAATGGTGCTGGAAAAGCACAGCACTTCATGCAGCATCCGAGGAGCAGTAAATCGATGTTTTGGGCAAAAGCCCTTCATCAGGAATACAGGCAGAGAGCCTGGAGGGTGGAGAGATAAATGAGAGGATGGTGGGGGTGGGGAGAAAGTAGCATAGAGTACAATAGGTGAGTGGGGGAGAGGATGAAGATGATAGGTCGGGGGGGGGGGGGGGGGTGGAGTGGATAGGTGGAAAAGAAGATAGGCAGGTAGGACAAGTCATGAGGACATTGCTGAGCTGGAAGTTTGGAACTGGGGTGAGGTGGGGGATGGGAAAATGAGGAAACTGTTGAAATCTACATTGATGCCCTGGGGTTGAAGTGTTCTGAGGTGGAAGAAGAGGCGTACTTCCTCCAGGCGTCTGGTGGTGAGGGATCGGCGGTGAAGGAGGCCCAGGACCTCCATGTCTTCAACAGAGTGGGAGGGGGAGTTGAAATGGGCTACAGAGTGGTGTGGTTGATTGGTGCAGGTGTCCCAGAGATGTTTCCTAAAGCGCTCGGCTAGGAGGCGTCCAGTCTCCCTAATGCAGAGGACACCGCATCAGGAGCAACGGATACAATAAATGATATTGGTGGATGTGCAGGTAAAACTTTGGATGTGGAAGGCTCCTTTAGGGCGTTGGATGGAGGTGAGGGAGGAGGTGTGGGTGCAGGTTTTGAAATTCCTGCGGTTGCAGGGGAAAGTGCCAGGATGGGAGGGTGGACCTGACCAGGTAGTCACGGAGGCAACAGTCTTTGGGGAAGGCGGAAAGGGGTGGGGAGGGAAAGCCAACAGATAAAGGGGGTGCAGTGGTAGCCTGGCACACTGACCTCTACCCCGCTGAAGCCAAACACCAACTCCAGGACACCTCTTCCTACCACCCCCTCGACCATGACCCACACCCCATCACCAAACCATTATCTCTCAAACCATACAGAACCTCATCACCTCAGGAGATCTTCCACCCACAGCTTCCAACCTCGTAGTCCTGGAACCCCGCACTGCCCGGTTCTACCTCCTTCCCAAGATCCACAAGCCTGACCACCCTGGCCAACCCATTGTCTGAGCATGCTCCTGCCCCACTGAACTCATCACTACCTACCTCAACACTGTCCTATCCCCCCTAGTCCAGGAACTCCCCACATACGTTCGAGATACCACCCACGTCCTTCACCTCCTCCAAGGCTTCCATTTCCCCGGACCCTAACGCCTCCTCTTCATCCATGGATATTTAATCCCTCTACACCTCCATCCGCCATGACCAGGGCCTCCAAGCCCTCCATTTCTCCCTCTCCCAACGTCCCCAACAGTATCCTTCCACCGACACTCTCATTTCGTCTGGCTGAACTGGTCCTCACCCTTAACGATTTCTCCTTTGAATCCTCCCACTTCCTCCAGACCAAAAGGGGTAGGCATGGGCACCCATATGGGCCCCAGCTATGCCTGTCCCTTTGGCCACGTGGAACAGTTGATCTTCCATAATTACACCGGCACCACTCCCACCTCTTCCTCCGCTACATTGATGACTGCATTGGTGGCACCTTGTGCTCCCATGAGGAGGTTGAGCAATTTATCAACTTCACCAACACATTCCACCCTGACCCTAACTTTACCTGGACCATCTCTGACACCTCCCTCCCCTTCCTGGACCTCTCCATCTCCATTAATGACGACTGACTTGACACCGACACTTTTTTACAAACCCACTGACTCCCACAGCTACCAGGATTACACCTCTTCCCACCCTACCTCCTGCAAAAATGCCAATCCGTATTCCCAACTCCTCTTCCTCTACCGTATCTGCTCTCAGGAGGACCAGTTCCACCACTGAACATACCAGATGGCCTCGTTCTTCAGAGACTGCAATTTCCATTCCCACGTGGTTAAAATGCCCTCGAATGCATCTTGTCCACATCCTGCACCTCCAACCTCAGACCCCACCCCTCCAACCGTAACAAGGACAGAACACCCCTGGTGCTCACCTTCCACCCTACCAACCTTCGCATAAACCAAATCATCCGCTGACATTTCCGCCACCTCCAAAAAGACCCCACCACCAGGGATATATTTCCCTCCCCATCCCTTTCCGCCTTCTGCAAAGACCATTCCCTCCGTGACTACCTGGTCAGGTCCACGTCCCCCTACAACCCACCCTCCCATCCTGACACCTTCCCCTGCCACCTCAGGAATTGTAAAACCTGCGCCCACCCCTCCTCCCTCACCTGCATCCAAGGCCCTAAAGGAGCCTTCCACATCCATCAATATCATTTGTTGCATCCGTTGCTCCTGATACGGTCTCCTCTACATTGGCGAGACTGGGTGCCTCCTAGCAGAGCGCTTGAGGGAACATCTCTGGGACAACCGCACCTATCAACCACACTGCCCTGTGGCCCAACATGTCAACTCCCACTCCCACTCTGCCAAGGACATGGAGGTCCTGGGCCTCCTTCACCGCCACTCCCTCACCACCAGACATCTGGAGGAAGAATGCCTTATCTTCCGCCTCGGAACACTTCAACCTCAGGGCATCAATGTGGACTTCAACAGTTTCCTCATTTCCCCTTCCCCCACCTCACCCCAGTTCCAAACTTCCAACTCAGCACTGTCCTATCTGCCTATCTTCTTTTCCACCTATCCACTCCACCCTCCTCCCTGACCTATCACCTTCATCCCCTCCCCCACTCGCCTATTGTACTCTATGCTACTTTCTCCCCATCCCCACCCTCCTCTAGCTTATCTCTCCACCCTTCAGGCTCTCTACCTGTATTCCTGATGAAGGGCTTTTGCCCGATACATCGATTTTACTGCTCCTTGGATGCTGCATGAACTGCTGTGCTTTTCCAACGCCATTCTAATCTGCATTCCACCTAGTAGAGTTGAGACAAGTTGGAGTTGATTTAAGTTCAAGGATAAGGTTAGGAATGACCATGTGTTGGATCTTTAGTATTACAGCAGTAAGCGGTCTGAAGTAAGAGACAGAGGTGACAATAAGTAGTTCTTTTGATATAGATCTTTAGTATTACAGCAGTAAGCGGTCTGAGGTAAGAGACAGAGGTGACAATAAGTAGTTCTTTTAACTTCCTTTCTTGTTTTGAGCTGATAGCTGATTGCTGGAGTAAAGGCTTAATCATTTATTGTAAATTAGACTGTTTGTAACTGCTGTTGTATTGTTGCTTTTCTTTTCCTTTCTGCGTCTCCTTGGATCTCCTTTTCTGTCTTATATCTGCATATTAATGTTTTCATGCTTGTGAACCATATAGGCTTCCTTGCAAAACACCATCCCATATTTCCAATTCCTTCGTATCCGCCGAAGACCAGTTCCAATACTGTACAGCCCAGATGGCCTCCTCCTTCAAGGACCGCAGATTCCCCACAGACGTGATCGACCATGCCCTCCACCGCATCTCCTCAACTTCCCGCTCCTCCGCCCTTGACCCCCGCCCCTCCAACTGCTACCAGGACAGAACCCCACTGGTTCTCACCTACCACCCCACCAACCTCCGTATACAGCGTATCATCCACTGTCATTTCCGCCACCTCCAAATACGGTCTCCTCTACATTGGTGAGACTGGGCGCTCCCTAGCAGAGCACTTTAGGGAACATCTGGACACCCACACCTATCAACCACACCGCCCCGTGGCCCAACATTTCAACTCCCCCTCCCACTCTGCCGAGGACATGGAGGTCCTGGGCCTCCGCCGCCGCTCCCTCACCACCAGACGTCTGGAGGAAGAAAGTCTCATCTTCTGCCTCGGAACACTTCAACCCCAGGACATCAATGTGGACTTCAACAGCTTCCTCACTTCCCCTTCCCCCACCTCACCCTAGTTTCAAACTTCCAGCTCAGCACTGTCACCATGACTTGTCTGGACTTGTCCGATCTGCCTAGCTCCTTTTCCACCTATCCACTCCACCCCCTCCCCCCTGACCTATCACCTTCATCCCCTCCCCCACTCAGCCATTGTACTCTATGCTACTGTCTCCCCCCACCGGGCCCCCCCCCCCCAAGCTTATCTCTCCATGCTTCAGGCTCACTGCCTTTATTCCTGATGAAGGGCTTTTGCCCGAAACGTTGATTTCACTGCTCATTGGATGCTGCCTGAACTGTTGTGCTCTTCCACCACCACTGCTCTAGAACCAGTTATCATCCTATCAGGTTTCTCCAAAGCGTCAATATTGTGACATAAGGTGCTATGAGTCATACTATTTGATGCCCACTTGTTGATGCTATAATTTGGTTTCACATTAGCTCCAGATCACATTATGTTCATACTCTAAACACGGAAGCAAGCAAAATGCTGGCCATGCAGCCATGAAAAGGAAAGCATTTGTGATTATTCAAGATTGATGGTTATAGCTCTAGTACTTTGCAGCAGCAATTCCTCTGGGTGGTCTCTTCAGCCAAATCATTTTCTACTGTCTCATCAGTGAACTTTTCTCTTACACACAGAAGGCACTGACAACATGATTTTACAAGGATTCAGCCTGCTATGGCCAAGTCTAAGCCTGAAAAATTGGGAAGGTTTTTGTTAGAGAAGATGGGAGAAGATTTGATAGTTTCAAATTATTCCAGGAATAACAAAGTAAATAGAAATAGATTTGATCCAATCGTTTTTGTTCTTACTTGTGTCTTCAGCAAGTGTTTCATCATGCTGGAGTTTCCGAGCAGTTTCTGGTTATGAAAGAAGACAGCTCCGCATTTGAGAGGAGATCTACTCAGGGCACCCTTAGAATTGTGGAGGTATACTTCAATTCAGACAGTTATTTCATAGATCAGAGCTGTCAAGGAAAGCAAAAATGCCTCCTTTTCAGCTGCCACATTCTGCAATTTGAAGGTCCTGACTTTGATAGGTCAGAGGTTAAGGTGTTCTGATGGATATAGTGGGTAGAGAGTGAGATGAGTAGACTGTGAGCTGGGGCAGGATAGTTGCCCGGGCTTGGATACAAATGAGTAGCATTATAGGGTGTCAGTAACAAAAGGTGCCAGTTATGGAGTGGATGAGGAGTCAGGGGTAGAATGTTGGATGAGTATGGGGTAGGTGCCAGCTTGGTAGGGTGAAAGGTGGTAAACTAATTGATGCAGTGTTTCGGATAGGTCAGGATGTTTGGGAGGAATGTATACAGCAGCAAGCTGGAATCATGATTTTTAATATCTTTTTCAATAAAAGCCGATGGAGTGCATAAAGATTAGGCTCTATTTCTATCCTTTACCACCTAGCTTCCTAAATTAGCACATTGTATTCCATAATCATGCATAGCTGTAAGGTTTAATGTTGTTTTCTCATTTGTTTACAGTAGTGACACTGGTGGACAAGGCCAGCATTTATTGTTCATTCCAAATGTCCTCAAAAAGGTGAACAGCTGGCTTTGAACCATTGCAGTTCCAACTGCCCATAGGGCTATTAGGAAATCCACATTTTAACACATTTAACACTGAAGTTGTGAAGGAAGACTTTCAGGTGGTTATGTCTCCATGTATTGGTGCCCTCCTTTGGGTTAGTAAATAGTGCTATCAAAATAGCCTTGGAGTGTATTTGTAATTGGCACATACTGCTCCCAGTTTGTGCTAATGATGGAGGGAATGAAGATTTAAGGTGGCAGGTGGGATGTCAGTCAAATGAACTTCCTTGCCTTGGATGTTGTCCAGCTTCTTGAGCACTGTTAGAATGTAGTCATTTGAGACCGTCATCATTCTCCTGACTTCTACTTAGTAGATTTAGGACAGGTGTTTGGGAGTTGGGGGTGAGTTACTTTCTGCAGAACTCCAAACCTCTGACTTTGTCTTGTTTATACAGATGATTCAGTTATGTTTCAGGTCAATGGTAACCCTCAGGATGTTGTTGATGATGGACTCAGCAATAAAAATGTGGATGAACTCAAAGAGGAGGTGATGCAATTCGGTCTTGTTGGTAAGATGATTGTCTAGCACTTGTGTGGAACGTATGTTATTTGTTTGTCACAAGTGTGACTCTTGTTCAGACTTTTCAGCATATGAACTGTGACTTCTCCAGTATCTAAGGAGTTGTGAATATGCTGAGATGATTGACCAACAAAATAACTATCTTCCTTTGTGCTAGGTATGACTGACTCATTGACTGCAATTTTGCGAGGGATCTTGATCCTACACTTGGACAAATATTACTTTGCAGTCATGAATAGTAATGGTCGTCTTACCTTTGGAAATGAGGTCTTTTGTTCATGTTTAGATAGGATTTAATGAGGCTAGGAACTAAGTGGCCCAGGTAGAACCAAAATTGAGTATCAGTGAACATGTAATTTCCATAGTACTGTCAATGACACCTTCCATCACTTTGATGATTGAGAATAGACTAGGGTGGTAATTGGCTAAACATGTTTGTCTTCCTGCCTGTTGAAAAGACATACCTTGACAAATTTTCTTCTGAATAGGTAGATGCCAGTGCTGTACCTATACAGGAACAGCTAGTCTAAAAGATGTATCTGATTTTGGTGCACAAACCATTAGTAGAAGTGGATTGCACTGGTTCAAAAAGGCAGCTCACTGCCACCTTCTCAGCTAGGGTTGAACAATAAATGCTGGCTCAGCCAGCAATGAACACATCCCGTGATTGAAGTTTAAAAAAAAAACTTCAACTAGGATGCTGACAGAGCTCTTAGCGTTTCCCATATCTGGTTTCTTCAGCTTTGTTTTTTGGTAGCACACAATGCTCATTGGATGAAGACTGGCATTTGTAATGCTGGGGACTTCAAGGTGGCTGAGATCAAACTTTCATTCAGCACTTTGGCTGAAGATTATTTTCAATGTGTCTGATTTGTCTTTTGCATAATTATACTTCTGGAGATATTTCCTGAGCTGGTTAGTTGTTTGCCCAATACCATTCATGGCTGGATGTGTCAGGACTGTGGGGCTTTGATGTCAGCTAATGGTCATAAACTTGCCTAGCTCTGTCTATAGCACGTTGCTTCTGCAGTCTAACGTGCTTACGGTCCTATGTTCCAAAATCACCAAGTTGCTGTCTTCAGTTTGGATAACCCTGTTGCTCCTATGTAGGATGTTTAGAACAAACAGGAAGCAAGTTTTTTCCTGAAAGCGTTGAGAACTGTGGAATGCACTACTAAACTGTCTAGTAATGGAATAACATGTAGAATAAAGTAAATGGGTCTCTGAAGGGAAGAAGAGGCAATTCTGAGAGATAGAACTCTACTCATGTAGAGGATAAATGTTAACATAGATCTGAATAAAAGCAAAATACTTTGCATGCTGGAAATCTGAAGCAAACTCAGTGCTGGAGAACCTTAGCAGGTCTGGCAACGTCTCTGAGATGCAGAGTTAATGTTTTGTTTAAGAGTTCATGTTTTGAGTCCAGTATGACCTTTCATAGAATTTGTAAATCTATCCCATCAGAGGTCTGAATAAGATGCATACCATACTGAAATTGAGTTTTTGTCTGCTTGACCTGCTAGGTTTCTGTAGTAATCTCTGTGTTTATTATCTGTGTTGAGATTAGTGGTCTGTTTCACATCACTATTTCTGTGGAATTCTGTAAAATCAGTCCTGCAGGAGTAGATCTGGTCACTGCAAATTCTATAGTGTCCAATTTCTTTCATGACTCTGTGGGACCAACCGACAGATGTACCTTGATAACTTTCAAATTAGATTAGATGAGATTACTCAGTGTAGAAACAGGCCCTTGGGCTCAACAAGTCCACACCGACCCGCTGAAGTGCAACCCACCCAGACCCATTCCCTTACATTTAGCCCTTCACCTAACACTACGGGCAATTTAGCATGGCCAATTGACCTAACCTGCACATTAAATCTGGGCTCACAAGTGGTAAGTAACATGTGCAAAACCAGTCACCATGTGTGGACCATCTTGAATAAAAGAAAAATGAACTATACCCTCAATTACAGCATAATATCTCTGTTATTTATAGAAACATTAGTTCCTTGGCCTGACTTTCTGGAACACTGTATTTAAATTGTTCCAGCTATCTTAATTTTACAGCCATTAAGATTTTAAACTGGCTTTCATCGTGACAAGTATAACTACTGTTCTTCTGCATGAATAGATCTGGCATATTTGTATAATCAAAAGAAGCTTATAAAACATGTTGGGTTAATAATTCCATAAAGAACCAAACTCAAAACAACAAATACAGGAAATAACTGGAGGGAGAAGCAAATGCATGATAATAGGTTAGTGGATAACATTAAAAGGGAGCTTTCGTCTTTTCTAAACATATCAACTCTAAAATGATAGTGAAAGGATAGTTGTTCATTAAGGACCAAAAAGGAGATTTTAGAGGGAGTAGATATGGCTGTAGTACTGTAGTTTATATCTATCCTCATTAAAGAGATTGCTGCCAATATTATATGTTAAGACCATATGAAATGGGAACAGGATTGGGCCATTTGCCCTTTGAGCCTGCTCTGCCATTCATTGCTTTCATGGCTGATCTGACATTGCTCATGTGCACTTTCTTGCTTTTTTTCTTGTAATCCTTGATACTGCTCGAACAAGACTTGATCTACTTCATCTTTATTGTAGTCAGGGAAAAGGTGAAAAATAAATTAAAATAAATTTAAAAAAATCAATGGAGAGGTAGATCTTAAAAGATTGGCAGCTCTGAAAATAGGTCTAAATGGGATGTCCTCGCTCGCTGAAGGAACTATGTATGGAGGCGTTGACCACCATCTTTCAATCTTCGTTGGGTATGAATTGTGATCCTATAGGCCTTGAAGATTGCAAACATTGGACTCCTGTTGAAAGAACAGGTGGATAGAAAAACTCAACAATTACAAATTGATCTAAAAAGATTGCAGAATCTTTTTGGAGACATTACTTGCAGAAATTAGAATAACGAGTGAAAATAAGTATTTTTTTAAAGGCAAAATCTGTTTGTGGATTGACAAAGTGGTGGAAGGAAATGATATTCATTAATATTGTGCACTTGGATTTTCAAAAGACCCCTGATAAAGGAGCAAATGAAGTAAAAACGGAACACAAAATTTGGGAGGAATGATCATGTGGACACAAAAATCACTCTAGGATCGAAGCAGAAACAAGTGATGAATGGTTGCTTTCCAACTGAGAGAAAATATTAAGTTGTAATCCCAGGGATGGGGGTTGGGCCAATTGGTCTTTGAGATATACATATCATCATTTTAAAGTTTTCAGATAACACAAAAGGTAATAAACAACGAGGAGGTTAGTAACAAGCTTCAGGAGGACAAGGATTGATGAAATTAACAAGTATGGCAGATTAAATTTAGTGCAGAAAACTGTGAAGTCAAATCTTTTGCTGGGCAGAATGGAGAGGCAATATAAAGCCAACTTCTGGAATTTTAAAAGGTGGTGCAGGAGTACAAATATTTGGAGTTGTACATACACTAGATTTTGAAGGTAGAAAGACAGATAGAGAAGGCGTGAAAAAGGCTTAAGGATCCCAGTCTATATAAATAAAGACATAGAGTATAAAATCAAAGAAGCTATGCTATGCCACACTGTAAATTTATATTATGTTTCCCCACTGCACCTGTATCCTTCAATTCCTGACCCACAGACTACACTCAATAAGGATAAGCGATGGCACCTCCTCCACAATAATCCTCAATACCTGCAATGTTGTGTACTCAGCCCCTTATTATACTCCTTACACACTCAACGACAAATTCAGCTCGAACTCCATTTACAAATTTGCTGATGACACCGCCATAGTGAGTAGGATCTCAAACAGTGATGAGACAGAATACAGGAAGGAGTTAGACAGCTTAATGACATGGCATAAAGACAAAACCTCTCCCTCAATATCAGCAAAATGACAGAGCTGGCCGTTGCTTTCAGGAAGTGGTGGAGGACATCTCCGCGGTCTGTATGACTAGTGCTTCAAGTTCCTAGCAGTAATTATCAACAATAATCTATCCTGGTCCATCCATGTCAACGGTACATTCTACTGCCTCAGAGGAGTGGTTAGCACTGCTAGCTCTCTGCGCCAGAGACCCGGGTTCGATTCCCACCTCAGGCAACTGTCTATGTGGAGTTTGCACATTCTCCCCATGTCTGCAGGGGTTTCCTCTGGGTGCTCCAGTTTCTTCCCACAGTCCAAAAATGTGCAGGTTAGGTGAATTGGCCATGCTAAATTGCCCATAGTGTTAGGTGAAGGGGTAAATGTTGGGGAATGGGTCTGGATGGGTTGCTCTTCAGAGGGTCGGTGTGAACTTGTAGGGCCAAAGGGCCTGTTTCCACACTAAGTAATCTAATCTAATCATGACTAAGGAAATTCGGCATGTACCAATTTTTATAGATGCACCATAGAACATATCTTTTCCAGATACATCACAGCTTGATATGACAAAGACGGCAGGAAATGAAAGGAAAAGCAGCCCAGTCCATCATGAAAACCAGCCTCCCATCTATGGTTCTTCCTGCCTTGGGGAAAGCAGCCACATTATCAAAGCCCTCTTCTACCCCAGTTACATTACACATTTTCGAGGAAAGGGTTATGGAGACCACCAGTCTCTGCTGCACTCTCAGGCAAGGCACATGACTAATAGAGAGTAACCTTAGGATAGTCTTAGGATAAGGGGTAGCAAATCTAGAACAGCTGAGGAGAAACTACTTCTCCCTAAGGGTTGCGAATTTGTGGAATTTGCTATCCCAAAGTGCAGTGGATGCTGGGACAGTGAGAAAACTTGAGGAGTTAGACGGATTTTTAATTGGTAATGGGTTGAAGGGTTGTGAGGTGAAGGCAGGAAAATTGGGTGGGAAGGAAAAGTATCAGCCTTGATGGAATGGCAGAGCAGACTTGATGGGTCAAATGGCCTAATTCTGCTCCGATATCTTATGAACTAAAAATCAGCTAAGATTTACAGTTGTCACTTCCTGTTGTACTCCCTTGGCAATCATGGTGCAAGCAAATGATATCCTGCTCTCCTTATGTACAGTTGATGGCCCCTTTCTAACGTTGTTTCTTTTTTTGTGTTACTTCTGATGAGTGCAAGTTGAGAAGTTTTGACTTTGTGTCTTTTTAGCAATGTTTATGTTTTTCACTATCAAGCAATTATAAGTAAACAGTTATGTTATTATTTATAGTTAGAGTCATAGAGATGTACAGCATGGAAACAGACCCTTCGGTCCAACCCATCCATGCCGACCAGATATCCCAGCCCAATCTAGTCCCACCTGCCAGCACCTGGCCCATATCCCTCCAAATTCTTCCTATTCATATACCTATCCAAATTTCTCTTAAATGTTGCAATTGTACCAATCTCCACCATTTCCTTTGGCAACTATTCCATACACGTACCATTGTCTGCATGAAAAAGTTGCCCCTTAGGTCTCTTTTATATCTTTCCCCTCTCACCCTAAATCTATGCCCTCTAGTTCTGGATTCCCCGACCCCAGGGAAAGACTTTGTCTATTTATCCTATCCATGCCCCTCATAATTTTTTTAAACCTCTATAAGGTCACTCCTCAGCCTCTGACACTCCAGGGAAAATAGCCCCGGCCTGTTCAGCCTCTCCCTATAGATCAGATCCTCCAACCCTGGCAACATCCTTGATAATCTTTTCTGAATCCTTTCAAGTTTCACAACATTTTCTGATAGGAACAGGACCAGAATTGAACACAGTATTCCAGCAGTGGCTTAACCAATGTCCTGTGCAGCCGCAACATGACCTCCCACCTCCTGTATTCAATACTCTGACCAATAAAGGAAAGCATACCAAACACCGCCTTCGCTATCCTATCTACCTCCGACTCCACTTTCAAGGAATTACGAACCTGCACTCCAAGGTGTCTTTGTTCAGTATCACTCCCTAGGACCTTACCATTAAGTGTATACGTCCTGCCAAGATTTACTTTCCCAAAATGTAGCACCTCGCATTTATCTGAATTAAACTCCATCTGCCACTTCTCAGCCCATTGGACCATCTGGTCCAGATCCTGTTGTAATCGGAGGTAACCCTTTTCGCTGTCCACTACACCTTCAATTTTGGTGTCATCTGCAAACTTACTAACTGTACCTCTTATGTTTGCATCCAAATCATTTATCTAAATGACAAAAAGTAGAGGACCCAACATCGATCCTTGTGGCACTCCACTGGTCACAGGCCTCCAGTCTGAAAAACAACCCTCCCCAACTACCCTCTGTCTTCTACTTTGAGCCAGTTCTGTATCCAAATGGCTAGTCCTTCCTATATTCCATGAGATCTAACCTTGCTAATCAGTCTCCCATGGGGGACCTAGTCGAATGCCTTACTGAAGTCCATATAGATCACATCCACTGCTCTGCCCTCCTCAATCATCTTTGTTACTTCTTCAAAAAAACTCAATCAAGTTTGTGAGACATAATTTCCCACGCACAAAGCCATGTTTACTATCCCTAATCAGTCCTTGCCTTTCCAAATACATGTACATCCTGTCCCTTAGATTTCCCTCCAACATCTTGCCTACTGCTGAGGTCAGGCTCACCAGTCTATAGTTCCCTGGCTTGTCTTTACCACCCTACTTAAACAGTGGCATCACGTTTGCCAACCTCCAGTCTTCCTGCACCTCACCTGTGACTATCAATGATACAAATATCTCAGAAAGAGGCCCAGCAATCACTTCTCTAGCTTCCCACAGAGTACTCGTATACACCTGATCAGGTCCTGGGGTTTTATCCACTTTTAACCATTTCAAGACATCCAGTACTTTCTCCTCTGTAATCTGGACATTTTGCAAGATGTCACCATCTATTTCCCAACAGTCTATATCTTCCATATCCTTTTCCACAGTAAATACTGCTGCAAAATATTCATTTAGTATCTCCCCCATTTTCTGTGGCTCCACACAAAGGCCACCTTGCTGATCTTTGAGGGGCCCTATTCTCTCACTAGTTACCCTCTTGTCCTTAATGTATTTGTAAAAACCTTCTGGATTCTCCTTAATTCTGTTTGCCAAAGCTATCTCATGTCCCCTTTTTGCCCTCCTGATTTCCCTCTTAAGTATACTCCTACTTCCTTTATACTCTTCTAAGGATTCACTCGATCTATCCTGTCTATACCTGATATATGCTTCCTTCTTTTTCTTAACCAAACCCTCAATTTCTTTAGTCATCCAGCATTCCATATACCTACCAGCCTTCCCTTTCACCCTGACAGGAATATACTTTCTCTGGATTCTCGTTATCTCATTTCTGATTCCCATTTTCCAGCAGTCCCTTTACCTGCGAACATCTGCCTCCAATCAGCTTTTGAAAGTTCTTTCCTTAATACCGTCAAAATTGGCCTTTCTCCAGTTTGGAACTTGCACTTTTGGATTTGGTCTATCCTTTTCCAGCATTATTTTAAATCTATTAGAATTATGGTCGCTGGCCCCTCAGTGCTCCCCCACTGACACCTCAGTCACCTGCTCTGCTTTATTTCCCAAGAGTAGGTCCGGGTTTGCACCTTATCTAGTAGGTACATGCACATACTGAATCAGAAAATTGTTTTGTATGCACAAATTCCTCTCCATCTAAACCCTTAACACTATGGCAGTCCCAGTCGATGTTTGGAAAGTTAAAATCCCCTACCATAACTACCCTATTACTCTTACAGATAGCTGAAATCTCCTTACAAGTTTGTTTCTCAATTTCCCTCTGACTAATAGGGCGTTTATAATACAATCCCAATAAGGCGATCATCCCTTTCTTATTTCTTAGTTCCACCCAAATAACTTCCCTGGATGTATTTTCAGGAGTATCCTTCCTCAGCACAGCTGTAATGCTATCCCTTATCAAAAATGCCACTCCTCTCCTCTCTTGCCTCCCTTTCTATCCTTCCTGTAACAGTTGTGTCCTGGAACATTAAGCTGCCAGTCCTGCCCATCCTTGAGCCATGTTTCTGTAATTGCTATGATGTCCCAGTCCCATGTTCCTACCCATGCCCTGAGTTCATCTGCCTTCTCTGTTAGGCCCCTTGCATTGAAATAAATGCAGCTTAATTTATTAGTCCTACCTTGTCCCTGGCTGCCCTGACTGTTTGACTCTCTTCTGTTCTCAACTGTACCAGTCTCAGATTGATTTCTTTCCTCACTATCTCCCTGGGTCCCACCCTAATTACTAGTTTAAATCCTTGCAAATTTTCCCTGCCAGTATATTAGTCCTCTTCCAATTTAGATGCAATCTATCCTTCTTGTACAGGTCACTTCTACCCCAAAAGAGGTTCCAATGATCCAAAATTTGATACCTTCTCCCATACACCAGCTCCTCAGCCATGCATTCATCTGCTGTATCCTCCTATTCCTGCACTCACTAGCTCATAGCATTGTGAGTAATTCAGATATTACTACCCTTGAGGACCTCCTTTTTAAATTTCTCCCTAACTCTTTCTAATCTCCCTTAAGAATATCGACCTTTTCCCTTCCTATGTCATTGGTTCCAATGTGGACAATGACCTCTTGCTGGCCCTTCTCCCCGTGGGAACATTCTGCACCCTCTCTGAGACATCCTTGATCCTGGCACCAGGGAAACAACACACCATTCTGCTTTCTCTGCTGGCCACAGAAATGTCTGTCTGTACCTCTAACTACAGAATCCCCTAACAAGGTTAAATTGATCAGGATAAAATATGATTTAAGTTGCCAAAATGTTTTTCAAAGGATTTTTTCCCTGAAAATACCACAGAAGTCAAACAAATTTAATAGAGATTAACCATTCTTACAGAGAGCTCAGTATAAACATAACCAGAACTGGTCCATTAGCGGTTAAACCAAACACTTGCACTTGCAGCAATAATTTAAATCCTTCTGACCAGAGTAGAAATGGATTGCTTCATTTTCAAATATAGAACTGTAATTGTTTCGTTCACTTTTTTCTCGCTGAAGATTACTGGCTGTGTTTGAAAGGTCATCATTCATGAAGCTTTGGGAATTCATTCTGTTGCTATTGACACCTAATCTCTCGAAAGCATGTCGGTCATTGCTGAAAGATACTTTAATTACACAAATAAATCCAAGCTGAGTTGAGGCAACAGTACAAAATTGTGCATTTTTTAAAAACTGTCTTTTTGAATAATCATTTTAGTCTTTAAACTGAAAAGTTTGAGTACTGTATTAAAGTTATAATTAGAATGGAATGATAATTGAAATGATTTTTTAACCATAAATTCTTAGCGACATCAGAAAGAATTACTGCATTAAGATTGACTTTTGTGATCCAGTTAGGTTTTATAGAAATGATAACCACAATGCTGCTTTATCTAAGCGCCCCTTGTTGGATACAAGTTCTAAATGCTCTGCTCCAAGCTCACTCTGGTATATCAAAAGCTATTTAATTAGTTTTCATATGTAGATAAGCTGCATTATAAATATGCCTCGGCTGAATCTTATAACCTCTGGCTAAATTCAGGTCATGTTGAGTTGATGGAATGATCCTCAATGTGAGGCGAATCATGATTTCTCGTTATATCTTACCAAACTCACCTCATTAAATCGGAGAAAGTGAGGTTTGCAGATATTAAGAGAGTCAGAGTCAGTGTGGCGCTGGAAAAGCACATCAGGTCAGGTCACATCCGAGGAGAGTCGATGTTTTGGGCAGAAGCCCTTCATCAGGATGATGAACATTTCTCCTGTTGCTCAGGCTGCCTGACCTGCTGTGCTTTTCCAGGGTCACACTTTTCGACTCACGTCATTAATTGTTGTTGTTGCCTCTCTGGTGTGTACACATCAGATTTCCATCTCACCTTCCCATATACCTTTCCTGGAATAACTTGTCGCTCACCACTGGCAAACATGGGCATTCCCAGCACCCACACTATCTTTGAAAGCTCGTTACATACCTGGAGGAGTGTTGGTATCTGGCAGCTGCCCTGCTTGTTGTTACAGCCTGAGGACAGATCATAAGAATGGGAAACTGGCAGCTCGCTTTGTTGACAGAGACCCTTGGTTGTTCGGGTGCTGCAAAAAAGGGCTGTCCTGTTTCTGGAGGACCATTAGAGGGGGACATGCCACCACATCTTGCCAACCTGAACAGAGATTACCACTGGGGTCACTGCCATATCATGGGTCTGAGGACTGGGCTGCAGTGCAGAAGGAAGGTCAGTGCCACCTCCACTCTGGGATGAGTACCATACTCTGCTCTCATACGCTCATTCTCTCACTGCTACTGCACCCACCTCCCACCAAGGCTCATGCTTCGACTCCCCCATTGCTGCTTGCAACACCTTTCCTCACTCTTATTTCATTACTTCTATTTTTCCACTGCACTAAGGTCTGCATCTCCTCTGTACTGTTTCCTTATTTCCTCAGACACCTCAACATTTCTCCCCCACATGCAGCAGCACTGACAGCTGTGCCATCCACTTGCATTTTTCTCCTTTGCCCCTTTTGTATGACAAACAAGGATGTCCTATAACAGAGTGATGCAGGTAAGGTGCAGTGAACTTCCATTATCCATCATCATGCCTTACAAGGAGAGGACTGGGCAAAACCCTTGACTAGTGCCCACACATATGCCTGACTTCTACAGGTCTCCCTCCAGAGATTAGCTCCGTTAGAGCCAAAGGACTCCTCATGACCCACTCCCTGGAGCATAGAGGCACAGAGCCCTGTGTAATACCTCTCTAACCAGACATCTGAGAAGCTCCCCTTGGTTAACTGCTGGGACCATGATTGACAGTTGCCCCCATGGACCTGACTGCAGATAATTCCCATTAGACTTTCAACATGCTTCATGGCTTGCTGCAGATGCCATGTGTTTGACATGAATGTTCCTGCCAGCATATAGGTGGCACTCTAATCGCCAAATCAGTTTACTGTATGGCATGTCCAGCTGCGTGGTTGTGTGCCAATTACCACTGCGATACACAGTAGGACAATGCAGGGCATGCATGCTGCAGCATGCTGGAAGGTAGCTAGGTCCATCCCAGGGAGTGGGTGCTTGTCCTGATGTGCTAACTGTATATGATGCAATTGCACACTTGCCATTGTATAAAGCTTGGGAGATATGTCATTTAGTGCCTACCTGAAAGTTGGATGATAGTGTCCATGATGGAGGGTGTGCGCAGTTGGTTCTGTTTGACTGTGGGCAAGATGGAGGAGGAGAAGGAAGAGGCGGTTCTAGGAAGCTGCCAAACACCTGCTCTGGTTTTCAAATTGGCTTTTCCTGTTAGCTATTTGGCTTGGTGAGTTTGGGAAAGATGAGCTGCGTTGGACTGTCAACAGAAACTTAATGTGATGCACTCTGGTGAGAATGTTGCCGTGCTTTTCATAAAAGATTGGGTAAGATTACCTCAGTTGAAATTAGCCTTGTACGCAATTCTCGTACAATTCTGCTACACATCTTGCCATAACCCATATCGCTCAGACCCTTTTAAGATTCCAGCCTGAGTATTTTCTAAGTTGCATTTATTTTGTAATTGTCCAATGAACCATCTTGTATAGAAAGACAACATGTTATTATATCAAGGTTGCTGGTTCTGAGTTAGAGTGTGAAGAGCAGCCAAAGAAGATTTTGCCACACAGTTAAATTGTTGCTGTTGGACCTGAGGAACTGGGGAGTCCATTATAATCCCATGAACAGTTTGGTAGGTGAGAGTGAGGATGAAGTAAGCCCACAAGCAGTTTCTGCTTAATGCAGCTGAAAAATATTGCAGCTCTGGTAAGCTTAGGTGCAATGCACTTATTGAGGCTGGCGATCTGCAGAGAAATACAAATTGTATTGGGAGTGAGTTCTGGAGTGCAGACTGTGGAATCTCATGGAATATATATCTGGAAGAAATTGAACTACTAGGATGTGAGCAGTCATTGGTGCAGTCTGTATGGAGTTGTTTCTGAAGGAGTTTCAAAGCTTGGTCTCCAAAAGTAAAAAAGAATGGAATCCTTGTAAGGGAGACCAGGTTTTCATCACATTTGGTGATCAGCAGTGTCACTGACATCTGGGTTGTTGCTGAGAAATCCACTGGATCTGTGTTGACTGCACCTGCTGTTTGAGCTCTGCAGGTTTGTGTAAGATCACAGTTTCTATTTCTTATTTCCTCTGAATTAATTCGAAGTATTTTCTATATTAGATATTGTTTTATTTTTCTAACATTGTATTGCAACATTCACTTTTGTTTCTTCAAAACTGTGGAATCTCGCTGTTATTCTTTTTATAAATATCTGGATCTTAAATTTCATTGACTGTAAGCCAAAGAGTGCTGCTGGTCCCTCAACCAGATTGTCACAAAGTTGGCATTCTCACCTGGGGCCATCCAATTGATTTAACAATGTTTGTGGGGTTTGACAACTAATAGGAGAAGACTGTATATTGTAAGGAGTATTTAATGATCGGCAGTGGGAGTGTGGGTGTGGGATATTTGAAGGCAGGAAGTGGTATAATGCAATTCCCAAAATGCCAAGTTGGCAAGTCTACTTTTTTGAAGTTTTTTTTTGTCACAAAGCTCCTGCAGATTCTGCTTGAATTGTAGTTTCTGCAATGCCAAAAATAACTGTAGGGAAGTAAAAGAACCCTATTCTCCAGCTTAGATACTCATCGTGCATTTTCCTACATTTAAAAGATAATTCCTTTGCCAAAAGGAAATAACCAAAGCATTAAGAAACATAGAAGACAATACAATTGATAAATCAAAATATGTGGATACGATATGATGCATTTTTAAATTTTCAATGGAGTAAGCATGTGAACGACACATAAAGTATGCCCAGTGCAGATTGAAAATATATTTTCAACTAGATATTCCAACCTAATCTATCCCATTTGCCAGCACTTGGCCCATATCCCTCTTAAACTCCTCTTATTCATATACCCATCCAGGTGCCTTTTTAAATGTTGTAATTGTACCAGCCTCCACCACTTCATCTGGCAGCTCATTCCATACACACACCAGCCTCTGTGTGAAAAAGTTGCCCCTTTTAAATCTTTCTCCTCTCACCCTAAACCTATGCCCTCTAGTTCTAGACTCCCCTACCCCAGGGAAAACACCTTGTCAATTTACCCTATCCACGCCCCTCATGATTTTATCAACCTCTATAAGGTCACCCCTCAGCCTCAGTTGCTCCAGGGAAAACAGCACCAGCCTTTTCAGCCTCTCCTTAAAGCTCAAACCCTCTAACCCTGGCAAAGTCCTTGTAAATCTTTTCTGAACCCCTTCAAGTTTCACAACATCCTTCCTATTGGAGGGAGACCAGAATTGCACACACTAGTCCAAGAGTGGCAAATCAATGTCCAGTATAGCCGCAACATGACCTCCTAACTCATGCACACAATGCCTTGACCAGCAAAGGATAGCATACTAAACACCACCTTCACTATCTACCTGCAACACCACTTTCAAGGAACTATGAACCTGCACTCCAAGGTCTCTTTGTTCAGCAGCACTCCCCAGGACCTTACAGTTAAATGTATAAATCCTACTCTGATTTGCCTTTCCAAAATGCAACACCTCCCATTTATCTGAGTTAAACTCTCTATCTGCCACTCCCCAACCCACTGGCCATCTGATCAAGATTCTGTTGTACTCTGAGGTAACCTCCTTCACTGTTCACTGTATCTCTAATTTTGGTGTCATCTGCAAACTTACTAACTATACCTCCTATGTTCACATCCAAATAATTTATATAAATGACCCTATCATGTGAATTAACTTTTAAAATATGCGTTGCAAATTGGAAATTGTTTGATATTGAGTATTTCCTGTGCTTGATGCTGCAGTTCTGTGTTGAATTCATTCCCCATTTTATTGATGAGATAATTTAGATCTTTCTGGAGGGTTATTGCAACTGTTTCAGTTGAGATAACCCTCAACTGTGAAGACTAGATAGTACTCTACAATGAGTTTGGTCTGGTTTGATATTCTATTCTGGATGTCATTTATAAAGAGACAAAAACAGGAATTGTAGGTCACCGTGCTGTTTCCCATCCACTCTGAGTCTTTGTTTCTAAAGAAAAGTTATTGTCAATTGTGCACTATTCAGTAGGAATGCATACTGATTAGGTTTGTTCAGGTGTTTTTGCACGTGCGACATAATTGAAGTCCTTGAGACAAATGCAGGTCAGCTCATTTCATTTAGTGTAAACACTCACCTGCTATGATCATTTTGTTCCTAATTCATGTATATGGGCATTGCTGGCAAGGTGTGTGTGTGTGTGTTCCTAACTGCAAGCTCCTAATGACATGCTTGCTCCTAATTGCCCTACTTGAACAGCACCTGTCTTTGTGTAATAGCTGTACTCACTTGCTACTAGGAAGAAAATTCCAGGGTTTTGACCAAGTCGCAATGAAGGAGTGACAATAGAGCTCCAGTTCAGGGTGGTGTGTTGCTTGAATGGGACCTTGCAGTGGATGATGTCCCAGTGTGACTGCTGCCCTTTTTCTTAAAGTTGGTAGTGGTTGTAAGTTCAGTAGATGTTGTTGAAGGAGCCTCAGCGAGCTACTGCAGAGCATGTGGTTTATGATTCACACAACTGTCACTGTGCACAAGTAGCGGAGGATAGAAGTGTTTAATTATGTTATTGAGGTTCAATTAAGTGGGCTGCTTTGTCCTGAACAGCATTGAGATTTCTTGAGTCTTGTTGGAGCTAACGTCATCAAGGCACAGAGAGAGTGTTCAATCACTTGTATAGGTTTTGGAGAGTCGGGAGTTGGATAATTGCCCTCGAAATTTCAGCTTTTGACACAACTACAGTTATAGGTTTTTAGGGAACAATAATTTCCTATGATGTTGATGGTGAGGAATTGAGCAGTTAGATTCCTTTTTGTTGCAGGTGGTCATTTTGCAACACCTGTGGGGCACAAATTCAACCTGTCACTTAACAGCCCAAGCTGAATAATTGTCTAGATCTTTCTGAAAGCAGACAGAAGCTTTGTGCTAGACTGCCAATTACACTGCACATTGTTTAATCATCAATACGTATTTCTGCTTCTGACCTTTCTAAAATTTTTTTATGGGATGTGGGCATCACTGGTTTGACTAACATTTATTGCCCATTATTAATGACCTTTTTAGAAGGTATTGATGAGGCCCCTCTTGAACTGTTGCCTTCCACATGTGGTAACGAGACTCAGTTGCAGAAGGAACTGGATTATAGTTCCAAGTCTGAATACTGTCTTGGCTGAAGGGGTTTGCAGTTGTAATGTTGACATGCATATCCTGCCTTTGTCCATCTGAGTGGTAGAGGTCAAAGGTTTAGCATTGCATCTTGTAGATGGAAACTGTTCTGCCGTTGTGCATTGGTAGTGGATGGAGTGAAGACTGAAGGTGATGAATGGGGTGCCATTTAAGCAGACCTCTTTGTGGACAAGCTGTTAGAAGTCTGGATGGGAGTCACTTGTTGCAGAATACACATCCTCTCAGCATCTGTTGTAGCTATGGTATTTATATGGCTGGTCCAGTACAATTTCTGATCAATGGTAAGAATGATTTCAAAGCACATATAGAAATATAGAAACTAGGAGCAGGACGAGGCCATGCAACCCTTTGAGCCTGCACTACATAACCATGACAGATCCCCTCTATCCCAATGTCATTTCCAAGTTTCTCCCAAACCCCTCGATGCCTTTAAAATTTAAAAGCTTTTCTCTTTTTTTTTGAATATATTTGGTGGCTTGCTTACACAGCATTCCATGGTAGAGAATTCAAAAGTCCACTACCCTTTTGAGGAAAGAAATCTTCTCTTGATTAGGATCTAGAATGGCAGAGTGTGCTCAAGGTCTACACGGTATGCTCCTCCTATGTTTTATGTATTTGCAGCTACATGTGACATTTTCATTGCATTCCTTAATGGGGTTTATTCCATGCTCAAATTCATGTTTGAAATAGAACTGTCTACCAGGCTCCCTTTCCCCAACTTGTTAATTGAGGAAACTGCTACTGCATTACTCAACTGCTGTCGAAAGCCAATTATGCCTTCACTGCTCAGATATGAGCTGAGATTCCAGGCATTATAAGATTCACCTTATTGGCAAAATAGAGTCCAAGCCGTTTGCCCACTGTGCAAGCTTGATTTTAAAGTAGGGTACCTCAGGGCTGTCATGCAGGAAAATAGCTTCTCTGCTCAGATAGCTTCTTGCTATATCTCGTGGATTTAAAGGTGCCACTTTACATCCTGAAAATTGCCTAATCCATCTTAGATTCACCTGAAGAAATAAGTTGTCACAGAAAGTTTGAGCAACAGGTTGCTTATACATTGCAGGTTTTACATGAGTGGCGTACGCCATTTACACAGGCACTCCTATACACACACAGACATGCACACTCCCTCTCACACACTCACAAGCCCCCATCCCAGGCACGCACACACCCTATACACATACGCGCACACGCACTCACACACTCCTATAGACACACACTCCCACATTCTCGCATGCACCCTCTCACAGACTTAGACCTCTTTACACACTCTCACACACACATACATGCTCTTTCACAGACACACTCAACCCTCCACCCCAGACACACCCACATGCAATACATTTGTGGGGTGAATTTGTACTTGCAGAGTTACATTTACTTTGCTCAAAAACTGCATGAATTCATGTAAGACTCTGTTAACTCACTTTTTAGATTCGTATCAGTCTAAACATTATGGCATAGACAACAGAATACAGGGGGCTAACATCTTCAACATCTTGTCTGGGCTGACACCAATTGTTACAGTTAACCTGAGAATGTAACTTTTTAAAAAAAAGTTTTGTGATTTACATATGAAAGAAGTGAAACTAACATGGTCATTCTAACAAATGAGAGACTTAACAAATAATCAAGGTATTTTTCAATGTATAATTTCAGTTACATCACACTGTAAACTTTTGCTATAAGTTCTGTGTCTTACAATTGTGTACTCCACAACCACCTAATGAAGGAGCAGTGCTCAGAAAGCTGGTGCTTCCAGTTAAACATGTTGGGCTATAACTTGGTGTTGTGATTTTTAACTTTACTAGATAATGCCATCATAAAGAAAATGCATTCTGTCTGTTACATAAATATTTATTGTAGTATATGAGTTTTAATGTTGGAATGATGTTCGGATATGTAGACTGTATGTCCCAGCAAACAATAGATTGCATCAAACAAAACATCTCTTCACCTCTTCGCAACAGGCAGAATATTGACTGTGTGTGACCAGACCATGCTTGCAAAATTCAATACAGTGTTTAATATTCAATCTGATTCTATGATTGGATAACATTTATTAAGCAGAACTGATTTTTGCTAAGAATTACACATGCAACTAATGATTTTGGAGATGCTGGTGTTGGACTGGGGTGTACAAAGTGAAAAATCTCACAACACCAGGTTATAGTCCAGTGGGTTTATTTGGAAGCACTAGCTTTAGGAGTGCTGCTCCTTCATCAGGTGGTTGTCAAGAATAAGATTGTAAGACACAGAATCTATAGCAAAAGTTTTCAGTGTGATGTAACTGAAATTTTATATATTGAAAAAGATCTAGATTGTTTGTTAAGTCTCTCATCTTTTAGAATGACCATGTTGGTTTCAGTTTTTTCATATGTAGATCACAAAACTTTTTTAAAAAAGTTACATTCTCAAGTGAACTTTAACAATTGGTGTCACGTTGGCCCAGATAATGTATTGAGTACATGTCACTTGAGAATGTACCTTTTTAAAAAGTTTTGCAATTTACATATGAAAGAACTGAATCAAAAATGGTCATTCTAAAAGATGAGAGACTTAACAAACAATCCAGGTCTTTTTCAGGGTATAATTCAGTTACATTACACTGTAAACTTTTGCTATAAATTCTGTCTTACAATCTTAAAGTCCACAACCACCTGATGAATGTGTGGCGCTCTGAAAGTTAGTGCCTCCAAGTAAACCTGTTGGACACTAACCTGGTGTTGTATGATTTTTAACTTTGTACACCCCAGTCCAACTCTGGCATCTCCAAATCATAGTATTATTTCATTATCTTTAAAGGCTTTTATCTCTTAAAATCCTCGGATTTCACAAGTTAATAACCAAATTGCAGCAATCAGCTAATTGGTTGCAGTGGTGGTAAGGGAAAAAACAAATTAGGGCAGGCGTGGTTTTGAGTGGCAATTTTAATCAATGATATTCATTGCAGTCAACTATAATGAAGATTCAACGAGTAAAACATCATTTATTGTTCTTTAAAGCACAGAATGTATTGTAGTATTTATGTACTTTTGCATATTGATTAAAAATGCTCCAAAATGATGGACAATTCTCTAACTTTTTAAAGTCAAAGCTTTGAGTAGTTTATTGTGCGTAAACTCTCATATATCTATATATTTCAAAACCGATTTGGCGATGAAGGGATAGTTATGGTCTGCTAGAATGAACTAATTGAAGGTAAATTGTGCTAGTCGCTTGTATTGGATTGATAGATACTCCCAATCATGAAATTTTATTCCTTCAGGAACAGGATTAGTGATTCAACCCCTTGTACGGCATCGACTGATGATGGCCTTGGTTTCATGTACTTTAGCAACAACATACTATCTTACAGTTTTTAAATTTTTAATTGATCATCTTTTTGGAGAAGAGTTTTTCAGATTCCTTTCAATGTTGACAAGTATTATTTTCTGTTTGACACAGCACTGACAGGATAGAAATCATACACAGCTCAGTTAATTCATAGAAGTACACTAAAATGCATTGGAATAGTCTTGGCATTAATGTGCATTTGTAACCTGGATTTAGTGATGGAGGAGTTAGATAAGCTACACCACCACAGAAGACAGAAAGCCATACATGCTGGTTCTCTGAAAAGAAGTCCTAATGCCCCACACTTTTCTTCATTACTTTTTTAAAAATAATTTTGAAAATTCATATTGAATCTGCTTCTACCTTTGGCAGACTCGTACAAAAAGTGAAGTCACATGGTATTGGGGTGAGCTGGCAAGGTGGATACACAAGTCATAGAAGAGGGTGGTTGAAGGATTCTTTTCAGAATGAAGGGCTGTGATGAGTGGTGTTCCACAAGAGTAAGTGTTAGGACCGTTGCTGTTCCTGATCTACATAAATGAAAGGAAAATGTAGCTGGTCTAATAAGTCAATCTGCAGATGATACAAAATTTGGAGGAATTACAGGTAAGGAGGAGGATTGTATACAGCAAGATATAGATCGATTGGCGTCATGGGCAGAAAATTGGCGGATGAATTTTGATCCGGACAAATGCCTTTTTTTGAAGATCAAGCACAGGTGGAAATTGGACGGTGAATGGCAGAACCTTAGGAGTATTGATATGCAGAGGGATCTGGGAGTGCAAGTGCACAGATCACTGAAGGTGGCAGTGCAGGTAGATAAGTAATAATGAAAAAAAGGTTTATGTCATATTGCCTTCATTGGAAGGGGCGTTATAAGGATAGGCAAGTTATGCTGCAGCTTTTTGGAACTCTAGTTAGGTCACACTTGGAATATTGCATACAGTTCTGGTCACTACACTACCAGAAGGATGTGGGCACTTTGGAGCGGGTAATGAAAAGTTTATAAAGATGTTGTCTGGTATGGAGGAATTCTAGCTATGAAGAAAGGTTGCATAGACTGGGCTTGTTTTTACTGGAATGCAGGAGTTTCAGGGGCGACCTAATAAACGTTTATAAGATTGTGAATGGCATGGATAGAGTGAAAAAGTATGAGGCTTTTTTTTCCCGGGGTGAAGTCGTCAATTATTAGGGGACACTGGTTCAAGGTGCGAGGGTAAAGTTTGAAATGTGCGAGGCAAGTTTTTCACACAAAGGGTGGTGAGTGCCTGGAACACGTTGCCAGATGAGGTGGTGGAAGCAGATGCAACAGCATTCAAGAAGCATCTGGATGAATACATGATTAGGAAGGGAATGGAGGGAAACGGATCCTGTAAGGGAAGACAGTTTTCACATGGAAGGGCAAAATGTTTCGGCACAATCTTGGAGGGCTGAAGGGCCTGTTCTTGTAGGTAAAAACAATGACTGCAGATGCTGGAAACCAGATTCTGGATTAATGGTGCTGGAAGAGCACAGCAGTTCATGTAGCATCCAAGGAGCAGTAAAATTGACGTTTCGGGCAAAAGCCCTTCATCCGGAATATAGGCAGAGCGCCTGAAGCGTGGAGAGATAAGTGAGAGGAGGGTGGGGGTGGGGAGAAAGTAGCATAGAGTACAATAGGTGAGTGGGGGAGTGGATGAAGGTGATAGGTCGGGGGGAGGAGGGTGGAGTGGATAGGTGGAAAAGAAGATAGGCAGGTAGGACAATCATGGGGACATTGCTAAGCTGGAAGTTTGGAACTGGGGTGAGGTGGGGGAAGGGGAAATCAGGAAACTGTTGAAGTCCACATTGATGCCCTGGGGTTGAAGTGTTCCGAGGCGGAAGATGAGGCGGTCTTCCTCCAGGCATCTGGTGGTGAGGGAGCGGTGGTGAAGGAGGCCCAGGACCTCCTTGTCCTTGGCAGAGAGGGAGGGAGAGTTAAAATGTTAGGCCACAGGGCGGTGTGGTTGATTGGTGCGGGTGTCCCAGAGATGTTCCCTAAAGCACTGTGCTAGGAGGCGTCCAGTCTCCCCAATGTAGAGGAGACCGCATTGGGAGCAACAGATGCAGTAAATGATATTGGTGGATGTGCAGGTAAAACTTTGATGGATGTGGAAGGCTCCTTTAGGGCCTTGGATGCAGGTGAGGGAGGAGTTGTGGGCGCAGGTTTTGCAATTCCTGTAGTGGCAGGTTAAGGTGCCAGGATGAGAGGGTGGGTTGAAGAGGGGCGTGGACCTGACCAGGTAGTCACGGAGGGAATGGTCTTTGCAGAAGACAGAAAGGGGTGGGGAGGGAAATGTATCCCTGGTGGTTGGGTCTGTTTGGAGGTGACGGAAATGTCGGTGGATGATTTGATGTGAAGGTTGGTAGGGTGGAAGGTGAGCACCGGGGCGTTCTGTCCTTGTTACGGTTGGAGGGGTGTGGTCTGAGGGTGGAGGTGCAGGATGTGGACGAGATGTGTTGGAGGGCATCTTTAACCATGTGGGAAGGGAAAATGTGGTCTCTAAAGAAGGAGGCCATCTGGTGTGTTCTGTGGTGGAACTGGTCCTCCTGGGAGCAGATTCAGTGGAGGCGGAGGAATTGGGATACGAGGATGGCATTTTTGCAGGAGGTAGGTTGGGAATAGGTGTAATCCAGGTAGCTGTGGGAGTCAGTGGGTTTGTAAAAAATGTCGGTGTCAAGTCAGTCGTCATTAATGGAGATGGAAAGGTCCAGGAAGGGGAGGGAGGTGTCAGAGATGGTCCAGGTAAATTTAAGGTCAGGGTGGAATGTGTTGGTGAAGTTGCTGAATTGCTCAACCTCCTCGCGAGCGCCATGCAGTCATCAATGTAGCGGAGGAAGAGGTGGGGAGTGGTGCCGGTGTAACTACAGAAGATGGACCGTTCTACGTAGCCAACAAAGAGACAGGCATAGCTGGAGCCCATACATGTGCCCATGGCTACCACTTTGGTCTGGAGGAAGTGGGAGGATTCGAAGGAGAAATTAAGGGTGAGGACCAGTTCAGCCAAACGAATAAGAGTGTCGGTGGAAGGGTACTGTTGGGGACGTCGGGAGAGGAAGAAACGAGGGCTTGGAGGCCCTGGTCATGGTGGATGGATGTGTAGAGGGATTGGATATCCATGGTGAAGATAAGGTGTTGGGGGCCGGGGAAACGGTCTTGTGCTGTATTATTCTTTGTACTTTATTCTGTCTTTTGAGAATGCACTCTAGACCATTAAATTTTTTTCTGATAGGAAGAAGGTCATGGGACCTGAAACATAAACTGCTTTCTCTCCACAGGTGCTACCGGACCTGCTGAATTTTTCCAGTAATTTGTTTTTGTGCCAGCAAATTTGTGGTGTTTTTTAAAAAAAAAAAAAATCCTGATTCCCTACTCTGGTTATTTGGTCCACATTATCTTTAGCCTGTGTAGTTTGTTTACTTTTCCACTTGCCATTGGAAACAGGTTATCATTATTTTTCTTAAGCCTTTCGCAACTTTGAAGTGATCTATCAAATCTGTCTGTTATCCCCTTCTTTCCCAAGCAAATCCAACTTCTCTACTTTTTTTACATCAAGCATGCCAAAAATTGTATTTCAGAAAGTTGTTGTTTGTGACAAACATCATCAAAACTTTGATAGTTCTATCAGCGAATACTCACACTTGGACTCATGTCTGCCAATTAATTTCATTGGAACTTGGTCTTGAGGGTGCCTTTAATTGCTGTGTAAAGGTGCACCCACACCTCTCTTGTACCTCCCGAAGCCACATCTACTGTGTCTGTAGCTCTCGATGTGGTCTCCTCTACGTTGGGAGACAGGACGGCAACTTGTGGAATGTTTCAGAGAACATCTCCGGGACACATGCACCAATCAACTCCACCACCCTGTGACCATACACTCCAACTCCCCCTCCCACTCTGCCAAGGACATGCAAGTCCTGGGCGGTCTCCACCACCAAACTCTCTAGCCACCCGATGCCTGAAGGAAGAGCAGCTCATCTACTGCCTTGGGACCCTCCAACCGTCTAGGATCAATATCAATTTTGTCAGTTTCCTGATTTTGCCCCCACCCAACACCTCATCCCAGATCCATCAGTCCAACTTGGCACTGCCCTCTTGAACTGTCCTATATTTCTCGAACTGTCCCACCTGTCCAACTTCCTTCCCATCTATCTGCTCCACCTTCCACTCTGACCATCACCCTCTGCCTTCACCTACCTATCGCATTTCAGCTACCCTCCCCCCCACACCCCTCCCATTATCTCTCTCCCCCTTTGCCCCCCCCCCCCCCCCAACATTCCTGATGAAGAGCTTATCTCAAAGCGTTGACTGTCCTGCTCCTTGGACGCTGCCTGACTGGCTATGCTTTTCCAACACTGCACTTTCTGACTCTTATCTCCAGTATCTGCCGTCCTCGCTTTCTCCTAGGAATTTATGTACACTTTAAAATACTTCAGTTTCACTTTCATTTGCACAAGGAGCCCCTTAGGGTGGGACGTTGCAGGCAGCGAAGTCAACAAAACCCCACAATCTTTTCAAAAGGATGACTCCTTATCCATCCCTACTTGCCAACCAAGAAAACCAACTTTAATATCTGTCAGAATGTTGCTTGTTTGAATGAAATCATATTCTTCTAAACTGCAGAGATTATTTACTCAATTTACTGAGTTATTCATCATAGGAGTACTAATCTTCTGAATCTTGGCTGCATTGCTTCTAAAAACAAGTTATCCTTCCTTGGGTATGAAGGTGAAAACTCCAGGTGTGGTCACACAAAGCTAAGCACCATTAGAGCAACATTATTATTCTTGCATCGTATCTGCTTACAGTGCAAACCGGTCATGTTTCTCAAGTCTCTCTGAACATCAATAATCAAAAGTTTAATGCCTTTGAAAAAATGTTCTGCTTTTATTCTTACGACCTAAGTGAATAACCTCTTGAATATCCACATTATTATACTCCATGAATTACTTTATTGTCTATTTAATTGTCTACTTTGCAGTAAACACAAAATGGTTGAGAAACTCAGCAGGTCTGGTAGCATCTGTGGAGCAAGAAAGAGAGTTTTTTTTGTGTGCAGCATTACATTTCTTCAAAACTATCATAGGAGCACAGGAAGAAGAGTTGGCAATTAAGCCCCTTAAGCATTTTCTGGACATTCAATGAGATTAGGACAGATCTGCAGCCTAATTCCATATACCCTATACTGCCTTTCTATTATCTCTTAATATCTTTGTTTAACAGAAAAAAATCTAATTTTAACTTTAAAATTGACAACATATCCTGCATCCATTGTTGTTTGTTGAAGAAAATCTCAAAGATGTACCATCCATTATGTGTAGAATTGCTTCTGAACATCTCTGCTGAACAGTCTGGTCTTAATTTTAAAACTGTCCCCAGTTCTAAAATCTCTGAGTGGAAATAGTTTAACTTTGTCTACTGTCTTTGCCTGTTAATGGCTCGAAGACTTCAATCAGATCACTCATTAATCTTCTAAATTCCAGAGAAAACAGACCAAATTTACATAATCTCTACTCACACACTGAAGTCCTGGCATCATTCATATAATCCTTTATTGTACTCTCTCCAAGATCAATATGCCCTTGCTAAGGGTTATAGGACTCCTAGATGCCTGAGTTTTGATGAAGAGTGATACTGAGAAAATCTTTAATTCTGTTATTCTCTGCAGATGCTGTCAGACCTGCTCAGTATTTTAGGCTTTCTCTGTGTTTGTTTCAGATTTCCGTCATCCACAGTATTTTGATTTTTCTGTGCACTTTTGAGCTTTTGTTTTGTTTTTCACTCGTTAAATCATATTGTTGAAAGAATATTGTATATTCCCTGTTGTACTCAACAAGCCATTATTTGTTTCCGTTCTTAATACCTTTACATAATGGAAGTGTTCTACCTCAAGGGTGCACGGTCCAGTCTGACTGCCCAGGCATGGCACAAGAAGCTCTACTCCAGTAAATTATGGCTCAGGTCTAATTTTCAACAATACACGGTGGCACCACAGCTGGAAATTTCAAAAGACTGATTTTCTGAACTACTGGATGTAGAAGAAAGGAGTCCTGTGTGCTCCCTAAAGTGTAGTTCAAGGACCTGGGATCAGTTTCTCACCCCGTCCTGACAGTTGGAGAATTGCAAATCCTGTAGTAGCCTCAAAAGAGCAATAATGGACATTTGTAATATATAACTTGTTACAAATTCTTTTAAGTGGGATGCAAAACATTAAAGCATTTCTTTTCTTCACAGGCAAATGCACAGTTAATTCGTGACATTGATGTAGAAAAGGTGACAACATTTGATAATCCCTATGTGGAAGCAATAAAATGTCTATGGATTGACCCAGGCATCCAAGAGTCCTATGACAGACGGAGGGAGTATCAACTGTCTGATTCAACTAAATAGTAAGTTTACAAATCTAATTGACTTAGTTTTAAAGTTCATTTGTGTATAAACTCTTAATATTTCTCCTAAAATTGACATTTATGCCCCACGTATAGGACTACATTTTTGTAGACTTTGTATTTAGCATGACCTTTTATGCCTAAAGTGCATTAAAATTAAGGAAAGAGCTGAAAATGTGTTGCTGGAAAAGCGCAGCAGGTCAGACAGCATCTAAGGAGCAGGAGAATCGACGTTTCTGGCATGAGCCTTTCTTCGGGCTCATGCCCGAAACGTCGATTCTCCTGTTCCTTGGATGCTGTCGGACCTGCTGTGCTTTTCCAGCAACACATTTTCAGCTCTGGTTTCCAGCACCTGCAGTCCTCACTTTCTCCTAAAATTAAGGAAAATAAAGCAAATGTAAATATTGAAACTAAAATGTTATAATATGAAATTTCTGGTGACCAGTTGTATTCCTAATTTCACGGTGTATACAGGGGAACCTCGATTATCCGAATACCAATTATCCAAAAATCGGAATATCTGAAGGTCCCGATAAAAACCTTACAACAAAGACGTGTTTCCAGCATTGACCGCGTCTTTTGTTTGCCATGATTAAATAGGCACTATCTCCAAATGACTGACCTCCCATCCTCTCTCTCTCTTCCCCCACACTTTCCCTGGAGGTCTATAGAGGGGTGTACCCTGTGCCTACACCCCCTCAGGAATAGTCTCTCCAACATTATCCTGTGCAGGGCAAACGTGGAACCTGTCAAAATGTGTTTTTTTGCAGGGGAGGGGGTGGGGCTGTCTTGGGCATTTTGTGCTGGGGGCAGGGCCTCACACTCTGTGTGCTGCTGTAGTCTATGAAGGGGGAGCAGACTTTAAAAACTCCGAACCCCAGCGGAAAAGCATTTAATTGATTTTCTGACTAATCGATTATCCGAGCGACATAGTGCCCGCCCATCTTGTTCGGATAATCGAGTTTCCGCTATACCTGTTTCGGTTAATTGAATAACTAAAGGTCACAGCAAGATTTCATAATCACAAGTCAAACCTCATAGCCAATCGCCCTAAGGCATGTAAGCAAAAGAAATCAGAACAGGTCTATTTAATGTACTCTTGCCACAATTTCAAACACCCTTCAAACTGAAAGCTCCTAACTATGTCAATTTGCAGATATTACTCATTGGATAATTTGCAGTGTCTCTGGAGTGAATTCTATGTATATCAAGGTAAGCGTAAGAATTCAGGGAAGTAGAACACAGAATAATAGTACTTTGGAAAATTCATTGGTAGAATTGGGAATTCCCAGGACAGTTATGACATGCCCTACGATCCATTCAATCAACGTGATTGACTCTTAGCTACACTCTGGCATAATTAGGGATCAGCAATGACATAAGTAGTGACTTAAAGGTTTCATGTTTTTAGCTCCAATAGAGACTCCGCCGAAGCGATGGGATTTTAGGGAGATTGTTTTGAAAGGAAATGTTTAGGATTGGGGTTCCAAAGAGTATGGTTGAACTGACTTTGAATTGTCTTGCAAGTTGAACAGAGTAATTGTACAGAAGGCCAATTTGGGTGACACAAGCTAGAGGACGTTGCTGAGATGTGATATGTTTGTTTATGAAGAGATGTCTCAGATGGTAGTGAATCTGTGGCATTCTTTACTGCATGGGGTTATTAGAGGCTGGGTTGTTAAGTACATTCGATACTGGGACAAAAAGGTTTTTAATCAGGTAAGGACTCTAGGCTTACAGGGAAAAGGAAGGAAAGTGGAATGGAGGATCATCAAATCAACTGTTATCTCATTGAATGGTAGATACTTAGTTCAAATCACCTATTTCTACACTTACATTTTATGGTTTTACCATGACAACAAAGTTTAAATTCACTGAAATTGGAGTAAGAGAAGTATTGGAATTTTGGTAGGTGTGAGGATGATTGATCAGGTGACTAAATTCAGGACAACCTGAAAATTAAATCAGAAGTGTGAAATGATGAATTTTGGTTGGAAAGTCAAGAGAGGCTTCCGCCACCAGAGATATACAGGCATCACGCCTATATCAACGTTCCGAAAAGACCATTCCCTCTGCGTCTCCCTCGTTGGGTTCACACCCCCCATCAGGCCACACCCCACTCCTGGCACCTTTCCCTGCCACCGCAGAAAGTGCAAAACCTGCGCCTATACCACTCCCCTCACATCTGTCCAAGGCTTCAAGGGATCCTTCCACATCTACTGCATCTGTTGCACCCGATGTGGTCTCCTGTACATTGGGGAGACAGGATGCCTTCTTGCGAATTGTTTCAGAGAACATCTCTGGGACACCCTCACCCACCAACCCCAACCCCACGACTGAATATTTCAACTCCCCCTCCCACTCCGTCAAGGACTTGCAGGTCCTGGGCCTCCTCCACCACCAAATCGTTATCACCAATGTCTGGAGGGGGAGCACCTCCTATTCCGCTCTGAGGCCCTGCAATCACATGGGATAAATGTGGATTTCAACAGTTTCCTCACACTCCCTGCGCGCCCCCCCCCCCCCCCACCACCACCACATTATCACAGTCCCAAACCTCCAACCCGACACCGCTGTATAGACCCATCCATCACTCACCCCCTCTGACTTATCACCTTCTCCCTCACCTTCATCCACTTATTGCTTTCCCAACTAACACCCCCCACCCCCGGCCCACAAGCCTCATTCCTGATGAGGGGCTTATGCCCAAAATGTCAGTTCTCCTATTCCTGGGATGCTGCCTGACCTGCTGTGCTTTTCCAGTACTACTCTCTCGACTCTGATCTCCAGCATCTGTAGTCCTCACTTTTTGAAAGTCTAGAGAGGCATTTGAAACTAAACGATGAAATATTGAAAAGGATGCAGTTTAAAGAACTTCCAAATGTACAAATCATTGATGGTAGTGCAGGATGAGAATGCTGTTAAAAAGGCTTGTCTTTATAGAGACAGAATTTAAAAAGTAAACAAGTTACATGGAAGGATTAGAGAAAATTATGCTTTTTAGAATAGCAAAGGTTAAGTGAAGATTCTGCAGATTTATGAAAGAGAAGCTGTTAGTAAGCAGAAAAACCATACTAAAGTATTTAGTAAAACAAATATAGAGGTGGCATGAGGCATAAAATGTTAATGCAGAGCAAAAATACCAAAATGTATCAATTAGGACAAGGAGCCAGTGATTTCATCCTTTCAGTCTGCTTTGCCTTCGATAAGATCATGGCTGATCTGATTGTGATTTCAAATCCACTTTTCTAGTTATCCCTGATACCCTTTTGAAACTGTTAGAAAATGATCTATCTACCTTTGCCTTAAAAATATTCAGTGAACCATCTGCAGCACCCTTTAGGCAAGGGAATGTCACAGACTTGCAATTATTAGATGAATAATAATTCATCTTGCAATCTTAAATTGGTGACTCCCTATTTTTAATCTGTGTCCCCAAGTTCTGGACTCTTCCACAAGAGAGAACTGCATGTTCTTAAGATCTGGAATGTGCTGTCTATAAAAATTTGAAGGAGATTCAAGAATTACATTTCAGTAGGTAGGCAGACATGATACTGTGCTGTTGACAGAGTAGAGGAGTATGATTAATTTGAAAGCTTTCTCAAAAAAGCAGCATAGTCTGAATGATTTCTTGCAGTGTTGTGTTATTCTATGTTTATACAATTCTAAATTTGAATTGCAGACTTCTGGCATATGTATAGCTCAGGAGGAGGAGGTATGCTGGTCTGGTCTGCTAACAGCTTGTCCAACACCCCTGCCTTTTCTTGCAAATAATTATCTTATTCTAAATCCAAAGCACAATTCAGCTTGTCCGCAGAGTCTCCCTGGCAAGGTTTTCCAGATCCTAACTATACAGTTATAGAGATGTACAGCACGGAAACAGACCCTTCGGTCCAATTCGTCCATGCTGACCAGATATCGTAACCTAATCTAGTCCCATTTGCCAGCAGTTAGCCCATATTCTTTTAAAGCCTTCCTATTCGTATACTCATCCACATGCCTTTTTTGTAAAAAATTTTTCTTCATTTTTTGATTGCTGTTTTTCCCTTCATCCTTGGTGTCCTCTGATCTTTGATCCTCTGGTCCCTTCCTATTTGCTTTATACGGCATCTTCATGATTTTGAGCACATAGATCAAATCTTCATTCAATTTCTCTTCTCTGGAGATAACAGCAACACCTTCCCCAATCTTTTACATCAATCTTCTCTATATCTTCCCATCTTCTGTGCCAGCTCAAGCTTTGGCTGACTGAAGAGAATAATATCTGAGGACCAGGCTTTGACATCTCAGACCAAAGTCATGGTTTAGCAACCCCTGTGATTCCCACAATCCAAATACTTCAGAGACTTGAAACAACAGCCACCTTAAAGCAGTGGAGAACTGCCACCAATAGTAACTTCGCTAGATCCTCCAAATCCAGTGAAAAGGAAGATAGTTCAATTGTAGTGTCCTTTGCCCAGTGACCATTCAAAATCAGTTCTGCTCTACAAGAAATGTTGTTCCTATGCCTGATACCAGACTCGCAAGACAAATAGAATTGAATAGAATCTCTACAGTGCAGATAGAGGCCATTCATTGATGTTCTGAAGAGCACCCCAACAGACCCACCTATCCCCAGCATTATTAGTGTACCTAGCCTGCACATTCCTGGTCACTATGGGGGAATTTAGCATGGCTAATCCACATAACCTGCACATCTTTTGACTATGGAAGGAAGCTGGAGCGCCTGCCGGAACCCCACGCAGACCTGGGGAGAATGTGCAGACTCTACACAGACAGTCATTGAGGTTAGAATTGAAGCCAGGTCCTTGGTACCGTAAGGCTGCAGTGCTAACCTCTGAAATCATGCTGTCCATTCTCTACTGCAAACTTGGGAATGGCAGAAGGCTCCCTAGTGGAGAGTGGAAACTTTTTCAGGGCCTCAAACCATCTTTGAGTTCAAACTTCCTTGAGGATTCATTAACATACCTGCTTTGTACCCAACCAGGATGGTGCTGATTACATTGCGACATTTGGTTGGAAATATGTGGAGGTAAAGACAGGGTGTCACAAAGAGAGTGCATAAATCTTCTAGCAAATCTTCTATCTGGCTCTTGAAGTACCACATCTGCCTTGAATATACAAAAGTGGCAGACCCCACTTTGGCTTCATAGGCTATATCAAAATCCATTAACTTGGAGTTGGAAGTATTGCCCTCAATCCTGAGAGTCTTCTGTGGGCAGGTGTGGTGCCCATAATTGCCTCTATTTTTCAAGCTAAAGATCCTGTATATCTTATTAACTCTATCACAATCTTTCCCGAGGCCTTCAACAATTTGTGCACTTGTACCCCAGGTCTGCATGCTGTCGCACTGGCTTTAGAATTTCATCTTTTGTTTTGTGTTGCCTCTTCTGGTTCTTGCTCCCAAAATGAATCACTTCACACTTCTGTATTAATTTCATTATTGCATCATTTCACTTGTTAGATAGGAAGTCAGACAGGATAGTTAGTCATAGGGACAAAGGAAGTGATAGGGTGTTGTCAGCATGCATTTGGAAACTGACTTTGCACTTAGGGATGATGCTGAACAGCCCTGCCCAAGGTTAGAGCATATGTTGTAAATTAACTCTAATATCATCACTCATAGCAAGAAACTGTGACCCAAATTTAGTAGACAGTGCCACCTACTGAACTTTACCTACTGTGAATAAGACAAGCCAGACTGAAAAAGTGGTTTTACTATTTTTTTATTTCACCTAGTTTGCTGGAAGGGCTGTGTTGCTGATATATGTCACCCTCAAAAATAGAATACATTCAGTTACTTTTACAACAGGGAATGATGCTTCTACCTGTTGAAATCTCTACAATAAATGCTACCACCTTGTTACTTCTAATGACATGGTTTTATCCTAACCCTTTGAACTGGTGTTACATTTAAAAAGCACGTAAACAGTATGTTGCTGGATTGCACATCAACTGCAGATAGTGCCTTTTCTTTCAAATCTCCTGAAGTGACTGATGTGATCGTATGTCTTAGCAATCACTATGAGGTGCTTACATTGTTAAACAGGACCAAGCTGCAGTTGGAGACATCAGCGTTACATTTCATGAACGTTAAGTTGCTAATAGTGGGCTAGACAGCATAGCAGAGCTTTTCTGTTGATTTTTTTTAAATTTGTGAAACTTTGGAAAAATTACTATGTGATTGTGAGCAATTGATCTCCGAAGCAGAGATAAATCAGGAAGTTGAAAGGATGGAGGAATACAAGAAAATCACAATCACAGACAAATAGTACTGGTTATATTGTTGTAGCTGTGGACGTGCAAGTGCCCCAAACCTGATGGACTTCACCTTTGGGTTTTAAACCTTTTAAGAAGTGGCTAGTGGGATAATTGATCCATTGATTTTTAATTTTCAAAAAAATGCCATTCAAGGAAGGCCCCATCAGGCTGGGTGGTAATTATTTATAAATACTATAATTCCTGTATTCAAAAAAGGAGATAGAAATCAAGAAGCTACAGATCAGTTATTTTTAACAGCACCATAGGAAAGATGCTAAAAGCTATTTTTAAATAAGCTATAGCAGAGAATTAAGATAAGTTCAAAAAAGTGAAGTAGAGTTAACATGGGCTTGCGAACAGGAAATCAGGATGGACCGATCTAATCGCGTTCTTTGAGGAGGTAATACGTGCTGTGTACAAGGGGAAACTGATGGATGCACTGCACTTAGATTTCCAGAAGGCATTAAAATGCCACATCAAAGGTTTTTGTGGATAATGAAAGTTCATGGTTTAAGGATAACATGTTGGCATTGATTGGCTTGTTAACAGAAGCAAAAAGTAGACATAAGTAGATCTTTTCAAGTTTGCAAGTGGCATGCCGCAGCAATCTGGGCTGGGGCCTCAACTGTTAACAGTTTAAAGAAATGACTTTGAAGGGGTAGAAGTAGAGTTGCCAAATGTGCTGCTGATACAGATAAATTGGAAAGTAAGTTGTGAAGATGAAATATTTACACTATAAATATGAATGTGTAGAGGGTATAAGCAGGTAGGGACAGAGTTACATTTTCAGTTTTGTGAAAGAAGAAATTCACCTGAGCATGACTCAGATCAGATAAGAACTTGCAGTTAATAATGGGGTGCTGGAGGTGAGGGTGATGGGTTAACAGGGTGGAAAAGCATTTATTATGTCGAGCCATTTAACCGTATTGGAATCATTCAGTATGTAAGGTCAGTTAACAAGGTGAAAAGTATTCATTATGTGAAGCTAGTTAAAGTTAAGAACATTCCTTGTGTAACAGCAGATGTTCACCCACTCAATATATATGTTGCCTTATCTGGATGCTCCTCCCTGTAAAATGACTATTTTATTCATTAAGAAACTATTGTTTGAGAGAGAAGACTGGGAACCCATATCCCTGCACACATGGGCGATCGTTCTCTCTCTTTCCAAGGCCCGAAATAAAGATGAAGGAGATAAAGCCATACCGTGACTCTGAGCATTATGCTTCGACTGAGGGGGGAGCAGGACAATACAGGGAAATGCAAAGCTTGTGTGTACAAAGATGTGGCAAATGCAGCATAACGAAGGAGAATATGAAATTGCCCATAATGACAGCAAACTTAAAAAGAAAGCTTGTTTTCTAAATGATGAGAGATTGCAGAGCTTGGAGGATCTGGGTGTCCTTGTGCATGAATCACAAAACATTAGGGTACAGAAGCAGCAAGTAACTGGGAAAGCTAATAGGTTTCTATCACTGAGGGAAAAGTTTTGTTTTTATTATTCATTCATGGGATGTGGGCATTGCCACCTGGGACAGCATCTGCTACCCATCCTGAATTGGTTTTGAGGAGGTGGTGGTGAGCTGCTTCCTTGAACTGCTGAAGTCCAACTTATGTTGGTTGATCCACAATGCCCTTAGAAAGAGGGTTCCAGGATTTTGACACATCGACACAAAGGAGAGGCAGTACATTCTCAAGTCCATCTAATTTCTTCCAGATTGTGGTGTCCCAGTGTGTTGGCCACTCATGTCATTGTGGATCGTTCTAGTTATGGGTTTAAGGCACCGTCTGTGGAGTCTTGGTGAATTTTGTGGATGATACACACTGCTGCTACTGAGTGTTGGTGATGGAGGAAGTGCATGTTTTCGCACCTGATGTCAGGCTGCTTTATCTTGGATGGTGTCAAATTCCTTGTGTTGCTGAAGCTTCACTCGGGCAAATGGAGAGTATTTCATCCTACTCCTGAATTGTACCTTTTGGATGGTTTTGTGAAGTCAGGAGGTGAATTATTTGCTGCAAGATTCCAAACCTGTAACCTCCTCTTGTAGCCACTGCATTTGTGGGTTGGTCCAGTTCTGTCTTTGGACAAAGGTAACCCTCAGGATAAAGAGCATGGTGAATTGGATAATAGTGCCATTGAATGTCAAAAGACATCCTGTGAGGAATCCATTCTCTCAGTTCTCCATCTCTGTCACATCTGTTCTGATGTTGCCACAATGTCAACCATTTTCAGCTGAGAAAACCCTGTTACCATAGTTTACAGGGCCCTTAGCCACTTCCCATACTTCGTCCCTCACCTCTTTCCTTTCCTTCCTCAACAATGATAGGTCCCCCATCCTCACTTTCCACCCATCAGCTTTTGATTCTAAAGTATCGTCACCTGCCACTCCTGTCACCTTCAATGGGATGCCACCACCAGACTCACATTCAGCTCCATTATCCAGCATTCACGATTCTTTGTTCTGTTGTTGTAAATGATGTTAACATTCTTTGTAATATATGCTGCTAGGGTTGGAGGGTTTGAACTATAGGGAGAGGTTGTATAGGCTGACGTTATTTTCTCTGGAGTGTCAGAAACTGATGTTTACAAAATCATGAGGGGCATGGACAAGGTAAATAGATAATGTCTTTACCCTGAGGAGGGGAGTCCAATACTAGAGGACATAAGTTTAAGGTGAGAGGGGAAAGATTTAAAAGGACCCAGGGGGTAACATTTTCGTGCATTGCATGTATGGAATGAGCTGCCAGAAGAAATGGTGGACGCTGGAACAATTACAACATTTAAAAGTCATCTGGAAACATTTTTGAATAGGAAGGGTTTAGAGAGATATGGGTCCAATTGCTGGCAAATGGGACTAGATTAGTTTAGAATATCTGGTTGGCATGGACAGGTTAGACTGAAGCATGTGTTTCTGTACTGTATATCTTTGACTCTGTATGCACAAATCTGTTAGTGGTTTAATTTTTTCGAAACAAAGTTAATTTTCTCTCAAGGTGCTGTAGCAACTGTGACTGAGAGAACAGGTTATTTCTGGTGTAGAATCTGTGTGAGTAGAATTAATGAACCACAAAGGTTTAAAAAAAAGAATATAGTTGGAGTTATATACAGGCCACCAAATAGCAGTTCGGAGCTGGGGCACAAGATACACGAGGAGAGAGAAAAGATATGGAGGAAAGGTGAAGGTACCGTGATCGTGGAGGATTTCAATGTGCAGGTGCACTGGGGAAATCAGGTTGGAAGTGGATCGCAAGAGAAGGAATTTGTGGAATGTTTACAAGATGGTGTTTTGGAGCAGCTTGTGGTAGAGCCCATTAGGGAACAGGCATTACTAGATTTAGTGATGTGCAATGAGGCAGACTTGATAAGGGAGGTTAAGGTGAAGGAACTCTTAGAAGTCAGTGATGATAATATGATGGAATTTACTTTGCAATTTGAGAGGGAGAGATAGACACAGATGTAACAGTATTTCAGCTGAATAAAGGCAACTACAGAGGCATGAGGGAGGAACTGGGTAGAACTGACTGGGAGAGCAGTCTATCAGGAAAGATAGTGGAACAGCAATGGCAAAAGTTTCTGGGAGTAATTCAGGAGACAGAGCAGAGATTCATTCTGAGGAAAAAGAAGCATGGTACAGGGAGGATGAGGCAACTATGGCTGACTAGGGAAGTCATGGATAGCATAAAAGCAAAAGAGAAAATTTATAATGTGGCGAAGGGCAGTGGGCATCCAGAGGATTAGGAAGCTTACAAAGGCCAACAAAAGAGGAAATAAGGAGGGAAGAGATTAAATAGGAGGGCTAGCTAGCCAGCAACATAAAGAAAGACTAAGAGTTTCTTTTGATACATAAATGGCAAAAGTGGACATTGGGGTCCCTGGAAAATGATGCTGGAGAGATAGTAGTAGGGAAACAAGGAATTGGCTGAGGAACTGAATACTTACTTTGTGTCAGTCTTCGTCATGGAAGACTCGAGTACTATCCCAGAAATTTGAGATATTGGGGCAAAGATGAGTATGGTGGCCATCGCCAAGAAGATGGTGCTCGAAAAATGCAATGGCCTAAAGATGGATGAATCAACTGGACCAGATGGAGTACACCCCAGAGTTCTAAGGGAGGTAGCAGAAGACATAGCAGAGGTATTAGTGGTGATCTTTCAGGAATTGCTAGAATCAGGAAGGGTCCCAGAGGATTGGAAAATTGCTAATGTGACAGCCCTCTTTGAGAAGGGAGTAAGGCAAAAGATGGAAAATTACAGGACAATTAGCCTAACCTCAGTCACAGGTAAGATTCTCGAATCCATTGTGAAGGCTGAGATTCTGAATACTTCTGAAGTGAATGGTAAACTAAGGCAGAGTCCGCATGGTTTCATCATGCGGAGGTCATGCCTGTCAAATATGCTAGACTTCTTTGAGGAAATAACAAACAGGTTAGACCAAGGAGAGCCCATGGAAGTTATCTATTTGTATTTCAAGAAAACCTTTGACAAGGTGCTGCACCGGAGGCTACTGATTTAGATAGCGACCCGTAGTGTCAGAGACCAGGTGCTAGCATGGACAGAAGATTTGCCGTCTGGCAGAAAGTAGGGATTGGGGATAAAAGGGTCGTTCTCAGAATAGCAGCCAGTGACAAGTGGTGTTCTGCAAGGCTCAGTTTTGGGACCACAGCTTTTCACTTTATACATTAATAATCTAAATGAAGGCACTGAGAGCATTCTGGCTAAGTTTGCAGAGTAGGCAAAGATAGGTTGAGGCGCAGGTAGTTTTGAGGAGGCAGGGAAGCTGCAGAAGGATTTGGACAGATTATGAGAGTGGGCAAAGAAGTGGCCGATGGTGTGCAAATTCGGAAAGAGTGATGTCATGCATCTTGGTATGTCAAATAAAGGCATGGAATATTTTCTAAATGGGGAGAAAGTTCAGAAGTCTGATATGCAAAGAGACTTGGGAGTTCTAGGCCAAGATTCTCTTAAGGTAAATTGGCAGGTTGACTCAGTAGTTAGGAGAAAGTGAAGACTGCAGATGCTGGAGATCAGAGCTGAAAATATGTTGCTGGAAAAGTGCAGCAGGTCAGGCAGCATCCAAGGAGCAGGAGAATTGACGTTTCGGGCATGAGCCCTCCTTCAGTAATGAGGAGAGTGTGCCAAGCAGGCAAAGATAAAAGGTAGGGAGGAGGGACTTGGGGGAGGGGCATTGGAAATGAGATAGGTGGAAGGAGGTTAAGGTGAGGGTGATAGACCGCAGTGGGGGTGGGGGTGGAGAAGATTGCAGGTTAGGAAGGTGGTGCTGAGTTCGAGGGTTGGGACTGAGACAAGATGGGGGGAGGGGAAATGAGGAAACTGGAGAAATCTGAGTCCATCCCTTGTGGTTGGAGGGTTCCTAGGCGGAAGATAAGGCGCTGTACCTCCAGCCGTCGTGTTGCTATGGTCTGGTGATGGAGGAGTCCAAGGACCAGCATGTTCTTGGTGGAGTGGGAGCGGGAGTTGAAGTGTTGAGCCACGGGGTGGTTGGGTTGGTTGGTCTGGGTGTCCGCGAGTAGGTGGCCTGTCTCCCCAATATAGAGGAGGCCACACTGGGAGCAGCAGATGCAGGAAATGATGTGTGTGGAGGTGCAGGTGAATTTGTGGCAGATATGGAAGGATCCCCTGGGGCCTTGGAGGGAAGTAAGGAGGGAGGTGTGGGTGCAAGTTTTGCATTTCTTGCGATTGCAGGGGAAGGTGCCGGGAGTGGAGTTTGGGTTGGTGGGGGGTGTGGACCTGACGAGGGAGTCACGGAGGGAGTGGTCTTTTCTGAACGCTGATAGTGGAGGGGAGGGAAATATATCCCTGGTGGTGGGATCCGTTTGGAGGTGGCGGAAATAACGACAGATGATATGATGTATATGGAGGTTGGTGGGGTGGTAGGTGAGGACCAGTGGGATTCTGTCCTGGTGGTGATTGGAGGGGCGGGGCTCAAGGGCGGAGGAGCGGGAAGTGGAGAAGATGCGTTGGAGAGCATCGTCGATCACGTCTGGGGGGAATCTGTGGTCTTTGAAGAAGGAGGCCATCTGGGTTGTTTGGTATTGGAACTGGTCCTCCTGGGGGCAGATGCGGCGGAGACGAAGGAATTGGGAATATGGGATGGCGTTTTTACAGGGGGCAGTGTGGGAGGAGGTGTAGTCTAGGTAGCTGTGGGAGTCGGTCGGTTTATAGTAAATGCCCTTGTTGATTCGGTCGCTCGAGATAGAAATGGAGAGGTCTCGGAAGGGTGGGGGGGAGGAGTCTGAGACGGTCCAGGTAAATTTGAGGTCGGGGTGGAAGGTGTTGGTAAAGTGGATGAATTGTTCAACCTCCTCGTGGGAGCATGAGGCAGCGCCGATACAGTCATCGATGTAGCGGAGGAAAAGATGGGGGGTGGTGCCAGTGAAGCTGCGGAAGATGGACTACTCCACATATCCTATGAAGAGGCAGGCATAGCTGGGGCCCATCCGGGTGCCCATGGCTACTCCTTTGGTTTGGAGGAAGTGGGAGGATTGGAAAGAGAAGTTGTTCAGAGTGAGGACCAGTTCAGTCAGTTGAAGGAGGGTGTCAGTGGAAGGGTACTGGTTGGTAAGGCAGGAAAGGAATAAGCGGAGGGCTTTGAGCCCTTCATGATAGGGGATGGAGGTCTACAGGGACTGGATGTCCATCGTGAAGATAAGGCGCTGGGGACCGGGGAAGTGAAAATCATGGAGGAAGTGGAGGGCGTAGGTGGTGACCTGAATGTAGGTGCGGAGTTCTTGGACTAAGGGGACAGGACTGTGTCGAGGTATGCAGAGATGAGTTCGGTGGGGCAGGAGCAGGCTGAGACAATGGGTTGGCCGGGGCAGTCAGGTTTGTGGATTTTGGGCAGGAGGTAGAACGGGCGGTGTGGGGTTGTGGGACTATGAGGTTGGAGGCGGTGGATGGGAGATCCCCTGAGGTGATGAGATTATGGATGGTCTGGGAGATGATGGTTTGGTGGTGGGACGTGGGTCATGGTCAAGGGGGCAGTAGGAGGAGGTGTCCGTGATTTGGCGTTTAGCCTCAGCGGTGTAAAGGTCGGTGCGCCAAACTACTACCACACCTCCCTTGTCTGCCGATTTGATAGTGAGGTTGGGGTTGGAATGGAGGGCTGCACGTTCCGAGGGTGAAAGGTTGCAGTGGGTGAGAGGGGTGGGGAGGTTGAGGCGGTTAATGTCGCGGTGGCAGTTGGCTATGAAGAGATCGAGGGCAGGTAAGAGGCCAGCACGGGGTGTCCAGGTGGATGGGGTGTGTTGGAGGCGGGAGAAGGGGTCGTCAGAGGGTGGGTGAGAATCCTGGTTGAAGAAGTAGGCACGGAGGCGAAGGCGGCGTAAGAATTGTTCCATGTCTCGCCACGTGTTAAACTCGTTAATCCGAGAGCGTAGGGGAATGAAGGTGAGGCTTCTGCCAAGGAATGATCTTTCAACCTCTGAGAGAGGTGGTTCTGGAGGGATGGTGAAAACACGGCAGGCTGGGAGCTAGGACCTGGTGTGGGGCTGGAGTTGGGTGTGGGGGCGGGAACGGAGATCGGGGCAGAGTGGGGTTTGGCGTGGGGGCGGGGTTAGGCATGCGAATGGAGATCGGTGTGGGGTGTGGTTAGGCATGGTGACGGAGATCGGCGTGGGGGCGGGGTTAGGCGTGGCACACTCTCCTCATTCCTGAAGAAGGGCTCATGCCCAAAACGTCGATTCTCCTGCTCCTTGGATGCTGCCTGACCTGCTGCGCTTTTCCAGCAACACATTTTCAGCTCTGACTCAGTAGTTAGGAAGGCGTGTGCAATGATGCCATTTATTTGGAGAGGACTTGAATATAAAAGCAGGGAAGTACTTCTGAGGCTCTGTTAGGGTCTGGTTAGACCACATTTGGAGTATTGTGTGCAGTTTTGGGCCCTATATTTCAGGAAGGATGTACTGACCCTGGAGCATATTCAGAGGAGGTTCACAAGAATGGTCCTAGGAATGAAATGCTTGACGTGAGGAACATTTGAGAACTCTGGGTTTATACTCGATGAAGTTTAGAAAGATGGGGGTGGGGTGGGGGTCCAAGTGAAACGTAGAATACTGAATGGCATGGACAGAGTGGATATTAGGAAAATGTTTCTGTTGGTGGGAGAGATTAGCACCTGACGGCATAGCCTTAGAGTAAAGGGAACAGCTTTTAAAAAAAAATGTGGAGAACTTGTTCAGCCAGAGAGTGGTGAATCTATGGAATTCACTGCCACAAAAGGCTATGTATTGAGTTTATTTAAGACTGATATTGATAGGTTCTTGAGTGTCAAGAGGATCAAGGGTTATCAGGAGAATGGGGTTAAGAAACGTATCAGCCAAGATTGAAAGGTGGAGCAGACTCGCTGGGGCGAATGGCTTAATTTCTGCTCCTATGTCTTATGGTCTATGTAAACAGTCCATTGAAAGTGATTGTGCAGATTTCGTGCCCTATGGGAAAGCACCCGGTCTCATCTTAGCATCTTGCACAATGATAACAACTGAGAATGTTATGTGCACTTCATCCCTATGACATGCTGATAAACTTCTTTTATATGATGTTAGCTGACCAGGGTTGGCAGTTAAGAGAATAGAGAGTTTTATTTCAGAATATATACTTGCCTCTACCATCTTAAGTTGCATTCACTTCAAATACTTCTAATTAGAAAGTATACATAAATCTGATGATTGACTTAAGTAGTAGCTTCATAGAAGATAAAACAACTTGTTCGGCCGAGAACTCTAGATATTTGATTAGCCTCCACATGTCTTTTATAATGTCATGGATTCCTTGGATGACTTTTTGATTTCTTATTGTTCTAAGCTTTGTTGAACAAAATATCTCCAGATTCAGCCAACTGTTGTTGCTGCTGCAATACTGTTTGGTTCAAACTTTCAAATTTACTAACATGATTCTCTGTTAAAACAGAAGCTATAATCAGTAGACATTACCTGAGTCATTTTTCCATGGTGCAGTTTCTAAGTGAATCAAGCTGTCATAGAATGATAGAGCATGGAAATAGACCCTTCAGTCCAACTAGTCCACACTGACCATGTTCTCAAGCGAAACTAGTTCCATTTGCCTGTGTTTGGCCCGTATCCTTCCAAACCTTTCTTATTCAAGCATATATCCAAATGATCAATCAGAACAATTCAGTGCTTGCAAAAAGAATGGCTGTTTCATTGAATGTTTCAAGCTATGTTGATGTACGGGACACTTGAAGTGTCATACTGCATGTTGTAAATTTAATTCCTTTTCTTCAATCTGAATCAGTAGAATTATCAAATGATAAGTTATGTTTCAACAAGGATATGTATGTTCAAAGATTAAACATACCCATTTAAATGTTAATATAGCCCACATTTAATTTTGAAGAAGTTACTCTGGTGCTCATTATTCTAGAAAGTTACCAGTGTTGTTTCTTTTGCTAATTGTCATCTACTACTGGTTTCATTTATTAATTTGTTTGTATTAATTCAAGATTTCACTAACGACTACTTAACTATGTGCTTTATTGTCATTGTTATTGTCTTGACAAAGCATTTGAAAACTATCTAAGTTTTCTTGCATCGCATATATTGTACATCATAAATAAGTAATATATTTATGGAAGTCCTCATTAATGTTGTGGCTGATGTTTCCAAACATTGCAATTTTAAATGAAACAGTTTCTCAAAGGCACCAATGTAAAAAACAGGAGTTAGGCTCTATAGGCCTTCCTTCTCAAAATAAGGCTTTAAAACATTATAGTCTGTATGTTCGAATCGTATAGTACAGCACATCTCCTTTGGCCCAACGATGAAAGCTACTCTGTACACCATGATTTGGAGATGCCGGTGTTGGACTGGGGTGTACAAAGTTAAAAATCACACAACATCCTGTTATAGTCCAACAGGTTTAATTGGAAGCACACAAGCTTTCGGAATGTCGCTCCTTCATCAGGTGATAGTGGAGGGCTCAATCCTAACACACAGAATTTATAGCACAAATTTACAGTGTGATGTAACTGAAATTATACATTGAAAAATTGATTGTCTGTTAAGCTTTTCATCTGTTAGAATACCGTGACAGTTTCACTTCTTTCATGTGTAAATCACAAAACCTTTTTTTTAAAAAGTTGCATTCTTGGATTAGCTGTTAACAATGGTGGTAGCTAGACAATATGTTGAACGTGTTGGCCCCCTGTGTTCTCTGTCTATGCCATGATGTTTAGATTGATTCTAATCTAAAAAGTGAGGTAACGGAGTTCTACATGAATGCATGCAGTTTTTGAGCAAAGTACAATGTAACCCTGCAAGTACAAATTCACCCCACAAAATATATGTGTGCATGTGGGTCTTTGTCTGTCTGTGTGTGCATGTCTGTCTGGGTTGGGGTGTGTGTGTGTGTGTGTGTGTGTGTGTGTGTAAGTTATGCAAAGGTATGAACCCAAGGTCCCGGTTGAGGCCCTCCCTATGGGTACCGAACTTAGCTATCACCCTCTGCTCAGCCACTTTTCTCTGCTGCCTGTCCCAAAGTCCACCTTAGAGAATGGTTACTGAAGGTCTGAGGTTGAATGTCCTGGACCACTGAAGTGTTCCCCAGCTGGGAGGGAACACTCCTGTCTGTTGATTGTTGTGCGGTGCCCATTCATCCGTTGTCGTAGCCTTTGCTCAGTTTCCCCAATGTACCATGCCTCCGGGCATCCTTGCCTGCAACGTATAAGGTAGATAACGCTGGCTGAGTCACATGAGTACCTGCCATGTACAAGGTGGGAGGTGTTCCCATGCGTAACAGTGGTATCTATGTCCACAATCTTACACGTCTTGCAGCGCCTACCATGACAGGGTTGTATGGAGTTGACTTGAGAGCCTGGCAGCTTGCTACGAACAACGATCTGTTTGAGGTTTGTTGGTTGTTTAAAGGCTGTGGGGAGGGTCTTGGTGAGGTGCTCATCCTCATTGATAATGTGTTGCAGGTCACGAAGAACATGATGTAATTTTCAACTTTTTGAAAAAAGGTTAAGTGATTGACACATGAAAAAAGTGAAACTATCACAGTATTCTAACAGATGAAAACCTTAATAGACAATCAATTTTTCAATGTATAATTTCAGTTACATCACACTAATTTTTGCTATAAATTCTGTGTGTTAGGATTGAGCCCTCTGCTACCACCTGATGAAGGATCGACGCTCCAAAAGCTAGCGTGCTTCCAATTAAACCTGTTGGACTACAACCTGGTGTTGTGTGATTTTTTAACTCTGTACACTAGTTCCATTTCCCATCACTTGGTCTATATCTTTAAATGTTATGAACTTTCAGGTGCTCGTTCAAGTACATTTTAGAGGTTGTGAGGTTTCCTAGCTCAACTTCCCTCCCAGACAGCGCATTCCAGAAGTTAAAAAACTTTACATGGCTGAATTGTTAGATTGGTAAATGAAAACTTTGAAAAAAAAATATATAACTTACAGTCCCTACTGCTCACCCGTTAATCATGCTTCCCACTCCCTTATCCTCTCGGTCACTGAAGATCCTTCCTCTCTCTTACTCTCCAAATTGTAGACTGTTTCCCTCTCCCTGTCCCTTCAGGAGTGGAGCCTAAGGTATCACTTTCAGAAGTATGCACCAGGGAGGTTCCACTCACTGACCTCCAGGCCGCTGGACTGAGCTGTAGCCCATTCCCGGCCACTTTGTACTACACCTCCCTGAGATGACATATTGACCACCTCCCTGTCTCTGCTACTGCCTCCAGCTTCCCTCCTCTTCCCCTGATATAGCCACGGCAGGGCTCAGTGGCGTCTCCTCCCTTTCTTTTCTAGTATCAAAACTCTCACTGAAATCAGCAGCTTCTGAAGTGAATGCTGGTCTGACTTCTCACTGCAGTCTTGAAGTTTGCTGTATTCCTTTTGAATGATCTTTTGAATTACCTGTTGAATGACATTCCTCTACACTGAGCAACCATTACCCCCTACTGTTCTTCCAATTGTGAGTTGCCATTTGCCATAAGAGATCCTGTTTGCCAAATCAGAGACAGGGAGGGAGGAAAAGCCACTGAACTCATCCATGGATGACACATGGAGGAGGAGGGGTGAAGGTCAACCTCCTACAACCAGTCCAGAGGAGTGGCTCCATGTGAAGCCCAGAGGTGGCCGGCATGAGTGAGGCATTGTGTCCTCTTAAAAGTTGCCAGCAGGCATCGGCTACAAGCTGGCATGAACAAGTGACAACCCAAGCAGGTGGCACGGAGCCCGGCAAGCGATGGATCCCTGCTGCAGACCTCAGCCAGGTGTGTGGCAAGGGGAGAGACTGCAAGTCACCAGGTTCAGCATGAGGAACAGCTTCAATTTGGACAGTGAGAGGGCACGTCAAAATGCTGTCAGTCAGGTGTTAAATAGCAGTAAAATGAATCTCGCCACACTCAACAAAATTGCAGGCCCAAATAACTTCCCAACTTTAAAGCAGAGCCGTGCTAAATGAGGCTGACTTAAACAGGGACCCTTGCAGTCTGTACACAGTATGGAATTCTTTTAAGTGCTACTTTTTTTTCCCCATGCTGTGCATTCACTGTCACACTCTGTTGATTTTGCTTGTTAAGTAAAATAGCAACAAATCGGGATCGAAGAGATAGTGACCATGCAATTAAAAGTGAGAATTGTACCTAAAAACGGCCAATAGGGAGCTACTAAGGACTAACTACCTGGCAAAAGGTGATGAACCAACTTCTACATAAGAAAATCTATAATTCTTCTCTCACTCATTGCAATATCTCATGTCTAAAATAAGTTATTTCAAAAAAATGTCAATGCAGTTACATATTCTGGGATGATGTGATGCAATATATTCCTTGAAATATAGTTTGTATTTGAAACCCTTCATAAATGTTTTGCATGAAGCTTCGGCAGCTCCTATAATTGTAGCCTTGAAATTGATATATTTGCCCAAAGATTTAATTCCCTATCTAGATCTATGTCCTGTACATGCTATGTGCACAATTTTTGAGAAAAATGCTTTTTAGTCTGCTGAACCAGACTGCTCCTAAATTGAAATCTCTCTCACTGGTGCTGAGTGTAAATGCTGACTCCATCTGTCAGTGTTCAGACTTTTGCTCTTGGCACTGCATCATTCTGCGCTGACCTGTTTGGTTTTTAACCTTCTTTCTCTGTTTCTTGAATTTCTTTTATTTGGAAAAAAAATACTAAAGTTATGTCATTCTAAAGAAATGTTATAAGAAACAAGAGAATTGATTCATTCTTATTACACAATTGCATAGACATGATATTGGCATTTGAAAACATTAATTCCACCAATTCAATGACCTTGTTAAACAGTAGGCTCTAAATGGGATAATGGCATATTTTCCCTCAAGTTATGAGCAATAACAGGAGAGCCTGCTCATTCATTTAAAAATGATCCAAACATATGAATTTGTTTTAATTTTTGCAGTACCTTTCCTTACTTGGCTTTCCACAAATAAATCAAGGCACTCACTTAGAGGAGCCAGTGCATCACATTTAATTTTCTTTCTTATTTCACAGCTACCTTAGTGATACTGATCGTATTGCAGCACCAGATTATCTGCCAACTCAACAGGATGTGCTGCGGGTTCGAGTGCCCACAACTGGCATCATTGAGTATCCATTTGATCTGGAGAATATAATCTTCAGGTACTGATTGGGGCCTGTTGTAAATTTCCTAGTTAGCAGATGTTGTGTCTTCCCAGTACTTTCAAGTTCAATCTGATGACATATACTACTTGTAAATAACCTTATTTCTAAGTAATACTTATGGATTAGTGTCAAGGACAAAAATGCACACAATCACTGTCTTGGAAATTAAATACCTTTTGTGTAAAATTAAAAACCTTTCAGAGAACCTTGCTAATTCAACTAAAACATGTGCTTTTTTGAAATACAAAAGGCACAAGTTTCATGCATTCTGTATTAGATGAATACTGGGAAAATGCACTCTGCATTCTAGGGAAAGTGGCACAATCTGGTGAGGAGTAGGTTTGAATGTTAAGAACTATCCCACATCACCTCTTTGAATAAGTGGTACCGTCTTGGGGAATTCACCATGACTCTTGTTGCCAGGAAGAATGGTGATCACCACAACACCCTGTTTCTATTTTCCTCCCCAGCTTCCCTCTCCAATGTCACAGTCTTTGCATTCCTGTTGTTTCTCCCTGTCTGTAGCTATCTTAAAGACTTGGACCGTATAGCAGAACCTACCTACCTACCCACTCAACAGGATGTGCTTAGAGTGCGAGTCCCAACAACAGGGATCATTGAATACCCTTTCGACTTACAAACCGTCATTTTCAGGTAGAAGAAAGTTACTAAAAGACAGTATTAGTTTTTACAGCTTGGACAAAAACCTTCCATTTTCAAGGACTCTTTGAGCATGATGTAAACTGAATTTCAAATTTGTAAACTTAATAGATATGATTGGAACAAAACAGTGCATGCGTCATAAATCTATGATTACTTTTAAAGGCAATATTTATTTAAAACATTCAATGTTTATTTGCAAGTTGCTTTTTTTATTCTTTAAATTAACCAGATAATCTAATATGTATTAAATAATGAAATCATTGGATAAACTAAAAATTATTATTTTGCGTTTTAAGTTGTCATCATTTGCTTAACAAAGAGACTGAGGTTCATGTAAATTCTTCAAAATGAATATGACTTATTTTTTTCTGTTGAGCTACTATTTAATTAATCATATGAATATTTGTCAAATGCATGTATGTTACAAATTTTAAGGACTTCTCAGCTATTGTATTATATAGTTGAAATTTGGACTTGTCAGGTTTTCATAACATTATAGCTGGTTCATACGCAGTTTGGTTTTACATTGGTCTTTCAGAATGGTCGATGTTGGGGGTCAGCGGTCAGAACGAAGGAAATGGATTCACTGCTTTGAAAATGTGACATCTATTATGTTTTTAGTTGCCCTTAGTGAATACGATCAAGTTCTTGTGGAATCAGACAATGAGGTAAGTTATGTTACCCATGACAATCCATGTAGTCCTTTATATCACATGGTTAATTTTGCTTTCAATGAAGATTACATTACAGATGAGTTTGATACACTGTCCCGTAAAACACAAGTAATTTGTATTCTCACAGTATATGTAGTATCAAAGAAGCATACTAGTCAGGAAAAGCAACACTAAACCAAAGAATTGGTGAGGGTAGGGTGATTCAAATCTTATGGTGAATTTAAGGGTCTCCGTAGAGATTGAAAACTTTTCAAAAGATATTTGCATTTCCAGTAATCAACTGGAAGTACCATGCAAGATTTCAAGTTTGAAATCTTTTGCCTCTAACAAACAAACTAAATGTAATGAATATCTGGCACTGTTCAGTGAGGTAGTTTTCATTCCTGATGAAGGGCTTTTTCCCAAAACGTCGATGTTCCCTGCTCCTCGGATGCTGCCTGACCTGCTGTGCTTTTCCAGCACCACTCTGATCTAAACTCTGGTTTCCAGCATTTGTAGTCCTCACTTCTGCCCATTGTTCAGTAGGTAACCAATCCACTAAGCTATAAAAAAAGGTATTTCCCCATTTAACTTTTAATGTGACTGTAATTCTTCCCTGGACATAGGGGAGGTGCCAGAAGACTGGTCTGTAATTGCTCGAGTTACTTTCCAATCGGTTTAACTTTGGTGATATGGAAGCTTCTAGAAACACTTACTCAGGATAGAATTATTAGTCACATGGAAAAAGGTTCATCGATTAGGAAGACTGCATAGATTTATAAAGGAGAAATCAAGTTTACCAAACTTGATTTTTTTTTGAAGAGGTAACTGTAAGTTTCAGTGAGGGCTTGTTTTTCTGGGAGGTTTTTGATACCAGCTTGAGGAAATTTATAAATAATAGTATAAATGGGACAGTAGCAATGTTGATACAAAATTGGCTGAGTGATGAGCAGCAGAGTAATGGTCAATAAATATTTTTGAGCTGGAGGAAGGTTTGCATTGGATTTCCCCAGGGTCAGTATTGGGACCCTTAGTTTTCCTGCTTTTATCTGAATCTTGATTTGCTGGTGACAATTTCAAAGTGTGCTGATGACACAAAACCTGGATGAACTGTAAGCTGTGAGGAGGAGTGTGGAACTCCAAAAGGACATTGACAAGTTGGTGGAGTGGGCAAATACATGGTGGATGAGCTTCAATGTAGAGAAGTGTATGGTGATGCACTTTGGCAGGAAGGACATTGAAAGACAATATAGGATATGAAGTGCAATTTTAAAGGGTCTGCAGGAGCAGGGGGGACTTGAATGTTTATGTGCACAGATCATTGAAGGTGGAGGATAGGTGGTGAGAGCAGTTAATAAAACACAGTATTCTTTCTTTATAAATAGAAACAGAGTGTACAAGTGTGATGTAGCACTTGTGTCCACCACTGCTAGACCTCAGCTAGAGTGTTGTATACAGTTATGGGCAGCACATTATTGGAGAGATATTGCAGGATTCATTGAAAAGTAAGGTTCCATTTCAGTTATCAGGATAGATTGAAGAAGTTGGGACTGATTTGCTTGGATAGAAGGAGACTGCGATGAGATCTGATAGAGGTTTTCTGGCTGGATAGAGTAGACAAGGCAACATTGTTCCCACTCACAACATGATCAAGAATGAGAGGATGTAGATTTAAACTGGTGTGCAGAAGGAGCAAGGCTCGTGAGAGAGAAAAAACCCCTTAGTTACGCAGTGATTAGTCAGGTTACGGAATGCACAGCCTCGGAATGTGATAGAGTCAGTTAAGTTGAGACATTCAAAAGCATTGGATATTTATTTGTATAGTAATAGTGCACATGGATATGGGGAAAAGGCAAAAGATTGGAACGCAGCAATGATGCTCATTTAAAGATCTGGTGATGCGGCACAATGGGCTGGTGATATAGGTAGTCAATGGTCTGGATGCCTCGAGCTCTTGCACTCGCTCAGATTTTTGCAGACTGCATTAGTTCATACCATTAAAAACTTGTTAACTGATATTACAATGGCTTTTTGTAGATTCTTTTCATCTGCCTTGTGGTATAACTCACATACATTTTATATCCAGGTAGAAACGCTGATTAGCTATTTTCTAAACATTCAATTCCATAATACCTTGAACTTACACAAACCATTCAACTGTTTATCACTCCTGACATTCCTATCACCTGCCTATGATTTGGAGATTAACATTCTATACATATTCAGCACAAATGCTCTTACTGTTGTGTAGAGGTGTAAAAATCCAGCACTACCTTCCCAATATAACTAAAACTCTCTCCCATTAATAACCATGACCCCGTGGCTTCATGCTAAGCAAAATAGTAGAACCCATGACTAATTTATTCTTCTGTTTTGCCTTGAGGAAACATTTGTAACTTGAAAGAGGTATGAGTAGCCGAAAGACATCGTGAGAGTAGGGGTGGAAGATAGACACTGCTGTTGGGTAGGGTGTTGGTGTCTGAGACCAGAATAAGTGGAACTGAGTAGAGGGAATCATACCATTGGCAAGTTTACAGAGATAGAAGGAATTACATCATTGAACAACTTAAGGACAAAGTAATACATTTGGGGTTTAATGGGACTGAGTACAATATCAGCCAATGAAAAAATGATTGGTTTGCAAGACTTCTCTTGAGATAGAATATGGCTTAATCTGAGGTGGTGAATAGGCAAGAAAATGGAATTGGCAATAACTGGTTTCTGTTCTTTGTGGCAAAATGTTAAAAGATAGAATTCTTTTTGAAATTGTTTTTCTCCACTTACCTGGCTTTGAATTACATCCAGTAGCAGAAGAAAGTAGCGAGTTGACATACCATTGCTGTGTACTTCACCTTGGAATGATGGGATGTATGTAGCCCCTATAAACTGCTGAATTCCTGACTGTGTCATTATGTTGAGGAAATAACAAAACGGGACTGGCATTTCTCTGCTGCTAAGGAAAAATTTGTCAGTATGTGGCACTATATTATCTCTCTATCCAGCATTTGAGGAACAGTGAACAGTAAACAAGTTTCCACTGATCATTTACAAGATGAGGAGGGGCCCAATGGGGGAAAGAGGAGAAATTTAACAAAAGACAGGCTGTATTAATTAAACAAAGAAATACATGGAATATAATTACAGGAATACATTTAGCAGAATCCTTTTGTTGAAAAGAAGACACGAATTTGCAAGAACTTTCAAAGACTGTGTTCCAGATTTATCTCAGAATATTGAAAAGTAAACATTGTTTCAGTTTTGAAGTCTGGTGTTGAGTTCCAATCCATCCCATTCAGGAACCGCCAAGTGAAAAGATACTGTGGACAAACTTGTCTATGTCACATGCTGGTGAGAATACTCATTGTCTCTACTGAGTACTAAATATGAAAGGAAATCCATTTTTCACAAATAAATGACAAAAAAGATTTTCAGAACTTGATGTGAAATTTTAAGATCAGTAACTACAACAAAACAGAGTAATACTGGGATGTTTTGAATTCTGTTGTGTGTTTGGCTTGCACATTAGTTTCAATGTTCTGTTCGTATAAGCAAAGCTAATATCCCTGACTCGACGTTGTGGAATCAGATTTTACTCTGACATTAGAAACAGTGCAGCTGAGCCCCAAATAGGCAATGACTTCTGAGCAAGATTAATGTTCAGATCAAGCCAGTTTTAATGATGGCGTTCATTCACATACCGCAGAACTAGCAAAGAAGTTATCTGGTTGAAGACAACTTTTCGGGATGAACGTGAACATTTTGGGGTACACTAATGAATGGAATGGGAAAGAGGGGAAATGACAGGATGGAGGTGTGGATCCCGGAACAAAGGGAGCCTAACACTTCTGTGAGGGCTCCAGAAGAACATTCCTGTTACTTTTGGCCTAAAAATAAACACTTTCTTTTCCAATTAAAATGCTTAACATAGTTAACATGTCTCTCCAAGAAGATGTCAAATATCATTAACGATTGTCATGAAAACCCATATGGTACACCACAACATACAAGGGCGTCTAGTGTTTAGTAATATATGCAGGCCTTTCCAGCAATATGCACATCCCAAACTGGAATAAGGGTGTTAAAAAAAACAATAACTGGGCATATTATCGGTGATACTGTTCTTATATTCTGATGTTTCAGCAGTTAGTTGACCTTTCTTTTATCCTAATGTTATCCTTTCACTGAGTGGAACTTTGGTTATTTAACACCCCATTTTGAGCAACATTGTCAATTGACTTCACAGATTTGTGTGACATATTATTTCTATGTTTGAGCTTGAAACTGTGTACATGAATAAACTGCAGGTCCTTTTATCTTAGTTCTTCTAATTTCTGATCGTTAATTTTGTTTGCTTCAATATAATCATTCCAGAATCGAATGGAAGAGAGCAAAGCACTATTTAGAACGATTATCACATATCCCTGGTTTCAGAACTCCTCAGTCATCCTCTTCTTAAACAAAAAAGATCTGTTGGAAGAAAAGATCATGTATTCTCACTTAGTTGATTATTTCCCAGAGTATGATGGTGAGTAAATTGAATTTAAAATTATTGCCGAAGGATTTTATTTTATAAAATGCAATTAGATTAGTTTTTGCTATGATCGTGAATATGAAACTTTGAAAAATGTTTCTTGGTTAATATCCTTTTAATTGTTAAAATAGCTGATCAAGTATTTGAATGCATTGAATTGCAATCTGTTAACTTTTAAAATCATTTGGTTGTGGGGAATGGATTGTTTCTTTGTTTTCCTATTGATTTCAAAACACTGATTCCAATTATATCAATAAGTGAATTGATACAACATTGAAGTGTGTTGGAAGGTAAAGCATAGAAATAAGTATTTCAGCCCCAACTGTTCACATTAATATTTCTCCAAGTGAGCTGTCATATTAATGACATTATTTCACTATTTTGGTAGGTCAACGCCACCTTTTTAATTATACCACCTATTTGATCTAAGCAAAAATGAAGGTAAGGGAAAACAGTTAGCAGCAGCCATGAGTTGGAATGTGAAAATATTTTGTGATTGACCACATAGGACCACCACACATATATAATATATATACAGTCACAGGCACCTACAGACTTTTAACCAACTTTTGAGATTATTGTCTTTTAGGGATATGATTAGCATTAAACTTTCTGCAATTAATCTGTAGCAAATGTGAGAAGAGAAAGAGGTAGTGAGGCTGTTCAACCAAGCTTGCCAACTCTAAACCAGGAAAAATGAGAGACTTATATTTCTACAGAATTTATAATAATTGTTGGACATCTCAAAGCACTTCACATCAAGCGTGTACCTTTAAAATGTGGTTGCTGTATTGTAGGAAAAGTGATATCCAATTGATGCACAGGCAACTCTTAAAAACAGCAGTGTGATGATAATCACATGTTCTGATTTTGTGATGATGATGGAGGTATAAATATTCCCTAGGACACTGGGATAACAATTGTTGTATGGACTTCTTACATCTGTTCACGCAAATGAATGGGGCCTTGACTTAAATGGCTTTTCCAAAAGGTGGCGTTCTAACAGTGCAACTCTTCCTCAGTATTGCACTGGTCTGCCAGCCTTGATTTTTGTGATCATACCGTAAAGTGGAACTTGTACCAAGAATCTGGTGATTTAGAAGTGCTACCAACTGAGCCATGGTTGGCACCCAGGAAGCATCAGTTAGATTTCATTGATTTGAAAATGATATATAGAAAATGAGAGAGAAATAATAAAAAGGGATTAACAGAGAGATAGAGACAAAAATTAAAAAAAGAAATTAATCTTGAGAGCACAAAGATTTGCAAGAATTAGACCTACCTTATTAATTTTTAATTCTAAAAATTGAGGGTTAGTAGTCATGGCCAATCATACTAAAAATTTATTTATACTTGCATTCATTAGCAAAACCTTTTCTCTTCCATGCAAAGCAGATTAACAGATTGTGTATGCAACAACCTCAAACTTTATATTGATTTCAGTTCTGTTGATTATGGATTAGTAGGAATACATTGGGTAGTAACTCCATGATTCCTGCATCAAACTGTGTATTTGTGTGCCCCAGAAGTTGCTGTCCAATTTACTCCACAAATGATGAGTAACCTTACAATTATTCTCAATTCAGTAATCAATCAGATTCCGAGAAAGGCTAATGGAATATTATTTTTATTTTTATAGTAAGAATACTAATAGATTCATTTGAGTGGAGGGGAGGTGAAATTGCTGCAGCTATTTCAAGACCTATTTCGCAATATCTGGAGGGCTCTATAAATTTTGGGGTATACAATTTCGAAAAAATAGATCAAGGAAGGATATATTCTCCTGACTCTGAAGGTTAGATTAAGAGGAGAAATTGCATAAATCTGGTTTATATTTACTAGAAAAGAGGTTAAATGTTATTTGAAGATTTTAGTATTTTGAAAGTAATTAATAGAATCAAATGACGCATTTTTCAAAAGTAAGGCATTTAAGAACCGAGGGCAGGTTCACATGGCAGTTAGGATGGCAAATGCAAATACAATGTTGGCTTTCATTTCAAGAAGGCTAGAATACAAGAGCAGTTATGTAGTGCTGAGGCTGTATAAGGCTCTGGGCAGTCGACATTTGAAACATTGAGAGCAGTTCTGGACCTTGTATTTAAGAAAGGATGTGGGGGTGGGGGGGCGAGGGGTCAGAGAACATCACAAAACTGATTCTGGGGTTAAGAGGCTTGTCATGTGAGGAACGGATGAGGACTTTGGGTCTGTAATTGGAGTTTAGAAGGAAGGTGATGGGGGATGTTTGATTGAAACTTTCAGAATACCGAGTGGCTTGGATAGAGTGGACATGGTGAAGATGTTTCTACCAGTAGGAGAGACTAAGACCTGAAGCCACAGCCTCAGTGAAGGGATGCCCCTTTCGAACTGAAACGATGGTGGTGAATCTGGAAATCATTGCCACAGAAGGCTATGGAGGCCAAGTCATTGAATGTATTTAAGACAGAGTTAGATAGATTCTTGATGAGACAGGGTATCAAGGGTTACAGGGAGAAGGCAGGAGAATGGGGTTGAGAAACATTTCAGCCATGATTAAATGGCGCAGCAGACTCAGTGGGTCAAATGGCCTAACTTTTGTTCCTTTTTTTTAATGCTCTTATGGACAAAATCAGTGCTGTGCTATTTTAGAGAGATTTTAGGATAACATTTTAATACAAACATTTGTTGAAATATGGATACTTCTCTAACTAAAAGCCCTGGATGCTTGCTGAATTAATTGTTTTAAATCCGAGATTGATATGCTGGATAAGAGGATAAAATTACATGAAGGGCCTTTTGGCACAATGGTAGTGTGCCTAGTTCAAGTTCCGTCTGCACATATTGTGTCTGATCAGACAGATTTAAAAATACTTGAATCAACGTGGAATTGAGGCAGGTGAATGGAGTTAACAATGAAGTAGGCTTGAAATGAAAACAAAGTTCTGGAGAAAGTTAGCATTTCAAGTCAGGTGTAATATCTCCAGAATTCTAAATATCTGTATCTCTCTCCACAGATACTGCCAGACCTGTTGAGTCTCTTCAGCACTTTATTTTTAATTTTGATTTCCCGCAGCCATAGTGTTTTGCTTTTATTTGATGAAGTACCCTGAAGGGATTAAATGGCCTACTCCAGTTTTATGTTCATGTTCGTCAATGTTGACACTTACTAAATCCATTGTTGCATTCTCCGGCCCCACAAGATATTTGATTAAAATAGGAACCAGGGACATCACTTGTTCACCATTACCATCAACTTTAGGGTAGTAAATTGGAAAACCTTTGATTATAATTCCTGAATAATGTGTATATAATACTTTATCATTCTCAATAACTTGCATTTATATCACACATTTAATGTAGGAAAACTTCCAAAACACTTCACAAGAATGTAACCAGACTATTAACATCTTGGCAGGTACCAGTAATGTTTGCAAATAAATTAAAACTCCTAGCTGTTAACAGAATTAAACTACAAGATTTCACATCTTAAATTTCAGTTTTATTTTCTCTGATTTAAACTAAATAAGTATTACAAACTAAATAAATGTTGGCTGAATCTTATCATTTATCAGCCAAATGTCAATTTTGAGGGATTTTAATAGAGCATAGGTGACTTTCTCCAAACAGTTCTCTGCTGGTCAGCTCATTATTAATTATCAGCTTGCCCCCTACAAAAGATCACTTTTACTGCCTCGAGTAGCAGTACTCTTGTGGTCATCAGAGCTGGAAATGATCACTGGTGCGGGATCTTGCTGGCATTCGTGTGCAGACACTATATTTAAAACCCCAGTTGTGCACCATCTCAAATGCTGCAAAGCAGGAACTGCCCTTAATGTGTTGGCTGTACAATTGGAAAGGATGTGGCTGAGAGAAAGGAAACTGCAGGCTGGGGACCAACCCCAGGATCAACAAAGGAGACAATGGCATCAGATGCTACCAGTTTTGCCCAGAGCAGCCATTCAGATCAATTAGACACAAGAGCAACAGTCGGGTTTGTTGGAGACAATCAGTAAACTGGATAAACTGGAGGAATTCACCAACATTATCAGCACCGTGCTGGCTGTGATGTGTGCATCTGGCTATCTCTATGGACAGGTTGGCAGTTGTCATTGAGTGTCACATCCAGCAGTAACGACAAATGCATAAAAATCTGGATTCCATTGCTTTTGTCACTGGTGGACAGCAACATTGAAAAGGTGACAGAAGGAAAGAGGAACCTTACGTCACAAGGAAACTGGGTGATGCCAACAGTCTCCCCTCAGGACACTCCAGAGGTACCCAGCACCTTCTCATCCACCCTGCCTGCATGCCCTATTTGGAAGTTGCAGTTGAGGAAGATGAGTCTGCATCAGGACAGAGCACTCACAGCATTTCTGAGCGCACTCGTCAAAAAGGCTGCCAGGGTCATCCACCCAAATCCTTCAGACCAATATATCCACTAAAGAGCAAGCTCCATCTTTCCGACCTGTGGACCCTGAGATTGTCTCTAGGTATAATGGGAAGGCACATAGGTGGCATGCGTGACACTTCATTGTAAATAAGATGTCACATGTGTAAATATTTTTACTTTAATCATCAGCTGTCTGATTGACCATCATTTTATGTGTAGGATCAAGAATCAAGCAAAAGAAATGACCCTTTCTTAGTACCATACAACATTAGAACCCTGGCTGAAGGTGTTCTACTCTTTCCTCAATGCCCATTGGGGTTCTTGATTATGAGAACATCAGATGTTATGAAGCCTTCAAGTTAACATTAACTTAAATTAAACAACAAGAAGGGTGAAGAAAGAACAAACAAAAAGCTTCATTTGCCTTTGAAACCAAACAGATCTTACTTTTGAGGCAGCAATGTATCTACAGTAAATGAATTGTCTTCAACCAACTCCAATTGCAATTGGATGCCATGTACGTGCTGTCTGGCTTGTCATACCCGACACTGCACACTACCTTTTAATCATGGTGAAGGTGATATTCCTCCCACTCAATGTCCTCACCTTCTCTCTCAGAAAAGTCCTTCTCCTGTTCTAGTTCATCTGCGTGCATCATGTCCCCCTTTATCCTGCTGTAATTGTACAAAACAAAGGGTGCTAGGATTATGCAGCATACTGTTTGGTCCCTCACGTCAAATCGATTCAAGCGTTGGAACCTTATCCTTGGCCTTTGTCAGTTCCAAGATAGTCCTCGGGGGAGAATGGGCTGCATTCAGTCAGGGCTTGGCCTCAGTCAGGGTTTTGTAAAAGAGTCATCAGCCATACTTGGAGATGGTAACTCTTGTCTCTCAGCAACTATTCCTTGGAAAGCATTTGATCTTTGGAATAAAGCAGGAACCTGAGTTCTCAAAGATGTAGGCTTCATGACGGCATCCACACTCCTTAAGATGTGATAACACTGATCATAGATGATGGGAGTGGAACTTTGACGCACAGTGTCTGTAGTACTCTGTGCATGGCGAAGCTGATCTATGTCGGCACAGCATCTTGACCAGGCTGTAACAATGACCTCATCACAGAGAATGTGGCACTTTATAAATTCTTACTTTGGGAATAAAACCAGACTGACTCAAGTTTGAGATACAAATAAACTTGAATTATGGCCTCACACCTAAAATGCTTGAGATGTTTCCTTTATTCTGATGAAACCTGGAGTTATCTTGGGACAGTGACTTGGAAAATTTCTGGGATTTACATATTAATGAATCAAAACGTGCATCTCCATTCTAATTGATTAAAGACTTAATAGCTATCTAGGTTTGTTCAGTACATTTGCATAAGTTGTATGACCCTTTGAACTCTTTCTTATAAATTCTATGTCTGATATATTTTCTCACTAGCGCCTGAGGAAGGAGCAAGGGTTCAGAGAGTTTGTAGTTTTAAATAAACCTATTGAACTATAATGCGGTGTCGAATGATTTTTGACTTTTTTCCCATATAGGCAGAATGCCATAACCATACCCTTGGCAAGGCAATTTAGCAAAACCATTAAGGTTCTAGCAAGTTTTGGAAAGATTTGTAGCTCGGGTTGATATTCTGGATGTAAGCTTGCTCACTGAGTTGGAAGGTTCATTTTCAGACATTTTGTCACTGTAGTGGGTAACATCATCAGTGAACCTCCGGTGAAGTGCTGGTGTTGTATCCCACCTTTTTTAGGTGTTTAGATGTCCTTGGATTGGTGATGTCATTTCCTCTTCTGTTTCTTCGATGGTGCTAAATGGTGTCCAAATCAATGTGTTTGTTGATAGAGTTCCGGTTGGAATGCCATGTTTCTAGGAATTCTAATGCATATCTCTGTTTGGCTTGTCCTAGGCTGGATGTGTTGTCTCGGTCAAAGTGGTGTCCTTCCTCATCTGTATGTAAGGATACTAATGAGAGTGGGGCATGTCTTTTTGCGGCTAGTTGATGTTTTGCAAAACATCCATTTACAAAACAAAAAATGCAAGAACTGTAACAAACACTACATTGGACAAACAGGCAGAAAACTAGCCACCAGGATACATGAATATCAACGAGCCACAAAAAGACATGACCTACATACAGTTGAGGAAGGACACTCAGTTTGACTGGGACACTGCATCCAGCCTAGAACAAGTTAAACAGAGACACACACGAGAATTCCTAGAAGCATGGCATTCCAACCAGAACTCTATCAACAAGCACATCAAGATTAGATTAGATTAGATTTCCTAAAGTGTGGAAACAGGCCCTTCGGCCCAACAATCCCACCCAGACCCATTTCTCTCTGACTAATGCACCTAACACTATGGGCAATTTAGCATGGCCAATTCACCTGACCTGCACATCTTTGGACTGTGGGAGGAAACCGGAGTACCCGCAGGAAACCCACGCAGACACTGGGAGAATGTGCAATCTCCACACAGACATTCACCCGAGGCTGGAAGCGAACCTGGGACCTGGTGCTATGAAGCAGCAGTGCTAACCACCGTGCCACCAATTTGGACACCATTTACCACCACCTGAGAAAAAGAACAGGAAATGACATCACCAACCCAAGGAAACCTAAACACACAAATAGAAAGTGGGACATAACACCAGTGCTTACCGAAGGCTCACTGATGATATTACCTAGTATGGTGATGGAATATCTTGAGAACAAACCTTCCTGCTCAGTGAGCAAACTTATATCCATTAAGGTTCTCACCTGCCCTTCTTCAGTCCAGCAGAACCAAATACTGAAAGAAGTAGTCTGCTTCACTTTATTTCCAAGAGAACATCTTATCTAAGTCTCTAGCAGCAGAGAACTGGAACTGTTAGCTTAGCAGGAGTGAAACCTCATAACTGAAAGAAAAAGTCAAAATCTTCCTGGGTCTGCGGAAGCTCTGACCCTGCCTACTTGTGCTGCTTTTGTCTAATTTAAAACAAAAATACCCAGAGATAACTTCAAGTTGTTAACTAACTGTCTGTCTAAAGCGGACATTCTAGCACCACCTAGCAATATCTCTGGAAGAGAAACAACTCAGAACATGTCTGTCTTAAAAGCCAGAGTACTGTCACAGTCCCTAGTAGAACAGCAGGGTGCTTCAGTGATTAGCACTGCTGCCTGACAGATTGAGGGACCCAAGTTCAATTCCAGCCTTGGACGATCATGTAGGGTTTGCATATTTTCTTTGTGTTTGTGTGGGTTTCCTCAGAGTTCTCAGGTTTCCACTCCCCAATCCAAAGATGTGCAGGTTAGGCGAATTGACCATGATAGTTTGTCCATTGTTTTCGAGATGTGTAGGTTAGGCGCGTTAGTCAGGAGTAAATGTAGAGTAATAAGGTAGGGAGAATGGGTTTGGGTGAGTTACTCTTTGGAGGGTTGCTATGTACTTATAGGGCCAACTGGCCAAGTTTTTATTTTAGGAATTTTATGAATGAATGGATTCTTGGAAACAGCTAGTTTCCTCACTGCCTCCTTTCTTAGAAAGTCCAAATCAGAAATACCACCTTTTGTTTCTCCCGATAACCTCTTTGCAGATCCTGACTCAGTCTTCAACGACATGCTTCTCTGAGAAAATCACACAGCTAAAATCCAAAATCAAAAATAAACCTTCTCTGCAGGCTATCCTTACAGCATTGTGTCACACCAGGGATATTCCTCATGGAGATTTAAACTAATCTCCAATTCCCAAACATTCTTTTGTTCAGGGAGGCAGCACACAAGATCAAGTTTGCGCTAGTGTTTTCCACCAGTTACTCTGTTTGATTTGCATGTCTTACTCACTTTCTGTAACCTTTAGTATATTTCATCTTTGGAAGAAACATTTTAATTCTCCTTGAACTAGAAAAATGATTGTACGAGAAAAGTTGCCCTGACACGATGGGCTGGGCACCATGAATCTCAGTCGACAGAACACTTCAGCTGAAAATAGGAAAATTCAGTCCATAGTTTTGTTGGAGTTGTTTGAGATGGGAGCTAATATTGGCCAGGATACTTGAAGACCACTCAGTTCTTGCACATAGACTTTACAGATCCAGTGCCTCTAACGAGACCAAAGGAGCTGGTAAACAGGATTGTGATTTCTGTTTTCATTCAAAGGATAGTGATAGCATCTCTTGGTATGGAGCACATTCATGATATTGCAATGAGTTGTCACTCCTCCAGGTTACGTATTCTCATTAGCAGCCTTTGTCATTGAAAACATGAATTGCATTATAAATTGAACCATTTTATGGGTAACTTTGTGGATTATTTGATCATTTATTTATGTTTAGAAATATTTAAAAGGTACATTAAATGTTCTACTTGTCTGCTTAGAAACATGGACAATATGCTTAACTTTGAATTATCTACAGTTCTAGTGTATTACAGCCATTGTAACATTACTGTCTGGAGACAGTAAGACTGCTTGAGGGACATGTAATTAAGTAACCGTACATTCTTTCAAATTATCTTACTAACAGGACCGCAACGAGATGCACAAGCAGCGAGGGAGTTTATTTTGAAGATGTTTGTGGACCTGAATCCTGATAGTGACAAAATTATCTACTCTCACTTCACGTGTGCTACAGATACAGAGAATATACGGTTTGTCTTTGCTGCTGTCAAGGACACTATCCTACAATTAAACCTAAAGGAATATAACCTGGTCTAGTTTACTAACTGACTTGGTGGGGAAAAAAATAAGAGCAACTGTATTATCTGTGAAAATAATTTGCATAATGCTAATTTATTGCCATTCTGGACTCTGTGTGCTTCCACAGAGATTTAGTAAATATTATGATTTTATTTAACAAAAATGGGGCAAAAGATGCTGACACACCTTTGCAGCACTCGTCCACTTTTTAGGCAAAATTTTGTGATTTCATGTAAAATTTTCACTGTAAATTCTGATTTCAGTTCTCTGAAGGTAGGGTTTTTTGCTTCTGCAAGCATACCCCTTCCTTTTCCCCAAAGGAATACTTGAGGTACAATGTCCCTTTTCCTGTCATCTGTTCCTCTTGATGCTCAATGGTACACAGTAAAAATTGTCATGTTTTTGGCAAATACCAAGCTACCAATGGTATAATTATTTTTTTCTGATAGATGAAAAGTATTGGTACTGTGATTTCTAAATTAATGATATGTATAATTTACTCCTCAAATTTCAAACTAAGCAATTTGTCTTTATCTTAAGCTATAAAGATGGGAGCTCATAAAGCAATAGCTGATTGCTCATCTGTAAATGTTGCCACACTTGGATTCCCAAAAACATGGATAGATGTAGGTAAGAGTACAATATTGAGAATGTTGTGTACTTGTAAATCAGTATATGGGGTTCAATTTCTATTTATTATGTGCCATTCTATTGCTACTTACTAGACTTGTTTTACTGAAAGATGCCAAACAAAATATTATCTACACTACATTTGATGATTTTTGCAATCTTTGCTTGGGTCGTTCTCCTTAGAACTGTAGCTGGAGACATCATTGATGTACTTACTTTGCACCAGTGTAGTTCTTAAATGTTTCTTTTAAGTGAAAAATGTTTTAATATTGCCACTCATGGCGTTCTTAATATTTTTGAAGTTTTAGTGATAAAAATTGCTTTACTCAAAATGCCTAAAATCATGTGGCTCATATCACAGTAGTGACCGCACTTGAGCAGAAGATGAATGGTAAGCAAATAACATTGTAGTATTGACTCCTGGGTTCTTCTAAAAGCAGTTTCTTTGGACACATACCAAAACAGTGAGGGAAAAAATATGGTGCTCTTCCACATTGTTATATTTGCCATTAACTATGTATTATTCTTTGACATTGGCAGATCAGTGTCCATGACTAATTTTGTATCTTAACTTTTTTACACATATGTTAAAAGGTACTGTGATGATGTTTTGATTAAACTCTGACAGATCCTTAATTTTAAATCAGAATGATTTTCATTTGCCATAATGCCCTAGTAAATGAATGTGTGCCATTATTTTCATTCTTTTCAAATCTGAGTCTGAAGCTTTGGTGACTGTTTAAAGAACAGATATTTGAATGGACATGACTGTGTTCCTTTAACTTCCTAGTTTTCTGGATTTTTTGTTCTTTGAGATGTTAACATAGATTATTGATGGTTCAGGTAGCTAATTTAAAATTATCTGTACTGTCCATTGTCAAAGATGATGTGTCTTTGTGCATGGTTTCCTGCTTCAAAAGAGAAGCTTTTGTTTCTATGGAGCACCAAAGTTAATGGTCAGTGATTATCTCCCTCAATTCCTGCACCTCCATCAAACATGCATTTGTGCTTTCATAGATAAAGCTCTTATAATTTGTAAAACTTGGCTATAGGCATAGTGTAATTATAATCTTGTAATAATTGTGTGTGAATACGTATATATATTATATATATGTGCACACATGCGCTCACATCCATATTGGCTTTGTGATAATTTTGGCAGATTGAATGTGCTATATTGATAATATATATCTATGTAATTGTATTGTAAGTCTTATAGCTAATTCGCATTTTGAATAATGTTATTTACTTTTTTTTACGAGAAGCGAATGTAAATTTTTGCCATTTTTTTCTCAGTTAGGGTTTAAAGTATTTTCATTTTGAAAGTCAAGATAATTATCATAGTGTAGTAGTCTGATTAATATACATGCGTTTCTGATCAAAGAATTCCTTTTGATAAAATCTAAATCCATCCTTTCTCTCCTAGAAAGTTCTTGTACAAAGTTTAATCAATGACTCCGCCCATGAAGCAGTCAAAAAAAATTGACTTCTGTATCTTGTCACATCGTCATGTATAAAAGAAAACAACTTGCCATAAATCCTTAAATTAAGAAAGTGTTCTGGATCAAAGGTTGTATTTTGGGGAATGTCATATGCCAAATTCTTGTATCTATAGTGTTTCTGATGGAATTGGTCGTAGTTCACATTATACAGAATGTCTGTACTACCAGTAGATAGTTAAATTTGTGTTTTATGCCTTATGGCAGTGGAGTCAAGAACTTTGTGCCTCAGAATTGAAGCCTAAGACAAGAGATGGCTCCCCCCCCAAAACATATGTGTGCTGTGTTGGGTGTCAGAATTGAAAGTTAGATATCAGCTTTTACATTATTGGTAATGCACTGGAGGGACCAATGCAATGTCATTAATCCCTGTGAACGAAGAAAGACATTATATTGTCAATATGAAGTAAGCCAAGTCCACCAGCTACTTGCCATTTACCAATTCATGTCACTAAGTGCAAACAAATAAATGAAGTTAGGCATGCTGTATGTAAAGATGTAAGGATGACCAGTAGCTTGGTCAACTCTTGTAACATCTACATTTTTTGTAATCTAATAGAATGTACATAAAGTATGTTAATTTGGCCTACAAAAGCCCTGCCTTCATTTATTTTTTAAACTGCTCAGTCAATTAGTCTTTCAAGGATTTTAGTCCATCGGCACTTCCAGCGGAGAAATTGAAAGCTGTTAAAAAATTAAATATTTTAATTGAAAATCATGTATGGCATTATGGCTGCCAGATCAATTCTGCTCCAAATATTATAGAATTAAAGAGATCTAAATCATAGTAGAGTGAAATAGTGTGCGCCATGGGCAATTTCTTGTAGTGCCAGATTCTTTTAAATGTTCTGGTAGGACTTGTATATTTAATTCCTGTTAGATAATTTTAACATGCAATATTTTAAAAAATCATATTTGCTGTTTTTAAATTGCCACTTAAATGCATGTATTGTCATTGTTTGGGGAAGGGAAATAGTTTTTGGAAAAAACTAATGTTGTATATTAATGCCCCAAATGATCTTGCTGGTTACAAATATAGTATTTTTTGGCCATAATTTTGTACTGGTTTCATTTGATGTCTCCTGGTTGTATTTTTCTTCTTAACTGCTTTTCATGATACTGTACTTGGAATAAAATTTTATTCCACTGATTTTTGTCTTCACACAAAAAAACCTAATATTATCCAGTTTTTTTTTCAGCACGTGAGACTAATAATTGTCCTTTAGACACTCATGGGAGAAATTTGATCAATGTAGTAGCACAGAAAAGACTTGTCCCTTGTCATGGATTGTATGTTCAATAAAATGAATATTTGAATTTTTAGTGCTCCACATGTTCATTCTAATGTAAGTACTTAATGAACTATTGCCACAGTAATCGGCCCTTTCACTACCAAGTTTTCAATGAAACATATACATAATGTAAAAACAGATGTAGAAGCGAATTGCTCTTTCTGGTTTCCTTTCACAAAGCCATTTCATAGTTCAGAGCTTAAACATTGCAAAATAAAAACAGCCACGCTGCCAAGACTCTTTGTCTTGTACTAAGTAGAACAAATTACAAATTTCAATTGATCAAATAATTTATATCACTAATTGCCCACTGGTTGGCATATCAACTTTAATTGGTAAAAGGCATTGCCATGTAGAAATTCATAAAGAAACAGAAGCTCTCCACTTTAGCAGGTCATTTACAAAATATTTTTTAAGGCTTAAATAGATTCCTTTATCTGCTGACAATAGACCCTTGCATCTCAATGTATGTAACTTCTGTAAGTATTACAAGTTTGACTGATTTGTTTTAAATTGTTTGTTACTGTAGTTATTACTACACTAAGGATTGGTTAGCAAGTGCTGCATCTTACCCATTCGCCTGCTCCACTACCCCCTCACCTAATTTGCCTGCCACCTTATCCCCTCATCCATTCACCTGCCATTGTTAGCTGCTCACCCATTCATCTGCTACCCAACCCTCTCACCAACAGACCTGTACCTTCCTTCTCACACACTGATCACCTTACCCATTTTATGTACACATTTGCTGTTCTTCTGTAGCCTCTCAGAGGCTTATGGCAATTATTGTTTACTTACTAGACTTGGATAATTAGTGTCATAAAATGGGGTATGACAGATAAGTAATCATATAACTTTTTATCTGATCTGTGTCGGATATAACAATTGGAAAATTCTGTAATTCCCTTCATTGTGGATTTACAGTTATTATTATTCTTTCAGTTGCCTCATCCCTAAGAATAGAATTTCCACCCCCAAAAGATTTCCACCTCAATCCTCTTCTTCAAGAGGCTCCTTAAAATCTACCACTTTGGTCAAGCTTGTGATCATTTGACCTAATGGCTTCTTGTATAGCTGACTGTTATACATTGCTTTATGATGTTCCTGTTAAAGGACATCTTTCATTACATTGAAGATAGTTGTAGGGAAAAAGTTAGAATGCATTTCAAAAGCTTTAATAGCAGAGGACTTGAGAAACAGTAATGGGACGGGACAGTGTCAGTGTGAATTTATGAAAGTAAGTCATGCTTGACAAACCTATTGGAATTTATTTAAGGATATAACGACTGGAGTTGTTGAGGGCGAATCATTGGATGTGGTTTCCTTGCACATCCAGAAGGCTCTTGGTGAGATCTCAGATAAGAGCTTAACATGTAAAATTAAAGTGGATAGCTTTGGGATAGTGTACTGACTTGGATAGAGAACTGATTGGCAGACAGGAAGCAAAAAACAGGAGTAAACAGATCATTTTCTGAGTTGCAGCCAGTCACCCATAGAATACCTCAAGAATCAGTGTGTGGATCCCAGCTGTTCACAATATATGTTAATGAATTAGATGAGGGAACTAAATGTAGATGCCCAAATTTTCAGATGACACAAAGCTGGGTGGGAGGGTGAAGAGGATGCAAAGATGCTTCAGTGTGATTTGGACAAGTTGAGTGAGTGGGCAAATGCATGGCAGATGAAATATAATGTGGATAAATGTGAGTTAGTTTATTATCTGAAAGGCAATAAATTTGGAAAGGAGGAGATGCAACATAGGCCTGAGTGTCATTGTACACCAGTAACTGCAAGTTAGCTCACATGTGCAGTGGGCATTGAAGAAAACAAATAGTCTGTTGGCCTTCATAGTGAGAGGATTCAAGAATAGAAGCAGGAATAGCATGTACAATTGTACAGTGTCTTGGTGAGACCACACCTGAGGTACTGACTTCGTCTCCTTATCTGAGGAAGAATGCTCAAACTATTGAGAGTGTGCAATGACGATTGACCAGACTGATTCCTGGAATAGCAGGACTGATTTATAAACAGAGATTGGATTGGTTAGCACTATATTCACTTGAGTTCAGGGGAATGGGGAGAAATCTTTTAGAAACCTATAAAATTCTAATTGGGCTGGACAGGCAAATGCAGGAAGAATGTTCCCAATGATGGGGAGTCCAGAATCAGGCGGCATAGTTGAAGGATATGGGGTAAGCCATTTAGGACTGACATGAGTAGAAATTTCTTCACCTGGAGAATGGTGAGCTTGTGGAATTCTCTGCCACAGAAAATGGTTGATGCTAAAACAATAAATGTTGTCAAGAAGGAGGTGGATGTAGTTCTTCAAGCTAAAGGATGTGGAGAGAAAGCGGGAGTACAGAATTAGATGACCAACTATGATCACATTAAATGACAAGGGCCGAATAGCCTACTCCTCCTAGTTACTGTTTCTACGTATATAACTATTACTTGCTGTTCTCAGGAGACTAGGAGACAACTTAATATTAAGGAATTTAGAGGAACATGATTGTAGGTACACTTGATTAACATGAAAGTCATGAAGGCTTTCGTATGAAGATTTAGTCTATGAAATTTCATTTGTTATCAAAGGCACACTCCTGTTGGATACTCGGTGTAATACACTCGCAAATGCTAATGTAACCATATTGGAAGGAATAATTGCACCTAAGCTTGAAAAATATGTCCCAATAACCTTGTCCAAATGTTTTCAAAGATAATGCATTAGTGCAGATGGATACAATTATACATAATTATTACCAAACTTTAGTACATTAGCCATGATAGATACCTCAGGTTTTCAAGAAGAAAATGCACTAAAATGTTTACAGAATTTGAAATTACTACTCTCAATATAGTCAGCTGTTTTTTTTTGAAGATGTTCAGTAGGTCAGGTATGGAGAGGTCACAAATGTTGGAAATGATAGTTATGAACTGCCCAGTGGGATGTCACTGGGCTAAAATTTCAAATTTTAAAGATATTTACAAACAGAATGTTTCGGGCAGAGGTATACTGCTGGCCTATCTACCCACCCTTTTTGAATCATTGAATAGTTTCCTTATTGAGAAGCTGGGACAATGGACCTTTTATTTCCTCCAAAAAGAAATTCAGTCAATTCTTTCAAATTTGCCATGGCTTTCAATTATTAAAATGTGTTTAAATTGCATATATTTCTAACTCCCTTAATATTAAACTGACTCTAGTCTTCAAACCTAATAGAAATTTCCAAAGTCAAACAATTTTTATCTGTACAATATATTTTGAAGTAATGAAACCTGCTAAGAAAAGCTTCTTCATCCAGAGAGTGGTGGCTGTATGGAATGCTCTGCTCCAGAGGACAGTGGAGGCCCAGTCTCTGGATTCATTTAAGAAAGTGTTGGATAGAACTCTCAAGGATAGTGGAATCAAGGGTTATGGAGAGAAGGCAGGAACAGGATACTGATTAAGGATGATCAGCCATGATCATATTGAATGGTGGTGCAGGCTTGAAGGGCAGAATGGCCTACTCCTGCACCTATTGTCTATTGTTTCCATAGGAGTTTTGTGCAGCAATGAATAACACTGAGCCATGTTAAGGAGATATTAGATCAGATAATCAAAGCTTGCCCAAAGTGATATGTTTAAAGGATTGCCTTAGAAAAGAAGATTAAGGTAGAGAGGTGAATATGTTCTAGCGAGCCAGATTCAGGGCCTGGGGCTTGCACCTGACTTGGAACAATGGGAAGCAGTTTTTCTATCTATGTTTAGATGGATAAAAATGGAACCAGGTAAAATCAGCTCACCAAGTTGGACAATAGTGACAAGATATTGGAGAAGGATGGTATTTATCAACTGTATCAAATATTGCACATAGGCCAAGAGGACAAGGAACTTTGTCTTAGTCATATGAGGTGCTACTTGTGACATTGATAAAAGCTATTTCAGTACTCTAGCATGGGTGAAAACCTCATTCAAACATAGTGTTATTGGAAAGTTGAGGATATAACAATAATGTGTTCAATAATTTTGGATATGAAAAAACGATTGGAGATGAAACAATAATTTGCAAGGATAGTGGGGCCAAAGGTTTCGTTTTGAGGCAATGGGTGATGATGACAAAGTTAGAAGATGGATGGCACTTGATAAACTGAAACACTTTGCTACATTGGCTTACATGGATCAGGCAGGGAAATTTGGTCAAGCAGTATAGTGGGAGCAAGATCAAGTGAACAGCAGATCTCATGCCAAGCTGGGCTCAAGAGGATTTATGGACAAGTAGGAGTGAAACTAGACAAAGCTGAGAGTCAGAACCATGGTAGGCTGAACATTCATTGTTTGAACAGTGAGCTAATTAAATGGAGGGGCAATGCAGAGGATGCTGTTTATTTTGTCTTCGTGACAAGGATTCCCATGAGCTTCTTGGACTCATTGTAGGGATTGGCACAGAGGTGGCTTAAGAGACAGATTACAGTCAAGAAAAGGAGCTGGAGTAATGCTTGGAATTTTAATAGAGGAGAGCAGGATATGGTAGTCCTTTAAGGGATTGAATCAGGTCTGGCAGTTAATGGAGAAACTAGACGTCTATCATGGCCTTTCAAGTTTGTGTTGCTTGTAACTTAAGGGACAGAGATTAAGTCTACTGGGGAGAATGTGCAGGAAGAGAGAGGTAATGGTTTCAACGTAGACTGGCACATCAAATGTGGAGGTGAAAATGTGGCTGAGTAAAGATAGAGATCCGACTTCGGTGAGGTTTCCCTTTGTTCTCCTTTTTTTTAAAGCATATAAATTCCAAAGACTGACTTGTTTAAAACTCCAATTTGAGTTTGCTTTGTAGCCCACTCAATGCATTGTTTCAACATGGGTGGCACAGTGGCTCAGTGGTTAGCACTGCTGCCTCACAGTGCCAGGGACCCGGGTTCGATTCCAGTCTTTGGTGACTGTGTGGAGTTTGCACATTCTCCCCATGTGTGGGTTTCCTCCGGGTGCTCCATTTTCCTCCCACAATCCAAAGATGTGCAGGTCAGGTGAATTGGCGATGCTAAATTGTCCATAGTGTTATTAGTCAGCGGGAAATGGGTCTGGGTGGGTTACTGTTCGGAGGGTCGGTGTGGACTTGTTGGGCCGAAGGGCCTGTTTCCACTCTGTAGGGAATCTAATCTAATATGCTTATTCCAGAATCGATGCACAATGAGTCTTATTCTGGATTACTCAAAGAATGTATCTTTCAAAGATTTTTTGATGGACTTCTCTCTTGTATTATAGACTTTGGTTGACGCTCCAATTTATTGAAAATTTCTCTGACCTATTCCTGCCTGAGAGAATGTTTTCTGCATTAATACCAAGACTAGACTCTGCATGTTTTTGATTTAAACAAGCTGTAAACCATGCTGTTGTAAATAGCCAATAAATGTCTGCATTTATAAGTTATAATCCTGAAACATTCTCTCAGGTCCTAGCTATATGTGATCTGACAGCATCTGAAAAAGACTAATGATTAGCTAAGAATATTCACCTCTTAGATGACACATTTTTGATTAAAATGTAACTATCTTCTGGGCAGTGGTAGGGCAGTGGTAGTTTCCCTATCTCTGGGTCACATGTCCTATGTTCAAGTCCAACTTGCTCAAGAAGTATGTCAGAACATTTCTGAACAGGTTGATTAACAATTATCTGCAGATATCTTATGACACTGTTGTTTGCAATTTCCCAAGCTGAGATATTGTCAACCTCATTTGTATCCTTCACATGTTGCAATGCCATTTATAAATATTTTCAGCCCAGATGTTGGTATGAGGAAGTGGTAATCATAGATTTCAATTTAAATTTAGCTCAAAATGATTTGATGTGGTGGCATAAGTTCTCGAATTTTATACAAGGTGAGAATTTGTTCATCTGACCTTATTATTCACTAATGGCATTTTGGATTTGCAGCATCTTTTAGTAGCTAAGTGTTAGGTTTCCTTAGAATCAGTCAGGTTAGCCTTTAGACCTGAAGGATATGAATATACACTTACCCTGAAGCTATTATTCTGAAGCAGAGATGTTACTTGTTAATATTTCAGAGCTTCTAATTTAGAATGACATTTATTGCATAGCTGAGCCTACACGCAATACAACTTCTGTTTAATGCTGACATACACACAGTTTCAGAATTGAGTTATCAAATAATTCACCTCATTCAATTTCTTTTCGATTTGACAAGGTTCAACTTCCACTGGTCATAATGTTAACACTTCATCAGCAAAGTTGCAAATTTTTGATGTCTTGTCTAATTCCTGTCCAGGCATATGCTGTGCTACTTTTAAATATTACTGAGCCAACTCACCTGCTCTATTTAATATTTCCCTAAAATTTGAACAAAATAGTCCAAATATATAGCCTCTGAACACTGACTCACCAATTTTTGTAATTAATTTCAGTTGTCCTCGCACCTCATGCCCATGAAACTAATTCAAATGGACTGAATGCAGTTGATTCATTGGGTGTATCCCTAATTGCAAAACGTACAGATGGAATTCCTTTATCCCAATCCACTGGATATGCTTGACTCTAAGTCCTCAACATGGTTTTGATATCACTGTTCTATTGCTCCCTGCACGTTTGGAAGGTATGCAGTGGATTTGAATTGTTTTATTCTCAAGTTATTCATAACTTCCTTGAATAACTTTTTGATACAAAATTTGAATGTTGATCTGATTGTATTTCTGTGGGTAGTCCATATCCAGTGGAATAAAAAAGTACTCTTACAATCCTTTTAGTTGTGATACTCTGTAATGGAATAGCTTCTGGACATCTTGTAGATACATCCATTATGATCAACAAATACTGACTCCCACTTTTTGTTTTCAGTTGGGGACCTATGCAGTCAATTAAGACTCTTGGAAAAAGGCTCTTTAAATGCAAATAATGGTGCTGCTTTATCACAACCTGAGATTTTTCCAATTACCTGACACGTATGACATGTCTGGCAAAATTGAACCACTCCTCTATGCAAATAAAAATGTTTTTATAGTTTGACTTGAGCTTGCCTTACTCTCAAATGGAAATTCATGTGATACCTACAAGACAACCTTTCTACAACCCATGGGTAATGCAACTTGATGAACTTCTACCCATTTTTCATTCACCTGAACATGTGATGGTCTCCATTTCCTCATCAAGACTCCATTTTTAAGATTGTAACATTCTGTGATAAATTCATATTTTCTACGGTGTTCTTTTTTTGGTACAACTGCTTTAGTTTTTCATCTTGCTCTTGCAATTGAGTTAATTTCTCTAAACTTAAAAATATCAATTTTTTTCCTCCACCTCTTATTTATTTTCTCAACCGTGAACAAACATACAGGTAGTTCTATAACTTCATAATTGCATTCCAGTGAAACCTCACTTAATAGAAATAATGGGATTTATGGAAAACGTGGGGTTAGGGACAGACTGGCAAATAATATCACTCATCATCGCTCATAAAAATCACCCAAAAGACGAAAGCAAAGTATAGCACATTCAAAGTATAATGAAACCAAAGTAAATTTAACACAGTGCGTTGAAAAAAAAGTAAGAAAGTTGCTCTCTCTGCAATACCTCTCTCAGAATGCTGCGCAGTCAGCAGCTGACACTGACGCATGCGCAGAACAGCATGAAGACCAGCACCGAAGTCACATATGTGCAAAATGGCATAAAGACAAGTACCAACGTCGTGCATGCACGGAACGGTACAGAGGTTTCGGCGCATGTGCCAAACAAGGCACATGAACCTATCCCCACTGGAACCAACCTATTGCCAACGGATCTAAACGTTCTCAAAAATACTGTTCCCTAATTCTTCAATGGCGTTCTGGTCAAATCAAGCTGCCGAAACATGTGTTATCCCAGAACCACCTGCAGTTTCTGATAAATTGAACTTCAACTTCCCTCATCTGTACTCCTTGATTTCTGCTCCTGTTTTAACCTGTAGCTTTATGAACTTGTTACCACACAATCAGGAAAAATCCTAGGATGTACTTCCTGTAACACCTCAGATGTCTGACTTTTCACTGGCTTTTCAACCACAGTAATAATACTCCCATCTGTGATCCAGCTGTATTTTTACCGAGGATATACTATAATTTTGGAACTAAGATTTTCTCTATTACTCTGACAATAATTGGATATTTACTGGAATATCGAACCACATGTTACACAATGGAACACTACTCACTATGAATTCCACATATAACCACCTTTTCTGGTAATACATATTCCTTTCGAATTACATACCTCCTCATCTTAAACTGTCAAAGATTGACTTGCTCCTACCTTGCTTAAAATTTTAATTTCATTAGCTGCTGCTCTTGGCATACATGAGTAAACCGTACTCATGCAATTCTTTAAAGACATTTGACCATAAGACCATAAGACATAGGAGTGGAAGTAAGGCCATTCGGCCCATCGAGTCCACTCCGCCATTCAATCATGGCTGATGGGCATTTCAACTCCACTTACCCGCATTCTCCCTGTAGCCTTTAATTCCTCGAGACATCAAGAATCTCTCAATCTCTGCCTTGAAGACATTTAGCGTCCCGGCCTCCACTGCACTCTGCGGCAATGAATTCCACAGGCCCACCAGTCTCTGGCTGAAGAAATGTCTCCACATTTCTGTTCTGAATTGACCCTCTAATTTTAAGGCTGTGTCCACGGATCCTAGTCTCCTCACCTAACGGAAAAAATTTCCTACCGTCCACCCTTTCCAAGCCATGTATTATCTTGTAAGTTTCTATTAAGTCTCCCCTTAATCTTCTAAACTCCAATGAATACAATCCCAGGATCCTCAGCCATTCCTCATCTGTTAGACCAACCATTCCAGGGATCATCCGTGTGAATCTCCGCTGGACACGTTCCAGTGCCAGTATGTCCTTCCTGAGGTGTGGGGACGAAAACTGGACACAGTACTCCAAATGGGGCCGAACCAGATCTTTATAAAGTCTCAGTAGCCACAATGGTGCTTTTATATTCCAACCCTCTTGAGATAAGTGACAACATTGCATTCGCTTTCTTAATCACGGACTCAACCTGCATGTTTACCCTCAGAGAATCCTCGACTAGCATTCCCAGATTCCTTTGTACTTTGGCTTTACGAATTTTCTCACCGTTTAGAAAGTAGTCTATGCTTGTATTCTTTTTGCCAAAGTGCAAGACCTCGCATTTGCTCACGTTGAATTCCATCAGCCATTTCCTGGACCACTCTCCCAAACTGTCTAGATCCTTCTGCAGCCTTCCCACTTCCTCAGTACTACCTGCCTGTCCACCTAACTTCGTATCATCTGCAAACTTCGCTGGAATGTCCCCAGTCCCTTCATCCAGATCATTAATATATAATGTGAACAGCTGCGGCCCCAACACTGAACCCTGTGGGACACCGCTTGTCACTGGCTGCCATTCCGATAAAGAACCTTTTATCCCAACTCTCTGCCTTCTGTCAGACAGCCAATCCTCAATCCATCCCAGTAGCTCACCTTGAACACCATGGGCCCTCAACTTGCTCAGCAGCCTCCCGTGTGGCACCTTACCAAAGGCCTTTTGGAAGTCTAGATAGACCACATCCACTGGGTTTCCCTGGTCTAACCTACTTGTCACCTCTTCAAAGAATTAAAGAATTTGGCACTTTTTATTCTCAACCAACCCCCAATCATCTTTTTAGCTTCCACTGTGCTTTCCTTTACTACTTTAACAAAACATATTGGCTTATCCTGTTTTCCTACATCTGTCTTCCCAGTGCTTTAGCTAAACTAGCAATACTGCGACTTCATGTGGCCTACTTTATTAAGTGAAAACATCTGAGCTTGTCACTTCTCTTTCTCTCTCGTAGGCTTCCTTTTTAACCTTGGTAAACTATCTTTACTGTCTTTGCTGAGACCTCTCTTTCCTTTACCATCTGAGGATTTTTCTTTTCCCCAATTTCTATCCCTCAGAGATTGAAATGGATGTCAGTAGCCAAACTTAGATTTATGAACCAATTCCTAACCATCCATTTCTGCTGCTAATCTTGCTGTTTTATTTCCCTGCCCCTCTACATGAGTCCTTACTACTTCAAGAAGTGAATTTTTAACTCTTCTAAACATCTCTCTTAAAGCATCATAAGTTTGATCTATCTTCAATGCCTTTTTCACCTATCAAAATGTTATATTTGATCCTATTCAAACTCTGTGTATGTTTGACCGGTTTACCGCCTCAGATTCCTAATACATTGTCTGCTGACTTCTGATGCTCGCACATATGCCCTTAAGATGGCTTTTTTCACCTCATCATATTCTCTAGATACCTCCACTGATAGTGATGCAAACACCTCCCTATCTCTAACTACCAACTTTGTTTGGATCAATAATATCCACATGGTCACGGCCATTTCATTTGCTTAGCCACTTCCAATCGAACTTCGGCAATGCTTTGACATATTTAAACAGATCCTCACCAGGTCTTTGGTTACAATGGGATTGCTCTCCATCACTGTCCTCATCACTACACCCACCTTTCCCTTCTACCTCTGCCATTTTATGTTGACCTTGAGTTTTCACTTCAAACCCCCAAAATTCAAAAACATTCTTTCTTCCTGTCGTCTGGTAAGGTGTTCTTTTCCTTTTTTCCCCCTCTGCTACAGCTACTATCTCTTTCTGCTTTTCTTCCTTCAATTGAAATTCAAATTGTTTCACTTCCTTTTCTCTTTTCTGTTGCCTCCAATTTAAACTGCTTCATTTGCAACTGAATTTTAGCTATTTCCAAAGATTCTAATTACATTTCTGGCAATTGTAAATGACAAGCTATTCCAGTAATTACCTCCCCCTTTTGCACAAACAAAGGTAACCCCAACTCCAGCTTGTCTGCCAGTTCCAAAAGATTTGCCTTGCTCACTTTCTGTAAAATTTTCAAAGTGACTTCTTCCACCTGCAAGAAACTCTTAGTGAAAGAGCCATTATTACACAAGAGACTGCACCCTCTTAAAACCAACCAAATGCAACACCTTAAAAGAGAACACAAACATTCACCACTCATTACCTTTAGAATCCAATAATCCTAAACCCAATGTCAAATTAGAGATTTAGATCCTGACAAGAGCCGCCAATTTGTTGTGGAACAGATTAATCCCTGCGCCCCCCTCCCCTCCAATATAGATATAAAGAAGGTAGCCTAGACCCCACCTTTTCCTTATTTTTAAAGGCAGGTGTAAGGCAATGTGTTTGAGATGCAGTTTGGTCAAACTATCAGGCTTGAAGGAAAACAAGCCTGGTTCTTACACTATAGTTTAAAATATAAGCAAAAGAAAGAAGAATTGGAATAATTTAACACCATTGGAAAATTTAACTTTATCTACTAACCAGCAATTATTCCAATATAGTTATATTTCATAAACACACCCTTGGCAAAGGCAAATTCAGTAAAATAGATTGTCTCACATGCAATTCTCTAATCTAGGAAGAAAGAACAAGAGAGAAAGCTGAGAGAGAGTGCTCCAGCATTTTGCTGTAGCAGGGAGTGATGTATAGCAGCTTCCAACCCTAATAAGTACTGAAAGTTAAACTAAAATCCGGGTTTATGGGAGGTTGACTCCACCCATTCATGCTGCTTCTGTTGTTTCAACTTGGACTCATAGAGATAGATGTACAGCATGGAAACAGACCTTTCGGTACAAACTATCCGTGCCGACTCGATATCCCAACCCAATCTAGTCCCACCTGCCAGCACCCGGCCCAAACCCCTCCAAACCCTTCCTAGTCGTACAACTTTTTAAAAAAAAACTCCAAGGTCTCACAAGCTGTTTACTTTATTGGCTTGGAGCAGACCATTCTATCTCTGTCTCAACTTCCCTTCTTAAAAAAAAAAGTCAAAATATACCTCTTAAAGCTATTGTACCAACACAAACTATCTCCCTTTCCATTCAATTATTATAACCGTCGCTGAATCCCCAGAGCCTGGGGAGTTGCCATTGACCAGAAACTGAACAGGACTAACTAAATAAATGCTGTGCCAACAAGAGCAGTTCAGAGACTCAGGTTCTGCAGCAAGGACCTCACCTTCTGACTTCATAATGTCTGTCCACCATCTACAAAGCACAGGTCAGGTATGTGAAGGAATGCTATCCATTTGCCTAATGTTTGCAGCTCCAACAACACTGAAAAAACTTGACAACATCCAGGCAAAAACAGACTTTTTGATTGGCACCCTATTCATCACTTCAACCTTCACTCCTTTCGTAACCACCATACAGCGGCAGTATTTTGCACCATATATATAAGATGTATTGCAGTCCCTCACTAAGGCTCCTCCAAAAGTTCTTTCCAAACCCATTATCTTTACCATCTAGTAGATGAAGGGAAGACTGCTACCTGCAGGTTTGCTCCAAGTCATGGAGTCATAGATATATACAGCACGGAAACAGACCCTTCAGTCCAACCTGTCCACGCCGACCAGATATCCCAACCCAATCTAGTCCCACCTGCCAGCACCTGACCCGTATCCCTCCAAACCCTTCCTATCCATTTACCCATCCAAATGCCTCTTCAATGTTGCAATTGCACCAGCCTCCACCACATCCTCTGGCAGCTCATTCCATACACATACCACCGCCTGCGTGAAAAAGTTGCCTCTTAGGTCTCTTTTATATCTTTCCCCTCTCACCCTAAACCTCTGCCCTCTAGTGCTGGACTCCCCGACCCCCCGGAAAAGACTTTGTCTATTTATCCTAGCCATGCCCCTCATAATTTTGTAAACCTCTATAAAGTCACCCCTCAGCCTCCGCTCCAGGGAAAACAGCCCCAGCCTGTTCAGCCTCTCCCTATAGCTCAAATCCTCCAACTCTGGCAACACCCTTGTAAGTCTTTTCTGAACCCTTTCAAGTTTCGCAACATCTTTCCGATAGGAAGGAGACCAGAATTGCACGCAATATTCCAACAGTGGCCTAACCAATGTCCTGTACAGCCGGAACAAGACCTCCCAACTCCTGTACTCAATACTCTGACCAATAAAGGAAAGCATACCAAACGCCGCCTTCACTATCCTATCTACCTATAGCTCCACTTTCAAGGAATTATGAACCTGCACTCCAAGGTCTCTTTGTTCAGCAACACTCCCTTGGACCTTACCATTAAGTGTATAAGTCCTGCTAAGATTTTATTTCCTAAGATGCAGCACCTCACATTTATCTGAATTAAACTCCATCTGCCACTTCTCAGCCCATTGGCCCATCTGGTCAGGATCCTGTTGTAATCTGAGGTAACCCTCTTTGTTGACCACTACACCTCCAATTTTGGTGTCATCTGCAAACTTACTAACTGTACCTCTCATGCTCCCATCCAAATCATTTATGTAAATGACAAAAAGTAGAGGACCCAGCACCGATCCTTGTGGCATTCCACTGGTCACAGGCCTCCAGTCTAAAAAACACCCTCCACCAGCACCCTCTGTCTTCTACCTTTGAGCCAGTTCTGTATCCAAATGACTACTTCTCCCTTTATTCCATGAGACCTAACCTTGCTGATCAGTCTCCCATGGGGAACCTTGTCGAACGCCTTACTGAAGTCCATATAGATCACATCTACTGCTCTGCCCTCATCAATCTTCTTTGTTACTACTTCAAAAAACTCAATCAAGTTTGTGAGACATGATTTCCCACGCACAAAGCCATGTTGACTATCCCTAATCATTCCTTGCCTTTCCAAATACATGTACATCCTGTCCCTCAGGATTCCCTCCAACAACTTACCCTCCACCGAGGTCAGGCTCCCCAGTCTATAGTTTCCTGGTTTGTCTTTACCCGCCCTTCTTAAACAGTGGCACCACGTTTGCCAACTTCCAGTCTTCCGGCACCTCACCTGTGACTATTGATGATACAAATATCTCAGCAAGAGGCCCAGCAATCACTTCTCTAGCTTCCCACAGAGTTCTCGGGTACACCTGATCAGGTCCTGGGGATTTATCCACCTTTAACCATTTCAAGACATCCAGCACTTCCTCCTCTGTAATCTTGACATTTTGCAAGATATCGCCATCTATTTCCCTACAGTCTATATCTTCCATGTCCTTTTCCACAGTAAATACTGATGCAAAATATTCATTTAGTATCTCCCCCATTTTCTGTGGCTCCACACGAAGGCCGTCTTGCTGATCTTTGAGGGGCCCTATTGTCTCCCTAGTTACCCTTTTGTCCTTAATATGTAAAAACCTGTTGGATTCTCCTTAATTCTATTTGCCAACACAATCTCATGTCCCCTTTTTGCCCTCCTGATTTCCCTCTTAAGTATACTCCTACTTCCTTTATACTCTTCGAAGGATTCACTCAATCTATCCTGTCTATATCTGATATATGCTTCCTTCTTTTTCTTAACCACACCCTCAATTTCTTTAGTCATCCAGCATTCCCTATACCTACCAACCTTCCCTTTCACCCTGACAGGAATATATTTTCTCTGGATTCTCGTTATCTCATTTCTGAAGGCTTCCCATTTTCCAGCCGGCCCTTTTACCTGTGAACGTCTGCCTCAAATCAGCTTTCGAAAGTTCTTGCCTAATACTGTCAAAATTGGCCTTTCTCCAATTTAGAACTTCAACTTTCAGATCTGGTCTATCCTTTTCCATCACGATTTTAAATCTATTAGAATTATGGTCGCTGGCCCCAAAGTGCTCCCCCACTGACACCTCAGTCACCTGCCCAGCCTTACTTTCCAGGAGTCGGTCAAGTTTTGCACCTTCTCTAGTCGGTATATCCACATACTGAATCAGAAAATTGTCTTGTACTCACTCAACAAATTCCTCTCCACCTAAACCTCTAACACTATGGCAATCCCAGTCGATGTTTTGAAAGTTAAAATCCCCTACCATAACCACCCTATTATTCTTACAGATAGCTGAGATCTCCTTACAAGTTTGTTTCTCAATTTCCCTCTGACTATTAGGGGGCCTGTAATACAATCCTAATAAGGAGATCATCCCTTTCTTGTTTCTCAGTTCCACCCAAATATCTTCGCTGGAAGTATTTTTGGGAATATCCTCCCTCAGCACAGCTGTAATGCTATCCCTTATCAAAAATGCCACTCCCCCTCTTCTCACATGTCATCTTGGCTTGGAAGTATATTGCAGTTGCTTTTCAGTAACGCTGCATCAAAATCCTAGAACTCCCTTCTTAATGGCACTGAGAGTATCTCCGTCCCCCACAGACTGCAGCAGTTTAAGAAGGCAGCTCATCACCAGCTTCTCAAGAGCCATTAAATGAGCGACAAATGTTAATTAATTAGCAATGACAATATCCCAGGAATGAAAAAAGTTATAAACTAGTGATCTCAGCTTGAAATATTAATCTGGCCTCACTAATTTGTGAATCTGAAATTGGTGAGAAAGTCAGAGAATTTGACGTCTTGGTGAAACATAATAATGCTTTACTTAAATATTCTAAGCATACAGCAAGCAGTTTTCTATATGCCCATTTCTAGGATGTTTACTTATTTGTCTTGTTTTACCTCAGGATGTCCAAAGTGCTTCCTAGTCAATAAGATATCTTTCACTGTAAGCAGGGTTGCCAGGTAGGACACGTAAGACCCAAACTTCAAGAAACAAGTAGATTTTAGGTAAATATCCAAATAAGCTATTTCTGATGATGCTGGTTGGTAGCACTGATATCAGGAGGCAATTGCTGCTCCAAGTGCAAATCTCATTAAGCTAATGCAAATGGTTCCTTCCAATATACATCATCAATATGGTACTTCTATATCAAAAAGCTCATTTGCAATGCTGTTTCTTGCAATGATTTCTATTGATACAATAAATACATATTGCAATTTTTGGACTTGTCATTGACTTTTCAGTGCTTGATCTGAATCCAAATTTAAGCTTTAATCCAAATTTAAGCCTTAATCCAAATTCTGAAGCTGATTCTCTATATTCGAAATTACTGATCTTAAAAGTGGATCATTGTCTAAAAGTAATCCCATTAGCTGTTCTTTAGACATTTTTATAACCCTAAAGGAGGATCAAGAGGAGTTCTATAGGAGTGAGTCATGTATCCCTGCACTGTAAGAAGACTCATTCGATCTGTAACAATCCAGATAGGCGAAGGCAGACAGTGCCGTGTTATTGGATATGTCTGAGGAGCGAAGTACTTACAAGTATCAGGAAGGCAGCATCACAACTTTGTTTTGCCAGAACTTGCTATCTTTCGCTGCCAGACGTTTAAACCTTCTCTATAGATGGGAATAGCTCAACCATCATCCACTTCCTTCTATCTCTCACTAACTAATCCCCATCCCCAGCCAAACCTAATTTCCTTTTGTGTCTTTCCCCATAGTTTTCTTTTTAATCAACCTGTTCAGAAGTGTTTTGTTTATGACATTGCTAATTTATAATTTTTTCATCCATGGGATGTTGGCATTGCTAATTACGCTAGTATTTATTGCTTATTTAATTACTCTTGAGTTGTTGTTAGTGAGCTGGCTTCTTAAACTGCTGCAGTCTGTGGGGATAGGGTTCCTCACAGTACTGTTCTTGGTGGCCTCCTTTTATGCCACATCAAAACATTTGCATCCTGGATCTGAAAATACGGAAGAAAAAGATATAGATAGTGGAAAAAACTTCTATATAGAAACCAAACAGAAACAGAAATGGACTAGCCATAAAAATACTGTGGATACAAGGACAGGTCTGGAGCCAGGAACCTTGCAATGAGTAACTCACCTCCTCACTGTCCTCCATTTTCAAGGCACAAGTTAGGAGTGTGACGTATCCTGCCCATCTGCCAGGATAACTGCAGTTCTGACAACATTCAAAGAATTTGACACTATTCAGGGGAAAGCAAGTCACTTGACTGGCTTCCATGCAGTCCCTTAATATTGATATACCTTGATAGCAATGTGTACCATCTAAAACGCACACACTAAAGCTTCTTCAAAAGCACCTTACAAACTTGCAACCATTACCATCTAGAAGAACTGGGGCAACAGATCCATGCGAGCATCATCTACCAGTTGCTGTCCAAGCCATTCATTAGCTTGGCTTGGAAATAAATCATTTGTTCACCGTCACTAAATTTCCTGACAGCAACACCAAGCAGTATCTGTACCAAATGGACTGCAGTAGTTCAAGAAAGTAGCACGACATCACGATCTCCATTAATTAGGAATGGACAATAAATGTAGGCCTAACTAGTGACACCCACGTCAAATGAATGAGATGTTCAAAAAATGGCCAAGATGGACTGAAAGGGACAAAACATTTGATTTTAGTCGGACAGCAGAAACCAGAAAATGGTGTCGTTTAGAAATGTGCAGGTTGCCATTCGCTTTTGGAATGTTGGCGTCACTGGCTGCATTCAAGCCTAGTCTCTAGTTTTCCCTGAGAAAGTGGTAGTGAGCTGCCTCCTTGAATTATTGCAATTAATGTGCTGGGTTAGAGATACAATCCTGTAAGGGAGAGAATTCCAGTATTTTGATGCAATGACATGAAAAAACAGCAATATATTTCCAAGTTTGTTTGGTGAGTGGCTTGGTGGGGAACATGCAGGTAGTATATGACTATTTTTTTCATGGATTTCTGCTTTAACATTCTATAGAGAAATGCAGCACTTGCTTAAAGCAGAACAACCTTAAGAGTTTTTATAAATTCGGGTCCTTTAAGTCCTTAAAATTAACTCAGGATTAAGTGGGGTAACTGCTGCGGGTTTGCTAAGACACACTCAAAATTGTTTTCTGCCACTTTAGGTCAATGGGTGACCAACAATGGACGGATTTTTCAATACTAGAAGTCACTTTACTCTCATTCTGGATATGAAATGGACTAGTTGCACTTCAGTGAAACATGAAGTATTTTATACATACCCAGGCGTGAAGATTAGACTAGTTGGTTTGTGTTTCATTGACCTGACTGACCTCCTATAGGTGCACTTTGGTTTTAAATTGACACATGTAATCCTTTACAAAATGAAATACTGTGGATGATGGAAAATTTGAAATAAAAACAAAGAATGTTAAGTGGCTTATGTGACTCAGTAACAGATTTATTCTATTAATAGTCCTGGGAAGTTCCTTGAAATGCTTTACCATTTTAAGAGTACTTATTTATGCATGTTCAAGTTTCTGTTTATCTGTCATACTCCATGCATCACACATGATAAATACGTAGCTAACTCATCAGGGAATGGTACAAACCTTTGCTAACATCTGACCACTTCCCTTTTGTTTTAATCATTCATGGGATTGGGCTGCTGCTGCCTATTCCGAATTGCTGAGGGGTCAGTCAAGTGTGAACCACACTGCTGTTGGTGTGGAGTGACATGTAGGCCAGACCAGGTAAGGATGGCAGTTTCCTTCGTAAAGGACATTGGTGAACTAGATAGGTTTTTCCAGCAATTGATTTGTGGTCACCATTAGACACTTAATTCCAGATCTTTACTGAATTCTAATTCCACCATTTGCAGTGGTGGAATTTGAACCCAGTTCCCCAGAACGTGACCTGCATCTCTGAGTTAGCAGTCCAGTGATAATACTACCTGGCCAGTAGTTTCTTACTGTCTGAGGAAGGTTGAAAAGGTAACAGATAAAATTGTCCTATTTTGTTTCGAGATTTGATAAATTGAATTTGAACTTTGAATACTCAAGTGAGTTCGGATTCAGAGATGGCCGTTTCATAATCCAGTGTATCAAGAAGGCAGCTAGAGACAATGCTCATTGTGACCTGGACCCTAACAATATAAAGTAATAGCAGAACCAACATCCCTTGCAGACATTGATCATAATACAACCAGATTTACTATTATCGACTATGTACTGATTGTAATCAAGATGCATCACTTTAAAAGAATGAAAATAAATTAAGAGAAGAACTAAGCAAAAGGATGCTCAACATAACCAGTGGAAAGTTAATGGTTAATAGAATAATGTTGAATGAGTAGCATGCAAACATCCAAAAGCTGAAAAAACTGGTCTGTCAAGTCTACCTAATCAGTAATTACATGGTGTTATTACTCTCCCCAGCATTGAATGTAACCTCCTGAGAGAGGCAAAAAAAAACTACACCCAGTGATTCAAAGCCAGCTTGAAGAGATGAGAGTGTATATGAGTTCCAATCCCTAGTGCCACCAATCTTTTATGTAGTACAGTCTCAAGATTAAATATATAGGAACAAATTACTGCAGATGCTGGAATCTGTATTGAAAACATATGCTGGAGATCATAACCGGTCGGAGAACATCCATGGAGATAGAGCAAGCTAATGTTTTGAGTCTAGATGACTTCATCAGAGCTGAAATAAAGTGCAAAGTGGACATTTATGCTACAGTTTTGGGGTGGCAGGCATTATTGGTTGTTGTAGGTGTAGGGTAGTTTTACTCACCAAACTCAGATTACACTAGCGTAACCCTAATTAAATTAACAACTAGATTACTCGTGAATTACTGGAAAAATGTTAAATCCTACAAGAGGAAATAAAAGGGATTTATAGGGATGAATATTCAAATTTGCACAATGTAGAGGAACAAATAGTCAAAAAAATCTTTCAGTACTGTAATAATAAAAGATTAATCATTGGTAAAAGTAATAAAATATGCAAAACTGACTTTAAACTGAGAGTGAGTACAAAATAGAACATACTTTTAATAACTACTTCCATTACCAGAACCAGCATGAACAACATGCACTCCAGTAACAGTTAATCACTAAGGAGAACGTAATTGCACACAGCTATGAAAAAGCAATGCACTATTTGGCTCAACCTGTCTATGTAAGCGTTGACTCTCCACGTGAATCAATTGTTTTGAACACTCTTCTCCTAGTCCTTCCTCCAATTTTCTGCTTTGATACAAACAAAATACAAGTTGCCAACAAACTGGAAGGACTTAGAATAAATAATTCCCCAGCTGTTTATTGGAATTATCTTGTTGAGAGAGGAGCAGAGAATTGACAGTCATTATGCCAGAGTCACTAGGCACTGAAGTCAATGTGTTGATACTCCCCTTCTGCGTGGCACCCTATCCATTCCCTTCACCATTAATGAACAGCGGTAGTAGCGTGTACTATCTACAAGATACACTGTGGTATTCAGAAAGCTTCTGTGACAGCACTTTCCAAACCCAACCTGCTACCACCTAGAAAGAGAATGCTAGTAGATACATGAAAATATCATCAATGCAAGTTCTTCTCAAAGCCACGTGACATCCTGACTTGGAAATAAATCACCGTGCCTTCATTGTCACTGGGTCAAAATCCTGGAAGACGCTACGAGTACTTTCAATGTATCTGTACCATATGAACTGCAGCAGTTCAAGAAAGTAGCTAACCACCACCTTCTCCAAGGAAATTAAGGATGGACAATAAACGTTCCAGATTGGAGAGCTTAAAGTATTTATATCATTAATAGTTATTTACCAATATAGAGTTGAGTACTGCTGAAAAAAGACACGTTGGAAAATTTTGAAATGACCTAATCGATTACTCGGTCCAATTAGAGATGGGCAATAAAGGTTGGCCCAGCCAGCAATGCGCACATCCCATGAATGAATAAAAGAAACAGCCAGACTTTGTTTAAATTTTAAACTAGGTAGCTTAACTGATTAGTCAGGGTGTTGCTATAGAAATAAACCAACAAATGGCTGTCACCTCTTTTGTTGACTTGAAACAGGTGCAGTGGTGTATGTTTTCTTTCTGGCTGTAAAAAAAATGGAGCCTTTATGTTAATAACTTTAACTTCTAGTACAGACTTAGGTTTAAAAACTTAATGCACATTATCCAATTTATAGATGCTATCAAATTAGTATAGATGATGAATTTGAAGGAGTAAATTTAGAAATTACAAAATGAATTGCAGTATACACACACACACACACACACACACACACACACACACACGATAAAAAGGACAGTAGGACTCCAATGCATGAAGTTCTGCAAATAGGAAGGGAAGAAAACTCACCACGTATAATGTTAATAGGGTTAGAAAAAGCTGAAGATAAATATGAAGAATAATCTTTTCAAATCTCATGCTTAACATGTAATAAGTGGCCATGTTACAAATCAACAAAGTTAACATGGTTTTGGTTAAAGGTTATCGACTTAAAATGTTGACTTTTTCTCTAAATGTGCTGCCTGCCCGAGTGTTTCCAGAATTTTCTGTTTTCATTAAAGCTCATTGAATTTTGAAGTAAATGGCAAAACAGTTCTTGTACAGTAAAATGTAATTCTGAAGCAAACACTAGAAGTGCAGGTCTGGCAGCATCTGAGAAGAAAATCAAATTTGCATTTGAGCTTCTTGATGATTCATAACTCAATTATAAATTCAGATTAACTGCACAGTGCTCAGATCTGACCATGTCTTCAGAACTATGTCCATTCTGAATATTGACAAACAAGAGACATTTAAGTGCGATTACAAACACAGATATGACCCTGGTGTAAAGAGTTATGGTTTGAGCAATTACAAGAAAAATGTGGCACTCAGCCTGAAATTGTAATGTCTTCAAGGTGATCTTATGTCAGGAAACAAAGTAGTTAAAGATATGCAAAAATTAAACTGAAGTTTCCATGTGTTTCAAAAAGTCAGGGAAAAATCCATGAGTTCAATGTGAAGGGACAAAATTTAGGACAGCCATTGGAAAGTCCCAACTGTTGTGATATCAGGTTCAAATTAGTAATCTAGAATAAAATAATTATTTCAGGGTGTCCAATTTCAAAGAAATGAGAACAGATCTGATCCAATTAAGTGAACTAAGAGATGAAAGGCAGAAATATAACAGAACAATGAACTGTCATTAAAATATTAGATAATGGGTACAATCGAAGTACAACTCCAAACAGCAAACAAACCAGAGTTTGCTAGATGACAAAATAAATAGAAAATGAAATGGAAAGTAAATGCCTGTACCAGAGTGGTATGACCGGAGAACCAAGCTGAATATAGAAGTGGAAAAAGAAACGGGAAGCAAGCATATGTCGGACATAACTAATACAGTGTGGAATCTGAGTCCTTTATAGGACTATAGTAATAGTGGGAAGATTAGATTACGTTACTTATAGTGTGGAAACAGGCCCTTTGGCCCAACAAGTCCACACCGAAGCGCAATCCACCCATTCCCCTATGTTTACCCCTTTACCTAACACTACAGGCAATTTACTCTGGCCAATTCACCTAATCTGCACATCTTTGTGACTGTGGGAGGAAACCAGAGCACCCAGAGGAAACCCACGCAGACACGGGGAGAATGTGCAAAGTCAGTCGCCTGAGTCGGGAACTGAACCCGGGTCTCTAGCACTGTGAGGCAGCAGTGCTGACCACTGTGCCACCATGCCGCCCACAAATGGAAATGGAAGAATGGCCTGAATAGAGCAGAGTAATTTGGTTGATTGGCTTATCTCTGTTCATACTCCACGATCTTATAAATAGGAAATGTATGCATGAAAGAGAGAGCATGACTGAGGTGCTAAATGAGTTCTTTCCTTTTGCCTTTACCAAGGAAGATGATGGTTCCAAAATCATAAGTAAGAGTTTGGTAATTGAGATACTAGATATGCTAAAGACTGAAAAAGAAGACAGGACAGATTGGATGCATTTGAGGATACTGAGGAAAATATGATCTTAAATTTCAGAGGCTTCCAATTCTCCTTAGATACAGTGACAGCTAGAGGACTGGAGAGAATTGCAAATGTTATACTCTTCAAAATTGTGAAATGATATATTTTGAGAAGAGAATTGAGGGAAAGAAATATAAAATAAAGGATCCAATTCTAAAGAGAATGTAATAGCAGAGCGCTTTTGGTGTGTATGAGAAGACTGAAAAATCCATTCTGTATCCTGGATTTTTAACCAGTGTCAAACAGTTCGAAAGCATGGGTTTGTCCCGTTCTTAGCACCGTACATAGAAAAGATGTAAAGACATTAGAAAGAATACAGAAATGATTTACAAGCATGATTGCAGGAAGTGCTGTTCTCCTTCAAGAAAATTGGAACGAAATTTGATAGATCTTTGCAGAGGTGCTCAAAACTTGAGGGTCTGGAAGAGTAGGTGGGGAGAAATATCCCATTAGTCAAATAATTGAGAAGCAGAACAATTATTTCTGTATTCAAACTGGATGGCAAAAAAATGCACAGGATTTTAAAAATCTTTTTTTTAAATTTGGCAACCATTTTGGATCTGGAATGCATTTCCTGAAAATGGGCTAGAGAGAGCTTCAATCTTTGGCTTGCAAGAAGCCATTGAATAATGCCCTGAAGAGCAAAAAAAAAATTCAGTGCTGCAGAGAAAAGAGAGGTGAGTGGCATTGAGTAAGTTGTAGTTGCCATGACCTGGTATGAATATGATGGAGTAAGTGATTTCCTTCCACGCTGTATCCATTTTATAATTCTATGAATTTTTTATTCACAATAATGTGCTTATGTTCTGCAAGATACAGGAGTAGAGGCAAATAAACCATATAAATAATTGAAGAATTACATGCCATAAGAGGCAAAAAACTTTTAATTGCTCTTTTAAAATTGCTTTCCTTCTGATTCTGAGATTGTTTCAATTTACAGAAATTAATTATGCCACAACTTAAATTATAAAATTATTAATATTTTGTTTTTTCTCATCAGAATACATTTGCAACTTGCAGTCAGTTATGTTTTCAATAAAACTACGTAAGGTACATTCAGAAAAATAAACTTTTCAAATATTGTAAATGGACAACATTGGCAAAGAGTTGGAAAAGTTTGAGATGATCGAATGAAATGCTACTGACAGGTTGGGAGGCACAGGAACTGAAGGAATAGTGTGCTTTTGTCACAGTAGAAATCTGATTAAGGATTCAAAAACAGAATTCGAAAAAAGAAGTGCCTGGTTTGGGAAGGGACATATAATTACTTTAGACAGGAAAGTGAGCTCGGAGATGGGAATGCTAGTTTTCGAGCATGTTGGGATCAAGGAGAGGAATGTTGACAGCAGAACTTCGCTGAAAGTTAATATGGAATCTGAATAGGGGTGTTACTTGGTCAGAGTTTGGTGTGAATAGATTGAGGGAGCAAAGCTAGTATTTATTTCTTTATTGTGTCATGGAATGCAAACATCACTGGTGTGGTCAGCACTTAGTCATCCCTAATTGTCCTTAAACTGAATGGTTAGAGAGGGTATTTTGGAGGGAAATTGCAAGTTAACCACAATACTGTGCATTTGGAGTCACACATTAGGATGCCAGATTTCATGCTCTCAAGGGCATTAATGAAGCAAATGGGATTTTGTGACTGGTGATTACTTTTTTTAAATCCCAGATTTATCTAATGATATTTATCTAATTTACGAGATTAATTCCAGATGTACCGAATTGTAGGGCTGCACAGTGGCTCATGGTTAGCACTGCTGCCTCACAGTGCATAGGACCTGGGTTGAATTCCAGCTTTGGGTGACTATCTGAGTTTGCATGTTCTCCCCATGTCTGCATGGGGTTTTCTCCAGGTGCTCCAGTTTCCACCTAAAGTACAGCAATATGTAGGTCAGGTGGATTGGCCATGCTAAATTGCCCTGTACTGTCTAGAGGTGTGTGGGTTAGGTGGTTTAACAATGTTGTGGTTGCAAGGTTGGGCTGGACGCTTGCTCTTTGGAGAAACGTTGAGAATTCTTGCACACTGTAGGGATTCTATGATTCCATTTAAATTGTACTAGCTGCGTGGGTGGAGTATAGACCTAAATCCCCAGAGCATTAACCTGGGATACTAGTCCTGTGACATTACCACTTATACCATCCTATCTCCCCATTGAGCAACATGATGTTGGAGAGGATGTGTGAAGGGAGATAAGAAAGAAAGTAGAGAAACTGATATGTTAACATTGGCGCTGGGACATTACTGTATGTTTAGACAAGTTGGTTGGTGCAAGACAGATTTATGACATAGTGTTACAGAGGCAACTAATATTGGATTGTCTAATAAGTGACCAATAAATCTCATCTTTCTCTAGCTCTAAGAGTCATATTAGATGTAACTCTGTTACACTTTCCACAGATAACTGCTGAATTTCTCTGGCACTTTTTTTTATTTCAAAGATTTGCCTTAGAAAAGCTGAGGGTTAAATTTCCATAAAGACCTTGGAATTGCGAACAGTTTTAGCAGAGGAGCATATGACCCCAGATTACTATAGGATTCAGCCAGATCTGGCTAGAAACATTCAAAATGCATTCTTGTTACTCGCTATCTCCCCTTTCATCTTCTCTTTCGATTGTTTATATTGTATTTCCAATGTCAATGAAGGGATAAATCTGCCGGTTACTTTACGAAATATGTCACGGGAAAATATGCGCAATGAATAATGCACTTTTATTTTATCTTTATCTCCTGATAAGAGCGTAATTTATTGTCTCATTTATAACGCTTTATTTCTTCCGATTTGGAAGAATTTCAGGGCTTTTCCTAACATCGGTACGCCTCCACACATCAGGAGAAGGTCAACAGGAAAAGATCTGTCACGTTAAGCACGAACTGTTTATGCTAAACTGACAAATCTGTAGTTCATATAAGGGTTGGCATTAGTGCTTCACCGAAGGGGGGGCGCTGGAAGAAATTGAAGCTGCACAATAGTGTTATTTCATACTGTTTTTTTTCCGGCTCTTAAATAGAATGTACCTTTTGTTTTGTCTTTTGCCATTTTGCAATTACCCGTTTAGGGTAACAACACGACTTTTTTTTTGTACATTCTGGTGTGTCTGGGTCGTTCTTTCAATTTAATTGTCATCCAACATCCTATGCAGTCTTAGGGGGAGCTCTCATGCGCAAAGCAAAGAATCGCTGACCTCATTCCTCCCGGAACGTGCCAGCAACCAGATCCAGAATGTTTAAATCATAATTGTCTGTTAGACATTTTCCATACAACAGTTCTTCAAAATCTTATGTTTAATAAAATTACACTAAAAATGCTGCGATTGTTTAAGAATTAACCATTTTTCAGTTTTTACGGATTAATAATGTTACTGATCTCATTCCTGAGGCAGAGTTTCGATGTCGCGAGCGCCTCCTGTTGGAGGCAAAATGGCAACAAGAAACAGCTACATTGCAGATGGCGACTTCGTTCACCCTTCGGTTTCGGGATTTCAGCTTGTTCGCAAACTGGCTACCAAGCTTCCTTTTAAACTAACGCCAACTGCAAAAGAGATGGTGACTTGTGTTCATTTTAATATCTGATTCAAGAAGAAAAAGCCATCTACACTAATTTAGCAAAAATAAATGGAATCGGTTTAATTTGAGCTTTCAAAGGTTGGAAAACGGATTGTCTAACAGACGTACAGCACTCGGAAGAGAAAATGCCATTTGTCATGTAAACTTCACATTACCTAGAGCCTCCTGAGCGAAGTGAAATTATTTTTGGCTTATTTTAAAAAGTGACATAAATTCAGAAACTCCACTGAATATCGGTTTCTTTTGACAGCCTACACATTTCATAAAAATAGAAGTACCGGTTGACGTGATAATTTGCAATAGTGGGAACTTTGAAAATTAGTGGATATTCACGAGACCCTGTCAGAAAAAAAGAACACGACCCCATATATTTCCCAGAGATCGAATTTATTATGTTTAGAATTAAACGCAAGATAAACAACAAAATGCTGGAAAAGCTCAACAGGTCTGACCGCATCTGTGGAGAGAAATCAGATTTAATGTGCGGGTCGAGTGACCCTTAGAAATCCTAAGTTTTTTTTCTAGTGCGGGAGCACTGGCAAAAAAAATGTTTAATCATGAAACGCACAAATGAGATATGCATCAAATAGATTATTGGAAACCGATGAAGACACCAGAGTAAATAAATACGGAAAATACTAAAATTAGTGAGATGTGTGGTGCATCATTCCTTCATAATTAAAATCTAGTTAAGTCTTTAGTTAAAGTTGCGCTTCTGAAATTCGTGGACGTATGTTTATTATTTATATTCAGAAGGTATCTTAGAATCTTTACATTTTCCAATCATATTCACCTGTACATCAGGTTCTCACCACGTTTCTCTCCGTGATAGTAGTGACAATCCTTATTTTTGCTCAACAACATCTTGTTATTAAAAATGTTATCTCCGTTTTTAAATTTCTCCCCGGTCTTATCCTCGTTGATCTTTGAAACCTTCTCCATCCCCATAGTTCTCAGATATCTTCACTCATTCAAGATTCTTGAGCATTCGCTGCCACATGGCCAGCGATTTAGCTTCAGAGATCCCAGGCTCTGAAATCCCCTGCTCAGAACTTTGTTTCTTCTAGCTTGTTTTGCCCGTTAAGATGAGTCTTCAAACCTGCCTCTGTGACTAAACACCTGACCTAAAGATCAAGATTTATGGGTCACAAACGTAGAGGAGCTGATCTTATTGAGTGCCTGGAAGGGTTAAATAACATTCGCCTAATTCTAAATTTCTGTATCGACTTACTAAATTAGTTTATAATGCTCCGGTGATACACTTGGAGATATATTTATATATCACCTTTAAAGACATAAGTAATACAAACAGAAAATACCGGACTAAGTAAGTCAGACAGCATCTGTAAAGATGTTTTTTTTGCGGCTGGGGTTAAATTATCCAGAACAACATAAGTATTTGATTTGTCACTTTTGAAATTGAACTAATCCAAATATATGGCATTTTGCAAGTTATGTTGCTGGATGACATTCAAATATATTCTTGATGCCCTCAGCCGAATTTAAGGTAGTCTTTGAAACATGCACATTGTATGACGAAAATAATCTTGGAAAGTATTTAAATGGAAAGAAAACAAAAATTCTTAATGGTTTCCAGCGAAAGATTTACAGCAACGCCATTTTTCAGCCGTACTAACAGTTTTGAACTAGTCTTGCCCTCGTCTTCATGTCGCACCGCCTTTTTTCCTTGCCATTTGATAGACTGAGGCATGTCCGCCGGCTCGCTGTCCTTTATGTTGGAGTGGTTCTGTTTCTCCTCCCTCTTCGCGTATTCCCGCCCACTCTGGAGTTGAGACATCTCTACTAGCAGCAGTTTTCAAATGTTTCATACGATTGCTTTAAACTGAAGTTAACTTTTGATTCAAGAGGAAAAAAAGGTTCAAAAGGAACGAAGTAAAAATCAAAGCTGTGTTTTTTTTATATTGTGTGATTCTGCAGTTCTCCATGCCGTGGCTATGGTGAAGTGGCTGTGAGGGTGTTAAAGCACGGCTCTTGTGGCGATACTGAGTGTCTGTGAGGTGTCTGTTTTGGCGCTCCTCTTTTACCCAGGGACATTGGTTTGGGCTCCATCATGGCGGGGTGCTGTCTATCCGAGGAGGATAAAGAGTCTCAGCGGATTAATGCCGAAATTGAGAGGCAACTGAGGAGGGACAAGAGGGACGCACGAAGGGAACTCAAACTGCTACTGCTGGGTGAGTAACAAAGTATTCTCAGCTACATGGGGAGAGCTCCTGAGTAGTTAGTTTCCATTGTATCTGAATGGGTTAAACTCAACTCAGGAAAACTATCATTTGCCACTTTATGTGCCTGAAAGCGAGACCTCTTGAGGTAGATTAATACTTCATTCTCGTGTCATATGTTGTTTGTAAGTCTCATTTCTTGGTCAATGTTATTAACCTTCCGGTGCGTCGGCATGTCAGCAGTTTCCAACAAATTTTTATGCAGGCCTGAATCCCTTTTGTATTTTCATTTTCTCCCTCCTCCCAATTTAGCTTAAAAGTTATCATAAATGTCCCGAGTTTAATGATGCAGGTTACTTTAAAGGCAGGTTGTGGTCGTTCCTACAGAGTGGTTTATTGGGCGCCGTGCGGCGTTGAACTTTGTTAAAGTTGGCGGCCTGTTGTCGGCTCCTGTAACTTGATCCTCAGGTGGAAGTAGAATGAGCGAGAAGGTAAATGGACTGGTTAAACTTGTATCGGAAGTCTGTTGTCTTGCCTTTTATTTTAAAACTCCTGAGCCTCGGTGAAGTCACTATTACTTAATCTAAACTGGTGACCATTAGCAACTTTTTTCTTTTGGGGGTGGCCCTTGAAGTTGTTTCAGACTAACTGGTGAAATCATTTTCTGCTCTCAACTCTGGACGGGTTAATGAGAATGGAGCTTGAATGGGCTACACTTTGAATAGATTTCTAACTTTAGGTTTCTTCCCTACTTTGTTTAACTGCATCGCAATACCGTCAATCTATCACACGGGTCTCTTTAATCTTTATTGACTCCACAGTTTCACTAACTAGACGAGCAAGCTGGGTGTGGCGATTATGCTTCTTCGGATCATAATGGTTTCCTTGATTTTCGTTATCTAACTTTTAAAGTTACTTTCGTTTTTCGTTATAGTCTATTAAGTTAGTTTTGTTCTCTCTGGAGGTTTTGTTATCCTTTCGATTGTTATTTGCTGTTTTGTCCTATTACACGCCCCCTTTTTTTGTGTAGTTTAGCTAAATGGCACCTGTAAATTAAGTCTCTTAAAATTATCTTGGAGAATCGAATATTTGTTTTTGATCTTTTGACAGAGCAGCGCTGGCAATTAAATGTTCTCAAATTTCTAGTAGGTTTGCCTTATTGAATTACACACTTCTTTTGTCAAGGAGTTTTTTTTTCTGCTGTCCCGATTATGTAGCTGAGATTTGATTTTAACATTTTGATCAGAATTTTTAAAATTCTGAAAGGGATTACATAACATCAGAAGCTCTCCGGGTAGGTCAACTGTTTAAATTAGTCAGTTCATGAACTAAATCAGTTAGCAGGATTCTAATTCAAACTTTGTATTCAGTTGGTTAATCTCAAAATGTGTGATGGGATGCTCTTGTTTGGGGATAAAGTTTAGATTTCCAGAATTTTAAAATGTAATCCCTCAAACACTGCTTGCCAGCATTAAAAGCAGCTGGAAATAATTTGGGTGAGAAGGAGTGGGGGAGACTTTATTTGACTGCAAATTATCCACTGGGATAACAGGGCAAAAGTGAGGACTGCAGATGCTGGAAACCAGAGTTTAGATTAGAATGGTGCTGGAAAAGCACAGCAGGTCAGGCAGCATCCGAGGAGCAGGAAAATGGATGTTTCGGGCAAAAGCCCTTCATCATGGGATGACAGTTTGGTCCTTTTCCAAAAAGATGGGAAAACAGTGTTGAAAGTAACATGTGCCCAAAGGTGAGGGTGGTTATAGGTGTGAAGTCATGTGGTGAGAAGTCTGGATTATGTTCGCCACTTGGAGACACTGGTTTAGGAGGGGAAAATCAATCATTTTATAAAAAATAGGAACAGCAGTACACCCTATGGCCCATCAAGTCTACTGCATAATTAAATAAAATGATTACTTTTCAGCCTCCAGTTTTCTTTCCATGTTGCGTTCTTCTTGATTTATTGAGACACCAAAAATCTGTCCGAGTCTTTTATCTTCCTGGAAAAGCTATAATTTAATTATTTGTATGTGCACAGGATTGGTCTCCATTTCAATGCCTCTGTGATGGAGGTGCAGAGAGAGAGAGGGAAATTAAGGTGCCCAGGCAGTTGTGTTCAACTTACACTTGAGCAGTTCGGTCATGTGGTTTGGAAGATGGTTACAGAAAATCATAATTTCGTTTAATGTATTTGATTAGATCGGAAGTTTTTTTGGCTAAGTGCAATCTAAGTATGCAGGAGAAATTTTCACTCACTTTCTAAGACTGGGAAGTCTGTAAAATACAAATTTGCTGTCCATTTTCATTATTTTCTAAACTTTGCAACTACTGGATTTGAATTATATCAAAAGTAAATCTTCTTTATTCTCAAGTTGAGGAAAGCAAAAAAGATTCTCATTGCATGCACGCACTCTTTGCATTTAATGAACTGCCAGAGGAAGTGGTTAAGGCTGGTACAATGACAACATTTAAAAGGCACCTGGACAGATGTATGAATAGAAAAGATTTAGAGGGATATGTCCAAATGCTGGCAAATGGGACTGGATTTATTTAGGATATCTGGTCGACATGGATGAACTGAAGGGTCTGTTTTCATGCTGTATATCTTATGACTCTGACTGTAAACTACTACGTTCATTTGCTTACATTCACTTTTTTTGATCATCAGCCTGTAAACTGAGAGCATCTGGGTAGCTTAGTGACTTTATCCAGTGTGCAGCAGAGCCATAAATCTGAAGTTGAATGAGTATTTGACAGAACTGAGTGAAAAATACAGGAAATTAATTTTGATGGCTAGCACTTTGGGTGTGAAATAGCATTTTAGTCTTGGGTAGTAAATGCCAAAAGCAGCATGCTGGATAAATGTTGCTGACTCACTTTGTGTGGTTTCAATAGTTAGCATCAGTAGCAGAAATAATGTATGCTACTTGTTGCTGTTGACATTAGTGAAAAATATTTACATCTCTTGAACTGTAGTTACATTGAGCGATCTTGTTTCTTATTAATTGATATGGGTGTTATGCAACCCTAACAATAAGTAACTTCTTGAATGATTTTCTACTTTAATTACCTTACAAATTGCATTAAATGTGCAATCTCTCATTATTTGTATTTTAATTTCTGAAAAGAACTGTAATACATTACTGTTTTGTTTACATTGGTTTTACTTGCATAAAGATATCTTGCGTAATACACATGGTTTTAGAATTATATGTAAGAAGATGTGAAGAATGAGGATCAATTAAAAACAGAGCATTGTTATTAACTGGTGAGCATAGATATGTTTGGGTTCAAATGATACTCAGTGGTCTGTTTTGATGTTTTATGTTGAAACTTTACACTTATGTAGCATCTTCAACATTACATCCCAGGGTGCTTTTCATTCTGTTTAATATATGGCACTTGAATGTTTTCCATTTAAACATTAATGATTCCTGAATAAAATGTCCAGGACTTGCTGCATTTGGGCATAGACTGCTTCAGTATCTGCACAGTTGTGAATAGTGTTGAAATTGTACAGTGTCAGGCATCCCCCATTTTTAGTCTGATGATGGAAGGTCATTGAAGCAGCAGCTGCAGATGGCTGAGATGCTACCATGAGATACTCCTGCAGCCATGCCTTTTTTAAATTCATTCATGGGATTCGTGAGCATCGCTGGCTGGCCAACATTTTTATTGCCTGTCCAATGATGCCCATGACTCCCAGTTGCTCTTGGGAAGATAGTGAGCTGCCTCCTTAAACTGCTACAACCCACATGCTGTACATTGACCCCATAATCCTATTAGGGAGGAAATTCCAGGATTTTGACGCCATGACGGTGAAGGAATGGCAATATGTTTCCAAATCAGAATGGTGAGTGTGATGGAAGGGTACATACAGGTGAAAACAATCCCACATATCTGCTGCCTTTAACCATCAACGTGGACGTGCTTGTGGGTTTGGAAGATCCTGTGGCCGACAATGATTTACCTTCAAACAGCTCAATGATTTTCCTTTGTTAGGAATTGCTCAAGCCAGCAAAATGTTTTCTCATTTCACACTAATTTTGTTAGTGCATCTTGACACCATACTTAGTCAAATGCTGACTTGATGTCAAGTAGTTGCTTTCATTTTTCATTGAGTTCAGCTCTGCAACCTTGATCCAAACATGGTTAAAAATGAGGGCAGGACTTGAGTAGACCTGGTAGAATGTAAACAGCATCAGTAAACAAATTATTAAGTATGTATTTACTTAAGTAAGGATTTCCTGATAGATGCAAAACAACAAGGCTGAGGCGATTCGAAGCATCTTCAGCCAGAACTGCTGTATGTACAATCCAATTGGGCCTCCTCCAGAGGTCCCCAACATCATAGATACCAATCTTCGACAGCTTGGTTCCCTCCCTGTCAGATGCGAAGAAACCTGCAGGGAGTAATTGTCCTCCTAATTCCTTTAGCCTGTTCATCATCTACAATGCACAAGTCAGGACTTTGATGGAATGCACTCCATTTGACTGGTTGTAGATCCAAAAACATTCCACTCATAGACATATGGAACAAAGAAGCTCACTTGGTTGCTGCTGAGCTACCACTGTGAGCTCTATCACTAACATTCACTGATGCAGTGCAGAAATATATGGGCAGCCTCGATTATCCGAACGAGATGGACGGTCGCTATTTCATTCAGAAAATTGATTATTCAGTTAATCAATTAAATGTTGTTCCTCTGGGGCTCATTTAAAGTCCTGCTCCCTGTTCAGGAAACTAGCAGCAGCACCACACAGTGCACGAGAAGCCGCCCACCCCCACCGCCTGCCCCCACAACCCCATCTGACGCCGCCCCCCTGCCTGCCCCCACAATCCTGTCTGACACTGCGCCCCCCCCCCGCTGCCCCCACAACCCATCTGACACAGCCCCCCCCCCCCCGCTGCCCCCACAACCCCATCCGACACCTGCCCCCACAACCCCGTCTGACACAGCCCCCCCCACCTGCCCCCACAAGCCCGTCCGCCTGCCCCCACAATCATGTCTGAGACAGCCCCCCGCCTGCCCCCACAACCACGTCCGCCTGCCCCCACAACCCCGTCTGACACAGTCCCCCCCCGCCTGCCCCCACAACCACATCTGACACAGCGCCCCCGCCTGCCCCACAACCCCGTCTGACACCGCCCCATCCAACGCCGCCCCTATCCAACGCTGTCCCCCCCGCCCCCACAACCCCGTCCAGCTTCGTCCAACACCGCCTGCCCCCAGAACTGCGTCCAAAACCCCCCCCCCCCGCACGCTCCCAAAACCCTGTCCAACACTGCCCCTAACCCTGTCCAACATTGTCTCCATCCAACACTGCCCCCCGCCTGCCCCAGGACCTCGTCCTACACTGCCTCCTGCACGCTCCCAGAACCTTGTCCATCACCTGCCCCCCGTCTGCCCCCAGAACCTCATCCAACACTGCCTCCTGCTCCAATGCCATCAAACACTGCCCTCCTGTCCCCCAACCCCACTCCCCTGCCCCCCAACCCTGCCCAACACCATCACCTGCCCCGCACCCTCTCCAGGGCAGCCAGACTGGAGACCAACAATAAGACTGCTGCTGCAGCTGCCTTTGTGGGGTACGTCTCCAAATAGCACGCGCGCACACCGCCGCGCACATGCTCACAAGTTTTCACTGCAACTTTTTGATAGGTTCCACCTTTATCCTTTACAGGACAATGTTAGTCAGATTATCTGGGGAAGGGGGATTTAGGGTACACCCCTGTATAGAACTCCAGGGAAGGTGTGGGGGAGAGAGAGTGAGGACAGGAGGTCAGTCATTTGGAGACGGTGCCTGCTTAATCACTGTAAACAAAAGATGCGATCAATGTTGGAAACACGTCTTTGCAATGTTTGTTTTGGGACCTCGTGATCTCCTTTGGATAATCCAATTTTCGGATAATTGGTATTCAGATAGTTGAGGTTCCTCTGTACCTAGTTCCTTAGAACAGAGCCTTCCAAATGCCTGAACACTTCCATCTGGAGGAGAAGTAAGGGTACAGGAGTTAACATTGTGATATGTTGATAAGCTGAGATGCTTTGAGAAGATGCTTGTTAAACATAAATACCTTGACCCAGTTGGGCTAAATGATTGGGTCGTCTACTGATTGTACTAGGTAATAATAACTATTCATCTTCCCATCAATACTTATACTGTAGAGAATGAATACGATAACTTCTGATACAGATTGAAAGCATAATTAGTGTGGTAGTTTTCAAAAATGCAAATAGGTTAAAATAAGGTACTACAGGTGCGAGAAATCTGAAATAAAGTGTTGAAGTAACTCAGCTGATCTGGCTGCATATGTCAAGAGAAACACAGTTAATGCTTAAACCCAAGAACTTTCATTGCAAAGACAAGTCCTACTGAAATCAAAATGTTCACTTTTTTTCTCTCCATGACTAAGCTCAGTCTAAAATGTTCCAAAGGAAAGAAGTTACTGATTTGCTTTGCTCTGAATATTTTCCAGTGTGAAATGAAAGACTGTTTTTGCAGTTATTTTACTCTCTTTGATCCTATTGCAGATGAGCATATTTCAATATAATTATTAACATTCCAAATCACTACTAAATAGAGATCTTAAGTTTTTTCAATTTAAAAAAGGATTCTGTGTAATCCAAGATGGAGGACGGGAAAAATTTCTGGCGATAGCAGCTGCTCCTTTTATTTTTCTGAGGTATTTTAGGTGCTGGAGGTAATTTCCTTGAATTCCCGTAATAGCAATTAATGTTTCATGTGCTGTTGCATTGTTTTGGAACTTTGGGGAAAAAAAGTCAAAACAATAGCAGTTTAAAAAAAAAGAAGAACAGACAAAGGAAGCACACGGTGAGGTCAGTGCAGGAGAGAGAGAGAGAAAAAGAAACTGACACTGCCTTTGCTGTTTGAATTCATGTATTGCTGGACATTGGAGTCCATCTGGGAAGATTAACAAACAGTGAAATTCACAACTGATCTTGGAGGAACTGTTAAGTGAAGCTCACAGCACAAAAGCACATAAATGTATTGTTTTAAATGTGACCTACAGAAAGTCTGCAGTACTGAGTAGAACAGGTTCTTTCTTGATTATGTTTTTGGAGATACGTCTCTTGATTACACTTAAAATATAAGTCATAATTATTAATTTAACCTGGGGCAGCTTTTGTAGAGGAATACGACTGTTATTTTCTGGGTCTGTAAAGTGTAAAGAAGCAAAAATGGCCTTTAGTAGCATGATATGCACTTGTCAGATGTGGGAGGTTAAAGAGAGTTTGCCATAAATGCTGTTGGTTGCGAATCTTATCAGATCGAATGGATCAGTTGGAGAGACAGTAACAATGAGGAATTTGCAACAGCAACAGTATGTAATATGGATGGCAGTTATAGGTAGGGGGGAAAGACTCAGATACAGTCACCATAGATTGGCCAACTCCAGGAAAGGTAAGAGAGAGAGGCAGCTAGTGCAGGAGGCCTTTGTGGATATACCCATTTCAAACAGTATGCGGTTTTCAAAAATGTAGGGGTGATGGATTCTCAGGGAAACATAGCACGAACAGCCAAGTTTCTGGTATTGAGTCTGGCTCTAATGCAATGACGAGTATGTTGGGTTCCAAGAGTTTAATTGTGTTAGGGGATTCTCTAGTCCGAGGTACAGACAGACGTTTCTGTGGCCAGCAGAGAAAAAGTAGAATGGTGTGTTGCTTCCTTGCTGCCAGGATCAAGGATGTCTCAGAGAGGGTGCAGAATGTTCTCACTGGGAAGAGGGGTCGGCAAGAGGCCATTGTCCACATTGGAAAACCAACGACAGATGAAGGGAAAAGGTTGAGAGTCTGAAGGGAGATTACAGAGAGTTAGGCAGGAATTTAAGAAGGAGATCCTCTAGAGTAGTAATATCTGGATTGCTTTCAGTGTTACGAGCTAGTGACGGCAGGAATAGGAAGATAGAGCAGATGAATGCATGGCTGAGAGCTTGTGTATGGGAGAAGGGTTCACATTTTTGGATCATTGGAATCTCTTTTAGGGCAGAAGTAACCTGTACAAGAAGGATGGATTGCACCTATATTGGAAGGGGACTAATATACTGGCAGGGAAATTTGCGAGAGCTGCTCAGGAGGATTTAAACTAGTAAGGTGGGGGTGGGACCCAGGGAGATAGTGAGGGAAGAGATCAATCTGAGACTGATACAGTTGAGAACAGAAGAGAGTCAAACAGTCAGGGCAGGCAGAGACAAGGTAGGACTAATAAATTAAACTGCATTTATTTCAGTGCAGGGGGCCGAACAGGGAAGTCAGATGAACTCAGGGCATGGTTAGGAACATGGGATTGGGATATCATAGCAATTACAGAAACATGGCTCAGGGATGGGCAGGACTAGCAGCTTAATGTTGCAGCATACAACTGCTACAGGTAGGTAGAAAGGGAGGCCAGAGAGGAGAGGTGTTTTTTGATGAGAGATAGCATTACAGCTGTGCTGAGGGAGGATATTCCCGAAAATACATTCAGGGAAGTTAATTGGGTGGAACTGAGAAATAAGAAAGGGATGATCACCTTATTGGGATTGTATTATAGACCCCCAAATAGTCAGAGGGAAATTGAGAAACAAACTTGTAAGGACATCTCAGCTATCTGTAAGAATAATAGGGTGGTTATGGTAGGGGATTTTAACTTTCCAAACATCGACAGGGACTGCCATAGTGTTAAGGGTTTAGATGGAGAGGAATTTGTGTACACAAGACAATTTTCTGATTCAGTATTTGGATGCAAAACTTGACCTACTCTTGGGAAATAAGGCAGAGCAGGTGACTGAGGTGTCAGTGGGGGCACATTTTGGGGCCAGCGAAAATAATTCTATTAGATTTAAAATAGTGATGGAAAAGGATAGACCAGATCTAACAGTTGAAGTTCTAAATTGGAGAAAAGCCAATTTTGATGGTATTAGGCAAGACATTTCGAAAGCTGATTGGAGGCAGATGTTCGCAGGTAAAGGGACAGCTGGAAAATGTGAAGCCTTCAGAAATGAGATAACAAGAATCCAGAGAAAGTATATTCCTGTCAGGGTGAAAGGGAAGGCTGGTATGTATAGGGAATGCTGGATGACTAAAGAAATTGTGGGTTTGGTTAAGAAAAAGAAGGAAGCATATATCAAGTATAGACAGGATAGATGGAGTGAATCCTAAGAAGAGTATAAAGGCAGTAGGAGTATACTTAAGAGGGAAATCAGGAGGGCAAAAAGGGGACATGAGATAGCATTGGCAAATAGAATTAAGGAGAATCCAGAGGACTTTTAGTAATACATTAAGGACAAGAGGGTAACTAGGGAGAGAATAGGGCCCCTCAAAGATCAGCAAGGTGACCTTTGTGTGGAGCTGCAGAAAATGGGGGAGATACTAAATGAATATTTTGCATCAGTGTTTACTGTGGAAAAGGATATGGAAGATATAGACTGTAGGGAAATAGAAGGTGACAACTTGCAAAATGTCCAGATTATAGAGGAGGAAGTGCTGGATGTCTTGAAACAGTTAAAGGTGGATAAATCCCCAGGACCGGATCAGGTGTACCCTAGAACTCTGTGGGAAGCTAGAGAAGTGATTGCTGGGCCTTTTGTTGAGATATCATCGATAGTCACAGGTGAGGTGCCGGAAGACTGGAGGTTGGCTAACGTGGTGCCACTGTTTAAGAAGGGTGGGTAAGGACAAGCCAGGGAACTGTAGACTAGTGAGCCTGATGTCGATGGTGGGCAAGTTATTGGAGGGAATCCTGAGGGACAGGACGTACATGTATTTGGAAAGGCAAGGACTGATTAGGGATAGTCAACAAGGCTTTGTGAATAGGAAATCATGACTCTCAAACTTGATTGAGTTTTTTGAGGAAGTAATAAAGAGGATTGATGAGGGCAGAGCAGTGGATGTGATCTATATGGACTTCAGTAAGGTGTTTGACAAGGTTCCCCACGGGAGACTGATTCACAAGGTTACATCTTACGGAATATTGGGAGAACTAGCCATTTGGATACAGAACTGGCTCAAAGGTAGAAGATAGGGGGTAGTGGTGGAGGGTTGTTTTTCAGACTGGAGGCCTGTGACCAGTGTAGTGCCACAAGGATCGGTGCTGGGTCCTCTACTTTTTGTCATTTACATAAATGATTTGGATGCGAGCATAAGAGGTACAGTTAGTAAGTTAGCAAATGACACCAAAATTGGAGGTGTAGTAGACAGCGAAGAGGGTTACCTCCGTTTCCAACAGGATCTTGACCAGATGGTCCAATGGGCAGAAAAGTGGCAGATGGAATTTAATTCAGATAAATGTGAGGTGTTGCATTTTGGGAATGCAAATTCTAGCAGGACTTATACAATTAATGGTAAGGTCCTAGGGAGTGTTGCTGAACAAAGAGACCTTTGGAGTGCAGGTTCATAACTATTTGTAGGTCGAGTCGCAGGTAGATAGGATAGTGAAGGCGGCTTTTGGTGTGCTTTCCTTTATTGGTCAGAGTATTGAGTACAGAGGTTGGGAGGTCATGTTGCAGCTGTACAGGACATTGGTTAGGCCACTGTTGGAATATTGTGTGCAATTCTGGCCGCCTTCCTATCGGAAAGATGTTGTGATACTTGAAAGGGTTCAGAAAAGATTTACAAGGATGTTGTCAGGGTTGGAGGATTTGAGCTATATGGACAGGCTGAGGGGTGACCTTTATGGAGGTTTACAAAATTGAGTAGCATGGATAGAGTAAATAGACAAAGTCTTTTCCGTGGGGTCGGGGAGTCCAGAACTAGAGGGCATAGGTTTAGGGTGAAAGGGGAAAGATATAAAAGAGACCTAAGGGGCAACGTTTTCACACACAGGCTGGTACAGTTGCAACATTGAAGAGGCATTTGGATCGGTATATGAATAGGAAGGGTTTGGAGGGATATGGGCCAGGTGCTGGCAGGTGGGACTAGATTGGATTGGGATATCTGGTCGGCGTGGACGGGTTGGTCTGAAGGGTTTGTTTCCATGCTGTACATCTCTATGACTCTGATTCTAAGTCATTGGTACATTATTGTACACAGGAGCAAAGGTAATACACTTAAAATGTTCTACACTGTAGCATGTATTTATAGTATAGATAATCTTTTGGATCTCACAAAGCAAGAGCAAAATTTGAATATTATTTTACTATGTTCCAGGTGCAGTTTGCAGCACGCTATGTTTAATTAGCTTAATATTTGTTTTGACATCATGGTAACTTCAGATCATTGTATCTCAAAATAATGATGGGTGAAGATGACCATTTGATTTAATATTTTCAGAGAAGCAAATCTACTGTATTTACTGGTCTCACCTTTTGTTGTGGACTGTTATCTGTGATGCTGGGGACCTCAGGAGGAGGCAGAGATGGAGCATCCGTTTGACATGTGGCTTAAGCTGGATGCAAAGGTTGCAACCGTGTTTATTGCACAGACCCACTGAGCTCCACTGCCATTGAAGGATGAGAGTATTTGTGGAGCCCCCTTGTCCAGCGAGTTTAGTTGTCTACCACCATTCATGTCCAGTTTTTATTAGCTAGGTCTGTTTGAAATCTATCCCATTTATTGAGACACATCACATTTATTGAGACTATCTCAGTCTAAAATCGGGGCTTCATCTTCACGAGGACTGTGTGGTGGTCTCTGTTGGTACCATGTCAAGACAGATGTAGAATTGTAAAATCCCTACAGTGTGGAAGCAGACCATTCAACCCATCAAGTTCTCACAACCCTCGAAAGAGCATCTCTCGCGGTCCCTGTAACCCAGCATTTTCAATGGCTAATGCACCTAGATTACGCATCCCTGGACACTGGGAGATTTAGCATGGCCGATCCACCTAACATGCTCTTTGGATTGTGGGAAGAACCTGAAAAACCTGGAGGAAAGCCACCCAGACAGAGTTTCCACAAGCTCCACTGAGACAGTCACCCAATGCTGTAATTGAACCTGGGTCTCTGCCACTGACGTAGCAGTGTAAACCACTATGCTGCCTCTTCATGTTATTTCAAGTAGGATGGTGAGGGAAACAAAATGGTACACATTTATTTGACTTCATCCTCACCAATCTAGTATCCTTTAGGGTTTTGACAACTTGGTCAGAAATTATGCTAATGAGCTGCTGCTGGTGATGGAGTTGGAGTTTCCCACCCAGATTCTAGCTGTACACTTGCAACCTTTTTTATGCTTTTTAAAATTTGGTGTTCAATAAAAAGGAGTATTTATTGCCAATCAGAGGTGGTCTTGCCTATCTTTGATCTAATGTAATGAGACTTCATGAAGTCTAAAATCACTGAGGACTCTGGGCAACATCTGATTGCATACCACTGTGGCACCGCCTCTGGTGAGTTTCACTCGGCAATGGGATGGTACGAACCTAAGATAATCATCGTGGTGTTTAGGTCATTGTCTGTTCGTTATGATTTGCTGAGCATGACTGTCAGGTTGTTGCTCAACAAGTGACAGCTCTCCCAATGTGGTGCAAACCATAGATGTTTGAAAGGAGCAGCTTTGCTGGGTTGATGCTGTTGGGTATAGTCAATGCCAGATTGACCCTGTGTTTTGATTCCCTTTCACTTTGTAATTGTTTTGATATGTTTAGAGCATATCAGGTAAAGATGGCACATTTTCATCCTGAAAGGCAATAGTGTGTCAAATGAGGGAACTGACCATGGTTTTGTAGTCATTGGCTTTTAATTGAGGATTTATTCATTGAAATAAAATTGCATCAGTTGACACAGCTGTTTTGAATCTATGTTCCAATAACATTAACTGCTGCAAATGTGTTGCTGGTCAAAGCACAGCAGGCCAGGCAGCATCTCAGGAATAGAGAATTCGACGTTTCGAGCATAAGCCCTTCATCAGGAAGAAGGGCTTATGCTCGAAACGTCGAATTCTCTATTCCTGAGATGCTGCCTGGCCTGCTGTGCTTTGACCAGCAACACATTTGCAGCTGTGATCTCCAGCATCTGCAGACCTCATTTTTTACTCCAATAACATTAACCTGAGTCTGTGGGTTACTAGACCCACAATTTTCACCAGCTCCTCTTAAATGCACTCCTTCAGAAACAATCTGAATGTCTGTTGGTATGAGCTCAGCATGATTTCTGGGGGCTTAAATGCGAATTGTTTGGTAATATACCTCTATTTTGAAAATTCTTCTTTGTAAATAACGCTCTGGATGTAACTGAACCCGACAATACCTCTAGTCTTTTTTTTCTCCTTTTACCAAGTTTTGCTTCACCTGTAAGACTTTCTAAAAATTGACTTGTACATTGCTTTATATTGTTGAAATTAAAACTTATTTGATACTGGCCAAGGTACAAATGCTGTTAGTCATCCCCTCAGTGCATTATTCTCATTTGTAGTCAACTACCTCCACCGTGCAACGTTAGTGTAGGATGGAGCCCTGTGGCACCAACATTAGTAAAGTCCAATATCCACTGCTACCATATCATTATCACTTGTCAACATCCTATTCTTCAGCAGTGTCTCATTCTCATCATTGTTTTCCATGTAATGCCTTAGGAAAAAATTCTAAGAAACCTTTTAAATATGATCATTTTCTCCTGTCAATTTAGATCATGCTTGATCTAACAATTGTGTTTTGATGACTGTGACTGTTTTCCTCCATTTTAATTTCTTCAAGTACATATCACTGTAACTATTAACATTTCTAAATGGAATAAGTAAGTCTTATTCATGACTTGTAAACTTGAGCTCTAAGTATGGATTTTGGTGCACACTTCATTGTTATTTTATTTAATAAGTTATATTTTTTTAACATCTTTTTCAACCATTAGCTCTATTCAAGATGTAGCTGATAGGTGTATACAAGTGACCTTTCAATTCTATTCACCTTTTATTGGAAATGATAAACAACTTCATTTTTATTTGTTTAATTTGTAGGTGCCCTTTGACTCCATTCCTTCCTTTCTCCCCCAGTCTCCTGCCCTCAAATTGTTGGTGAAGCAGTCAGGCACCTATATCCAAGATTCCTGCTATTGCTTGCTACCTCGGGACAGTGCACTAGTGCATTTGTTAATTGTACATCTGCCATCAGATATATTTAGTTGCTGTCAAGAGATTTTACATTGGATTAAATCTACTTGGAGTAAACATTATTTCCGTTGTGGAATCAATATTCAATACTGAGCACATTTAAAGATACATTATTCAACATTAAATTCTGTTTTGTACCCTAATTTTAACTGCACCTTGTTGAGATCAGGGATTTTCTTCCTTGGCAATGGATTATTAGAATCATAGAATCCCTACAGTGTGGAAAGAGGCCACTTGGCCCATCGAGTTTACACCGACCCTGTGAAAACCATCCCACCCAGACAAAGACCTCTCCTCTATCCCCATAGCTAATTCACCTAGCCTGCACATCCTTGAATACTATAGACAATTTAGCATGGTCAAGCCACCCATCCTGCACATCTTTGCGCTGTAGGTAGAAACTGCACACAAAGACTAGGCAAACGTGCAAGCTCCACAGTGAGTTACCCAAAGGTGGAATCGAGCCCGGGTCCCTGGCATTTGTGATGCAACAGTGCTGATCACTGTGCTACAATGGAGTTTTTGTAAAGTAGAATATTGTCCAAGTGGTCAAATTTTAAATAGCTTTTTCTGCGAGTTTTGAAAATTTTCAGGCATGTTCCTTTAGACTTCAACAACTTTAATGAAGGGCTCAAGTGTAAAAGCACAATCTTGGAAGCTGTGGGAAAAATGTCTCATGGTTATATTTTTGCTGATACCAGTTGCCAGCTTTATTTTCACATGTTATCATCCAGAGATAGTTTCTGGTTTTTGAAAACTCAATTTTAAAATAGTCAGCCTTGTTTTTTCTATCCCTATTTTGTCATATCTTAGCTCCCTGAGAATGCAATATTTTTGCAACTCGTGCATTCCCTACTTTGCTCTGCTTTTGAACTTAACTGGCAAGATTCAGACCCCTCAAATTTTTCCTTGGGTCATTGCCTCACCACCTCTATTTACCTTATTTTAATATGCAAACTAACATTGGCTCAAAATCCTGAATTCTCTTCCTAAGAGCACTGTGGCCTAAGCCAAAAGGATGTGCAATTCATGAAGGCAGCACATTACTGCTAATTTCTCCAGGACAATTTGAGATGAGCAATAAATCTTGACGTAGCAAGGGGTATCCACAATCTATGATTTTAAAAATAAAGCTTTTTGATCTGCAGATTTCATTTCCAAAACATTAGTGAACCAGTTGGGTTTGTATGATGAATAAAAATGTTTTCACAGTCATTGCCAGAGTTCTAATTCCAGACTTTATGGAATTCAAATTCTATAAATCTTCTATAATGGGATTCAAATCCATATCCCCAGAACATTACTTGTGTCTTTGGATCGTTAGTCTGAAAATATCACTATGGCATTGCCTCTCTCTTTTACGGAGTGTGGCTGCAAGGAACAGAGGGCCAGAAAAGAAATATTACACAAGGGGTGCAGAACCAGAGATACATCAGAACATAACTTTTTGATCTGAAATCAAGCAGAAGAAATAATTTCTGGCCGTTTTAAAGATTTAAAAGGATTTGTATTTGTATTTAAGCTCTGTTTTCAGTAGGAGTATTTATAACCATGATCCTTTTTCACACATGCAGTTGTACCAGTGGCATCATGCCATTCATGAAATGCAGACTGTCTGGTAAAGACTTGATGTACTTTCTGAAAACATTTTAAACAGTTTCAAACTGGTTGCCTTTGTCTATCTTAAGGTAATTATCTCTATAAAACTGATGGACTTTCATCTCGATTTGTTAGTCTAATGATAACAGCAACGTTAATTGGGTCTATTAAAACACAGAATACAAAGTTCCAAACACAGGATACTTTCAAGCATCCTCCCAAATGTGCTTTTGTTTGCTCTGGTGACCTTAATTTTACTTCTAATCATATTGCTTAACTTTAAACATGACATCTCATTTTTCACATGCACAACATTTCACCTAATGGTGGTTTTAGCTAAAAGCACAACCATCAATTAGTGTCGCAGTTAATTGTCTCTTTAGCTTCGTGTTGTAGACAATAAAAGTCAGGAAGTTGTTCTCTTTACTCAGGAGTAAGTAAACAAACTCCGTCTGAGATGCAGCAACAACCTAGAAGAGGAAACCCAGTAACAATAGACATAATTACAGAAATATAAGGTAGATACAATACTTTCTAACAGATTCAATTTGAAGCAAGACCATACTGAATGTAAGGTTAAGTTTCATGGAGACAACATTGCTTCAAAATTGAGCATAAAGTGCAGGCATGCAACATAATTACAAAGTGGCAGAAAAGGAGGAGGTCATGCATTCAAAAGAACTCCATATAGTACAGCAGTCTCTTTTAGAAAAGATAACCAAATGAGAGAAAATAGGGGAAATTGGTGAACCAAATGATCTGGGATTCGTGGAATTGGTTCACATTCATGTGCAACCTGTTAAATTTAAGTTTTTGATAAAGGCCAGTTACCGCTGCTGAAGAAGATGTAACCTGTAGAGATGAACCTACGAGACATAGGTGGCGTAGCTGTCAGAAGTATAGGACTATGACCAAAGCCTGGTGAGTTGATTGAGAACAAGTATTTTGAGTACGAGCAATATTTTGAAAAAATGGGCAACCTACCAGAATATGACAAGGAAGTAGTTATTTTAGCTTCCTTTGTGGAGTTGTGTTGCAAAGGATGAACCAGTGACACTTGGGCATTGCCACATGTACAGCCAGGGATCAGTCAGTGGTGTGCTAGCCACAAATTTTAAAAGGTTGAAGATCTCATATCTCATTTTGTACAATTACTTAGGATTGTCAAGTCTGAAGATTGCTCCTGTCATCATTGAAGAGTGATCATAAATTGAAACTGAACAAAACGTGAGAAGGTGCAGATACTGAGTTCAAGGATTAACAAAACCCACTTTGAGCTTATCCATTGATTAACGTCAGACACTTTGATGCTAGTAATTCAAGTAGTGCTGAGTGAGCAGGAATTTTTAATAAGATGACAGTGTGTGAAAATCCACTTGAGTTATCTTCCTTGTATTTGGTGATGGCATAGACTGATCATCAAACGAGCTGCATACAACTGTATTGGAGTCGGACCAATGTCCACGGATCTCGGAAGTTGTGAAGAAGAAATTACCATGTTTGAGCATTCAGGATATTGCAAAAAGAGATCTCCTTAGAGTTAGAAAGTAATTGCTTAATCCAAAAACCTAGAGTACTATCAAGAAGAAATTACTTGTTTCAACAGAAGAGTTATTTTCCATTGTGGACATTCATGAGGTTAAAGCTTCCTCACATGGTGATATGGATTAACTACCCAAATTATAGGAAGTGTTCCCTGCAAGGGAACCTCTGAGATTAAAGATTCTCCACATAAGGTAATAACCAACAATGTCCTTCACCACATCAGAATCAGAGTGAACAACCCCCAAAGAAGAGACCTATTATTCTTTCAAGTCCAAAGAGGATGCATTCTGAGAAAAGTGTGAAATATCCAGATCACCTTCAATTGTGCAGTCAGTGACTAAGGATGAAATGATGATGTGATAAAAGTAACATAATTAACCCATTATACATTTGTGGGAGGGGGGAGAAAGCTTGGTGGCACTGAAAAGAGTTAATGTTCATGTTACATTTGGCTCCACCCATTAAGCTAATGCAGCACAATCTTTGGACAGAAAAAATTCTACTGCGGCTTTTGAAGGGGACAGATGTATTTATACCATCTCCCTGAGGTCCTAGTCATTATGACTGATCAAATATAGTTGTACTTATTGCATCATGCAATGAAGCTTGTTATTGAACATTCAATCCCCTTATATCAGCACTGTATAGTGGTATATCCTATATCATGAATCATTGCTTTTGTTGAAAACATAAAATGATTCGTGGTAGTGAATCACTTGAAACAAACCTTTTCCAAGAACTGCATACTGGTTGAGGTGACAAATACAGGTTCTGGCAGTGGGTCATCTGGAGAAACCCTACAGTATTCATAAGCACTGCCATAAATTGTATTAAGAGGAGCATAGGCAATATAGAGAATTGGCCATAGCATTAAAGTTTGTAGGAAGATGATTCGTTAAACATGTGACTTGGCAATGGCCTGTGATATTCCAATGAAATAATTGACTTTTTCTGGTAATGTTGGAAACTTCAAAATTGGAAATGTTTAGTTGTTGATACTTGGACTCTTTTGGATTGTATTTAGTGAAGCTAGACTTGAATAGAAAACATTTTTAATTTAAAATATTTTGATTGGCAAGAAAAAAATGAGGTGTTATAATGTTTAATAGTTAGAATGATTTGTGCTTTAAAATGATTATCGTTAAATAAAATCTCTTGTTATAACAACTCTGAGTTCCTTCCTCTTTCTCTGGCGACAGAATCTATGATTTGGAGGAGCAGCTAGGGCAGTCGTGAGAGAACCTGTCATTGAAGTAGAAGGAGGATCACCCTGGCTGATGTCTCTGCTGCCATGCAGCGCATAATTTGGCAGTGCTGATGGCAATTGGTTTAACCAATTGCTTAATGATTAGAAAGAGGATGCAACAGGAATCACAGAGAACAAATCAAGTCAAGTCATGTTTTGGTTACAAACCTCCTTCATCAAAATCCCCTCTATCTTTCTCTGTGAATGTTATTCCTCTGTTTAAAGTCTGGTTGAAGATTTGTAGCTCGGGTGTCCGTTGTTGTGGTTCTGTTCGCCGAGCTGGAAGTTTTTGCTGCAAATGTTTCGTTCCCTGGCTAGGGAACATCATCAGTGCTATTGGAGCCTCCTGTGAGGATCAGATACGTCGATGACACCTTTGTAATCATCAGAAACACAGAAATAGAAAAAACACACCAAATCATCAACGCCACACTCACAGGAATACGATTCACGAGAGAAGAGGAAAAGGATAGCCAACTCCCATTCCTAGACGTGTTAGTAGAGAGAACACCCAACGGAGAATTCACCACAAGGGTACACAGGAAACCAACACACACAGACCAAGTCCTAAACTATGAAAGCAACCACCCCAACACACACAAACGAAGCTGCATCAGGACACTATTCAAAAGAGCCACAACACACTGCAGTACACCAGAACTGCGAAAAGAGGAAGAGGAACACCTATACAAGGTATTCGCCAAAAACGGATACCCACGCAACTTTATCATCAGATGCCTAAGAGGTAGACCACGGAACGAGGACATGCCACAACCAAAAGGACTAGCCACACCACCATACGTCAGGAGCATCTCAGAACTGACAGCCAGACTACTGCGACCCTTAGGACTCATAACAGCACACAAGCCAACTTCCACACTCAGACAACAACTCACTAGAACAAAGGACCCAGTAGCCAGCACGAGCCAAACTAACGTAGTTTACAAAATACCATGCAAGGACTGCACAAAACACTATATAGGACAAACAGGAAGACAGCTAACAATCTGCATCCATGAACATCAGCTAGCCACAAAACGACACGACCAGCTATCCCTAGTAGCCATACACTCAGACAACCAGGAACATGAATTTGACTGGGAAAACACTACCATCATAGGACAAGCCAGACAGAGAACAGCCAGGGAATTCCTAGAGGCATGGCATTCATCCACAAACTCCATTAACAGACACATGGACCTGGACCCCATATACAAACCACTACAGCTGAAACTGACACCCGGAAACGGCAAGAACATCCATCAACAGACACATCGACCTGGACCCCACATACAAACTACTACAGCTGAAACTGACACCCGGAAGCGGCAAGAACAAACCACTATAAATACCGGAAGAAACATCAAAGCAGCGCTTCACAGGAGGCTCCAATAGCACTGATGATGTTCCCTAGCCAGGGAACGAAACGTTTGCAGCAAAAACTTCCAGCTCGGCGAACAGAACCACAACAGTTATTCCTCTGTCTTTGGTAAGAAACAAAAACATTTGAAAGTCATAGCTGAGCGAGTTTTGAGAAGATTTATAGCTCAGTTTGAGGTTCTGGATGTAGGTTTGCTCGCTGAGCTGGAAGATTTGTTTTCAGATGTTTCATCACCATACTAGGTAGCTTCTTCAGTGAGCCTCCGAATGAAGCACTGCTGATGTAGCCCACTTTTTAAGTTTGAGTTTCCTAGGGTTGGTGATGTCATTTCCTGTTTTTCTCAGTGGGTGGTAAATGGGATCCAAGTCAATGTGTTTGTTGATAGTACTCAGTACTTGGACCCCTTGGCATCATGGCAGCCCACAAACCCACCAACACACTAAAATACCCTATGCAAAGACAACAAGCAAACTAATGTCATTTACATAATACCTTGCAAGAACTGTAACAAACAGGCAGAAAGCTAGCCACTAAACAACATGACCCACTCTCACTAGTATCCTTACTTATGGGTGATGAAGAACACCACTTCGACTGGGACAACACATCCATCCTAGCGAAAGCCAAACAGATATGCACGAGAATTCCTAGAAGCATGGCATTCCAACTAGAACTCTATCATCAAACACATTGACTTAGATCCCATTTACCACCTCCTGAGGAAATGATGTCACCATAGGAAATTGTGTCACCACAGGAAATGACATCACCAACACTAGGAAACTAAAGCATATACATAGAAGGCGGGTTACACCACCAGTGCTTCATTCGGAGGTTCACTGAAGATGTTACCTTGTATGGTGACAAAGCTTCTGAAAGTGAACCTTCCAGCTCAGTGAGCCAACCTACATCCAGTCATGGTTGACTTCACGTTTTTAATCTGAAAATTACATTTCCTTGAATTTTTCCCACTTTCACTTCTGTATGTAAACAGTCTAATTTCAGGCTGGCGACAAGGTTGGGTGCAACAAATAGCTCGTGTCCATCCACCCTGTCTGAAATAATCATGACTATTTAGGGGATCATTGATTTTCCATTTTTCACACTTGCCACTCATATCTTGTCAGATTGAGATTGGAAGTCTGAATCTGTGCTTTTCTTGTTGAGCTTGAGTTTAATAAGCATAACTGGTTTTAAAGTTGGCCAAATATTGTTCCTGGATGTATCCTTCGAACTAGCAAAGAGTGAGGAAATATCACATGGGGCAAGGGTTAATGTAAGTTGTGGGGTCAACCTGGCATGCTCCCTTCTCTTTCCCATCCCATTTGATTGGAAAAGAAAACATTCAATATGTGGGAGCTTGCTGTGCAGATTGACAGATGTGTTCAATAGGAACTAGAATTCAAAAACACTGCATTAAAAGTAAATTTCTTTAGGATTTTCTATTGTTGGGTGCGTTACAGTTGATTTAAAAAAAACAAAGCATTGTGGATCCTGGAAATCTGAAACACAAACAGAAATTTCTTGAGAAACGCAGGACTGGCAGCGTCTGTGGAGAGAAAGCGCAGTTAATGTTTCGAATCCATAAACCCTTTGGAAAACCCTAAATAAAAGTCAGCCTGTATGTAAGATAGTACCACTATACGACTGCATCATCTTTTAAAGAAAGGAGTTAGTGATAATGAAATATTGGCCCTGAAAAATAAAGTATCCCTGAGAAAAAGACCAATGTGAGCAGTTTTTCTTTGTTAGAAGAACCCTCAAAGAAAATAGTTTGAGTTTCATGTTGGCATTATCCTTAAGGGGAGATTTTGTGGAGGCATTAAAAATTGTGAAGGGTTGTGATAAGCTAGGTATAAATGTCAGAAATGGTTTTCACTAACATAGAGTATCATGGATTTGAAGTATTATTGCAGCACAGAAGGAGACTATATTTGACCTGTCATGTTTGCAAGTGTAGTCCTTTTCAAATGATTGTCAAATTCGTGTTGAAAAAGCTGATTGTATCTTTTTCCATCACAATCCTAGACAGTGCTTTTAAATTCTAACATACTGTGTGACTAAACCTTTTTTAATCCTCCATTTTTTTTGCCAGTTGTCTTGTACTGATGTCTTGATCCTTTTTCCACCTAGATAGTTTCTTTCTAATCAGTGTTCGGTCATCTGATTTAGAACACTTCTCTATCAAATCTCTGGATCTTCCCCAAGGAGAGTAGCTACCAGCTTTACCAATTAATCTGCTTAACTAAAGCCCTCATAATCAGACCATTATCTAGTTGGACCATCACTGTTTTATACTGGGTCATCACAATATCCTTGCTTATATGTCCTAGGCTGCAATTTATGAAACCCAGTATCATCAGGTTTTTTAACCACCTGTTTTAATTTGTGCTGCCTCTTCCATTGGTTTTGTATATACACCTCCATTTTTCTGTTCTTGGAAATTCTCTTTTTTAAAAGAAAAAGTGCAAGTTATTTTTTTGCCAACATGCTGCATTTCTCAATTTTCTGCAATCAATTTAGTCTGATAGGGTTCTATGCATTCTGTCAGCTTAGATGTGTCCTCTGTGAGGTTTAGGTTAACTTTAATCACAACTCTGTAGACTATTTCCTTTTACTTGGCCAACAGCATATCCGTTGTGGCAATTTAATTTTAATTTCACTTACTTGGCAAGTTAGTTGTGTGGCTGTTCATCAAATGTCTTTTGGAAGTCCTATATGTACCGTATCAACTATATTATCCTCATGTTAACCTTTTATTATCATATCAGAAAACTAAGTTAGGAAAGCTGTGCTAGATTTTGTTAAACCACACTTGTTCAAATGACTTAATTTTTAAAAAATTACCAGCCCTAAAACCTTCTCCTTCTGAGATTTAACTGATTGATTAATTGACCTGTAGAGACTGGGCTTATTCTTGGGTTTTCTTTTTGTGAGGGGCTAACAAAACTGAGGTCACAGGTTTAAGGCAAGTGGCAGAGGTTACATGTGTAAAACATGTGTTTCAGTTTTATTTTGAGACTTGGAGTATATTGTCTGAGAGAGCAGTGAAAATAGATTCAGTAATAATTTCCTGAAGTGGATTGAGTCACTGCTTGATTTTGGAGAACTTTGAGATATGGGGGAAGAGTATTGAAGAGAAACTAATTCGGGCAATTATTTTAGGGTACTGTCTTGATCAAATGCTCTTGTTCTATGCTGCATCATTGTATGATTCTATGATTTTGTTTTTAAATATTGTCCTTCCAATTTTTATAAGTGAATACATGAATTAAGTTTGTCTGTTTGCTAACTACTTGAAAGTGGGATATAAATTTTTCAAATTTTGAAAGAAAAGATGTCAAGAATTGATCATTATCATAACAAAATTTTGGTAAAAACCACTTCTGAACCAATGTTCTTTATTTCTAATCTTATTTGGCCTTAGCCTTGTTTTGTGTTAACCGCAAATTTTAAAAAAAACTTGGTTAGAGTGTGCATGCACCACATCCTTTTTTTCACATGTAGGTATAATCTTAATGAGCAATGTAACCTATTGTGAATTGTTTGCTTATGTATATTATTATAATAATACTGCACTTGGAATGGAATAGTTAATTAATCAATTTCATACAATCTAATACAAACTGCATATTTCTATCTTTAAAACCCAGCAATTTGTAGCTTTGCATTAATAACTAAAATTGCTGAAAATACTTGATTTGTCTCTCTTCTCAAATGCTGATATTGTAGGATCATGACCTTTTTAGCAAAGTTTAAAAAGTTTGAGATGTGTAAAGGAGGTTTTAAATTGGGACAACATCAGTAGCTGTTGTGCGGGGAAAATGGAGAACTATATTATTGCCTGGAAGACTGCAAAGTATCCCACTGAAATGTGACATGCTGATCTGATGAAACTAACATAATTTTGAAGAACATTCTGGAAGACTGAGGACCGAGAGGCCAGAGTAGGAATTATTTGGAGAATTGAAAATGACAGGTGACTGGATCACTCTGATAGACTGAACTCGGTTGTTGGAACTCCCAGCCTAGGGGAATAACATTGAAAGAAGTACTTGTTGCTACCATTCATTGTAATGCTTAAATGAAGTACTGTTTCAACTTGAAGGCATGTTTTGAGATTATGGACAAGTGAGGAGGTACAAGAGCAGGTGTAGTGTGTTTTACTTTTACATGAAAGAGTATGTTGAGATTGTTTTAGATTAGATTACTTACAAGTCCACACCGACCCCCGAAGCGCACCCATACCCCTACATTTACCCCTTACCTAACACTTCAGGCAATTTAGCATGGCCAATTCACCTGACCTGTACATTTTTGGACTGTGGGAGGAAACCGGAGCACCCGGAGGAAACCCACGCCGACACGGGGAGAACGTGCAAACTCCACACAGTCAGTCGCCTGAGGCAGGAATTGAACCCAGGTCTCTGGCGCTGTGAGGCAGCAGTGCTAACCACTGTGCCACCGTGCTGCCCGAAAGATGAGGGCCGGTGTTGGGGATGTTAGAGTTGTGTAGGAAACAGTTCTTCAGACCCTTGAAAGGAAAGATGTGATTGGTTGTAGCGTTTGTGGTGCAGGATGATCATTTGAATTTAGCTAATGAGATTGAATGTTAGGACAAAGGAAATGCTGTCATAATTGTGGAAGGGAGAGAAGATGTTTAGTACAGCCATGTGTTTAATGGCCATATCAACATGATACGGGGGACAACTTCATTTTGGGGGAAAAATGAAGTGTAGAAGCATTGCAATGTGAGATGGTATCATAGACCATTGAGATGGTGAAACTGAGAATGGCTTAGAGTCCTTTAATGAAATGATATGAGGAAGCATCATCAATTTAAGGATAGATCCCGTGCATGTATGGTGCATATTGGTTGATAGTGTGACTTTAGTTACACGTGTATGTCTAAGTTGGGAATAAGTTTGAAAATGTCTAATTCTGGGTGAAATCAGGAAACGTAATCATTCACGTGCTCTCTCTTTTAAAAATAAACGATGAGTGATTACTTGTGTAGGACTAAACCAAGGATTTTCAGTTTATTCCATGAATAGGATGATCCCAGTGGGTTTGTCAGGTAAAACATTTCATTTGGAGAAATGATTTGGAGGAGCTGGTGTTCAACTAGGATGGACAAAGTTCAAAATCTTGCAACACCAGATTATAGTCTAGCAGGTTTATTTGGAAGCACTAACTTTCAGAGCACTGCTCCTTCATCAGGTAGCTGTGGAACAGTATGATAAGATATAAAATTTATAGCAAAAGATTACAGTGTCATGCAGCTGAAATGATATATTGAACAAACCTAGATTGCTGTTAAAGCTCCCATCTTTTAGAATGGGCTGCAGGTTTCGGTTCATTAAAATGTAAATCCCAGAACTTCTTTCAAATCACATTCTCAAGATAACTTAAGGTTTTATTAAAAAAAAACTCAGCTCAGACAGTGCATTAAAGATGTGAGGTTAGAGTCTGTCTGTATCCTCATCTTGAGTCAGGCTAGTTCTGTTTCCAAAATAGGCATTTATGAAATATTACATGGATTGACTGCCTGCAGATTGTTTGTTTGCTTTTTGAGAAAAAGAATGTATCTGTAAATATAATTCTGCAAATGTCACTTGCAGAAAGTGAGTGAAATTGTTTGGTATAAGAACAAGTTTCATGAGCCAAAGGAGGATTTTAATAAGCAGAAACTGGTTGGCTGTGTTTTGGGGAAGGACCAGATAGCCTGTGGGCTATCATCGTGCAGGATTCAGGGATAGAAAGATTGGATATTGGAAGGCAAAAATTTTGGAAGAGTTGAGCATCAATAGGAAGACACTGAAGACCAAATTGGATGAAATTAGAGTTTAGATATATAACAAAGTTCGGTGGACCAACAAGAACATTGCCATACCTGATATGCATTTTGGGAAGGAGGAGACAGCAGACTGATTGGGTTGGGGCTGTTATATTAGAGAAGTTTGTTTTATTGGTCCAGGAGAAGGTCAGTGATGGCGAAGTCTCTGCGAAAGTGTTGGGTGGGTTTCATGTTCAGCCTTTTAAGGTTGAGATTGTTTTATCAAAATATCAGTGTCATGTCATGTCATCAAGTTGAATGATCATGCTATAGTTGCACTTGAGATAATGGAGTGAGACAGACAGAAATAGATCAAACTGAGTGAGTTGAACAATGGAGTGAAATCAAGCCCAATGTCACACGAGAAGGTCAAGAGAAAATTGTGGCTCGTAAGCCTTCCAGGGTGGCAAGAATTCACATGGTGAGAAAGGATCAGTTTTGTCACCAGGATCAGGATCAGGATGGATCTCTTGACCAAAGAAGTGGGTGTGCAGATGAAGTGATAGAAGAACAGTTGTTAATTTAATAAGGATATAAGACTGTGCAAAAGGAAGGAGTCAGAGGGACCTGAAGGGGGAAGAATGGTTGGGAAGGTATTGATCAATCTGACAATCTTCTCTAATGCTTGAAATCTGAAAGGAAGGAAAGTTTTTTTTGCAATGACCTTGAAATTGGAACCTCAAGCCTGACAATTTCAAGTGAATTGGTGCTGCAGGGACATTGTGTGTGTGTGTGTGTGTGTGTGTGTGTGTGTGTGTATTTGTATCTCTGTTTACATAATGAAAGCAGTGGTTTGAGGTGTGGTGTGGCTATCTGAATATATAATCAAAGGTGATTTAAAACATGATGGTATTTCAGTTTGGATCTACCTTCATTGAGAGCCTGAGATCTTTGCTGTGGAAACATATGTGGTGTAAAAACAAGATTTGATCAGATATCTGATCAACAAGGAAAACAAAAACAATAAAATTCTTCACTCCTCCATCATTCCCAATGGCACCTTCTCATGAAATTGCAGAAAGTGTAACACTTGTCCATTCACCACCTCCTTCCTCACTGTCCAAGGCCCAAGCACACCTTCCAGTGAAGCAGCTTTTCACTTCTTTCAATCTACATTTCATAATGTGGCCTTCTTTACATTATGGAGACCAAGCGCAGACTGGATGACTGCTTTGCGGCATACCTCTCTGCTTTGTCTGACTGAATGACCCTGATTCAATAAACCACCTTGTTCATGTGCAAGCAGTTCTAGCCTGGGTGTGCTACAATGTTCCAACAAAGCACAACAGAAGATCAAGGGAGAACACCTCTGTTTTTGCTTCGGCACTCTACAACCTCCATGTGTCAAACCAAATTCCATAACTTCATTAACTGCATTATGTCTGTCATCTACTATTCTTACATTCTCTTCCTCACACCATGTCATGTTTGTATCTTGTTTGCTTTTCACTTAATGAGAGAGAGTCCTTGCTACTATCACCCCTTTAATTTACATGCTTTTTACACTTTTTCTCCACTATTAGCAACCACTTCATCTTTTGCTTTAGCTTACTGTGCTGTCTGTTCTCCTCTGCCTCTATCAAATGTATTATAAAAAAAACTATTTTCCCACACTTTTCAGTTCTGAAGACCTGTTATCAAATTGGGAGTGTTAACTGTTTCTCTCTCCACATAAGCTTCCAGACCTGAGTTTCGCCAGTGTTTGTTTAACAGTAAAGATCAACAGAGTCTATCCTGCCACAAAACAGCAGAGCTACTTATAGTAGGCTTTTGAATTTAAAACAACACAATGTGCTGGAAATATTAGCAAGCATCTGTGGGGAGAGAGAGGGCACAAGAAAAAAGTCAACATTCAAGGGCAGTGAACTTACATCAGAACTGGAAAGAAATTTGAGATGTAACCCAGGCAGAGTGGGCAAAGCAATATGGTTTATGGTGGAACATGGGAAGAATTAAATAGTAGAATGATGACAAAACAAAAGGAGATGGAAATGGGATGCACAAAGATGACTCTTGAAGAGAAGTAACAGATATAGCTCCATTGGCACTAATTCTATATCTTTGTTTAGCGCACCTAGCTTTGTTTTTACACAATGTGAAATTTCAAGTTAATTTTGTCTCTTGTACAGTTAAGATTATTAGGTATATTGAGGTGCTGTTCATTTTGTGACGGAATATAATCAGAGATTACAACACCGAAACAGACACTTCAATCCAAGCCAACCAGACATCTTAAATTAATCTAATCCCATGTGCCAGCATTTGGCCCATATCCCTCTAAACTCGTCTTATTCATATACCCATCTAGATGCTTTTCAAATGCTGTAATTTTGCCCATCTCCGTTTCTTCTGGCAGCTCATTCCATACATGCACCACACTCTGCGTGAAAAAGTTGCCCCTTGATTCCCTTTCAAATTTTTCTCCCCTCACTCTTAACCTCTGCACTCTCGTTCTGGACTCCCCCACCCCTTGTTTATTTCCCTATCCATGCCCCTCATTATTTTATAAACCTCTATAAGGTCACCCCTCAGCCTCTGGCACTCCCCTTGTTTATTTCCCTATCCATGCCCCTCATTATTTTATAAACCTCTATAAGGTCACCCCTCAGCCTCTGGCACTCCAGGGAAAACAGCTCCCGCCTATTCAGGTGCTCACTAATAACTGAAACCCTCCAATCCTGGGAATATCCTTGTAAATCTTTTCTGAATCCTTTCAAGTTTCACATCATCCTATGGGGCAGAGACCATGGTATAAAATAAATGATTAGTAAATGAATTCAGTTTTTTTGCTCACTTCTTATCTCCAAAAGCTGCTGATCATCACTCTTCCTTCCTGGTTTATGTCCTATTGTACATTGGAAAGAATTCCCTCTTTCTAGGTACTCTCTTGCTTTCTTTTTTTCAGATTTGCCTTTTCCCTTTTTCTACGTTTGACTGGAGTTTGATTATTTTGTCAACTGGCAGAGGTCTTTTCGGATGTCATCAACCTCTCCCTGCAGCAGGTCACTGTACCTGCCAGTTTCAAGAGGGCCAACATCATCCCTGTGCCTAAGAAGGCTCATGCAGCATGTCTCAATGACCATCGCCCAGTGGCCCTAACCTTGGTGGTCATGAAATGCTTTGAAAGGCTGGTCATGGCATTAATCAACTCCAACCTCCCCACTACTCCTGACTCATTCCAATTTGCTTCTCGCACCAACAGATCTATATCAGATGCCATATCACTTGCCCTTCATTCCTGCAAATGTGTTGCTGGTCAAAGCACAGCAGGCCAGGCAGCATCTCAGGAATAGAGAATTCGATGTTTCGAGCATAAGCCCTTCATCAGGAATAAGAGAGAGAGAGAGAGAGCCAAGCAGGCTAAGATAAAGGGTAGGGAGGAGGGACTAGGGGGAGGGGCGATGGAGGTGGGATAGGTGGAAGGAGGTCAAGGTGAGGGTGATAGGCCGGAGTGGGGTGGGGGCGGAGAGGTCAGGAAGAGGATTGCAGGTTAGGAGGGCGGTGCTGAGTTGAGGGAACCGACTGAGACAAGGTGGGGGGAGGGGAAATGAGGAAACTGGAGAAATCTGAATTCATACCTTGTGGTTGGAGGGTTCCCAGGCGGAAGATGAGGCGCTCCTCCTCCAGCCGTCGTGTTGTTGTGCTCTGCCGGTGGAGGAGTCCAAGGACCTGCATGTCCTCGGTGGAGTGGGAGGGAGAGTTAAAGTGTTGAGCCACGGGGATTCCTCCCTAGAACATCTTGATACCAAGCGCAGCTATGTAAGAATCCTATTCATTTAATTCAGTTCAGCCTTCAACACTATTATCTCCTCTAGCCTGCTTACTAAACTTAGTGATCTCGGACTAAGCCCCACTCTCTGTAACTGGATCCTCAGTTTTCTGACCCACAGTCCACAATCAGTGAAGACTGTGGACAATATTTCATAATCACTAACACTCAGCACTGGAGCCCCCCAGGGATGTGTACTTAGCCCCCTACTATACTCACTGTATACCCATGACTGCATTGCCAAAAACTAGACTAATGCCATTTACAAGTTCGCTGATGATACCACCATAGTCAGTCGAATCTCAGATGGCGATGAAACAGACTATGGACTGGAGGTGGAAGACCTGGAAAAATGATGCACTGAGAACAGCTTAGCTCTCAATGCCAGCAAAACCAAGGAATTCATTATTGGTTTTTGGTAGGATGTTACTCATGATCCCCTACAGATTAACAGCACAGAGATGGAACAAGTAGAAAGTGTCAAGTAACTGGGAGTGGTCATCCACAACAAGCTTTCTTGGACCTTTCATGTTGACGCACTGGTTACAAAGGCCCAACAACGTGTGGTCTTCCTCAGGCAGCTGAGGAAATTTGGCATGATGGTGTATACCCTTGCCAACTTTTATAGGTGCGCCATCGAGAGTATTCTGTCTGAATGTATCACTACCTGGGCTGGCAACTGTACCGTTCAAGATCAGAGGCAGTTGCAGAGAGTGAACTCAGCCTGGACAATCACAAAGGCCAACCTCCCATCTATAGAATCCATCTACTGGGCCTGCTGTCAAGGGAAGGCTGCCAACATTCTTAAAGATCCATCCCATCCTGGCAATGGTTTTCTACAACCTCCACCACAGGGGAGAAGCTACAGAAGCCTGAACACGCACCAGCTAGTTTTGTAACAGTTTCTACCCTACTGTTAGAATACTGAATGGACTGTCAAACTCTTAACATTTGCCTGTACCTGTGATTTTGTTTTTGCCGCTGTTTATTTATTATTTAGTATCTATGCTACTTAACTCTGTGATCTCCATATGTCGCTTGCAAGTCAAAGTTTTTCACAGTGCCTTGGTACACATGATAATAAATTCAATTCAGTTGTCTCCTTCCCTCTTTGGCAATGTTTCCATTGCTTTATTCGTTTGTTTACAGTGTTCCTTCATCTGTTGCCTCTACAATTCAACCTGTCTTCCACCCTTTGCTTGCCACCATCAACTCCCTTCCAACAGCTGTATCTGTCACCAATGCCAATTCTGCTAAGCTGCTTATCCATCTGAACCATTTTGCAGCACTGTTTTGTTCGTTGAATTCTTTTATGTTGTATGCAAATTTAACATTTGTTTCCTTGCTCAGTGCAGATCATTTGCACAAAATATACAGTCAGACCAGACTATAGGGCTGTTCTCTCATTGGAGAGGAGTGACTGGTCATGGTTTAACCTGATGGTCACCACACCTCGGGCAAGGTGAGAAGTTAAGCAGAGTTCTTCAGCCAGCATGGAAATTGAGCCCATGCTATTGATATAACCACATTGTGATCAGCCAACTGAGGTAACCGATTCAAAAGCATTCTTCAGACTAACTTTAAGGATTGCATCCCTTTCAACTCTAAATTAATACAAGAAACACCTATTGTCACTAATCCTTTCATTTTCTGCATCAAGAGCTAATGTTATCTCTGTTATAGCAACCAAGTGTTGGAGAAACTCAGCAGTCTGGCAGCATCTGTGGAGAGAGATTTCTGAAAAGAGTCATATGAGACTCAATCTTAACTCTGTTTCTCTCTTCTCAGATGATTCCAGACCTGCTGAGTTTCTCCAGCTTTTTGGTTTCACTCTCCAGCCTCTGCAATATTTTGCATTCATTTATGTAATCCATGTTATTATGTTCAATACACTACATTTTCTAAAGTGAGACACCTTGGAATGCACGTTCATAGCTCCTTGAAGGCGGCGTTTGGTATGCTTTCTTTTATTGGTCGGAGTATTGCATGCAGGAGTTGGGAGGTCATGTTGCGGCTGTACAAGGCCTTGGTTGGGCCACTGTTGGAACATTGCGTGTAATTCTGGTCTCCTTCCTATTAGAAAGATGTGAAACCAGAAAAGATTTACCAGAATGTTGCCAGGATTGGAGGATTTGAGCTATAGGGGGAGGTTGAATAAGCTATTCAATGCTATTGATGGAGCATTGGAAGGTTTATAAATTCATGAGGGTAATGGATAGGATAAATGGACAAAGTCTTTTCCTTTGGGGGGGGGGGAGTCCAGAACGAGAGGGCATAGGTTTAGGGTGAGATGAGCAACTTTTTCATTCAGAGGGTAGTGAACATGTATGGAATGACCTGCCAGAGGAAGTGATGGAGGCTAATAGAATTGCAACATTTGAGGCATCTGGGTGAGTATATGGATAGGAAGGGTTTGGAGGGATATGAGCTGGATGGACAAGTTGGATTGAAGAGTTTGCTTCCGTGCTGTACCTCTCTGTGACCAGTGTGACAGTCTATCTGACACCATTTGTATGTATGTGTACTTCATTCGTGTTTTGCAGATTAGCCATTTTTTAAAATAATGCCACTTTTGATTGATTAAATCTGACGCGCTCAGCAAAGTTCCTGAAATTTCTAAATGTTTACACCTTTATATCTAATTGTGAATATTGTCTAAAGACTCCTAAAAACATAAACTGTTGCAAAATGTTGGGTACCTCTACTTTTAGATTATTTCAGTCATACGGGGTAATAGTTTCATTCTTACTCTTGGAACTTCTGTGCACAGATTTTGAACATCACGATGGTGATGGTGAGGAATTGTCAGGTCTTTGTGTATCTGATTGGCCCCCTTTATTGATATCAGCTTGTCCCTTTGTAATCGCTATGTATTTTCAGGAAACTGGAGGAGAATTTTTAAATGGGTGAAGTCTTTCCTGGGAGTATGCTTGCTCTTATGAAATTGCTTGAACAGTATAGACTCTGAAATAAACATACTTTGTTACTCAGATTTATATTAGATTAACAAAGTTGAAAGTACAGCAAACCATCATCAGGAGTGACATGTTTTCAAGTAACTGACTGGCACCATGAGAGTTATTCATGATAAAAGTGGATGCTATGATTAAACTCAGCAGCAGAGAGATTAACTTCGGTTGGTTGAATGGTCTTTTTTGCAACACTGGTTTTTGTTTTGTTTTGATTTGCGATCCAAGAAAAATAATATTGTCTGAAATATTTTCTTGAATTCTCTTTCACGGAAATTATTTCAAAATCCGGTAAGATGAGTAACTTGGAGCCAAGGAAAACCTTTCCCTATTTGGTCCTATTTTCAATGCTTTGAAAATGGGTTTTGGCCAGTTTTGATTTAATTTCATGGGAGAATGAAGGACTGGAACACTGACTGTGAACAGGATGTGTAAATTTATCTATGCTGCAGCATTAATGATATAGTTAATTTTTAATTATGAAAATGTAGAAATCGTAAACAGAGAGCTAGTATATCAGTATTCAGTTTAAGCTGCACATTCCATTTATCATAGCTCTGTTTGAGATGTCTGTCAAAGACTAAATTTCTTGTCAGAAATATGTAAAATTAAAGTGTGTTTGGTGAATATAGTATTTGGTTTAAAATGGCTAACAATTATTTTTTTATCATTTTACATCTCCGTTAATTTTTTTTTCTTAAAAATATTATGGTCTGGTGTCTGCTTCCATAAACCTTTTGTTCTTTTAACTGAATCTGCCAGCTAGCTGTGGTGCTGATGTTTTCAATCACACTCTGTCCAGCTGACATGCTGCTATAGACGGGGCGGATCCTGCAGCTTTATTTAGTAGGAAAGCAACCTCTAGCTTCACAATACAGTGAACTTCCCAGCAGTGTGGGCCTTTTGCAAATCTTTGAGAGTTTTTTTCCATATGATGGTGTTGGGCTTGATGTGTTAGAGCTGTACTCCAAGGTAGCTGGTATTCTGTCCTAATGTAGACTTTTAATATAAATAGTGGACATTCTTTGACAAGTTGGGTTGGGGAGGCGGGGGGAGATGGTGGTGAGTCAATTTTACAGAAAATTTCAGATATAATCTGGTTGCCACAGTATTTATATGGCTGAACCAGTTACATTTCTGTTTGGTGACACCCCCATCTCCCTGCCGAAAATAACTTACTGGAGAATTCAGTGGCAGTCAATTTGTTAAATGTCAAAGAAGGATATTTACTTGCTCTCATTAGAAATGGTCATTGCATGATACTTAATACTTGTTAAGTGCCAATTATCAGCCTAAACCTGAATGCTTTCCATTTTGAGTTTCATGCAGGCATGTATGATCCTTTATGCGTATCTGGACTAAGTCAGTCATCTCCAACAACCCAAATGCTTCCTTTTATGCAAGGTATGATTTCAGCTGTTGGAATTCTTCCTCGATCCCATTGACCATCAGGTTTGTTGATGTCTCATGGGGTCAATTACTATCTTGATGTTAAGGGCAGTCACTCACCTCTTGAATTCAGCTGTTTTGTCCAGGTTTGGACCTAGGCTGTAATGACGTCAGGAATTGCATTGTGTTCGTGGCACCAAAGCACTTTGAATCAGTTTGACCAAGAGTAGGTTGATGGGTGTAGATCATGTGATAAGACTGGCTCAGTATGCAAAGGAGATTCACCAGGATGTCGCCTGGAGCGAACCATATTCCCTATGAAGGGAGGCTATAGACTTGGATTTTTTTTGGAGCAGAGAAGCCTGAGGAAGTATCAGATTGAGATGCATGGACAGGCTGGATAGAAAATAGCTGTTCTCCTTAAGTGAATTGTCAAAAATAGAAATGTATAATTTTAAGGTGAGAGGCAAGAGATTTAGAAGGGATTTCAGAAAAAGTTTTCATGCAGAACCTGGAACTCTCTGATTTTGCTGCTTGTTGGATGCTGCCTGAACTGCTGTGCTCTTCCAGCACCACTGATCCAGAATGCTTAGGAGAGTAGTTGAGTCTGGAAAACTCTCAACTCTTTAAAAAATATATGGGTGAACACTTGAAATGTCACAACATTGAAAGTGATGGGCCAAGTGCTGGGATGTGGGATTAGAGTAGATTGGTTGATACAGACCTGTGGGCCAAAGAGCAGTTTCTGTGTTGTATGACTCTGACTCTTAAAATGTAGGAGCAGAAGTGAGTCATTCAGACAGTCCAGCCTGCTCCAGCATTCAGTGGTTCATGGATGTTCTGATAATCCTCAACTCCACTTTTCTGCTATATCCCCATAAACTTTGATTCAATTACTGTTTAAGAATCTGTCATTGTCAGCCTTGAATACACTTAGCACGTAAACCTCAATAACTCTGTGGTAAAAAAAAATCCATAGAACCGCTAACCTTAGAAGAAATGCCTCCTCATCTGTGTTAAATGGGTGAGCACTTACTGCAATTATGTTCTGTGGTCCTCGACCCAACTGCTCTGCAGCTACCTTGTCAAGGTCCTTAACTATTTTGTATGTTTCAATAAGGTCACCTTTCATCCTTTTACATTGCGATGAGTACCAGTCCAACCTATTCAACGTCTTGTCATAAGACAGTCCCTCCATACCAGGAATTAGTCAAGTGAACCTTCTCTGGACTGTCAGGTACCTCTTTTTTTGTATAAGGGGACCAAATGTATTCCTAACATTGTTAGTGAGGCCTTGTACAGCTTTCCCTACTTTCATATTCCATTCCCTTTTAAACACAAGCAGGCAGTCATTCGCCTCCTGGTTGCCTGCTGAAATTGAATGCTGGCTTTTCGATTTGATGTACGAGGACCCCCAAATCCTTTAATGTTATAGCTTTTCATAATCTCCTCCATTCTTACTAATAGAACCTTACAGTTTTCCAGCAATGAGATCTTTTGGTTAACTGTGTTTATGACAGTCGTTGAGCACCTATCTACTTTAATCGCAGGTCCCAGCTCTTGGCCTGTGACTTTGTAAGCTATGACACTTCAAATGACTATTTAAATACCACTCAAATTTTATGATGGTTCCTGCCTGTACAACTCTTTCAAGCAGTGAGTTTTGCCCTCTGAGTAGGAGGAAGAGGTCTTAAAGCCCATCTAAGCTATCTGCACTTTTTTTTCCCTGTTTACCCTATCCGCTTCCTCAATCTCAATCGGTTACATTTCGTCTCCTCTTAGTAGAAGCGTTCAAGTTCAGGCAACATCCTGGTGAATCCCTGCTTCACCTTCTCTAGTGCAATCGCATCCTCCTTATAGTGTGGTGAACAGAACTGCATATTACTTCAATTGTGATCTAATTTCTCTAATTATACAATTCCTCCATAACCTCCTTGCTGTTGTGTTTGATGTCTTGAATAATAAAGGCCGCTATCCGATATGGAGGAAGTGAGGTCTGCAGATGCTGGAGATCAGAGCTGAAAATGTGTTGCAGGAAAAGCGCAGCAGGTCAGGCAGCATCCAAGGAACATGAGATTCGACGTTTCGGGCATAACATTCCTGAAGAAGGGCTTATGCCCAAAACGTCGAATCTCCTGTTCCTTGGATGCTGTCTGACCTGCTGCGCTTTTCCAGAACACATTTTCAGCGCTATCCAATATACCTGGTTTATTCACCTGCCCTGTTGCCTTCAAAATCTGTGGGCATACACTCCAAGGTCCCTTTGGTCCACTGCATTTCTTCGAGTCATACCATCCAAAGGATGCTACGTTATCTTGTTAGTCCTCCTATACCTCACACTTAGCAGGATTAAACTCCATTTACCATTATTCTGCCCTTCCGACCAGCTTGTCAAAATCGTCCTGTGGTCAACGGCATTCCTCCTTAAGATTTACCACGTTAGTATCATTTGTGAACTCACTGGTCAAATCTCTATTCATTTCTAGATTGTTAATGTACATTACAGACAGCAAGGGACCAAGCAGCAAACCCTATGACATCACTGGAATGGGTTTGGAGTCTCAAAAATGACCTTGATCCCAAGGACTCTGACTTTCTTAACCACTCTCCTGTGTAAGACCTTGACAAAAGCCTTATCAATCCTATATAGACTCCATCCTATTGCACAATCTTCATATCTGGTTATCTCTTAAATACTCCATCAAACCGGTCAGTTATAAATTTCCCTCTGACAATGCCATGCAGACTCTCTTTGATCAATCCTGTCTCTCTAAGTGGAGATTTAATTCTGTCCATCGGAAGTTTTTTCAATGATTTCCTGACCACTGACGCTAGACTAAATTCTCTGGTTGATCTCAATCACCCTTCTGGAATAATGAGTCCATATTAACTGTTTTCTCAAATCTCTCCTGCATCCAGGGAGAATTTAGTAACTAGTATCAGTATCACTGAAATCTCCTCCCTTGACTTTTAACAGCAGCCTAGGATATATCTAGGACTACGGTATTATGGATCAGACTGGACCAGACCAGACCGCATCAAAATATATTAAGATAGGTTTTAAAGGTAACTTTAAGGTATTCTATTCCAGATGCAATTCAATTGATCAAACTAATGGATTTAAAGCAAAACATAGTTTATTCATCCACTATAGTAAAATAAGGAAATGATTTGGCTTAGTTGTAACTCTATTGGAATGTTTAACAAAATAATAGATAGTATCTACTATTAAACAACAGTTCCAATATAGTAACATCCCATAACACCCGATTAAAAGACAAATTTGGAAAACTAATTGTCTTTCATGCAGTTCTCCAATCCAGGAGGAAAGAACATCAAAAGACAATTGATAGATCGAGAACTCCAGTTTTCAGCTGGAGTGAAGAGAAATGTGGCAGCTTTTCAAAACCCTGGCAGCTTCTGCTGAAAGTTAAACAAAAGATTCTAGTTCTGTGGGAGTTTTACCATACCCATTCAGGCTGTTTCTATTCCAATTTTTCCATCATCTCTGCCTTAAAATGTCTCTTCAAAAAAGATCAGGACATATGTCCATTATTCAAGAAGCATCTTCTTGGGATTTATCCAATTTTAAGCCAGATGACACTCATTTAATAATACTCACTTAAACCGTCACCAATGTCTTCATGCTCCACACAGCTTGCCACTTCGGTCAATAATGGGACCTACTCTTTTCCCTAGTTATCCTTTGGAAACAAAAATACTCAATGTCTTTGATTTGCTTTTATTTTACCCATCAGTGACTATTATTCATATCCCTTTACTTTCCTAATTTAAGTAATTCCTGGTACTTTCTACACTCCTTTAGGGCTTCTGGTGTTATTAATCTACCATGATCTTCCCTTTTCACCATCCCATCCTGTATATTGCTGGATAATCAGGATTCTTTGGAATTTTGGACCCACTGTCTACTTTCACAGGAACTTGTTGGCCTTGCACTTTTCACTATTTGCTTTTGAAAGACTCCAATGTGATATTAGAGTTAACTTCCTTTGCTGCTCTGCAGGTAATTGGATGTCCCAAGGCTAAAGTGGAATGCCTCAGATTTACAGATAAATTGCAAGAAAATGTCTTATCTCCTATTATTCAGAGTCATTTACATGGTCGTTCCCTTGCCATTCATATCCATTTGTATTATCATTCCCTATTCAGAAATCAATAAGAACATGAAAGTTGGAATTTTTACTTTTCACCGTAGTTTTAAAATAAAATACGATTCATACCAGTTCTGGCCATTAAGGGATGATTTACATTCTATTGTTTCTAGAGGTGAGGTGGTCACTGCATTATGTGTTGAGGGGCATGAGACTGTGAGGGGGATGGCTGGGGGTTGTCTTGTGGGCATTACTGACTGTGATGTAAAGATTTTGTATAAAGGAAGGACTGTTTCCTTTGTTCAGAGAGAGCTTCCCTGGACATGCTTTGCAACCATGGTGACGTGTGTTTGGGGTTTCTCCAAAGCTTGTGTTTTACTGTGCTTAATAAAATTTGCTTGTTCATAGTGTGTTGCCATTGCATCAAGTATGTAAGAACCTCAGGAAAAAAAACTCAACACCAACTATGATGTAGGTTCCCAACAAATAGCTGCTCCAAATCTACTTTAGCCAAACCCTGTATTATTATATTAAAATTGGCCTTTCCCCAATTGAAGACCTTTATTTCTGGCTCAACTTTGTCCTGTTCCATGATATCTTCAAATATTTTTGAACTGCAGTTATACTCGCCAAAATGTTCTCCAAATTGACACTTGCCCAGTTGTGTTCTCTTAGAGTAGTTTCAGCACTACTCTGCCTCTTTTAGAACTTTCAATGTTCTGGGTTACCAAACTCTCCAGGATGCATTTTAAGAATTCCACCCCCTTTAACCCTTAAACACAATTTGTCTACCACAGTTAATATAGGGTAAGTTGAAATCTCCAACTATTATTACACTTTATTTGTACACATCTCTGAAACTTGCTGACATTTCTGCCCTTCTAGCTCTTCCTGATTTTTTTTTCCCTGTGGGTCTTTTTTTGTTTCTAAGTTCTACCCATGTGACCTCAATTGAAGAGCCTTAAATGCAGTGTATTGCATTTTGATAGAACAAACAGGGGCAGGACATGTATGCTTAATGGTAGGGCCCTAATAATGTTGTAGAAGAGAGCAGTTCTTTGAAATTTGCACCTCAAGTAGACGGTTGTTAGTGTTTTAGTATGCTTGCTTCCATTGCTCAGGTCTTGGAGTACAGGAGTTGGGATGTCATATTGAGGTGGTACAGCATGTTGGTGAGTACTCCTCTTCTGGAGTACCTACTGTGTCCAGTTCTAGTCACCCTGTTAAAGGAAGGATAATATTAAACTGGAGAGGGTTCAGAAAGGATTTGCCAGGAATGGAATGTTTGACTTAGGATGGGACGTTTTTCACCGGAGAGTAGGAGGTTGAGTGGTGACTTTAGAGATTTATAAATTCATGAAGGAGATAGATAAGGTGAATCCCTAGGATGGGGGTGTTCAAAACTGGGGGGTGTATTTTTAAGGTAAGAGGAGAAAGATCTAGAAGGGGCATGAAAGGCAACTGTTTTTACTTAGTGGTTCACGTGTGGAATGAACTGCCAGAGGAAGTGGTGGGTGCAAGTATGGTTGCAGCCATTTAAAAGACATTTTGGAGAAGTACATAAATAGGAAAGGTTTGAATCATAGAATCCCTACAGTGTGGAAACTGGTCCTTCAGCCCAACAAGTCCATGCCGACCCTCTGAAGAGTAACCCACCCAGACCCATTCCCCTAGTACTGTATATTTACCCTGGATGAATGCACATGACCTACGCATCCCTGGATACTATGGACAATTTAGCATGGCCAATTCAACTAACCTGCACTACTTTGGATTGTGGGAGGAAACCCACACAGACATGGGGAGAATGTGCAAACTCCACACAGCCCGAGGCTGGAATCGAACCAAAGTCCCTGGTGCTGAGAGACAGCAGTGCTAACCACTGAATCATCGTACCGGATTGGCTCACCTATACTGCTGAGGAGATTCATGATTGCCATATTAATCTGTGTGGAGTGTTAGGGAAGCTCCATTTAGGTTAATGCACGCATTTTTGGTCACTGACTCTGGGGGAGAGAAAGCATGAATGTGTTGAATTGTGTTCCAAGGCAAATCATTCGTGAGTTGCTTCTTTCTTTGAACCTTAATGCTTCTATGTTGTTTTCAATATATCAGTACACCCGGAATAGATGTACTTGGGCTTATCATCACTACCAAAGCATGTGAACTGAGCGTCTAATGGTCTCCTTTTATCCATCTTATTGTGGATCATTTGAAGAATTAGACTTACTAGAAGCATGCTGATCTGTTGTAACAGCCTAATAATAGCCCAGACAGTTGTTTACCTGAACAATGTCATGTTTCTATAACATTGCTCCGAAGGAGTGACCTTGGGTTGGCTTCTTCAATATCATAGTTATCCACAAGCAGTTTGAAACGTTACAGGAGATATAACATTAAATCAAGGTAAAAGGCCCTGTTGGAGGCAAATGTGTATCAAAAACTGATCTTTTCTTCCTTGGGAGTTGGCTGACTCTTTGTTTTGGTATCATGTGGAGTTTGGGCATTGCTAACAGGGCTGTCCATTGCCTTCGAACAGAGTGGCTCTTTAGGCTATTTCAGTGAGCATTTAAATGTTAACCACAATTTTGATGGTCTGGAGTCACATGTAGCCAGGCCAGTTAGGAATGGCACCATTTGCTAAAGAACATTAGTGAATCATAGAATCCCTTCAGTGCAGATAGAAGCTCTGTGGTTAGCACTGTTGCCTCACAGTGCTAGCGACCCAGGTTCATTTCCAGCCTTAAGCGACTCTGTGTGAAGTTTCACATTCTCTTAAATCTACATGGTTTCCTCTGGGTGCTCCACAGTCCAAAGGTTAGGTGGATTAGGTCATGCTAAATTGCCCATAGTGTCCAGGGATGTGCAGACTAGGTGGTTAGCCATAGGAAATGCAGGGAAATACAAGTCGGGTAACTGGGTGCATAAAGACGGTATGCTCCTTAGAAGGTCCGTTTGGGCTCAAGGGGCGGAAAGGCCTTCTTCCTCATTGTAGGGATTCTATTCTATGGAAGAGGCCATTCAGCCCATAGAATCTACACTGACCCTTCAAAGAGCTACTGATATAGATTTACTGTATTCCTGTAATCCCACATTTACCATGCCTAAACCAGTTAGTTTATACATCCATGCATACTATGGGGCAATTTTAACATGGCCAAACCACCTAACCTACCCTTGGACATGGGTATTTTTTAAAACAATCATCAATGGTTACATGGCATTCATTAGAATAGCTTTGTAAATTCTCAATTTTTGTGTTTATTGAATTCATATTTCACCATTTCTCATGCTGGGATTTGTAACCATGTTCCAAAAGGCTTGAGATTATGAAGACAGTGACATTGATTGTCGCTGCCTGTCCTGACTGAGCAACTATCCATTTGTTTTTACAAATGCCGAGGGTAATGGGCAGTGTACGTGCAAGAAGCATAACTATGTTAATTGGCTCTGTGTACAGAAATGAAAACCATTATGTTTAGAGCCTTGAGGTATTTTCCAAGAGTCTTCCTGTCTCCTCAATGCACACCCGTCCCCAGCCCCCCCCATTGCCACGTTCTGATCCACAATCTAAGAATTAAGATTTCAGTGAAACAGTTCACATTATTTTGATTTGATTTGATTTTTTTCTCAATCTGAATAAACATTTGGAACCGAATTGAGATTTATAACATTAATTGCATTGTAAAATAATCTCCTTTTGATCCATTTATTTTTTACAGAATTCTGGGGTTTTATTTTTGTGACTACATACCAAAGTAAATATTTGCATATCCAATCTTACCAACATAAATTTGGTTGGTGTGAAAACTGCCATTCCTATGTTTATCCCTCAGTGCTCCTACTAAAAATTGGCTTTAACTTTCCCAATTGACAGCAGACAGCAAAAGTTAAATTGTAAAGTGGAGTTTCTGACATTTTGGGACCGTGGTGTTTTCATACCTCAGAAGACTGGGATGTACTACAAAGAATGCAGTGTATTGTAATGTTTTTTCTAGATGCCCACACTTTTTGGAGAACCTCACTTAAGGACATGAGTTGAACATGTGATCACTAGATTGTGTGGGGTGCCTGGAAAGGAGCATCATAATAGTTTAAATGGCGTATTTTTCTTGCTTTTGTATGTCAAAGGAATGTATTTGTGTGCGTTGGATTGTGATGGTTTTGTGTGCATAAAGGATTTGGAAGGGCATGTCAGATACCTCGAAACCATGCCAATGAATGGTGAAGCTCCTCGGAATTCAACAGACTGGTAACAGTCAGAGTGTTAATTACTTTACCACCAATCATTCAAAAAATATTCAGTATGACAGCAGCTTTACTGTCATTTGCTGTATTGCTCTCATTTCTTAGGTAAACTAGATTAGAGATAAAAAGCCATGAGCACATTGCACAATTTTCGGGTAAAAAATGAGGTCTGCAGATGCTGGAGATCACAGTTGAAAATGTGTTGCTGGTTAAAGCACAGCAGGTTAAGCAGCATCCAAAGAATAGGAAATTCGACGTTTCGGGCATAAGCCCTTCATCAGGAATGATGAAGGGCTTATGCCCGAAACGTCGAATTTCCTATTCCTTGGATGCTGCCTAACCTGCTGTGCTTTAACCAGCAACACATTTTCAACACACATTGCACAATTTCTCAACATGCCCTATTTTTAAAAGACTTTACAAGATCCAGAAGTTAAAGCAAATGAATGAAAAATATCAGCCCCTAAATGTTGCGTACGATTACACCAAAATAAGATACTCTGGTTAAGATCTAGTTTTGAGAACTGTATATTGGTTTTAAATCTGTAAAAAGTAGAATCCAGATTTTTTTGCCTATTTATTGGCTGCGAATGGAGGAATTTCTTCGAGTGAATATCTTTGAAAATGCCTTCAAGTATTTCTTTACGCTATTGCAGTTGAATAGATGACCAAAGCATTGGACCAGAAAAAACTTGCATGCAGTAAATCTGCTTTAAATTGCTGTGACCTTTTTGTTTTTAATTATAACAGCACTGGTGTGTTGTGCAGTTTTTTTGTATCTGGGCTTTCACTTTAGCACCATTCGGCAGTGAGACGGAACTAAGCGAGTGAAAGTTGATTGGCATTATTTTAGCTAGGTCTCACCCACTTCCTCAGTTTCCCTGGCCAATTTTTGTATTTGCAGATTCTCTTGCTTTTTTGCTTGCTTCCCCCTCCTCCCTGACACAGACAGACACCGAGACACATGTGCACCACCCCAACAGCCTCTGTTGAGTGCTGTTTTTGGGAGGCAGTTTGGGAAAGGGTCAGATGACCATGTACATGAAATGTGTGCGTGCTGTGTAATTGTCATCCATCCTGTTGTAATTGGAATATGTTTGGATTAACTGCTTGCTCAAATGATTACTAATCTATTTTCACAACAGCTGTGAATGCGCTGTGGCATATTTGAGTTCTTAACCTAGCCATTTGAATATGTCAGACCCCTGTCCAAATCCAGTGATGATCTTTGCATTCTTAATACTCTCACCTGCTGAAGAGGATGATGTCTAGCAGCGAATTGTGCTTCAGAAATACAAATGCAGTCAAATCTATATCTGCATCATTGGTTAAAAACTTCTGATATAATCAGTTTCGAGTTTAGTTGACAGAGCAAATAGACTTTTGCTTTTGAACGAGTAAATATTTCATTTGTTATCACATAGTAGTATGGAAGGATTAATTATTGTAGGGTTTGATGCACATACCATGTGATTTGTTCAGGCTAAATATTAATGGTGCCATACATATGTGGGAAGCCATTTAGATCCTCTTTTTTTAGTTTATTGCTTTTCCCACTAGAATTCTTCTGACACTTCTGAAATGTTGGATCAACCTGATTTGACATTGCTTTGTGACTTTAAAGCATTGTTTCCCTTTGTTTTCGACAGAAGTGATTTGTAGAGTCCAAATGTCTGGAATGAAAGGAATTGAAGCCTACTTCTCCTACACCAATCTTTGAGCCATGTGTTCACCCCTCAAATTTTATTTTACCCTATACCAAATTATTTGTGGTTCAGTTAATGCAGAGATAATTTCCCTTGATTCTGCCCTTTACTTTCACCCTTGCCTGCTTATACTCTTATTAGAATCACCACTCACTTCTTTCTATGTCGCTAGTATCGTGGAACCTCTTTTTCTCTCTTTTCTATGCTCACTGACCAATTCAGGAGACCTTATTCTAACAGAGGTATTCACTTCCTGGAGCAAAGTGCTCAGGAAACGTTCCTTTTCTCTGTGCCCGTGTTTGTGGCTTAGTCTCTCGCTCACTTGAAGCCAAAGATTCCTGAGCTAGCTGGCTTACTGCAGGAATGTTTTTCTTTGACCATATGGCATCCAGCACACTCCAAGTTCTACTGGCGCAGTATATTGTCTGCTGTGTTATTCTTCATGGGTTGATTATTTTATTATGTTTGTTTAATTTAGAATTAAACATTGTTATGACTCAGGGATAGCAATCCAAATCAGCCTAATTATCACTGGATTTGCAGTACAGTGAGCTTAAACATTTAATGCCCCTCAAACTCGCTTAGTTCCTAATCAAATGTTACATAACAAAGCTTGAACACCAAGTTTATAGCTTAAACAAAAAATAATAATTTATTATTAAGAATGTAACTTTCGCAGTACACATGACCAGCAAGGCAATGAAATTAATATCTAAAATCTAAACCCAATCTTCATTGATCGCAGCCCCCCTATTCTCACATGATAGACAATTAAGGGATAACAAAGAAAATTGTAATTTGCCAGTTCAATAATTGAATACCAGACTGCCTTGAAATCCTTAGACAAACATTGTACTAAAGTTACAGGACTGAGAGTACTCCTATAACTCTTTACTCAGTATTAGGGGCGTTGAGTGAAGTGCCTGCAACAGTAGTAGACTCGCCAACCTTGAGGGCATTTAAATAGACATTGGATAAACCTATGGATGAAAATGGAATAGTGCAGGTTAGATGGGCTTGAGATTGGTTTCACAGATCAGCACAACATTGAGGGCCGAAGGGTCTGTACTGCGCCGATATGTTCTATAGGAGTCTTGCTTGAATTTAGAAATCCAATCAGTGCAAACTTCTTCCACAGACCTGTCATGATTTTTACCTATTTTTTGCAGACTGGGGTTCTTTTCTTAAAACTTTTAACAAGAGAATGAGTGACAAATTAATAGAGTAAAACCAAAAACCTAGCCCAGTCTAGCAGTTTCCAAAGCAAAAACTGTCAAAATCAGGTCACTTCGTTTTCTTTCTTTCTTTCTTCAATATTGTGTGGTTGGCTAAGCAGCATTGGACCTCCCTTGATTGACCAATTCAGTATCCAACCAACTGCCAAATCCATCAGCATTGCAACATCACAGTGCTGAATTGTCTGCAGTGACGTTTGAATAGTAATTGACCTGCATTATTTTCCACACTAGTCCCAACAGCAAATATTAAAGCAAGCTGCTGTTCAAAGTTCACTTCTCAACTTAATCGCAGATCAAAACCCAAAAAAGAAAAATGATTGTGTTGGCAACAAGTTATACTATGGCTAGAAATTTCACTGTGAATAAAATGTTTCAAGTCAGAGGTAATTTATTAATGATTGTAAGATACAAGAGTGAGGTACTCATTTGCGAATCAGCATCCTTGGTCCACACATGGTCAGCTTCTTCATCGATGACCTTCCTTCCATCACTAGATCAGAAGTGTGGATGTTCACTACACAAAACAGGGACAGGGCAAGAGGTGGGTCTGACTGTGATGCTCTTTGGAGATTTGGTATGGAATTGATAGGGTGAATGGCATGCTTCCGCACTGTAGTGATTCTACGATTCAATTAATATTCAGCACCATTTGCAACTCTTCAAATACTGAAGCAATCAGTGTACAAAATAACTTGACCTGTCCCTTTTTAGACTCATTTTTAAATTTATTTCCCAAAATGATTGGTCACAGACAGATGGTTGCTGCTCATTCTAATCAAGCCTCTCCATTGATCTCTCAATGTTTAATGACCCCCCCCCACCCCACCACCACCACCACCACCACCACGTTGACTGCATGCACTTTCTCTCCATCGCTCTCACATTGTTTCGTGTATCGTTTTTCCATTGCTCTCGTGCTGTTTAACGCAGTCTCTCTGTCTATATTTATTGGGCTTTTTAATGCATTCTGTCTCCATTGCTCGTGTGCTGTTTAATATATTCTCCATCATTCTTGTGCTGTTTAATTGACAAAGAAGTTTGGAGGATTTGAATGGGGTGATGTTCATTTACAGGTAATTACTTTAATTTTGATTCGCTACTTAATGGTCTGTGAGTAGAAATAGCTCTGCAATTCTATTTTATGGTGCTGAGGAAATTGCCATGCTATCTCTTCTCTGTTTATTGTACACATTAAAGTTACTGCACTATGGAAATTACTTTAAGATGCACTCAAGATTTTTACAGGTTTTGGTATAAAATAATCTTGAATTTGTTTGTGCTAACTGTGCAAGAGATGCTTTGTCTTTTTTATAGTCACGTTGCTAATGATGTGGAGTGTAAGTTTTCTCTGTCATGCACTTATGTTAACAATTGCTATAAATGTAAAGGGTTTAATGGTGTTTGAGTTAAGTAACATTGAGAATAAAGGCAATATTGCTGTTTAGAATGTTTCAAAATCTATCAAATGTTTTTGTCACACTAAATTTTCTTGAACATTAGTCCACATTCTTGGACTTTGAGTGTTACATGTGTTTGCATCTTTGAGATATGTCCATAATAGTACTTAATCTCATCTCTTATTTATATATCTTGCAGTTCATCAAAAAAAAATGATGGATATGTTTGGCATATAGTGTACTTAGATATAAGCCCCCTCATTTATATTCAATGTACTGTTAGTGGCATTAACCTACTAGAAACTGTGGTAATCTTCTCCACTCAACCTCATTAACATTTATCTGTAGTGCCTTCTGCTTGATAAAAGCAGCATAACATGTAAAGTTTTTAAGCAAATTTACTTAAAATATTTTGACTGTAATGACCAGATCAAGCAACTATGTCATCTTCATTCTACAATAATGGAACAATTTTTGTAATCTATACTGTTCTAGTGATTTTTACAGAGATTGATTCTTGATGTGTTCCTTTTGCAACCATACAACTGCAATTTAATACTCAGTAGTCACATGCAATCCCAATGCATAAAAACCAAAAATCTCACAACTGGAGTATTGTTGTGAAGCAGTGTATAAATTGGTCTGCTAACTGGCTATTATTTCATATTAACAATTGTGCAGAAATTTTGTGATTTCAAATAAATTTATTTGTGACCTTTAGTGATTGAAGATGTAAATGTTTGCTTTAATTTTTATGCAGAGGTGTCCCACGATAAAGGTGGAACAATTTAGTGAAATGGAGGCCACTAACTTCCATCACACACTATGCATTATAGTTTCCATTTGTCATTGACTGAAGCAAGAAATGTCCTTTTGGTAGAGCCATTGCTAACTTCTCAAACAGGATAATAATCAGTGTTACATTACTTGAACTTAAGTACTTCAATCTGTCTATGCAAAAAGAGGAGGCAATTTGTGTGTGTCTGTACGTACATGAAGCTACACTAGCTGTCTCATTCAAGGAAGACATTCAGACCATTGGTGCATTCTTGTATTGCCAAATTTTCATTGCAAAAATCAGCATTTCCAAGACTGAGATTGTTCCACCCAGCACCAACCACATGTGGAGAAGTGCCAGATGGATGCAGATTTAAAAGACATATTTGAACAGATACATGAATAAGAGAGGTTTTGAGGGAAATGGGCCAAACGCAGGCAAATGGGAGTAGTTTAGATTAGGAAACGTGATTGGCATGGACGAGTTGTGCTGAAGGATCTGTTTCCATAGTCTGACTCTATGATTCTATGTAATTATTGATAGCACCATCTTGAGGCTGTGTGAAAATGAGCACTTTAGGTAGTATGCCTATAACAGATCTGAAAATATGTTGCTGGTTAAAGCGCAGCAGGTCAGGCAGCATCCAAGGAACAGGAAATTCGACGTTTCGGGCATAAGCCTGATGAAGGGCTTATGCCCGAAACGTCAAATTTCCTGTTCCTTGGATGCTGCCTGACCTGCTGCGCTTTAACCAGCAACATATTTTCAGCTCTGATCTCCAGCATCTGCAGACCTCACTTTTTACTGCCTATAACAGATGCCACTATTGATGAAGGCATCTGTGCAAGCATCCAGAAAGTTTTTTTCTGCTTATGGCTAGCTCCATTATTGTATCTGAAGCAGTTTTGGTATTGATTTGGAAACGCAACTTTATCAGACATTGTCCTTGCCATCTTGCTGTAGGGAGTTATAGAAATCCAATTAAAGCTATAAAACAATTTCACAAGGGGCCTTCAGGTCCACCATATGAATTGGATATCAAAACAAATTGCTAAACAGTGAATTTCTTTATCATCTACAAAATTCAGATTAATTGGGTAATGCGTGTCTCCAGCAGAATTCCCAAATGGGTGTTCAATGGGGCAATCGCAATGACCCACAGGTTAATCCCACTCACTCTCACTCGTGTTTGCTTTTGTTCTTGCTTGCTTTTTGGTCTGCTGGAACTGTGGTGACTTTATCTTTTATATCAAGGCAAACAACATCAACATGGTCGATACAAGAGTCTTAGATATGTCTGCATTCTAGACAGCCTCTTTTCAGAAAACAGAGTAGCTAACTGGAGCATGTGGAGACCAGCATTGAAATTCAATTTTAGAATGAAGCTTCTACAAGCTGAACATAAAGGCCAGAAATGTAGAGCTTCCACCAACAGTGTGAACTGCCAGTTTTGTTCATTCTAATTCTGCAGTTGTTTCTGCAACCATCAGAGGATCCACGAAAGATTATGCAATTACCCACATTTTGGTCATGCTCAGAGTATTTACCCTGGCTGACTTCTGTAGTTAGCTGCCTGGCTAAAATGTTTTACACTTACCTGAGCAATTCCCTCTTTATATTTTGTCAGATCAATGCTAAACTGAGCTTTCTCTAGTTTCGTTGATAGGTTGTATAGGAAATCTGCTTGTGTTATGTTGAAATTCTGCATTCACTAGGAAAAATGTTGAATGTAAGTTGTCATGTTCTCCGTAGATGTTTAACCCCACTGTCAGTTGATTCAGTGTAGCCATTCTATTTCCCGATATAATACATGCAAAGCAACCAAATAAAATGCATGTTCTGTTAACAATTGAAAATACACATTGATACCATTTCTTAGAAAATGTAGCCAACAGGTTGGCATTACCCATAATTTGATGAGCTGCAACTTTACAATATCTAACTGGTTCAAGTTAAATCATCAGAGCATGTTTAAGGTAGCTTATTTAGGAACACTTTCTGATGGCTGTTTCTGTTCATTCAAAGGCTCAGTGATTCAGTACGGTTATATCGTTTGCAGTAAAGGTTAGCTGGAATAAAATGTATTTTAATGGTGTTATGCTTATTTGCATCTCTTTTTACTGATAACCAAATATTTTGTTTCTTCTCCCTGTGCTCTGGTCATTATTGTGGCTGTTTGTGGCAATTAAGTCACCTTTTTCCTTCCTGTTTCTTTTCTACCATTTGCAAGGCATATGTCAGGATTGCGATGGAATACTTTGCTTGTCTGAACAACCACAGCTCTTAAAATATTCATGACATGACACCATACAAGGTAAATTAGCCAACTTGATTGAACACTCCCTTCACAATTGACCTGGTGGCACCCATATGTACCATCTGTAAGATGCACTGCATCAACTCACCCATGCTCCTTGCACAGCATCTTTATAAATCTTTGACTTCTGCCAAAAGGGCAATAGATAAATGAGAATGCCATCACCTGAAAATTGTCCAAGCTATAACACTGTCCTGACTTGGACAAATGTTTCATATGTCGCTTGATCAATATCCTGGAATTCACTTTCTAACAGCTCTGAGTATATTGATACTCAAGAACAGTGGTCTGTCAGGAAGACAATTCCCCACTATCTTGTCCGGCTAATAAAATCTGGCCAGTGATGTCCACATCCAATGAATGAAAGGATTTTAAAAAAAATCACTGGGATTGTTATCCGGGATCGAAGTAACGCTGGAGTAAAACATCAGTATATCAATAATGCCTACTGCCTGATACCATTGTCCAATAGTGTCAACACCCATCTAGTTTATGGATGCCATTTAGGGCAATAGGTTACTTTAAAGACATTACTTCATCTTTCCTCCTCGTTCTGGCGTGCATGTGATTCCAGACCTGTGGCAATGAACGTTGTCCTTCAGTACCTTGTGACATAGCGTAACAAGCCACTCCATTATATCAAGCTGTTACAAAATGTAAGAAAAGGAATGAAAACAGATGGACAACACAGCACTGACCTAGGCATTGATAATGATGACAGGAAGGAATAGCCTTGCCAGCTCAGTGAAATACCTGTCACTTAACAGTTGGTTACTTTCCCCAAATGGTTGCCTAATGGCACAGCTCTGTCTGTATGATTCTGAGACAATGACTGACTATGTCCCAGACCCCACCACCATCATCACTGGGGTATGCCTTATTCCACCAGCAGAATGCAGCCACCAAAGGTAGTGGAACAATAATATATAGTCAGGATGGAACACCCTCAACATTGGCTCCAGACCTCTGACTGGATGCCATGAGACAGCCTCTCATGAGCAAAAAGACCACTGCTTAGCACCATCTTGCTGATGAATCAGTACTCCCCCATGTTTAACACCACTTTGGAAGTAGTTAGTGTGGCAAAGTCATAGAATGCCCTCAGGGTGGATGCTTTCAAAGTCCATCTTTGAGAATGGCTTATTGCACCACAGCTGACCTGACTGAATCCTAAATATTAGAACTCTTGCTAATTTCTCATTTTTTTAAAAAACACCTGTTTTCTTTGGTTTTGGTTTGGAGCTTTGAACTAAGAACTAAAGATGACCTTTGGACTGTGGGTAACTTTTTTTGCAGCAACAAGGTATTGCTCGTTTGAGGCTAGGCCTGAAAGATAATCACAAGTTTGTTCTTGATCAAAGTGTTGCATAGATTCTTCGACACAGGGTGAGGGAGTAATTTAACTAGATAGCAAATATTTGGCCATTAGCCAGGTGAGTGCCTGGTAATTGGTGCCAGCAAGTCTGGGCGATAGCATGATGGTGAAGCAAAGGGAGGGGCTGGAGAGTTTGAACTCCTTTTGAATTATTCCTGAGAAAAAGAATTTGGCTGTTGACACAATAGCATCAGGTTCGAAAGTTCCCAGCCTGACCTTCCATTATCAGCCATTATAATTTCAGAGAATCGGAATTAAGTTGTATGTATCGCTCAGTCCTCTTCCCCCCCCCCCCCCCCCCTCGTGAACTAAAAAGGTAGCCCTTTATGATGTCTACAGAAAACCAACCAAGAAATAATATGTAGTTGGTTCTACTATAACAAGATAGTTCCATTCTCATCCAATCCATGTTATCAGAAAATCACGTGATAGCAACACCATTTAAACTAATGTGGCTAGAATCATGTTACAACAAATACTGCTTTAAAAGGTCATGCTTTAGAAAGAGTGTCCCCAAATCATCAATCATGTTATAGTGAATTCAAATTTATGAAGTGCGAATTTATAGCGGAACAACCTCTATGCCTATGGAACAGCACGTTGTGAAAACAGTTTAAGTTATCTGACCAATTTAGTAATTTTCTTTTAATTATCCCTTAACTGTAATTGTCTTTTCTGTGAAAACAAAGGTTGTTGGGTTTACATCATAGAGATCAATTAGGTTGCTTTTAATTTTGCTCTGCCAAAGTTACTGTACCATTAATAAATTAAGGCATTTGTTTAAGTTACAAACCCAGTGTTTAGAATTGGTTAATTGCAAAGTCTGAGATTGGTTACTCAAAAACTCAGCTTTGGAACCATTGGGGTCAATTTTGTGTCTTGTGAAGATTTTAATTTTACATTGCAAATAGGAAGCCTGATTTGGTTCAGCTGCCTCTGTTTAAAACAAAACACGGTTGCTCATTTGGGTTTATGGCAGGTGTTGTTAAAACCATTTCAGAGGGAAAATCGTATTTGACTTCATCTTGCCAGTCTGTGTTACAGATATATCTGCGCATGTCAGTTTTGGGAGGAATGACTTTGTGGAGACCAAGACCCATGTCTACATTAAGGGTATTCTCCCTTGTGCTGTGTGGTACCACCATGATGCAAAATGGATTAGATTTAAAACAAATTAATCAGCTCCCACTTAGACACTCTTGAGGCCACTGCCTTCAGATTAATATTCAACTGCAACGTGTAATACCATGGCCAGGTATATCCCCCACCACCACCTGCATCAAATAGGGAGACAGGTGGGTGGGGCTTAACCAGTGGCAATTAAGATGCTGCTAGGACATACTAGCAGCAGCAATCTCATATGATAAAAGTGAGATGGAAACTTCGTAACTCTCCAACACAGGGCTACTTTCCGATTTGAGAGGTACTGGAAAAACACAGCAGGTCAGGCAGCATCCGAAGAGCAGGAAAATCGATGTTTTGGGCAAAACCCTTCATCAGGAATGAAGGCAGGGAGCCTCTGGGGTGGAGAGATGAATGGGAGGGGGGTGGGGCTGGGGAGAAGATCGCCAAGAGTACAATAGGTGGATGGAGGTGGGGATAGGTCAGAGAGGAGGGTGGAGTGGATAGGTGGGAAGGAAGATTGGCAGGTAGGACAGGCAAGTGTTCTGAGGCAGAAGATGAACACTTCAATCGCAGGGCATCAAGGTGGACTTCACCAGTTTCCTCATTTCTTTTCTCTCTCTCTTCCCACCCCCCCCCCCGCCCCAACCATCTTACCCCAGTTCCAACCTGCCAGCTCAGCATCATCCTCCTGACCTGTCCTACCTACTGATCTACCCCTTGCCACCTGTCTGCTCCACTCTCCTCTTCGGCCTATCACCTTCATCCCCACCCCCATCCACCTATTGTACTCTTGGCTACCTTCTCCCCAAATCTCTTCTCCCCACCCCCAATTTATTTCTTCACCTCAGAGGCTCCCTGCCTTCATTCTTAATGAATGGCTATTGCCTGAAACATCAATTTTCCTGCTCCTCGGATGCTGCCTGACCTGCTGTGCACCGTTTTTCAGCACCATTCTAATCTATACTCTTGATTTCCAGCATCTGCTGTCCTCACTTTTGTCGACTTCCTGATTTGCCCTATTCCAGTTTGTACATGGCTTTGGTAATAATTAAATGATTATCACCTTTTGAGATTTACTTTTTAATGTGGTACCTATTTCATACTCGCTGTTTAGAAACTACCCGATGTTGGTTCCTATATGGACCATAAAGACCAAATCTACCCCTTTCCCCAGCTGAGAAAGAAAGTGTCCTGAGCCTCAGCACTAAGCAGGCAGCACAATCTTCTGGACTCTTACCTCTTGCTGTAGTGAACAGTCTCAGCCGCCTCACTGTACTGTTGAGTGTACATGACGACATTGGTTTATGCTTTCCACACTCGAATGACATTTTGCACAACAGTGCCATGGTTAGTTAGCTCATCCAGCCTGCAGTCCTGCCTCTAATCTGAACAAACTGAAAGGACTGCCAAACTCTTAGACAGTCGCAAAGGCCAAGATTCTGAGTCCCCTGACCCATGTTCCACCTCTAACTAAATCAGGTGATCCGATCATAAGGGGTTGAGACGCCTTTGGGATGAAGGGTCCAGACATTCTTCCACTCCATGGTGAGTTGTAATGTCTGTAGTTCAGCTTCCAGCCTATAAGCTCTGATTCAAAGTTGTTCTGGTTTCTACACACTGCAGCATGATATATCACCCGCCCTGCCATCTGTATTGTATATCATTTATATGATTAAGTAATTACTGAATTCCTGTCTCATCTCACTGCTACTTAGTATACTACCTTAACGCTTAGAATCCATTTAAACTTTACCACTTAAGAATAAGATAAATAAAGAAATCACTTGTTCTACTGCTAGGGTCGTGAAATTAATAGTAAGCTAAGTAATTACAGATTGTTTGAAAAAAATGGAATTTTCTTGTATTTCAGCACTTTGTAAACAGTCCTGAACAGCAGTTACTCATGACTTTTTGCTCTGGCACTTTAAGTTTAGTCCAAACTTACATATTTATCCTGGTCCTTCTGCGCATGTCACATTGATCCATTTATCGCAGTAATAATCAATTTATGGCTTTCCCCTGAAGTCCCAGTTCACTGTTTCTTTCACATGCCTGTCTCGAGGTCCTTGGTTCACTTGTTCCTCTGGCCAGGTAGTTTGTTTGGGAGTTGTTCAGACTCATCAGCCCTGTCAAAATTTATTTAAATTGGAATGGGCAAACTTTAATCTTTTTCTAATGGGGTGAGTGCATTTCTATCACAAGTACAGCAACTTTACACAATTCCATTTATTGCAATGCTGAGTTTGAGAAATTGCACATGAAGTAGCTTGAGTAGGGCAAATCTGACAGCCTTTAATTGCACACCTTGTGAGTAGTTGCTCATGTCATAAGTAGTTGCTTACCAGTTTGCACACGAGTCATTCACTCAGGTTTACCTTTTCCATCTATTTGTTAAATGCAAAATCCAAGCTATTTTGTCCAATGTTTGGGGATGATTTAAAGCATATTGCTCTGTTGCTCAACCTCTGATGATTTTACTTGGGTATTTTGAGAATCTGAAGGTCTGTTCTTCATTCTTGTCATTGCTATATTTACTTGTAACAGTTTTTTCTTGAAAATTGAGAAACCGCAACTCCCCAGCCCAGTAATCCAAATATGTTAAACAGTACATTTGCCAAAATTTTCTTAAACTGCCATGGGGTGGTGGAAAAGATAAGTTTCAGTGATAACTGATATCAGATTTCCCATTATAATGTAAACTGAGATCAAGAATTTGGTGTTACTACAAATGATTTGCTACTGACATGCCATTGTTACATCTTTGGTTATGTCCTTGTTCCCAAGACTAATGAATGCATTTGTAATTGCTATAAAATGAGCCAAGTTATTTAAGCCAAGTGAAATAGGACAAAATTATCTCTTTTAAAAGTCCAATATTTGTTGCTCATCCCTAATTGTCCTTGAGCTGAATGACTTGCTTGGCCATTTCAGATGGCAGTTGAGTCAACCACATTACTGTTCTACTGGAGTCAGATGAGGTAAGCAGGGCAGATTTCCACCCCTCAAGGGCCTCAGTGAACCAAATGTGTATTTATCACAATGAGATAGAGAACCTTAAGCTTTAACTTTTTATCATTATTACTGTCTGATTCTAATTCCTGCATCTTTCTGTCACATTTCAATTATTGTTTGCCTCTTCAATACCCTGCATCCCTATCTGTTTTTTTACACTTGCCTTCAATTAAAACCCTTACCCTACTCCACATATTTTACAAAAGATGACTAAGGTTTTTGCCTTTGAGAATTGTGTAAGTGCATATGTATGAATGAGGAGAAAGTGTAATCAATTGGTCCCCATGAACCTGCTTGCCCATTGATTTAAATTAAGGCTGATCTCACTGTTGACATTGACTCCATTTTCCTGTCTACCCTCTGTACCTTTTGATTATTTACTCAAACAAACGGCTCATTCAACGATCGTGCCTCACTGCTCTCTGGGGAAGATGAATTCCACAGAAAAACAGTCCTCACGTATAAAGTCTCATCCTCTTAGGCATTAAATAGGGGATGCCTTATTTTAAAATGGTGTCCCTAATTCTAATCTCTCCCACAAGCAGCATCCTCTCAGCCCCCATTCTCTCAATCTTGCATTTAAATAATTCTCATTCTTTCAAACCCAAATGGATACTAGTCCAACATTTCTTAAGGCAACCACTTCATCCAGTGTGCTTTTTTTGGTAAGATCGGTGGGTCATTTTAACAGAATGTGGCAATAATAAACTGGTAAAGGTTTACATCAGTAGTGGTATTGTGATCTGAATGTGTTCTGATTCAGTTTCGTGAGTGCTGATTAGACTTGTCAGCTTTAGAATTTGAGAATTGTGTTGGTTGCTGCTGATGGAGGTGATCTCAGCAAGTACACTTAACTGAAATAAATGCATGATGGTGCAAGTGAAGTGTTCTAAGTGTAATGAGAGCAAATGGCTTAGTCTCAAAAATGAAGCATTGATTTCCAAACAATGGTGTGTTTTGTCTTTGCCAGTAGAATACATGCAAGTATAAATTCAGATCTTAGATGAAGGTATTAATTTATTATAATGCCACCTTAATAATGTGACTCAAAACTTGATTAATTTTTTAAAAAGCCATGACACTAATTTTTTTTTCACTTTCTAAGGTGTTTATGTAACCGTAAGGGTAGTCAGGCAGGTGATTTGCTTTCCAGGCTTCTGCTAATATTTATCTAAAGCTTGTTGCTGGAAGGTGCATGAACAGTGCAGGGAACTCATCAGAAATTGTCACCCAGTGTTTGGACTTGGTTTGTTGTTTTTCCTGCAATTGAGATGGAATAGATGAGTCCTAAATGGATGCAAGTCGATATGCTTCATTACCTTAACCTTGCTTAAAATAATATATTGTGAAGTTTCTGGTTTGAATTTTAGAAGATGCTTTACATATATATGGTCTGATATTCAGTGACAATCATGTAAAAACAATCCGTTGAAACAACAGCTTGCATTTTACTGCACTTTAAACATCAAAACATTCCCCATGTCCTTCATAGATGAATAATTAGACAAAAATGGGAAGGAAGATTGATTCTTATTTTGTACAGAACAAAACTTTAGATGTTTCAAGAACTTTGCGTTTGAAATTAATTTTACAAGTGTTGTCATTGTCGTATGAGGACTTGAAAAGCTGAAAGAAAGTTGCAGGAATGAGTGGTTGGTATAGTTGTTTCTTTCATTTAGTGAATGAGTGTCACTGTTTGGACTAGCATTTATTACCTATTCCTAATTGTCCTTAATGGTGGTGAGCTGCCTTTTTGAATCACTGCAGTCTGTTTGGCAGTACATCTACAATGCTTTATTTAAACAATTAAACCAGGGCAACTGGACTCAACATGAACTCTTTTTCTGTCCACAGATGCTGCCAGACCTGCTGAGTTTCTCCAGTTTGTTTGTTACACATCTACGATGTTATTAGGGAGGGAGTTCTAGGACTTTGCTCTAACAGCAGGGAAGGAGTGATGCTATAATTCCAAGTCAGGATGGTGAGTGACTTGGGGGGAACGTGCAGGTGGTGGTATTCCCAAGCATCTGCTGCCCTTGTCCTCCTAGGTAGAAGTGGTTGTGGGTTCGGAAGGTCATTTTAACAGCCATTGGTGAGTTACTGCAGTGCATTGTTGGATGGTATATGCTGTTTCTACTGAGTGTCAATGTTGGAAGGAATCAATGTTCATAGAGGGCGAAGAGATTATAGAGAAAGGGAAGTGCAAGGTTATGGAAAGACTTAAAAGCCAGGACGAAAATAGGACAATAAGCGACCAGGGTAAAGTAACAAGTAGAGTTGTATTGAATAGATTTTAATGCAGGGTAGGATACGTGTGGCAGAATTTTGAATGAGCTGAAGTTTATGTAGGTTGAAGTTAGCAGGCATGGATGAATTAAATGAGTAAAGACGAGAGTAACTTGTGAAAGGACTTGTATGTTCGGTCTGCGTAGAATAGCATGTTAAGATTGTTAACTGTTTTGTTTAACCTGAAATAGTTGCAGAGGAATAGTTTTGAATCTGTTCAGTGTAGTGAGGCCAGACAGTGGTTTCTGTTTTGCTGGAGGAAATTTTGGTTCATCTTGGACTGGGAAATGGTTAGGCAGTCTTAATGTTATGATAGCTCCTGTGCCATTTCAGCAGAAAGTCCAAGTATCAGCCCACCGTGAGCTTCTGAAATAGTATGAGGACCAAATAGTTCATTTACGGATTTCTGATAAATATCTGACCTATTGAACCAATCTGAAGCCCACCTAACATTATTACATTTTTATCTATATGTCTATCCAATGACCATTTAAATGCCCTTAAAGTTGATGAGTCTACTACTGTTGCAGGCAGTGTTCCATGCCTCTACTACTGAATAAATAAACTACCTCTGACCTATAGCTATCACTCCTCAATTTAAAGCAATGTCCCCTCATGCTAGCCATCACCATCCGAAGAAAAAGGATCTTGCTGTCCATCCTATCTAACCCTCTGATTATCTTCTGTCTCAATTAGGTCACCTCTCAACCTCCTTCTCAAACGAAAACAGCCTCAAGTCCCTCAGCCTTTCCTCATAAGACCTTCCCTCCACACCAGGCAACATCCTAGTAAATCTCCTCTGAACCCTTTCTAAAGCTTGCACATCCTTCCTATAATGCAGTGACCAGAACTGTACACAATACTCCAAGTGCAGTTGCACCAGAGTTTTGTGCAGCTGCAGCATGACCTCATGGCTCCGAAACTCAATCCCCCTAGCAATGCAAGCCATCACAACCGTGTGTGTTCTTCACCCTGTCAATCTGTGTGGCAACTTTCAGGGATCTATGTATATGGACACCGAGATCTCTGTTCATCTACACTACCAAGAATCTCACCATTATCCCAGTACTCTTTGGTCCTGTTACTCCTTTCAAAGTGAACCACCTCACACTTTTCCACATTAAACTCAATTTGCTACCCCTCAGTCCAGCTCTGCAGCTTATCTATATCCTCCTGTAACCTGCAACATCCTTCAGCATTATCCACAATTCCACCAACCTTCGTGTCATCACAGATTTAATAACCCTTCCTTCCATGCCCTCATCCAGTTCATTTACATAAATGGTGAACGGCAGTGGCCCCAAAACCGATCCTTGTGGTGCACCACTAGTAACTGAATTCCAGGATGAACATTTCTGATCCAAACTGCTAAATCTCACGCTCGCTCTCTGTCCTCGCGCTCGCGCTCTGTCCTCGTGCTCGCTCTCTGTCTCTCTCTCACTGGGCAGAGGTGGGGACCGCCAAAATAGTTGGGGTTGGTGGCGACAGTGGACAGAGGGCTGGATCTTACGTGCTGTGTGCTTTTGCCTAGTCTACTGAACAGGGCCCCCAGAGGAAATCAATTAATCAAATGATTAATTATCCAAACAAAATAGTGCCTGCCCATCTCGTTCAGATAATTGAGGTTCCACTGTATACCTATAGAAAGCTTTAAGGTTTTCCTTCATCCTATCTGCCAACAACTTCTCTTGTTCCCCTCCTGGCTGCTCTTAGCTCTCTTTCGGTTTTCTCTGGCTAACCTCGAACACTCAAGTGCCCAAAGTGAGCCATCACATCTCATTCTAACATGAACTGCCACCTTCCTCGTGACAAGAGATTCAATCCTTTTAGCAAACCACAGTTCCCTTGCTCAAGTACCTTCCTGCCTGCCTGACAGGTAGTTACTTATCAAGGACACAGCAAGTAGCTGTTCCTTGAATTAGGTTCCACATTTCAGTTGTGCTCATCCCTTGCAGTTTCCTCCCTCGTCTTATGCATCCTAAGTCTTGCTTAATTGTATTATAATTGCCTTTCCCCCAGCTATAACTCTTGCCCTGTGGTATATACCTATTCCTTTCTATCACTAAAGTAAACACAGCTGAATTGTAGTCTCTATTACAAATGCACACCTACCTCCAAATCTAATACCCAGCCGGGTTAATTACCCAGTACCAAATCCAATGCAGCCTTGTCCGTTGTTGGCCTGTTGTGTATATACCGTCAGGAAATCCTCCTGTGCACACGAGACAAAAATTGATCCATCTAAGTACTCAAACTATAGTATTTTAATCAATATTTGGAAAGTTAAAGACCCCATAGCTACCCTGTTACTTTTGCTCCTACCCAGAATTATCTTTGCTATCCTTTCCTCTACATCTCTGGAGCTATTTGGAGACCCATAGATAACTCCCAACAGGGTGACACCTCCTTTTCCTGTTTCTAACCTTAGCCCATACTACCTCAGTCGACAAGTCCTCAAACATCTTTTCTGCCACTGTAACACTGTCCTTGACTAACAAATTCTCCACCATCGCCACCATCTCTATTCTTGCTGAAACACCTAAATCCTGGAACCTGCAACAGCCATTCCTTTCCTGCTCTATCCATGTCTCCGAAATGGCCACAACAACAAAGTCCCGGGTACCAATCCATGCTGCAAGTTTACCCACCTTATTCCAGATGCTCCTGGCATTGAAGTGAACACACTTCAAACCATCTCATGCTTGCTGGTGCCCTCTTGTGACCTTGATACCTTATTTCTAACTTCACTACTCTCAACCTCCTGGACACTGAAACTACAATTTTGGTTCCATCCCCTGATGAATTAATTTAAATGCTCTGAAAGAGCATGAGCAAATTTCCCGCCCCAGGATATTTGTACCCGTCTGGATCAGGTGTAGATCATCATGTTTGTAGGGGTCCCACTTGCCCCAGAAAGAGCCCCAATTATTCACATATCTGGCCCCCCCCCCCCCCCCCCCCCCCCCCCCCCCGCCCTGATCCCTGCAGCTGTGAATTCAACTCCTCTCTCTCCCTATTCTTCACCCTGCTGGCACGGGCAACATACCAGAGATGACAACTTTGTTCTAGCTCTAAGCTTCCACCCTAACTGCCTGAATTTCTGCCTCAAATCACCATCCCTTTTCTTACCAATGTCGTTGGTGCCTATATGGACCATGACTCGGGGCTGGTCCCCCTCCCCCTCAACGATCCCGAATACATGATCCGAGACATCATGAACCCTGGCTCCTGGGAGGCCACACACCAACTGTGAGTCTCTCTCGTTCCCACAGAACATCCTATCTGTCCCCCTAACTATGGAGTCCTCAATAACTGATGCTCTGCTCATCTCCTCCCTTCCCTTCTGAGCAACAGTGACAGACTCTATGCCAGAGACCTGCACCCATGGCTTACCCCTGGTAAGTCATTCCCTCCAACAGAATCCAAAGTGGTATACTCGTTATTGAGAGGAAGGTTTTCTCTTTTTGTCCCCTGACTGTAACTCAGCTGCCTTTCTCTTGTATGTGAGATGTGACTACCTCCCTGTAACTCCCCTGTATAACCCCCTCTGCCTCCTGAATGGTCTGAAGTTCCTCCAGCTCCAGTTTCCTAGTGCAGTTTTCGAGGAGCTGGACTTGGGTACACTTCCTGCAAATAGAGTCAGCAGGGACATGAGTGGTGACCCTTACCCTCCCACATTGTGCAGGAGGAGCATTCAACTACGTTAAACTCCATTCCCACTATTCTAAATTCCCACAGACACTGTTGAAAAATAAAGAATAAAAAAGACTGGTTACCTTACCAATCTGGCGCACAGACCTGATTTTGGTTAGAGGAGGAGGAGGAGGAGGAGGTTGGGTGGGAGACACTATCTAAGTAGTAGTTCGGTTAACGCAATCACCCAAATATTTTGCTTCACTTACTCAGCAGTCCGTGTCTGCTCCTGCCTATTCATGAGGTAAGTTTTTTAAGTTAGTGACTCTCCTTCCTGGCAGCTCCCTGGTCAATGCTCCCACTTTTCCTGCTGCTGAAACAAAAATGGAGGGTTCCAATACTCAAGTTATGTTTTAAAATCCATGTCAGTTGCAGGTCCCACATTCAATTCAGTGTGAGTAATACAGCCATTCAATGAACCACACAGTAAAATTGAAGAAAACCTGCATGAACTAAGACACAGAAGCTCATTGATATTACAGTAAAATCTCTCCTGATGCATGCACAATATGTCTGCATCAGTGCAGTGCAGTACAGACCATATTTAAAATGGTTGTCTGCATGTTGTGTGGTATTTTCTATTCCCATATCAATACTGCTACTGAGCTCCGTTTCAAGAATATCAGTTTATCTTGTGCTCATGTCTTACACATGCTCCTATAAATGAGTTAAGTGGATGACTTGTGTGACAATCATGAGGACATTCATAAAGGGAACCCAGGTTTCAATATTGCGTTGATCTAATTAGATGCGAAAATAGAGGAATATGTAATGATGGGATGTTTGGATGTTATGTTATGAATGAATTTGAAAACACATTAAGATAATTTTAAGGATTGTTCCATCTTTAACACTGAGAAAGTGAGGACTGCAGATGCTGGAGATCAGAGTCGAAAAGTTTGGCGCTGGAAGAACACTGTAGGTCAGGCAGCGTTCGATCAGGAATGTGAGGCTTATGCTCGAAATATCGATTCTCCTACTCCTTGGATGTTGCTAACTAGCTGTACTTTTCCAGCACCAGACTTTTTGACTGATTAAAATTAACACACTGACTTACTATCAGCAAGTTTATGCTCTTGGAGCATAGTATATGTTTTAGTGCCATTGTTTCTTGCTTGCATGTCTGTCGCTCTTGTCCACTGTTCAATTTGACTGTATATCACGTTTTGAATAATAACTTGCCATTCAGCTCATGTATATTGTATCATCTTTGTACTCTTTCTTGTTAATTATGTTATGCACCTTCTAAATTGATGTGATAAGTATGGTTTCCTGGTGGCAGGCTGCAGGTAGATTATCAGTAAACACCATCAGGAGCATGTTGACTGATTTCCCCATTGTAATGCATTTGCACTTGCAACCTTTTTCAATGGAACAGCATATCGGACAGTAATCTCAATTTGTGGTTGATGCTTATGGTCTCTGAGGTTAACAATATCAGCCTAATAACTTTGTTCAAGATGATTATTGCTGTTCTGTACTAAATGCTTATGGTTGTTTCTGAAAGATTGTTCATTAAACAGCATGAATGTTTCAAGTTCTGAAGAATTGGTTAACAGCATGGAAGGCATTCTGCTGGAGAACAAAAATATTTCTTAATCTACATTTTTTTGGCAAGTGATAAGAGCTATGTAACAACCTCCTAAGTGAGAGTGCAGTTGTTGGAGAGAAATATGTTTTGTGCAATGGATTTGGTAACACCCAGAGGGGTAGGTTTAATATTATACTAATTCTTTGTTTGATTTTAGGGACTGGTGAAAGTGGCAAAAGTACATTCATCAAGCAAATGAGAATCATCCATGGCGATGGCTATTCCGATGAAGACAGAAAGAACTTCACAAAGCTCGTATTTCAGAACATTTTCACTGCAATGCAAGCAATGATAAGAGCTATGGACACTCTCCGCGTACAATACAAGAATGAACAAAACATGGTATGTTTTTGTGATGTGTGCAAAGTGTATCTTTGAAATAAAAGACAGTTTGTAGGATTTGTTTTTTCAAGGATTTTGAGTCAGATGATCAGTTACAGTAAAATTACTATGTTCACGAATGCACTCATTCAACAATACTTGCCGTGCATCAAAAACCTGCCTGGCATAAAAGTGCACATTCACATGTACTGTACATATGCAACTTGGCATGTTTGCCATGTGCTTAGAAATTAATGATTGCGACTGTCTCTAGGAACCCTTCCCCTTTGCCAGGACTTTATTGCAACAATTTTGATATGTTTGAATTGTGAGATCAAGCCACTAAATTTTTAAAATCAGTAATCCATGATTTAACTGTGGAGTATAATTCTCAAACTGTCTCATTTGCTTGTAAGTATTTTGCTTACACACCTTTGGCACCACTACAGCATCATCCCTAAATTCATCCAACAGTGCTGTGCTGCTGTTGAAAAACAGGAGTCCAATTAAAAGTGTGGCCTAAAAACAGAATATCAATTATTTTCTAGGCTAAATTATTGACAGGCTAAATGCAATTCAAAGTCAAGAAAACTGTTTATCTGATCAAAAAGTGATACGTGTCTGCAATGCTCAGTCTAAACAAATGTCTGAGACCAACAGCGTTTGTGACATTATTCTTTTAGATTGATTCTTTATTGTACAAATGCAGGAATGTATAACATGAAGAAATGTAAAAGAATTTCTCAGCACGCTCAATTCTTTGGTCATGTCACCTGGACCACAGGCACCAGTTTAACAGAATGATGGATAACACTGCTTTTATGTTTATAGTAATCTTTCACACAGTGCAGCCATAGGTAAAAGATGCAATAATAGCAATCTCTCACACTTGTATTGAGTAAGACCAATAATACTGACACTGGATAAGCCAAGCAAATTTCTGATAGTTGCTAGCAACTCCAAAATGAACTTGGCAGGTTTCCCAATGTGGCCACCAGGAGGATTCTTTTGCTTTTTAAAAGATCTTCTTGGCTAACAGTTCTGTATGACTGGTTTAGTTCAGTCACTGCATGAGGTTGCACTTATTGATTTGCCTTTTATTCTTGGACACATTCGCAACGTCAGTTTGTAGTTTTTCTGTCATTCTCCCAACTCTGCAAAATTAAATGCGTCCTTGTTTTATCTGTCTCAGTTTAACCATGATCTCATTTCAGTAGTAAAACAAGCTTGAGCGGATAAATGGCCTACTTCTGTTCTTGAGTTCCATGTGGATTTAAGTAATTTTTTAATACTTATTCCTTCCACTGCTAACATGAGGCAACAATGCATCCCACTGGACTTATGTACAACCTGAGCACATTCTGCCCAATCCTATTCCCATCAATTTTGATTGTTTGTTAGCCATTTAAGCTCTACATTCTGAAATTTCATTTCTAGACATGTCTGCCTTTCCAATATTCGCTTCTTTTCAAATGAAGCCTGTTTGAAATGGTTATGGTGGGAATTGTCCATGTGTTAGTGTATTCATCAGCTGCTTGGCCTCATTTTGGAAATGTGTAGCTCTCGAAGAAAATGAACTGATTACACACCAGTAAATATGTACAGTTATAGTTTTCTTAATGTTATCAATTTTTTTCACATTTAATAGACATTGTCTTCTGATCAAAATTTTAGTTCTATTGGAGGTAGGATTTTGACAAATCCTGTGTGTTCAAGTCTGTATCGAAGGACATACATTTTTTGCTTTATTAATGAGTAATTGGTGACATTAACTAACAAATGTTAAAGGTTTGCTGTATGTTTGCAGTCAATATTGTAAGCTTAATCCACAGTTATATATTGCAGATTATTCATGGGCATTGTCTTCAAATTGTTTACATTTTTTTTATTTTGCTTCCCCCAACGTCATACAAATTGTCATTGCTCTCATTTTTATTTATGATTTTGTTGCACACAAATTAATGGTTCTCGTTAACTCCATAGCAGTGAAAAGATTTGAAAAACAACAAATTTGAGATTCTCTCAGGATGTTCAGGCAATTTCAATATCCTATTAAAATTGGGAAAACCATAATTTCCGTTATGCTTTTGTCATTTACTATATATTTAGGATGTAAGAATTACTGGCATAGACAGCATTTATTGTGCATCCCTAATTACCTTTTTGAGAGAGTTCTGGTGGAGAGTAGCCTCTAACAGCGATAGTCTTTCTGGGGTAGATCCACCTACACTGTTGTGAGGGTGTTTCAGGATTTTGACCCAGCAACAGTGAAAAATTAATTAGTCCCAAGTCAGGCTTGGAAAAAAACTTGCAGATATTAGTGGTGTCTTGATCTACTGCCCTTGACGTTTCAGTGGTAGTGGGTTTGGGAGCTCTTATGAAGGAGCCCTGATGAGTTCTAGCAGTGCATTTTGTGGGTGGTATACCATTACATGAATGATGTGTGGGCGGCCTAGTTCCAGATGATCAGTTTTTTGTGTTTTTGATACATTATCTTCAAGTTATGTGGAGAGTATTTCATCACATTCTAGTCACGTGCCTTGTAAATGATAGGTAATCTCTGGGAAGTTGGGAGGTAAATTAACTGCCTCAGAATTCCCATCCTCTCCCTTGTTTTTAGAGTTGCAGTATTTATATAGCCAGTCCAGCTACGTTTCTGTCAATGGTTACCCCTAGAATATTTATGGTTCCTAATGTTTACATTATAAATTCAGAGCCAACTCTCTGAACCAATGCTCCTGGTTTGAGTGCCACCTTGAGGCAGGTGAGGTTTTAACTTTGAATTTCTATCACTTTTATGCATTGTTGGGCTTCAGTAATTATTTACTGAAGAGGGATATTGTCCTCAAGTGGTCTGAAAGTCGGGGGTGGGGGGCAGGGAAAGGTGCTCTTACCATCATCTTTAAAGAAATTTAAATAAGAAATATAAGTCATACCGGTGATGCCATGCAATTTTTTTTAAAAAAAATAAGGTTTCTTTGACATTTCTTTTGTGACATCTACTTGCCTCTCAGACTCTGGTCCCTGAAAAGTCTCCTTGTTTGAAAATGAGTGCTTATGTGAGGTGTATGCTCTATTTCACTTGGTAAAAATAAATTTTACTCTTGCTTCTGGCCTCCTTTCTGAATTTTTAATAAATTTTTGCCCTCTTCCCAAACTATTGTCCTTCTAGCCGTGCTCTGCAATGTACTTTCTTGCCAGCCCTTCTGTACTGTGAAGGTTCTGCCTTGCTAGCGATCGTGCTCAGGATTTCAGAGCTTGAGGCTGGAGACACTGGAGAGTCATAAGAGATGAGAGAGTTTAGCATTCTAGGAGATGGTCATCCAACAGGCAATGAGAGTTAGTGGATTGTAGATGAACATCTAAAAGACTAAGAAGCAAAACATGTAGGAGTCTGCAAATGTGTGTGTCACTCAGGCCTGTGCTTGACTTTTGGAGACTGATGTGACTGGTGATACCTCAAAGTAGTGCTGACCATGGTACCATTTGGAAAGGACTACACTGAAAGGAACAGCAAAGAGTAGAAATGTACTTGTCAGGAGGATGGTTGGCTATTTTCATAACTGCTTCTGTGAGTCCCACATTGTGTTGTGGCTCCCTCCTACTGAGGTAAAGGACATCACTGAGAAGATGCAGAATGCTTTTCAGGTAAAAAGAGTTTTCCAGAAATTATGGTACATGTCAGTAATAATGCAAAGTGCAGTTGAAGACCTGTGTGCAGGTTTTTAGGAATTAGGGGAGAGAAGATAAAAAGTTTTATACCTCCGGTAATCTTTCAATTACTTCCAGTTTCATGCACCAAAGCAAGTAGAAAAAAGAAAACCAGGCGGATCAGTATGACCTGAAACATGATGTTGGAGAGGTTTCAAATTATTAGAAATGAGACCACAACTACTCATTTAATGACCTGGACAAAATAACTGAGGGTATTGTTGTTGTTTGCAGAGACATAAAGATAAGTAGAGGGACAGGTGTTGATGAAGCGGAGAGTCTACAGAAAGACTTGGGCATGCTAGGAAGTTTACAGAAGTGATCCCAGGGATGAAGGGCTTGTCTCAGTTGAGGACTCTGCATTTGAATTCAAAGGAGTTTAGAAGAATGAGGTGGGAATCTGGTGGAAACTTGCAGAATACTAAGGGGCCTGGATAGAGTGGACGTGGAGAAGATGGCTCCACTAGTAGGAGAAACTAGGGCCCAAGGATACCGTCTCAGTGAAAGGCTGACCCTTTAGAACAGATGCGGAATTTCTTCAGCCAGAGGATGGTTAATCTGGAATTTATTGCTGCAGAGGGCTGTAGAGACCAAGTTATTATGTATTGAAACAGAGTTTCTTGATCAGTAAGAAAATCAAGGGTTACTGGGCGAAGGCAGGCCAATGGGGTTGAGAAATGTGATCAAATGGCAGAGCAAACTCAATGGGCTGAATGGCCTAATTCTGCTCCAGTATCATATCGTATCATTGTATCGTAACCTTGTACTGCTCAATAGAGTGCTAAGCTATATTACATTAGCTAAATAACTGTCCATTGCTATAGTGACTTTGAATTGTTCTTCGTGTCAGTTGTCATAGCTGTCTGCCTGTGCAGGTTAGCCATGGTACGTTTTGTCACTTGTTGTTGCCTTTATCTTAACCTTAGTGGCAAATGTGGAAAATGCTGCTTGTAAGCTGCTCGTGGTGGGAGCTCTGAAGAAATCTTTTCAAGTTTAAAGACTTCACCTTTTAGTTTACATACACTCAACTTCATGAACTTTCCAACTACATTCACTGGTATTCACCCACACGCAGCATTTTGTTTTAATGAAAGGTCACAACATTAGCTGTTTCTCTCATTAGCTGCACAGTACCGTGAAACATGCTAGTCTTTATTCCAGCATATTGCTGCTGCTCTTTCACATTTCCTGCGTCTGTAGTATGTTGAATTTGTAACACTTGATGTTTGGAATATCTTCTGAGTGAACTGTGACCTGGTTTTGTGAACTTTTAACTGAGAATGCATACATAAGAGAAGAAATAGAAGCAGGAGTACGGTATTTGTGGTCCTTCAAGTTCTGTCTTCCATGCAATGAGATAACTGAATTGTCCACTTCAATACCACTTCCCTGAACTATTCCCATTTGCCTTAATGTACTTTATATATAGAAAACTATTGGCTTTGCTGTTAAATTCTCAATGACCGAATCTCCTCCGCTCTCTGGGTCAGAGAATTCCCAAGGTTGACTGCCCAGTGAAGAAAGTCCTCATGTCAGGCCTGTAGTTTATTCTAAGGACATATCCCCATTACAAGACCTCCTGGTCAGGGCAACATCCACCCATAAATGTTGATCTTTGTAAGGATTTTTTGTTTAAGAGGGATCGTATCTTGCTATTAAACTCAAGAATGTAGTCCCAGTCTATTTAATCATAGGACAAACCCTCCATTCTAGGAATTTGCTTGGTTAACTTCTAATGCTCTGCTTCTATGCCAACAATATCTTGCCTTGGATAAAGAGGCCAGAACTATCTACAGTACTCCAGGTGTGGTCTCTGAGGTCCCATGTAATTGGTGTGAAATTTTACTTTGTTTAATTCAGTTCTAAATTCAAATTCACTTGTATTAAAATACCATCTGCTTTGCTTGCTTACCTATGTGTTAACTTTCAGTGACTATGAACAGGTCCTTGTGAAGGTTCAGTCTTTTACCATTTTTTAAAAAAAAATTGCATTTCTGTTTTTGTAGGTAAGTGGATAACTTCTCATTTTTCCATATGCTATTCCATAATGCTGCATTATTGCCTACTCACTTTGCCTCTCTAAGTCCCCTTGAAGTACCTTTGCGTGCACTCCACAACACATACTGACTCTCTGCCAGTTTTGTGACATCTGTATGAGAGATGTTTTAAGGGTCAACATTTTGTGCTTCATTAATGATGTTATGAGTTTAACTTGGAAATGGATTTTTTTTCTGAGTAAACATCAGTTCCAAGAAGACACAAAGAATAAGAACAGGAGTAGGCCATTTGGCTTCCCGAGACCCCTCCTCCTCCTCCATTCAGTAGGATCGTGACTGATCCAACTCTCCGCATACCCACTTTCCTGCCCTTTCCCCGTGATCCTTGTTCCTCATACTGATCAAGAACTAACTTTCCCAGCCTTAAGCATACCCAAGAAATGTACTCCCACACCTCTTTTTGGCAAGGAGTTCCAAAGACACTCAACCCTACCCCATGCAACGTCTTTCCACCAACACATTAATCAAATGTTATCCTGCCTTGAGTGAGGTAATCTGTGCATGAAGTGTGTAAATTGATTTGAGATTTTTAGTGGCTTGTTAAAACTTTGTAAAGACACAAGTGCATTTTTAACAGTTTGTTATTCTTCAGTGTTTATCAAGAAAGCTAGTTTCTGTTTTTGAATAAATTCATGTTAATTCTCTATATTAGCAGAATGTTTTATGTCTATCTTTATTGATTTGAAGTTATACAGATCAGAAGCATTTAGTTCCTAAATATGTAGGGAAAGTGCCCTTACCCTTTCGAGAATAAAGGAATCTTGCCTGTACAGGGTATTCATTCTTAAATTAGACAATACAAGTTATCAACAATAGATGGTTTTGTTTTTTGTGACCAGATGTTTCAAACTTCTTCCCTCCCCTTACTCTACATTATTAATGTGCAATAATGGATTAGTTTTCTGCACAAATATTCTGAAAGAAAAACATATACAGATTTTCTCAAATATAATCAATTGAAACCTCAGGATCTTTTCAATTGAATTGAAATGGATCCTCAGATTTGTATTAGTTAATAGCTTTAAAATTTACAGCATCTTTATAAGTGTTCAATTTGGAACTCAGCTATGCATTCACTGTGAGGATATGTATGGATAAGCATGCACGATGCAGTAAAAGTCACAATTTCCTGATTGCTCAACTAGTTTAACCGTTTATTCGCCAAGTCCTTCAGGAAATTTCACAATATCAGTGCATCACTCGCTCTGAGTTAGCTGATCTCAGCAAGGTTTCAATTTGAGTTTGGGCATCTGCTTTCCATAAGACCATAAGACATAGGAGTGGAAGTAAGGCTATTTGGCCCATCGAGTCCACTCCGCCATTCAATCATGGCTGATGGGCATTTCAACTCCACTTACCCGCATTCTCCCCGTAACCCTTAAATTCTTGATGTCACAAGGAATTATCAATCTCTGCCTTGAAGACATTTAGCGTCCCTGCCTCCACTGTACTCTGCGGTAGTGAATTCCAGAGGCCCACCACTCTCTGGCTGAAGAAATATCTCCACATTTCTGTTCTGAATTGACCCCCTCTAATTCTAAGGCTGTATCCACGGCTCCTAGTCTCCTCGCCTAACGGAAACAATTTCCTAGCGTCCACCCTTTCCAAGCCATGTATTATCTTTGTAAGTTTCTATTAAATCTCCCCTTAATCTTCTAAACTCCAATGAATACAATCCCAGGATCCTCAGCCGTTCCTCGTATGTCAGACCTACATTCCAGGGATCATCCGTGTGAATCTCCGCTGGACACGCTCCAGTGCCAGTATGTCCTTCCTGAGGTGTGGGGACCAAAACTGGACACAGTACTCCAAATGGGGCCTAACCAGAGCTTTATAAAGTCTCAATAGCACAACGGTGCTTTTATATTCCAACCCTCTTGAGATAAATGACAACATTGCATTCACTTTCTTAATCACGACTCAACCTGCATGTTTACCTTTACAGAATCCTCGACTAGCCCTCCCAGATCCCTTTGTACTTTGGCTTTACGAATTTTCTCACCGTTTAGAAAGTAGTCTATGCTTTTATTCTTTTTTCCAAAGTGCAAGACCTCGCATTTGCTCACGTTGAATTCCATCAGCCATTTCCTGGACCACTGTCCCGCCAAAGTCCACACCGACCCGCCGAAGCGCAACCCACCCATACTTCGACATTTACCCATTACCTAACACTAGGGGCAATTTAGCATGGCCAATTCACCTGACCCACACATCTTTGGACTGTGGGGGGAAACTGGAGCACCTGGAGGAAACCCACGCAGACACGGGGAGAACGTGCAAACTCCACACAGTCAGTCGCCTGAGGCGGGCATTGAACCTGGGTCTCTGACGCTGTGAGGCAGCGGTGCTTGCCACTGTGCAGCCCACAGGAACTTCTGTTCCTGTGTTCCTATTTGAGTGCTGGTATACATGGAAGGATGTAATTTCACTTGATTAAGATTCTGTTCTTGTGGAGACGTTAAGAGTGGTCATAGATGTGCACTCAAATTGGTAGCATGTTATTGGTGTTAGCCCTTTAGGTTCTAACCAGGCCTTCGCTTTTCACTCTTTACACATGACATAACTGAAGGATTAGAGAACCCCGTGATTGTTAATATCAGTGAAGTTACTCATCTGTAAGTTTGCAGATGTGAACAGAAGTTGCAAAGGATTTTGACCTATCAAATGAATGGCTGATGGTGTTGTGTATGGAGAAATGAGGTCATTTTTTCAGAGAGATAGGTCACTATATTCAAATTGGTGAGCAGCTAGAGTCTACACCAGAGAAATTTACAACTTCAAATGCAAAAATCATCAAATACTTATATGCAGATACAAAATCATTTTAAAAGACTAACAATGCTGACATTTAACTTGAGGGAGAGAAAACTAATTGGTTATAGAAATCTCTGTTTAGATCCCATTTAGAATACTGTTGGATGTGAGCAATGCAGGATATGGTGGCTATTCGGAGTTTCTTCAGTGATACCTGCGCTAAGATGATATAAATTTTGAGAACAGCATCTGTAGACTGGGCATGTCTTTTTGGCTTTGATTTTTCTGTCAGCAGCAAAACAATGGCACTCTCCACTGACCTCAAAGCTAGATGTTTAAGTTATAATGATCTCTGACATGGATTTCTACTTTCCCAACAATGTTTCCCAACACAACTTGGTGCTGGATCAAGGAAATTTCGAGGCTGCAGCAATAATGTCATTGAGCAGAATCAGCAGCCAACAACTTTGAAGAATTCTTGTAGCCTGCAAGCGAGCCAGTCAATGCACTGAGTTTTGCACTTAATTGAACATGTTACAGCGTGCATTAATTCAGTGAGTGATACATAATAGGATTAGCGTAGTAACTGAAATGTCATAAGTATTACTGAAAATAGAAGTATTACTGAACTTTTCAGCTTGCGCTTATCTGGACAAATGCAAAATGGCAACTTTGAAATGATCACAGCGGAAAGGATATTGACTGGTTGGCTAGTTGATTCTGGCTGAGGGATTGCCATGGGCAAAGCAACAGGTATTACAGGTTCCTCATACTGCCAGGTAATTAAAACAACAAGAACAAGGTTTGAATGTATTACTGTTTTCAGCGAATGGGATTCTGCTTCTGAATGTATGTCACTTCTAGCAAGAGTAACCAAACAACAATACAAGATCGACTTGTGATCCTAAGTTGGTAATTTGTTTAGCTGTTAGCACACTACTGTTCAGGACGTGCTGCTCAGTTATGGAATGACATCAAACAGGCTAAGTTTTGTTTTGGGTTTTACAAGCTGGGCCAAACAGCCAGGGATGCACTAAAAACGGTGTGACTCACAGGCACCTATGTCCTCCTATTTCAAATGTGTATTTGGAACCACTTCAATGTCAACTGATTGAGTTGCTTGTTATAATCAGTAGTTTTACTTGTTTTCAGGCTTGAGGAAACATGACTAGTATAGTCTGTTAAATCAACAGAAAATCAGCAAAGTCATCACATTGTACTGGTTTGTATGGAATGTCTTTAAAAGTGTGTTGTTATCTCATTTCCATTTCAGTTGAAGCAGACACTCAGACATAGTATGACTCTACCTTCATCTTTATTACGAGCCCTGGAGAGAGCGCAATTGCCCATGTGCGCAAAGACATGAGTTCTCAGTCATCCCTCGAACAGCAGATTCTTGACGAATTATACCGTCGCTTAAAGGAAGCAACATCTAAATAAGGCAATGTCTGTATTGATTGGGTGATCATTCCAATTAGCAAGCATCAACAGTAAAGATTTAAGCCATCTGGCCTGACAATAGATGTTCTTCACCTTGTTAAACCACTACTCTCGCTTCCAGCACCTCCGTTATTTACTGCAAGTTCTTATCTCGTCAAAGTCATGCTAGCTAAGCCTTTGTCGAGCAACCCTAAACTTAACTCTTTCCCTACCTGCTGATACCTTACACACTTTCTCAGTTCACCAAGTGAGTCAAAACAGATGGCGATCATGTGTATCAACCCCCTTGACTCGCTGTATCAGCACTAAGGCACAAACAGTATTTAGAGCCGAAAATGTGTTGCTGGAAAAGTGCAACAGGTCAGGCAGCGTCCAAGGAGCAGGAGAGTCGACGTTTCGGGCCTGAGCCCTTCTTCAGGAAGTACAAACAGTATTCAGCCCTGCACTTATGCTGCTTGTCTCTTGCTCTCTTTTTAAGGTATTGCACAACTTTATAGGGGGCGATGTGCTACAGAGCATTTGTGTGCGCACCATTCTTATGGGGGCAAAGCATACCAGGGCAGATGCACAGATTTGTTTCAGCCAAGAAGTAAGAAAAGCTTTGTTGAGTCTATTCATTGAGGAATATGGAGAGCTTGACTTAAACATAAGTAACTGATTTTTTTTTAAACAAATTTAACTAGAGTCATTAATTACATACTGAATGCAGCTATGCTTTGTTTATTGTTTAGGATTTTTTGGTGTCAGAGTGGTCACTGAAATAACGCCACAGAGGCCGGTATCCAATCAACAAGTCACCCTTTTATTTGCACATGTAGAGTCCTTGACCCTCCGGCTCTAAGTGAGCAGGATGTCCAACACTCCTGTTCTTATCTGTTAGCCCTGATAGGGGCTGTTAATCTAGTAGGTCCACCAGGCTGACCTCGTTACAATCACTACGTCCCTCCCCCTCTGAGTCCGAGGACATAGGCCAGATCTTATTTGTGAAGCTCCTCCTGGGGCATTTTAGCATCAGGTCAGGTTCCTCGAGCTCTGCCTCTGACACGGGTGGTGTGTAATGCATAGTTGGTTGTCTCTTGTGCCTGGAGTGTCTTGGAAGAAATTAATTATCCTCTTCAGGCTGCAAAGGCGTCAAGGTACCAACATCTGCCATGTCCATCTCTGATCTGAGGTATTATCAGCGCTTGATGGAGAAAGAGAATTCATGGGTTCTGGAACAGTCAGGCCATCAAGGAGCAGGGGTATGTTTTGCTCCTGCACAGTTAGCGGGTTTCACATGGTCCGTGCGCTTGTCCTTGACTGTCACCCCTACCCGAGCTTTATACATCACTACACCTGACCTCACGTGATCATGCTTCTTACCCACTCTAGGCCGTTCCTATGTTTTCTACACCAAAGCTTTTTGTCTGAAGTAGACAAAGTCTCTTGCATACTGGAGTCTTAAGTCTAGTCCCATGGTCAGAGATTTAACAAGATGCAAAATCTTCTTCCCATTAACAACTCTGCTGGAGCTATCCTTGTAGTTGCATGAAGGATGGTCCTATAATCAAATAGGAACTGGGATAGTTTGATATCAAGTAAAACTGTAGGCTTTTTTTAAGCCTGCCTTCAAAGTTTTGACTGCTCGTTCTGCCAGACTATTGGATGATGGATGGCATGGAGCTATCCTTATATGTTGAATACAATTTGATTTTGGGCAATACCCATTTCCTGCTCGTATACAATGGCCTGTTATCTATGACACTTCTGGGAGTCTTTGTATTGTAAAAGGTGCACGTAGTGTATCTGTCATCCTGTGTTTGACAGATGAGCTCTTTGCATGTCTAGCTGTTTTGAATGGGCATCTACAATTACTAAGAACATTGAGCCCATGAGAAAACCTGCATAGACAACAAGTAACCAGACACTCCTGTATGCTAACATTTTCGTTTTGAAAACCCAAAGATGACCTTGGAGTTCAGCCAGTATCTGGCAGCGACTTTTCCTCACTCTTGACCACCACCACCACCAACAGGTTTCAATTTTGGATGTGATGGCCTGTAGTTGCCCCCATCACCACCTGTTTTTGTCAGATTTGCCAGGACTGGATCTTTCTGCTGTGACTGGGAGTGTGTTGAGAAAATTTAAAATCATTACTGCATCTTCTGGTGGTGTATCTGCCAACAGGTGGAGACTCCATGCATGTGCATTTGCTATTTGGCCTCCTGGACGATGTTCTAACTTGTAATTAAATGCACTTCATATTAGAGCCCACCTCTGAATTTGGCCTGAAACTATGAGTGGCATTGCTTTGTCCTCTAAATAGACTTAGCATGGATTTATGGTCCATAGTTATTACAGATTACATTTGTAAAGGTATTGGTGGATCTTCCTTACTCTAGATTTGGCTGCCAAACCTTCCTTTGCTTTCTGGGCATGTTCAAGCTCTGCATCAGCCAAAGTCCTAGATGCATATTCTATTGCGTGTTCCTCTCCGTTGGGCCACCTATCAGCTAATACTGTCCTGATAGCACATTGCATGTCAGAACCAGATCTTGTTAGTGCCAACACCTTAAAGGATGGTAGCTGTTTCTTCACTTCCCTGAAAGCTGTGCTCTGGCCAAATAACTATTTTCAAGGCTAATCCATTTTTAAGAGTTGATGCAAAGGTGCCAGGATGGAGGGTGGTTATGTATGAACTTTTGTAAGGGTTCATACCAGCCCAAGGAAAGACCTAATCTCCAGTACTGGCATGGGAGCTGGGGCACCTTTTGATCACCCTTGTTTTATCTTCCACAGGTCTCACACAGTCTTGTCAACTCTAGCTCAAGTAGATCACTTGCCATGACTGGATCACATTTTTTTCCTTTGATGTGTATACCCACCTGACAGAAACGTCTAACAACTATGTCCAACTTCTCTCAGAGCTCTTTATTGGTCTTCCCTGTTATTAGCAGATCATTGAGATAAACGGTGACCTGGGGCAGACCTTATAAAACTTCCCCTGAAAAACTACACTGGCTGATGATACCCCAAAATCCAGTCTTTTGTATTGTAACAAATGCTTATGGATATTAATTGTAGCGTACTTCTGGGAATTCTCATCTAACCCCACTTCAAGTCCATATGGTTCATGTCCAGTTTTGTGAACATGAATCCTGTATATGAGGGATGGGTATTTATCCAATTGCGAGAAGCCGCTTACTGTGTAAAATCTCCACAAAAAAAAATAAGCACTACCGCAGTTAGGCGGTAGTGTGGGAAGAAAAAAAAAGGGACAAAAAAAAAAGCAGGAGTGTAAAATAAGCACTACCGCAGTTAGGCGGTAGTGTGGGGGTTAATAAAAAGAAAAAAAAAACTGGACTGTGAGCATTGCCCTAAAAAAAATCATTAAAAAAAAATCTCCACAAATGTGAACCGACTGTTGGGCTCCACAGTCTGTACAACTGGTGCTGCCCTTTTAGCAAACTGGATGATTTGATGGTTCCTTCTCCTTTCAGCTTTCTGATCTCTGTAAGGCAAATGGCATTGCAGAATACTGGAATTGCTACCTCATCAACTTGGAAGGTGGCCTTGACTCCTTTGATCCCGAGACCTTCCTGAAAACCTTCCACCTATTTAGTTAGGATTTCACTCAGTCAACCATTTTCTAATTTTAAAATGTTGAGCTAATCCAGCTGAATCTTTCTCAACCAATGTTGTCCCATCAAGATTGGGCCTGATGCTTTTACTGCAATATCTGAACCAGCTACTTTTCATAAGAGACTACAACAAAAGTTGTATCCTTTAATCTCTGAAGGGCACCCTGATATAGATTTTCAGTCTAGCTGAGGTCTTATGTAAACTTGAATGTTGAAGGCCAGAGTGAATTTTGTTAAAGATTGGTTCACTGATCACTGCAGTGACTGTGCTGGTTTCGACTCTTTCTGAAGCATGTGACCATTTAACCAGACATTTATTTTCATTGCTTTGCAACATCCAAATCAAAACCAATTTGACTGTTCCAAACCGGATATCGGTCGACTTTACAGGGTGCGCACTCTTCTGTATACCAGCCTTTTGAGTTCTCTTAGACAATTTGGGTCAATTCGGACTCTTTTACTGTCGCGAGTCTGCATACCAGCAGCAACTACATTAGCTTGGTGGTCCAGATCCTCAAGAAAATATTAAAACCATTTGACCGAGGCTTGGCTTTGTTTTAGGGTTTTGCTGTGGGCTGACCGAGGGTCCTTCTGTCCTGGATATATCCTGAATGAGGCTGTGCAATTGCCTTCATTCAAGTATTGTTTCCTGAGCTCAGTCATCTGGTGAGGGTGTCCCTTCTATTGGAATGCTCCGCAACTCACGCTTCACTTCCTGCATTTTCCAATGATAAAGCCTGTTGGAAGTCCAGTTGAGTTTCAGCTCATTGGTGCTTTTGCCTGATTACAGCATTAATCCCACATGCAAAGTGTTTCAGCATCTCATTAAGGGTTAAACCGAAGTCACATGTTTCTGCCAGTCAGCTTAACCTGGTCAAAAGCCCTGATAGCGATTCTCCTGGTTTTCAAACCGCTGACTAGAATAGATAATGTTTCAATTTGAGGAGACTTGAGCTTGTAATATTCCTTGACTAAATCTGTCAACTCTTGAGTGGTTTTCTGGTGTCTGAGGAAAATTAGGCTCCTAATGTCAGGAGAATTACTTGTTTTTCGTATGCTCCAATGTCATTTGTTAGAAAAAAAACTGACACATTCTTTCCGCACACTGGGTCCAGTCTTTTGCCGACTCAAATGAGTCAAGTCTTCCAAATAGCAGTATGATGCCAGAAATACCTCAATTGAAAGACGATGGTTGCAAATGAATTTCCTCAAGTGTGCTTTACTCTTGTTGCCACTGAAATAATTTCAAGAGGCTGGTAGCCTGTTGCCAAGTCATCCTTTTATTTACATGTGCATAGTACTTGACACTAGTCTGACTTCCTCAATGCCAGTTCTGAGTGAATAGTACCTCTTGGCACTTCTGTTTTTTATCGGTCAGCCAGTACTCCCTGATTGGGACTGTTAACCTGGTCCAATCAGGGAACTCCTTCCATAAGGTTCACCTGGCTGAACTTTCAATAATCACTACATTCACATTAATTTTCAAGCATTAAAATGGCATCACGTTAGAAAATTGGGAAGTGCTGAAGTAGGTGGTTGAGTATGCTCTAAACTCTTTAGCATTCTAATTGGTCTAGTCTCAGTGGTTTCCATTGATCTGTTAATACTTTGTGACACCAATATAGGTCATTCTGGTATAACGCGAGTTTCATCAATGTGAATTGGCGACAACGTGATTAACAAATTGTGGACATTGTTTGGATAACGCAAACTTTTTAATGAATGGGTAAAGCAATTTTTCTGTAGCAATGTACAGTGCAATTTTCCATAGCAGAGGAACTGTTGCATTTATACCAGAACACCCTGCAAGGCATATGCTTGAGTATATTTAGAGCAAGTCAAAAATGTGAATGTACATGTTGGTCATCCTAATCTATAGTATGTAATAACTTCTGAATTATGTTACTGATCTATCTGCACCTAATTGCCATCTGTTAACATGTTGGAGTATATTTTGCCAATGGTTCTAAACCAGAGTGTAAAGGATCCTTTTATGGGTAGCACAGTGGCTCAGATGTTAGCACTACTGTCTCACAGCGCCAGGGACTCGGGTTCGATTCCAGCCTCTGATGACTGTCTGTGTGGAATTTGTACATTCTGCCCGTGTCTATATGGGTTTCCTCTGGGTGCTCTGGTTTCCTCCGACAGTCCAAATATGTGCAGGTTAGGTGAATTGGCTGTGCTAAATTGCCCATAGTGTTAGGCACATTAGTCAGGGATAAATGTGAGATAATAGGGTAGGGGTATGGGTCACGCTTGGAGGGTCGGTGTGGACTTGTTGAGCCGAAGGGTTTGTTTCCACACTGTAGGGGTATATATAAAAAAAAAAGTACAATACAGATCTTTCACTTTGTGTTAAGGTTTCCTTAACTCGTTTACAAAAAGCAGAGTGAAATGTAACTGCAATCCAGAGATAGTGACCACTTTACCTACAAATCATTCAACTGAAGGCAAAATCTGTTTAAAATTTGTGGCAAAATGCCCATTTTTCTCTTATTTATACAATCCTAGAATTCTACAGTATAGAGGGAGGCCATTCAACCCATGTCTACGATGGCTTCCAAAAGAGCTACCCAACCCATCCTATCCTCCAGCTCTATCCTCATAGCCCTCTAAGTTCATCCCTTTCAAATATGTATCCCTCCAGCTCTCTTATGAAACCACCTATGGAATCTGTCTCCTCCATTCTCCTCGGCAGCACATTCCAAATTCGAACAATTCTGAGTGTAGTAGGTGGTACTTGTGTTAGTCTAGCTCTTGCTGTCGATCTTGAAGTTATCAAGATCATTATTCCCCCTAGTTACTAACATAGTAACTACTGAAAACATTATATCCTCCTTTATCCTATCAAAATTGTTCATAATTTTGAACACTTCATTTCTTTAGGCTTATTCTCCTTGAAGCAGAGAAGTTTAGTTTCTCGATTCTTGAATTTAAAATCCCTCATTCTTCGTATTATTTCTTTGCACTCTCCCTAGAGCTTAACGTCTGTTCTTAACTAAAGTGTTCAGAATTTAACATACAATATTCCAAATATGGTCAAACTAATGACTTTTAGAGGAGTAGCATTATTTCCTTGCTTTATACTCCATGCCTCCATTTATAAACCTAAGGATTCTGTAAGCCATCTTAACGGTTTCAGCTTGCCTGGTCACCTTCAGAGAATAATGAAGTTGAACCCTGAGGTCGTTTTGTTCCTCTAAGACCTTCAAGTCTGTATTGTTTCTTCCATGTTTCTTCGACCAAATTGCCTTACCTCACGTTGAAATTCATATGCTAAGGTTGGCCTGTTTGGCCAACTTGTCAGTTTTCCTCCATAGTTGCTCAGCATCATCCTCTCAATTCAGTATTCGCCCGAGCTTAATGTCATTTGCAAATTCAAAGATGTCCTTATTTGCAAATTCAGATGTCTTCAATATCTGTCTTCAAGTAGTTTAAATCAGTAAAAAACAAGGGTTCAAACACCAATCCTTGGGAACACCACTTTCAACCTCTCTCCAGGCTGAGAGATGTACATCTATATCTACCTGCTATTATTTGGGTGTGAATTATTTACCTCCTTTCTCTTCCTTATTTCCTCATCAATATCCGTAGTCATCCAGGGTTCTCCAGCTTTTGATACCCCATATTCATTTCTCATAGATACGCACCTAGCTTGCAGTCAGTTCATCACTGTTTTGAACATCTGCCAGTTTTTAATCCATCAAAATTAGGGTGGCATGGAGGCTCAGTGGTTAGCACTGCTGCCTCACAGTGCCAGGGACTCGGGTTCAGTTCCCACCTCGGGTGACTGTGTGTGCAGTTTGTGCATTCTCTCCATGTCTGCGTGGGTTTCCTCCGGGTGCTCCGGTTTCCTCCCACAATTAAAAGATGTGCAGATTCATCTGAATTGGCCATCCTAAATTGCCCATAGTGTTAGATGCGTTAGCCAGGGGAAATGGGTCTGGGTGGGTTACTCCTCAGAGGGTTGGTGTGAACTTGCCAAAAGGCCTGTTTCCATATTGTAAGTAATATAATCTAAAATGTGTTTCCAATCCACCAGCTTCATTTCAACTTTTAAACTCCTAAGATCTACCCCTTCCCAGTCTGGGATCTTAATCCTTGACTGATTTTTATTCCTTTCCAGTTTAACATGAACCTTACTTTTATCATATTATGATCACTATTGCCAAATGCTCCCCCACTCTAACGTTCTCCACTTGGCCTGCTCATTTCCTTGGATCAGATCCAACACTGCTTCCTCCCTGGTAGGACTGGAAATGTAATGTTCCAGAAAGTTTTCCTGCACACACAGCAGGAATTTCTCCCCTTATTTGCCTCACAATTTACATTTTTCCAGTCTACTCTTGGGTAATGGAAATTGGCAACTATCGCAACTTTATTTGTCCTGCAGATTTCCATTCTCTGCCTTCAAATGTCCTCTTCTACTTCCATCCCACTATTTCAAGGTCGATAATCAATATATAACAAGGTCACTGCTGCCTTCCTATTTCTCACCTCTAACTATTTAGTTTCTAATTCAGAAACTGCATCATGTTCAAGAATAATGATATAGTCTTTGACTAAGACTGCTAGATCTCTGCCCTTTTTACCCACTCTGTTTCGACTAAATATCTTCTAACCTGGAATGGGAAGTATCCAGTCCTGATCTGGGTTGAGCCATGTTTCTGTCAATGCTACTATGGCATATTGCCCCCATAGCAATTTCTGCTTCCAGTTCCCCAATTTTGTTCCCTCTACAGAGAAGCTTCGGTATTCTGAATACTATTATCCGAATTTCGGATTATCTGAACTTGATCTCAAGGTCCCGTAAAAACGTTACATCAAAGCGGTAAGTGTATTCGATTTACCTGTACTGAGGAACATGTGAAAACACTGGCAAAAACAAAGAAACACAAGGACCTCAAGCATCGGCGACTGGGTATTTTTACAAAATGGTTAGTTACACAGCCCTTTGCAAAAGCAAGTACTTTATTGCCATCACTTTACCAGGCCATTCATGAAAAAAAATAGCAGAGAAAGTAAACACGTGTGAGGCAGTGCTTCTGTCTTTCTATCGCGACACTGAGTTAAACAGAAACTGGCAAATGCTCTTGTGATTGTAGAAGCTGTACGGGACCTTGTTTTAATGCTGGGATTTCATTTATTTATGTGATGAGAAGGGTTTAGTCCTTCTTAAATGCAAAGATTAGTTTGTTGAAATTATCAAAATTATAGATGTAAACAAACTCTGGCGGAGCACAGCATTAGATCAGTATGGCTTCTCTTGTTTAAGGTCAAATCGATTATCCGAGTGAAATACTGCCTGCCTATCTCATTTGGATAATCACAGTTCCTCTGTATTCTGTGCATTTACATACATTCATTTCAATCCTGCTTTTTATCTCTTTGTTGCACATTGGAATGCAGTCATTTGTTTGTTCACTGTCACACTCGAGCCTTCCCTTGCTTGGTCTGCCTTGTTCCCCATTTTCTCTTCCAAAACTAAACCTATTAGACAGCCTAGTCTCTTGCCTTTACAAGTTTAAATCCATCCCCAATGTCCTATTTCCTGCCTCAGCAAGGCGATTAGTTCTCTTGCTGCTCAGGTGAAGCCCATGTCTTAACAGTTTTTTCTTTCCTCAATCTAAAACCCACCTTTCCACACCATCTACCTCCCTGACATGCCTTTGTCTAAATGGGGAAGTTTGTGACACAGTAGTATTCCCAAGATTACTGCCCTGGGCATCCTGTGTTTCAACCTACTCCTGAAAGTGATCCTGCAAGACCTCCAAGCTGTGCCTCCCAGTGTTGGTTCTTAAGTGAGCTGCAATCATTGATTGTTTGCTCTCCTCCTTCAGAAGTTTCCCTAGCTGTTCCATTATGTCTTCAACCCTGCGTCCAGGAGGCAACAGACTTCAATCTTGGCTGTGAGCTAGACTGCCAATCCCCTGAACCCACTGCTACCGCTAACTGCCATCATCTTTTCCTTGAGTAGCCACCATGAAAGTGTGGTTTTTCCCTCTAGTCATCCATCCCCAAATCAGTCATGTTGCTCACTGGCTAGGCATCCAAAGTTTTGTACCTGCTAGACAGCTCCAAGGAGTCCTGGGTTTCTTGGACCTCCTGTCTCTCTTTTTTTTTTGTCAAATGGTCACCTATGAAGGCTGGAAAGGTGAGTGACCCACAATCAGATGCCAATCCCCTTACTCTGAATCCTCAGCTTTCTTGTATACAATACTCCTCTATCAAGCATACCTTTATGTTTCAGTCATTGTCTCTTATGCACCTCACCACATCCATATCCGACAATGCATGCCAGCATTCTTCATTATTTTACTGCCAATCTGACATCCATACCTTAGTCTGAGCTTTCACACTGTTGTGATTTAATCTCTGCAGGCAATCCATTTTTCACGTTCACAAAACTCTAACTTTCTCATCTCAGTTTTGTCCATTTCAGGAGAAGGGAGCATAATTCCAGAGAAAGGAAGAGAGAACCAGGCATGTTGTCCTTCAGTAGTAGGTACCCTGACCTGTTGAGGAGGAGGAGGTCATGGAGAAGGGCAGGATGGTGGAATGCAGCCAGATGATGTCAATAGTGGGATATCTTTCAGATACTTGATGACATAATTTGTTATTAAACTGCCTTGTGACATATAATTCAAACATTGGATTTCTGTCACCACTAACAACTAACTGCACGAGGAGCACGTGCACAATTTTGATTTAGGAAAGTATTCAACGTCATTTCTACCTTGTGGCTTTTACCTCCCATACATCTTTTAAGCATTACTCAATTGTTTGAACCAGACAGAGTCCTCAGTTGCATGCACACACTGAGGAAGTGCTGTCATAATCTCCTGCACATTCTCCGTAAGTTCAGTTGTGCGCACACTTTTGGGGCCTCGAAAGACTATTATTTACATTGACATATGGTAATGTGCACATTGCAGTTAGCAGGTATTGAAGGTAGAGGGCAGGATGCTCCAAGCTTCAACTTAGCTGGACCCAGATACTCAATCTTCAGGATTTCTTTGAATAGAAAGACAAAACAGCGTTAGAAATCATGTTTTTCCAGATGCACTGCATAGATTGAAGTGGGCTTGGAGGAGTTCATCTCTAGTATGAGGCAATGATGTCTCGAGCTTTTGAATTGGTATCTATTTCCATGCAAAAAGAAGTCACTTGCATGGGGAATCAGGTATGGCAGGTAACATAGTGGCTCAAGACAATGGCTTGCACATGCAATTTGTCACTTGAAGTAGAATGGGGAAAGGCTCACCTTTGCATCATAGACTCATACAACATGGCAACAGACCTTTCAGTTTATCTCATCCATGCAAATCAAGTTTCTAGTCCCATTGGCCTTTGTTTAGCCCATATCTCTCAAACTTTCCTATTTGTATGCCTGTCCAAATGTCTTTTAAATGTTGTAACTATACTTAGATTTGGTATATTCTCTGGGAGTTCATTCCACATAAGAACCAACTTCTGTGTGGATAAAGTTTACCCTCCAGTCCCTTTTAAATCTTTCTCCTCTAATGTTAAAATTATGTCCTTTACTTTTGAACTCCCCTATCCTAAGGGAATGACCATTGCAATTCATGTTATCTATGGCCCTCGTGATTTAGTAACTTCTATAACCCCTCAACTTCCTGTGCTCCAGTGAAAAAAAGTCCCAGCCTATCTTGTCTCCTTTAACTCAAACCCACCATTCCTGGTAACGCCCTTGTAAATCTTTTCTGAACCCTCTCTAGTTTAATATTCTTCTGACAGCAGAGCAACCAGAACATTAACAGCACTTGAAAGTTGGCTTCACCAACATTCTATGCAACCTCAATGTGACATCCCAACTCCTTTATTCAATGGTCTGAACAATGAAGACAATCGTGCCAAATACCGCCTTTACTACTCTGTCTACTGTGATGCAACTTTCAATGAACTATGTATTTGAACCCCTCGGTGTCCCTGTTCACAACACTTCCCAAGACCATACCATTAAATGTGCAAATCCTGTCCTTGACCACTTGCCCAAAATGCAGCACCTCTCATTTACCTAAATTAAATTCCATCTGCCACTCCTCAGTCTATTGGTTCAATTGTTCAAGATCCTTGGAAATTGTAAAGATGATTTGTGGTTCAGGTTGTTGGTTTGCTCACTGAGCTGGTGGGTTTGTTTTCAGATGTTTTATCACCATGCTCATCAATGGGCCTTTAGTGAAGTGATTGTGTTCTGTCCCACTTGCTATTTGTGTCTTCGTTTGTTGTGGCGGGTGATACCATTTCCAGTTTGGTTTCTAAGAGGTTAATAAATGGGGTCCGACTCTATACGTTTGTTCATGGAGTTCCAGTTCGAATGCCAGGCCTCTAGGAATTCCCATGCATCTTTGTTTGGCCTGTCCCAGGATGGATGTAATGTCCCAGCCGAACTGATGTCCCTCTTCATCTGTGTCTCTGGATACCAGTGATATTTGATCATGTCTTTTGGCTCATTGATGATCATGTATCCCGGTGGTTAGTTTCCTGCCCATTTGTCCAATGTAATGTGTTGCATTCCTTGCAGGGTATTTTGTATATTGCGTTCATTCAGCTGGCTGTGGGTATGGGGTCCTAGCCATCCTAGCGCTGTCTCCGAAACTACACAGACGAATCAGAATGTGGATAAAGAACCTGGCTGACCGACCACACTCAGATACTGAAAAATCCATCCTTTTACAAGGGATGAACTACAACCACTTGGACGCGGATAAAAAGAACTTCGTAACAGCATTGGAATCTGCCCTAAAAGACAGCAAACTTACAGAAGAAACCCAACAGGCTATCAGACAGATGGCAGCACCAACACTAAGCAGAAAGAAAGAAGGGAACGCCCTCAACACACTAGAAAGGAAAGCCCTGGAAGGACTCAAAGGACAGACAGAAATATTATAATCCTACCTGCAGGCAAAGGGCACATGACCGTCAATCTGAATAGAACACAGTATTTTGAAAAAGTGAACACACTACTAACCAGTACCAACACCTACCAATGGGTGGGGATGGACCCTGTTCCACTACTCGAAAACAGCGTCACAGCAACCCGGAGGAAACTACACAGGTGAAATTAATAAGACAGACCCCCAAAGAATGACACCAGAAGGGTCTAACTTAAGATTACCAAAGGTACATAAACAAGGGATCCCCCTCACACCCATAGTCTCACTTCCCAGCACACCAGCATACAGGCTAGTAAAGGAACTGCAATGAAAACCCAAAACACTTGATAGAAGGCTGAACTCACTCCATCCACTCCACCCAGGGATTCCTTATAGTCATCAAAGATGCCAAGACAGAGGATGACGAGGTCATGATTTCCTTTGATGTGCTGGCCCTATTCACATCAATGAACATCACCTTAGTCAAAGAAACACTGGGATCACTGCTAGACAAACCAGGGGTATAAACACCCAACAGCACCAACCCATCAGCAAGGTCAGCATCCTCAAACGACTGGACCTCTGCCTCTTCAACAACAAGATCTACAAGCAAATCAACAGGGTGCCAATTGGATCACCAATATCAGGACTTGCAGCAGAAGATGTTATGCAGAGGTCAGAGCGAACAACCCTTCCCACGACCCAGGTTTGGGTCTGCTATGTGCATGACAGCTTTTATCCTCATGAATCACAAAAATCTAGAAGAAACACCATAAACAACATCCTGACCAGTATAAAATTCACCAAAGAGGAAGAAAACAATAACTGACTCTCTTCCTTGGACATTGTGGCAGAACAAAAAGCCAATGGTGAACTGCAGACCAGCATGTACAGAAAAGCCTCACACACTGACCAGATACTTAATGACAGAAGCAACCATCCCAACATCCACAAACAGAGCCACAATGCACTGCAGCACCTCAGAACTGAGAGAAGCCAAGGAGATATACCAATACCACATATTAGGGAATAACGGTTAATGAGCAAACCAACCACCTGATGAACATCCTTTTGTAATCTTAGATAACCTTCCTCACTGTCCACAATATCACCAAGTTTGGTGTCATCCACAAACTTACTAAACTATGACAAACAGTGAGCCAGTACTGATCTCGGCAGAATACTTCTGTTCACAGGTCCCTAGTCTGAAACACATCTCTCCACTACTACTCTGTCTCCTATCATCAAGTCAATTCTGTATCCATTTGGCAAGCTCTGCCTGCATCCTATGTGATCTAACTTTGCTAGTCGTGACAAAGGCCTGACTAAAGTCCACGTAGACAATACTTCCTGCTATGGCCTCATCCTCAATCAACTAAGTGCAAAAGAATATTCTCCTGCTTGTGGCCAGTAGAGAATGGGTAGTAGGTTACAAGAAGGATGGTGAAGGAATAGCATCTACTCGAGGTATTCCAACTTCTCATCTTCCTTGCCATCCCTTTCCGGTTCACACCATGTGCCGCCTGGCTCCCCCAATGTCCAACTCTGCCCCTCTGCTGGAGCAAATTTTGCAATCTTTAACAGAGCCTTCGTGTTCCCCTGAATGTATGGCAGCTAGTTTATTGCTCGGCTGAAGTCACAAGGATAATACTGTGTTAGCAGTAATAGGACCAGAAGAAGCAAGATTACTTAGTTGATTCAGGCAACTTAACAACAATACTGTCTTCATATAATTGGCGATGTTGTTAAACTATAATCTTCCATTATTCAGCTCTCCCCATCATTGTCTTTTGCTTAACAAATGATTGTCAGCCTTGAGAATGGTTGGATCAGAGTTGAAGATAGGTGAAGTTTGACTGAGATGACCATTGAATGTATACTGTCTGAGTGCATAACGGCTTGGAATGGCAACTGCTCTGCCCAGGACCGTAAGAAACCACAGGTGGTGATGTGCACAGCCCAGACCACTACAAAACCCAACCTTGCATTCATGGGCTCCGTTTACATGACTCTATGCTGCAGAAAGGCTGCCAACATCATCAAAGACCCTCTACACCCTGGTAATGATCTTCTACAACTTCTGGAACAGCTGCTTCCTAGCTGGTATTAGACTGATGAATGGACTCTTTAAATTAAAATAATGCTGATCTTGCTAACGTTGATCATGCCTAGTACGCACCCTGTGCAATGTAACCCGTGTGCCCCTCAGTCTTTTTGATTTGTACATGTTTGCTTACTATGATCTGCTTGTACTGCTCATGTATACAGTTTTTTTTTACTGTACTTAAGTACAAGTGACAATAAATATCTATCAATCATGGTGGGAGTATTGACGTAGGAATGACTTGGATTGGGGTGGAATGGGTTCATTATTGAAGTATCACGATTCACACTCAGATCATCTGAAGTATTCCTGGATCAAACTGTTGTGGATTTCTCTGACGTGTAAAAGAATGTCTGTAAACGCACTGACACATTTACTGGCGTTCGCTATTGGTCCCCTTGAGTCTGTCCTGCCATTTAATAAGACCATAGCTGATCCAATTGTGACCCCAAATCTACATTCCCACCTAGCTCTGATAACGTTGAACCCTCTTTCTTACGAGAACGCATCCACCTCTACCGTAAAAGTATTCATGGACTCTCTTTCCATCAGAAGGCATTCAACCTTCTGAACAGCATTCTCCCTAATTTCTTTCTGGCTGTGCGGGTCACAGCATTCCATGTGCAGCAGTTCTGCAGAACTGGAAGTTGGAACCTTGGGCTGGCTGCATATGTAGCATGTAGCTGAGATGAAATGTTCTTTCTAAGAAGAGAAATTTCACGTTATATGAATTTTAAATGGGCAACCATGATTTTTAAATGACTTTTAGATTTTCCCATCAGTGGGTAAGTCTTCACATCCTAACTTCAGAATCTATTACGCTTCAGTCAAGTCGATTTTGCTCTTCTAAACTCTCAGTACAAGCCTAGCCTCTTAAGAGTACCTGCCCATTTTAGGTATGGGCATGGTAAAACTTCTCTGAGCTGCTTCCAGTGCTTTGTCATTTTGTTAAATAGTGTGACCAATACTGTACCCAGTATTCCAGGTTTGGTCTCAGCAATAAGTTGTATAAATTAAGTATTACCTGTCTACATTTGTGTTCCACACTCCTCACAATACATTTTATAACATTCTATTAACCTGCATTGTTATTTGCTGTACCAACACAGTCACCTTTTGCGATTCATGCACTCAAGCACAGAGCACTTGGACGATGATGCATCTTGAAGCTCTACAATTTCTCTTGCCCTCTAGATAAAATGCTGCTTTTTAAAATTTTGCTGCCAAAAAATGGATGATTTCAAATTTTTTACGTCATATTCTATTGGCAAGATCATTGCCCACTTATCTTTTTGCAATGTCATTATGTTCTCTTCAAAACTTACTTTCCTACTTACCTTTGTGTTATCAGCAAAATTGTCAAAGATTGAAGTGAATGGGATTGTTTGTGGCATGTTAATGCAATTGCTAGTTTGGAAATTGTATTTCGAAGCAAAACATAACTGAGTTAGCTGGTGTGGACTGTACTCTTGTGAATGGTGCTCCTCTTGACGAAACATCCCAAGATGTAAACTGGATTAAGTAAGTTAAATATATACATTGCCTTTGGATGTTTACATTTGGGACTCTCACTGTTTACATTTGGGAAAAAAAGCAACTCTATAATGATGAGTCAATGTAGTGTTTCAAGAGGAAACAAAGATGATAGATGAAGCAATGAGTGTATCGCTGTTAACTATGTTGAACAAGCACTTTAAGGATTGGACAAAGTTTTAAATATCTGAGCTTTAGCATTAATATATTATACAGAATTGAGGTGGCATTGTTACTACATATGTCAAGATAATTGTAATGCATTTCTGAATGAAAGCAACGTGTGAAATGTGGTACCAATCTGTTCGTAGCAGAGATGAATGCTTTGAATTTCTAACCGTAGTTTTGCTCTAATTGGTGAGGAAAGAGGAACTCGAGCAAAGGGATTGATCAGCTGAAGGTCATTTATGGTCCAATTCTGCTACACTGTCTGCTTGTGTAGTTCTATAAATACCAACAGGATGAGAAAGAAACCACCCATTTGATTGAAGAGCAGAGTGTAGACATCTGGCTTTTGAGATGTAATGATAAGTTGTAAAGAGGAATTTCCTGTTACAAGAATCCTGTACACAGCAGATCCAATCAACACTGGAGGGCAAAATAAGAGATGCTTTTACCTGCTGGAAAATTGAGTATGTGCAAAATCCAATATGTGAAAGGCATTTGATTCAAAAATTGCTAATCTGTCTAATATAACAATTTTATCACCATGACATTTAATTGTTTGAAAAAGTCACTGATTTCACACTTTGTGGTTCTTGATACACTATCCCAAAGATTTAACTGCAAAGTTAAATCACATTTAAAATCAACCCATGTAGATGTCCTGATGAATATTGGGTTAGCATACTGTTTTGTATATTACGTGAAATGAACGTTTTTTTTTGAAGCTTCGATCATTAAAGTCTAAATGATTCCCCAGAATTGAGCAATACTCTAATCTTGTTCAGAAACTGATATCATATTAATAAAACTGATAGCTTTAGTATTTATTTATTGTTGTTGATTTGCTTTTTGTTTAGAGTAAAATTAACTCTGTTTGCACTGAAGATTTTGTTGCTTTTGCAGTTGATTAACTGTTCAGTGTGTAAAAAAATTAGAATGATTGATTGTGCTTGTTCAAAAGTGTCACTTTTCCTAGTCTTCATGTGAGTGTACCAGCTTTAATTGTCAGACATTGTTGGTAGGAGCATTGCATAACCAGCCATAATACCACTGCCTTGGTAGCTTGAAAAATCACAAACCATATTTTGTAACAACTTAAAAAGAAATCTTCAGACTAGATGACATACCTAATGTGATGAAAGCGTAATTTCATCTTCCGATAGCTAAAATTTTTTGATTTGCTTTCATAAATAATATTAGTTATTATTAAGTGAAAGCTGTTTTTTTTGTATTTGATACCCCTTGTTACTCTTAGCTAAAATGGAGTAATCATATAATTATGCATTTCATATCAAAAAAGGTTATACTTTAGCTAGCTGTCTCTGATAAGTAAAGTAGGATGATGTTTCTGAGGGTTTCCTTTTTAATATCATGATGTCTCTATCCAGAGCAGAGAGTTAATTTCCCATCTAAAAGGTAACTAACAGATTAGGGAGGCAGAGAAATGACTTGGATACATTCAGTACTGACTTTTCTGTTGAGCCCTGTGAACATTTTGGTTACATTTGTAGGCTTAGAGATCACAACCATAGGCAAATTGGATGGAAAAGATTTCTGTCATGAAAGTTTCGCCCAATGTAGTATTGTTTACAAGAGACCTTATTTTCCAATTGATGGAATTTAAATTCTCAGATGTCTCTAGAAGCCAGTGTCTTCCACCCATGCAAAAAAATAGTGCAGTAATTGTTTAGCATGTTTGCTAAAATGTAAAGATGCTAATTTACATGTGCGATTATATGAAGTTAGGCCTTCACTGTAATTCATGCTGTCATGTAATGCAGGAACCATCTTAGTTATTTGGTCTGCACACGAGCAAAAGGAACCTTCTTTAAAGGTTCTATGTTTAACCTGTATGCCTGACTTCAGCTTCATTTGTGTTAGCCCAGAAAGAGAATTCAACACGGTGGTCGTAGTAATGAGCCAACACTATACAGATGTAGCTGAAAATGCTGATTTAAAGTGCTTGAAGTGCTGTGACTAGACAACATTTCCACATGGCAGAGTAACACTCCTTACTTAGCCTGAGATAGCACAGAAAAGCAATAGCAGTTTTAGCTGCAGAGTTCATAGCAGCACTGGGACCTGGTGAGGGGTTCTTCATGCATTGCAACATTTGCTTCTCACCTGCAAGCAAAAAGAAACAGCACAGTTCGGGAGGTGGCATCTTCTTAAAGCAAAAAATGCTCCCTAGTGTGGAAAAGAACAAAAGATTGAAGTGATCATTGCCAGATTTCCAGAGTTTGCCTAGAAAGTACTTCATGTTTCAGGAGGCACCAAGGTGAAAGACCTAGAGAGGCAAACTACAAGTTAGCTCCAGTGAAAAATAAATCTGTGCAGAATTAATTCATTTTGTTTTGTCTTGTGGCGAAGGTTGAAGTGAATTCATTGTATACCACTTGAAGTTCATGTGATACAAAAAGCCAGTGAGTGCCAAGACAAATTTATTAACCATTGCAGAGAAAGGGCAAAGACAAAATGACACTGTGCATAGAAATGCTGCAACATACACAAATACAAGGTATTGGTATCAGATGATGGTGTTTGCAAATGTTTTGGTCTCTAATGCCTAATGATGCTATATCAAAGGTGTCCAGACAGAGCAAGGTATGCTGTAATTGTGACTTTCCCATAAATTAAAAGTGTCCAGCATATGCTGATGTACAGAACCTGTGGATATAGAAGGCACTGGTTCAACTTTGCAAAATGTCCAGCAGCAGGAACACTGATTACCCGAAGTGGGCAGTTCTACACTGCAGAAGCATGTTAACCAGAGGAGAAAGCAGGTGAGAAATCACAAAAAGCACAGGTCCATGTATGAAATAGGGGTTCTTCAGCCAAAATAAATGATGAGGATCAAAATGATGTTACAATGAAATAATTATTTCACAGTCACCTTTTAGATTCAGTTAACAGAATGGAAGATTTCAGAATACAGCAAGTCTGGCAGGTGTCTGTTAGGTTCTTTCTTTCCCTGAGATTCTTACACACTTGATGCAACTGCAGATGCCAACTTCTGTGAATGACCAAGATTTTATTAAGCACAGTACAGTACAAGCTTTCTGGAGAAACCCTTTTAATACATTTTGCAATGCTTGCGAAGCCATGTCAAAGGATTTCTCTGAACAAAGGAAACAGTTCCTCCCTTCGACAAAATCTTTGCATCACAGTCAGTAATGCCCACAAGACAGCCCCCTTGTCACTCCCCCACAGTCACATGCCACTCAAGACACAATGCAGTGACCACATCATTTCCAGAAACAATATAATGTAAATCATCCCTTAATGGTCAAATCTGTTGTGAAATTGTTTTTTTTTAAACTACACAGTAATCAAAATTCCAACTGTAATGCCCTTATTGATTTTGAATAGGACGATTATGCAAATGGTTCAGAATGGCAAAAGGTGGCCATGTAACTTCTCTCTGAATAACGAGGAAATGGCCATGTAAATGGCTCTGAATGGCAAGGGATGGGAATGTAAATTCCTTACAATCTACTTGTAAGACAGAGACATGCCACCCTACCTTGGGGACATCCAATTTCCTGCAGGTCAGCAGAGCAAATTAACCCTTTAATATCTCATTCCCTCCTTTTATCGTTCACTGATAACCACCTGGATGGTGCTACCAGCTTATTTATAAGACTGACAGCCAGTATTTAAGCATGTTATTGACACATAACATACAATGATTATAACAATAATTACCAGTCCATGCAGTAGATAGGATCCTTCCACATGGAAAAAATGTTCACCAGTAAAGTTCTTAAATCCATAGTCATTATTGACTACTCCACCCCCTCCAAGTTGAGTGAAAATGAACCATTTCTCCATAATCTCTTTCAGTAGATTCCAACCTGAAAATAAAATCTAGTCTGTCCTTCTGCATCATTCCACAAAGAAATCTGAATCCTTAGATAAGGGCAGTTAAGTACTTAAAACTGACGAGATTTTCATCCTTGCAGAGAAGGGGGTGGCGGGGGGGGGGGGGGGGGGCGCGGTGGGGGGTGGGGGGGGAGAGGGAGGGAGGGAGGGAGGGGAAGGGAAGGGAGGAAGGTGGGCAATGGTCCAAAACTCTGATTTATCTGTGAATGGAGAAACTCGACAGACGATGTTGGCTTTTGAAAGTATCAGAGTTTCCCCTCTCATTCCTTCCTTGCCAAGGTAGTTATCACTATAAAGACAGCCACACATTTAACTACCCTAAATAGTCTCTACCTATTTCAACATTCTCAGTCGTCTTGAAGTCTGTTGCACTGTTGACTATTTATGACTATCAAGTTTTATGCAATCCATAAACTTCTACATTGTACTGCCTAAACAATCCAGTCATTTTATAAACAACAATCAATGGTCCTAATTTTTAAAAAAATTTCATTGTCAGTGTTTTTAATTAGAATGTGTGGTTGCTGACAAACTAACATTTTAAATTTAACTTCCCAAATAAAACAGTCACAATTACAGTGGTTATAGACCAGTTACTGTACAATTTTGGTAGAGATCAACATTCTTTGAATTGCAATATGAAGGGGGGCAACAAATTCTTAATAATTGGCAATAACTGAAACAGATTATTATTTACATCTTAACAAAACATCAAAATTAAAATGCACTTTTCTTTTTGTGAACACTCTGCATTTAAAAAAAAGCATCAAAGGTAATTTAATACCCTCATCTAGCTAAAACATGACCAGTGACAATTGTTTTTTGAAACAGGCATTGTAGAATTTCAAACATGTAAGGGCCTTGAGCGCCTAAATCAGTTTGTTTTCAGGTTACGTGTTTCCTAATTTTTAAAAAGGACATAATGTTTATAATGTAAAAACAAAATCTTCCATATTACACAGTCCACAAAACACATTGAATTGAGATCCTATTTCAGATGAGGCAAAACAGTTACTTAAAAGGATTTTGAGTTTCACCATCCCTGCAAAATTACAATTCCCTGTAATTAGAAATATTCTGCCAATTTATTCCTTATTCCCCGAATAAAGGCAATGCTCTTGTATCACGTCAACATTCTTCTTGGGTTTTTAAAAAATGCTGGAAGTCTTTAACATTTTTCAACAGTTTGCCTCGTGTATTAAGCACCTTCAAATTTTGACCATACACAGTGAACACAGACAACAAAATGTAAACCAGCGAAGAGGTATCACTTAATATTTCAGTAGTAATTCTTGGTCTTGATTGACTGATTATGACATAATCATCAATCTTTTCCACATGAATTTCTGATCTACTGTTCAGATAGCAATAGTTTATTTAAGTTACAATAACAAAACTCATCAAGAGCCCTGACTAGACTTTTGCAAGTAAAAGACTGTTGCATTTAAAACTTGAAAAGCGGGACAAGCATTCCAATTACAAGTTTCCACTTGTTAACTTATCTCTCTGTCCTCGTCCAGTGTCTTTAGTCTCCACACCCATTTCAGGGTCCTGACCTTTGTGTGGGGAGATTTCCCTTCTTAAAAACTGGTTGCAGGCAGGGTGATTGAGACAGTACAGTTGTTATCTTTTATGCACTATGTTCCGGAGCCTCAAACCATTTGGAGAGATATGGGTCAGGTGCTGGCAGGTGGGACTAGCTTGGGTTGGGATATCTGGTCGGCATGGATGGGTTGGACTTAAGGGTCTGTGTCTGTGCTGTACATCTCTGTGACTCTATGACTTCACCCTCCTTTTCCCCAGGGGATCTTTTACCTCTGAATTCCAGGGGACTTTACCCTCCCTTCCCAGTAACTTTTGATTCTGAAAGCGAATTTGTTGTTGTGTAAGTTACTTTAGAGATTAGGTCACCACAGAGTCCTGGGGGTCAAGGGGTTGACTTGAGTGGTGGGTTAAGGAGAGAAATGAAGGGAAATCTTACTTTGTGGGCCCATCCATGCAGGCGATCACTTATTTAGTCCACCTGTAAGTTCTGTGTATGTTGGAATCCCACTGCTGCCACCAAATGTTAGGTCTTTTTTCTTGAGATTCTTACACACTTGATGTAACTGCTGATGCCAACTTCTGTGAACACGCAAAAATGGATTGAGCACAGTACAAGCTTTTGGAGAAACCCTTAACATTCTTCGCCATGCTTGCGAAGCCATGCCAGGGATCTCTCTGAACAAAGGAAACAGTTTTTCACTTAGATAAAATCTTTGGGCATCACTGACTGTGATGCACAATCACCCCTCCACAGTCACATGCCACTGCAGACACAATGCAGTGACCACATTGTTTCCAGAAACTATATAATGTAAATCATCCCTTAATGGTCAAATCTGTTGTGAATCGGGAGTAATCAAAATTCCAACTGCAATGCTTTCAGTGATTTTGAATAGGATGATGTTGACGCAAATGGCTCTGAATGGCAAGGGATGGGAATGTAAATTCCTTACAATCTACCTTTAAGTCAGAGGCATCCCACCCCAGCCTTGGGGCATCCAATTTCCTGCAGGTCAGCTGAGCAAATTGACCCTTTAATAACTTATGTCAATTGAGAAAGAAGGTTGACAATAGTGAAAGCACAAAAATATTCTATCTTAGCCACAATTGAGGACCTATATCAAAAGGAATGGAAGTCTGTAGACCAACCCACAAGTGAAACTTGATTGAGTTTTTTGAGGAAGTAACAAAGAGGATTGATGTGGGCAGAGCAATAGATGTGATCTATATGCACTTAAGTAAGGTGTTCGACAAGGTTCCCCATGGGAGACTGATTAGCAAGGTTAGACCTCATGGAATACAGGGAGAACTAGCCAGTTGGATATAGAACTAGCTCAAAGAAAGAAGTCAGAGGGTGCTGGTGGAGGGTTGTTTTTCAGACTGAAGGCCTGTGACCAGTGGAGTGCCACAAGGATCGGTGCTGGGTCCTCTACTTTTTGTCATTTACATAAATGATTTGGATGCAAGCATAAGAGGTATAGTTAGTAAGTTGGCAGATGACACCAAAATTGGAGGTGTAGTGGACAGCAAAGAGGGTTACCTCCGATTACAACAGGATCTTGACCAGATGGGCCAATGGGCAGAGAAGTGGCAGATGGAGTTTAATTCAGATAAATGCGAGGTGCTGCATTTTGGGAAAGCAAATCTTAGCAGGACTTATACACTTAATGGTAAGGTCCAAGGAAGTGTTGCTGAACAAAGAGACCTTGGAGTGCAGGTTTATATCTCCTTGAAAGTGGAGTCACAGGTAGATAGGATAGTGAAGAAGGTGTTTGGTATGCTTTCCTTTATTGGTCAGAGTATTGAGTACAGGAATTGGGAGGTCATGTTGCGGCTGTACAGGACGCTGGTTAGGCCACTGTTGGAATATTGTCTGCATTCTGGTCTCCTTCCTATTGAAAAGATGTTGTGAAACTTGAAAGGGTTCAGAAAAGATTTACAAGGATGTTGCCAGGATTGGAGGATTTGAGCTATAGGGAGAGGCTGAACAGGCTGGGGCTGTTTTCCCTGGAGTGTCGGTGGATGAGTGGTGACCTTTAGGGGTTTACAAAATTATGAGGGGCATGGATAGAATAAATAGGCACAGTCTTTTCCTTGGGGTCATGGAGTCCAGAACTTGGGGGCATCGATTTAGGGTGAGAGGGGAAAGATGTAAAAGAGATCTACGGGGCAACTTTTTCACACAGAGGGTGGTAATTGTATGGAAAGAACTGCCAGTGGAAGTGGTAGAGGCTGGTACAGTTGCAACATTTGAAAGGCATTTGGATGGGTATATGAACAGGAAGGGTTTGGAGGGATATGGGCCAGGTGCTGGCTGGTGGGACTAGATTGGGTTGGGATATCTAGTCGGCATGGACGGGTTGGACCGAAGGGTGTGTTTCCATGCTGTACATCTCTGTTACTCTATGAAACCTGTGACATGTTATGGTCCAACAGGAGTGTTCCCCAACGAGGAATGCAGGTTTAATGAGTTAACATGGGTCCATTTAGAGGTTCTACACAGTTGTCCATTAAAAATGGCATCATTCAATGCACCACAAAATGCAGCACGCAAATTAGAGCATCATAGTTGATTGAACCAGATGGAATGGAAAACAAAAATGGAAAAATAATTTGCTGAGCACAGAATGGCAGACTGGTGCAGTTCTACCATTACTGCAAGGAAGCTAAGCATAGTTTTAAAGAGAGGTTCTTGTACGATGCTATAGTGAAAACAGCTAGATCTGATGTTTGTTGACATGAAATGCTTTTCCAAACTAAATGCAAAAAACAATTGTTGCATTCACTTGTGAAGAGAGTCCCAAAAGTTATCATTTCAAACTCCTTTTTCAGCAGGTACTCTTTTAACTGTTGGCATTGTTGTGTAAGAAGGATATACTTCAGCATTGTGTGGACCTGATAATAGAATTAATTACTAACTCTTTGTATTGTGGATGGGTCACTCCCAGTAGGAAGCATAAAAGAAGAGCATGATTGAACCGACACTTGCTAATTGAGACTGATGCAAGGCTTTTTTTTCACCAAAAAATGCTCCATTAATGTACCTCGGCCGTACACTTCAATTGTTACATTTACTCGTGGTCCGTATCTGCCTGGATGCTGGGAAATTCAAGATTATCGTTTGGGTGGCAAAACCTCAGATTAGGATGATCTCCAAAGATTTCTAGGTCCATTCAACTTCCTTACTTGCATGACATTATTTTCTGAGAAGGCATTTCCTTGCAGGAATTATTGTAGGAAGATCTACCATTCCTGTGGTAGGACAAACACCTACATGTATTCAATCCATTGAATGAAGAACTTCTAATTAAATCATGCCTTCAATATTATGTTGAAGTAGTTACAAAAAGATTTTGATGCACAGTTCTTAGTGGGCAATAAGCTTGTTGCACTCTGTTCAAAACGTTTCTGACCATTACAGACAAATCTACATCTCTGTGGGGCGATGCTATAGTGTAAGGAACAGTTAGAAGCGAGAGCATCTTGCCAGGTAAGTAGTTGAGGCCCATTTAAAATTTTGATTGAAATATAATTGAACAACAGTGTGATTGTGTTGTTAGTTGATACTCTCTTCTCTTTATATATCTTTTACTTCACCTTTTTGACATTGTATACATGATTTTCCCTTTGCCGCAACTATTTTGGTGCTAATTACATGCACTACTTCAGATGAAAGCGAAACACTGCAGAAGCTTGAATTCTGAAATAAAACCAATAAGTGCTGGAGAAACTCAACAGGTCTGGCAGCATTTGTGGAGAGATAAGGTGTGTTAATGCTTCGATGTGACTCTTCAGAACATTACTCTGGATGTTGCAAAACTGAATTGAAATACTATGTATTGGAATTAGATGTGGCAGCATCTGGCGAAAGAGAGATGGAGTTCACATTTCAGGTTTACGACCCTTCGTTCAAGTGCTACAGAACTTAGTGCATAAACTATGTTTGGTGTCATACAGGTCAATGAATGTAGGAAAGGTAAAAGCAAAAGTATGTTTATAAAACAGCATTTAACTTAAAAGAAAAAATTCTATAAATAGATGCAGGAGGTGAAGAAAGGAAGCTTTATTAAAGTTATTGTTTTGAAACTTTTTAGAGCAATAATGCAAGGTTGGAGATTCAGGATAAGGGAGATAGTTTTGATTCTAATTTATAATTTAGCTTTATTTCAAATAATGTACCAGTCCTCAGATGCAAAACTACAGCTTATAAATTAATAAAACAACTACTGCATAAATGCACATGCAATTTTCTATTTCTCTGTAGCTATTGCCATGCTGTCAAAGTATCAAGACTTTTTGATGCTCTTATTACTTTGTACCTCTTGTTACATCCCTTTAGAGTATCTCAAGCTACCCCAATCATGCACTGTGTAATCCTGTGTGTCTTCTGAAGATCACCCTCTTAACCTGTTACAGGTTTTGTAAAATTCTTCATCATCCTTAACTTTTTTATTGATGCATTTTGGACATTTATGTTTACACCTATTATTTTGGATACCCAGGTGACCATTCATCCTTGACACTATTTTTGAGTAATACCCTCCAGTATACTCCCAAATTCAATCCAATATTGTCTGAATGCAGATTTTGGTTTGGTTCCTTGCTTGTGCTGTTCCTAAATTATTGAAGTCTAGGAGTAATACAGCCCCTATTTCCATCTGATTAATCTGCATCTAATCCTTAAAAAGTTACTGGGCTATTAATTAGGCAGATATAGATTGGTTACTACTTTACTTTTCCTTCTGAGGAGTGCTCACTGACTAGTTTATGTTCAAAATTAAGAATTCTGACTGGTCTGTTTTCACACTTGGTTGATTTCAGTTAAATAGTTTTGTGATGCTGGTCTATCATTGAAATGCAATGACAAATGTTTTAATTCAGTTTATATTAGTGTGTCTTTGGCAGAATTGACAATTATTCATTTTCCGCACTAAGATGATCTTCAATTTGTTTGTTTTTGTTTTTTTTTTATTATTGTTTGAAAAACTGGTTTCAATGTTTGCTGTGCTGAACTTCTGCCTGCAGCAGAACTATGTTATCTGTTTCATTTTGTTCATTTATCAGTTGATTCTATGTCACTGCATGAGTGTGTTGAACAGAATTTAAATTTGTTAAATTTTATGTGAAAGCAGGAAATCATTCAATCAGCAGAAATACTGTCTATCAAATTTTGTCTGCAAAGTGAATTAAAACCTTTTTGTCAATTGTGTATTACACAGTTTCATATTACGGGGAAAGAAGAATGCTTCATTCTGTCTATGATTTGGAGATGCTGGTGTTGGACTAGGGTGTACAAAGTTCAAAATCTCACAACACCAATTTATAGTCCAACAGGTTTAATTGGAACCACACTAGCTTTCGGGGCGCCGCTCCTTCATCACTATCTCCGAAAGCTAGTGTGCTTCCAATTAAACCCGTTGGACTATAACCTGGTGTTGTGTAATTTTTAACTTCATTTTGTCTAGTTTATAACTACCACATTTACAAATACCAGCTGGTAATCAGAAGCATTTTTAGTACTGTTGAGCAGCAGGACCATTTAATTGAAATTTTAAAAAAATCATTTCTAAATGTGCCCTTGAATTTTATTATAGTTTTGCACCCTTGGTGCCTCATGTCATGCATTTCTAATCTCAAAAAGGGAGGTCCTAAACTCAATTCAGCAAATGGGTTAATATTTATTTAAGCAATTAAATTAAATTAAAAGAGATGTTATTGTGGCAAACAAAACAGCTGTTCAATCATATGAATCATTTGAATGGAAAGGGCTGCAAAAAAGTAAATGAAAATGAATGGCATATTAACAGGAGTGGGCGCCACAAAGAAATATGGTCTTCAAGTTAGAAATTTGGTCATATTTGGGAATAGAACAAATACTTGTCTGAAAGGTTGCATATATTGGACTTTAAAGCATTGCATGCAACTATGCATCTTGGGAAGGCAATGAAACCAGATGAGATACACAGATGAATCACATTGCCAGTACATTTTCAGATCAAAAAATAAATAGTTAATAGCAAGAACTGGAAGATTTTCTTGCTGTTATGTTGTCTCACTAATTTCCTCTTTATCATGTACTTAGATTAGATTCTCTACAGTATGGAAACAGGCCCTTCGTCCCAACAAGTCCACACCGACCCTCTGAAGAATAACCCACCCAGACCCATTTCCCTGTGACTAATGCACCTAACACTATGGGCAATTTAGCATGGCTAATTCACCCATCCTGCACATCTTTGTAGTAGGCAGATTTACTGTCAGAAGTACTAAGAAACATGGGAAATTTCATTCACAGAAAATCAAAGAGAGAAAAGTAATCCCTACATGTGGGCAAGACACAATCTGTGAGGAATTGCTTTTCCAAGCACAGACTTTCAGACATAGGAGCAAAGGTGGGCCATTCAGGCCTTTTGACTCTGCTCTGCATTCACTGAGATCGTATTCAATCTGATAATCCTCACTCCACTTTTCTGTATTTTTTTGCCCCCAGCCCTTGATTCACCAAGGATTAAAAATCTCTTTCTCAGCCTTAAAATTTAATACCCCAGACTCTGTAGCCTTCTGAGGTAAAGATATCTCAGAATTTACATTGGCTCTGAAGATCCGAATGGATACTGAGCAAATGTTTCTGAATGATTCCAGGAATGGAGATGTGTAGCTGCAATGCTAGATTGGGTCAGTTGGGTTATTTTAGTCCAAAGAAAGAGACAATGATAAGGCTACAAGATTTTGAAAGGCTTAGATCATCTAGACAAAAGCTAGAAAAGTATAAGGGCAAGAGACGTTATTGGTCAAAGATAAGGGGGAATATGAGGAACACTTTTTTAAGTAATGAGTGGCAATGACCTGAAACTCATGGACTGAGGAAGTAGAAATGGAACACTCTGTTAAAAATAAAATTTGAACTGGCACCTGAGGAGTAAAAGAAATGCAGGTGTGAGAGAATTGAGCGGTGGATTGTTTGAAGTGCTCTACTTGGAGCAGCTTGAATAGCTTCAATTTGAGGAAAATGTTTTCCCAGAGAAACATTTAAAATAAATTACTAATTCATCACACCTCATTATGCAAAGAATCTAAAATAACTTGTCCTTGATTCGGTTGCAAGGTATTGTAAACACATTTTGCAATCTAATCTTCCAGATTATCTTTGCAAATTTGAATTTTTCTATTCTATATAAAATATAAAATCCTCCTTTTTTTTGCTTTTATGAGTTCCAATGATTTCCTGCTTAATCTTCAGACAAAAGTATAACTCGTCTTAAAAGCTTTTTATAAACTATTCCCAAAGATGTTACGAAACCTTTTTATTTCTAATGTTCACTCATACTGACTCTGCTTCTGAGTTGAGAGTGTGGTGCTGTAAAAGCACATCAGGTCAGGCAGCATCTGGGGAACAGGAGAATCAACATTTCGGACATAAGCTCTTCATCAGGAATGAGGCTTGTTGCTCGGGGGGCTGAGAGATAAATGGGAGGGGTGTGGGGCTGGGGGAAATAGCTTCAGCGCAGAGATGACGACCTGGGGGTGTGTGTGAGAGAGAGAGAGAGAGAGACATTGAGATCCTTGTAGACAGAGGAGATGGATCTTTTCAAGGTTGGCATCCTTGGAAGAGGCTTTGCAGTGAGGTTAAATTCAACCAGGAGACAATGGGGACTGCAGATGGTGGAGATCAGAGTCAAGATGCTGGAAAAGCACAGATCAGGCAGCATCTGAGGATCCAAAATCATTTCTGATGGTGTTCTTCTATCTTCCTTTCCTGTTACCTAGTTTACATTCTGTTTTGTTTTTGAAATGTTGTGTACCTTGGTGTGTTTACTTGGTCAGCTTGCAATTATATGAAATCCATTGATCTTTATTTGTGCAGATAGTTTGCTTGTTCAGTTATAAATGTTTTGTGCATGCCAATGAAGAGCCTTTAATTTTTTTTAAACTACTAAGTCCCACTTGATTTCACCTTAATCATTCCACCACACTCTTGCTCCAGTTTTCTCTTTGGATTTCTAAATCTTGCTTCCATGACCACTTCTTTCTCTCCCTACCTATGACAGCTCCCTGTTTCTCTTGCTGTATCCTTTCTGCCTTCTGCACGCATACACAAAGCCATCTTTTAGTTGGAAGCCCAATCTATGACCCGTTATATGATTCACCAGAACATGTTTTCATCAACTGGCTCCCCTGTCCACTCGGACTGGTGCCCTGCAACCCATGATGAACTGAAAACCCTTTCTTCCCCCGCTACTCATCGAGCTACAGGCATAATTCTCGAAAATGTTTGGAGCGATGTTAGTTTCTGCCTGGTTTAATGAATAATTCAGAATTTGTTACCCTGGAAGTGAATTCTCAGAGGAAATTTTAGACCTCAGACACATCAGCAGAGGGTTTGCCTCAAAAATGGCACTCAGGATTTCATTCAGCTAAACAGTGATGGTTGCTAGTTTACATCAAGCCAGATTCAAATATCAAAATGTTATAACTTCGCAATGAACTTTAAAGGTCCCCATTTGAGATGTGTTTGGAGCGTGTTGCAAATGTTCTTTGTAAAAATCTAATAACTCTTAAGTTGCTGTTCTTTTTTCAGTCTTCCAGATTGTCGTAAAATAATAAATGTCAGCAGAATGATGACAAAATACCTCTGAAGAGAAAAAGGAAGTAAACTTTGTAAATACACTATCTAGTCAGTAGCTGAGAAGTTTACACTTCACTCTTCAGAGCTGAATATGATGTGCGAGGAGAAAGTGAGGTCTGCAGATGCTGGAGATCAGAGCTGAAAATGTGTTGCTGGAAAAGCGCAGCAGGTCAGGCACCATCTTCAGGAATGGGCTTATGCCCGAAACGTCGAATCTCCTGTTCCTTGGATGCTGCCTGACCTGCTGCGCTTTTCCAGCACCACATTTTCAGCTCTGAATATGATGTGCACTTGGGTTACAATACTAGTTTGGGGAACATACTTGTTTTGTGTACATTGTCATTTTCAATTTGCTTTCTTCTATTATTTCACTGTTATTATGCAGTAACACCAAGTATTGCAGATTTTAAACTAAAACATGTGCTTATTTTCTGGCGTGAAGGCCCATGTCTTGAGTTTAAACTTGAGTGCCCTCTGGTGATTTTTTTTAAATCATGAAAGGGGCACCTCCAAAATTTTAATTTGGTTTCTTCCTTCAGGAAATTTCCATGAAAGTAATTTCAAAATAACACACAACAGTAACCCAAAAGTATGAGTTTAATCAAAACAGACCTATGTGCAATATTGTAAATAAATGAACAAACTTTGTAATATCTGATCTTACATCAGCTGTCACGAAATATTATGCAACAGTGTGCAGTTAATACAGGAACTGGGATCTTGTTCCAGCAATTACATCACTGCTTGGAATTTGGCAATGGTTTCTTATATGAATAATATCTTTTCACTGCTTAAGCCCAAGGCATTCCTCACAACAATAAACATGATTAAGTACTTAAATTGTGATCCTTAGCTACTCTACACAAGTTTGTCCCATTTGACGTGCTTAAATCTATGGCCATATGTCCTGTAAGTATACCAATACTATTTACTCCTTTGCTCCTCACCACCCCCCACGTTCATTAGACGGGAGCTCTTTCAAATCAAGAATATAGTGTTTCACACTCCAAAAACGTTTTCGGAATTATAACAAGATCTCCCTTAAATCATCTCTTGGCCTTTTTTTCTCCAACAGAAAGTGTCCCTGTGCCATGTCTCTCTCCTTTTAGTTTTTTTTCCCTACCTCTAGCTTCAACCTGTTGAATTTAAATTGTACATCCTGAATGGTTTTAATTGCTTTCTGCACACAGTGCTTTGTGTCCTTCCTATTGGTTTGTACAAATTAATTATTACTTTTGTAAAATCCACAATACACTTTTCTCAATGGTCTGTCTACTCAATGGACAAAAAATGATAATAAATCTGGCTGTATTTAAAAGTTGGGTCACCAGGACCAAATGAGATCTCTTTGAGAATGCTGGGGAGATGGAGTGTGAATTTTGGGAAGGAACTTGTCATAGTCCTGCTTACTTTGATCTATGTTAGTGAGTTAGACTTGGGATTGCTCATTGCGGACTCATACTTGTAGGTGACAAAAACTTGTAAATTTTGTTCACTATGCAGAAGGTAGTGACAGAGTTGAAGAAATTTGCTTGCGGGAGATAAAGCTTCATGCAGAGAAATGTGAGGGCTATATTTTGGGAGGAAGCACGTGCTGTACTCCAGCACAAAGAGAGCTAAAACAATGTACTTCTGTTCTTAAGGTGGACTTGTGCTGGGCTTAAGGCTGTTATGACCAGTTCCTGGGTCAGGTTTCCAAATATTTACAGCTCCAAGCACATTACTCCCAAATTCTTAAGCACCCCTGTTGAGGAGGTATGAACTGACTCCCTTTTTGGATTCACGAGGTTGGTTGCAAAAAGATATTAATTTTAAAATGATCCATTTCCTTGTGGAAATTTTTCTTCCAGGCAAAAGAAATTTAGATTTTAAAAGCGACCAATTTAACCAGGCTTTCTGGAATGGACAAAAGAGCGAGTTCATTCATTTTTAAACGTCAAAAGCAGCAATAAATTAATAGATGCACACCAGGTAAGAAGTGAGTCCCAAAAAAGTTAAACAGATTAGATTTTCTCTTTCATGAGATGATAAAAGAATGTTGCGTTAGTTGTTTACTTGTTACCAATCGTGACACACACTCTCAGAATTGCAGGGCTTTAATCTGATCCATTGGTTGTGATATCACTCAACAGAGAAGCATCAAGGACCCACTGGGCCTAATGGTTTCAGCCTGTTTATAATATGCTACGTCTACTGTTTTTACATGTTTTGTAGCTTCAACACATTGGCACCTCACTTTTAGTTAAGTCTTTTGTTGCTCCCACTCTCTCCAAATCCTCACCAAACCAACATGCATCTCATAACTTAATGGTAATGATAGAATGAGAGAGATAGCAGCCCTTAAAATTACAGATTTATAATATCCATCAGTGTCTCATGGATCCTCAGATTTGAACTGCTAGATTTGATCTGAATTTGTCTGATCTAGCACATAGATAAAACATGGTGCATAACCTCCTCACTGTGAACGTGAGATTTCACCTTCACAAGGCTGATGCAGTGTTTTATGTGCATCTGTGACAGAAAGATTGGGAATGAGGTGATGTAGTTTTTTTTTTCTTGTGTTGATCCTTTTTACCAATTGCCACAAGCCAGTTTGATAAAGAGTGCTTTTCTGGACTTTGTCAATGCTGTCAGTAGTGCTGCTACTGAGTCTCTGTAATAGCCATTGCAGAATACACTGTGCCTTTGCTATTTTCAGTGCCTGTTTCAAGTATTGTCAATATGGAGGAGTACTGACTTATGAAAGAGCATGTATAGAAACGAGGCTGCCATAAATCCATCTTGAGGTCCAGAGTAAATATTGAGTCAGCTACTCTTCACAGCTGTATTGTTTCCAGCTCTAGTTGGTCTGATCTGCTGGTGAGACAGATGTAGCCGTGGCGTCGATGTTCAGGGTCTGAGGGCACTGATGAAGTATGATTCATTGATTATGACTTTGTAAGGTTATGGCTTGACTTTACTCCCAAGTCACCATTACCATGATTCTAGCTTTGTCACTCTTCAACTATTATTGCGCAGCATGATTTCCTCCATTTCAACTGCCAACTACTATTATATACAGGACCTTGAACCCACCACCTAAACTCCGATAATACAGCACATCTTTCTCATCTTCATTTTTTTCTATCTGTGTCCTAAGCCAAGAAATCTTTTAAAAATTGATTTTTTTGAAAGCAGTTAATCACTAATTAATTTTCAGAAGGCTCAGCGAATATAATGAAGCCTAAAAGTTATGAGTACCTAATAGGTGGGTGCTCTTGATGTCCACATCATTATTGTACATATCTACAACTGCTCATGTGGGATTGCAATCCTATTACATTCAGCAACACGAGCTGTGGCGAGATGTTAAGGAGTTAATTTGCTTTGCTGACCTCCAAGAAATTGGATGTCCCTGGGGTAGGGTGGTATGTTTCTCTGTCTTGCAAGTAAAATGTAAAAAAAATTACATTGCCATCTCCTCCTCTTCAGAGTAAGTTTACATTATGATCTTCTATTCAGAATCAATAAGAACATTGCAGTTAAAATTTTGACGACACCCTGCACTTAAAAATAAGATTGAAAAGATGATTTACATCTCATTGTTTCTGGAGATAATCAGGTCACTGCATTGTTTTGAGTTGCATGTGACTCTGAGAGTGTGGCTGGAAGTTATCTTGTGGGCATTACTAACTGTGATGTAACATCCTGTACGAAAAGGAGGACTGTTCCCTTGTTCAGAGAGATTTTTTGACACACTTGGCAAGCATTGTGAGGAGTGTTAAATGATCCTCCAAAACTTGTACTTAATGAATTTTGGCTGTTCACAGAAGTTGGCACACTGCAATTGCATCAAGTGTAAGAATCTTGAAAAAATGAACCTAACATTTGGTGGCAGTGGTGGGATTCCAACATATATGGGAGCTTCTAGACAGACTGAGTAAGTGATTGTCTGAGTGCCGGTTGCGTGAGATAGGCCATTTAGTAAGAGTTACCTTGCGCTCTCTCACGAACCTATTACTCCGTCAACCCCTCACTCCCGGGACTCTGTAGTGACGGAATGTCCGAGTTAACCTATGCACTTGCATGCCAATGAGTTCGCTTTCAGAACCATAAGTTCTTGGGGAGGTTAGAGTGCCCTTTGAATTCGGAAGTTTGAGTCCTCAGAATTACAAGTTCACTGGAAAGGGAAGTTAGAGTCCCCTTAGAATTCAGAAGTCAGAGTTCTCTAATAGTGAGGCTTGAGGCTCCAGAGCATAATGCATAAGATAAAAAAAAAACTACTGTGTCTGTCTCAATTGTGTCTGTCTTAACTCAGACATTCCGTCACTACAGAGTCCCGGGGGGTGAGGGGTTGACGGAGTGATAGGTTCATGAGAGAGAGCAAGGTAACTTACTAAATGGCCTGTCTGTCTCACGCAACCGGCACTCAGACAATCACTTACTTGGTCTGTCTAGAAGCTCCCATATATGTTGGTTGTTCAGAGGGGCAATACCCACATGAAGTGGGTGTGGAGACTGAGGACACTGGATTAGGTTTGAGGCTCTGGGCCATAGTGCATAAGGTAAAAAATAATGGCTGTGTCTGTGTCGACTGCTCTGCCTTAGGTTGGTTGTCAAGAGGGGAAGTCCTCCACATGAAGGTCAGGACCCTGAACTGAGTGTGGAGACTCGGAACACTGGACTAGAATATAGAAGTAGGTTTGGAAGTTCAGCCCTTAGGGAAACAAAATGGAACAAACGTTGGATAAGTCAGGTGTCAGGACCTCTTTATCTCAGTTATGCCGAGATGAGCCCCAAAATGAGGAAAGGTTTAGGTGGCCTGTTAGGAAATAAACAATCAGGAAATGAAATTTGGCTGCAGAGGAACTTTGGGACATAGATGAATGCTTGAACGTAGAGAAGGTAATTTGGAAACAAAATACAGGGACTAAACTACAGGGGTGGGGGTGGGGGGGGGGGGGGGGGGGGGGGGTGCGTGGTAAAGCAAGACACATGGATGTTCGCACTCTGTGTCAAAAGGCTTCTGGATCACTCCAGTTGGCCAAGTGTGTATACCTGATGCTTCGTTACCAATGCTAGTAATACCTGGAATATTTAATTTTATTCTGTTTTTATTGTCATTTTATGTGTTGCTTTGTTTTGTTAAGAGACTGCTCATTTCTGTTTTCTATAAACTTACACAATACTATTAGCTATTAGTACTTGGTAACAAAAAAAAATGAAATATTTGTGTATTGCTTTCACACTTTGTGTAAAACATAATTTCTACCAATTATTTCCAACATTTTAGAATTAAGGATATTTGTGTGAGATAACACAAGAACTTAAATAGTATAGTGCTTACTGTAATTTCGGACAGAACACCGTGCAGTGAGTCCAGCTACGGGCTCTGTTCCATTTGAATGATTCTCAGCTGGCAGGACTGTTTAAAAATTGACTGGTAGATATAGCAAACAAAATTAAGCTTCAAGGAAATGTCTGCATGTGAATACTGCTGCTAAAGCCTCACTTAAGTGATCAGGAAAATAGAGACTTGAAATCAAACTTTATTATAGCTAAGCATGAAGTAAATAGTAACAGAAGTTATAGAAAAACTTGGTTTAAAATGCTTTCCCTGACAGCTTTCACATTAACTGAGTATTCATTTGTTAAAGGAAAATAATTTTTGAATAACTTGAATGGAGCCCCTGAGGGTTTAATTTTAGGACCATTTTTTTGTTGTTTTTAAATGACTGAATTGCTCAGGCAGTGCAATTTAGACGTTTATGGATTGTATAAAACTTGATAATGTCATAAATAATGAACAGAGTAACAGACTTCAAGATGACTGAGACTGTTGGAATAGTTAAATGTGTGACTGTCTTTATACTGATACCTGCCTTGGCAAGGAAGGAATGAGAGGAAATACTCTCAGTAGCTAATATCATTTCAAAGAGTTTCTCCATTCGCAGGTAAAGTACGCCTTCGGACCTCTGCCCACCCCTCCACAACCTGATCCAACAGATTCAATCACCTCCCCAGTCATGAGCATGAAAAGTGAAGAAAGTAATAACGATAAAACGGTGGTCCATATACTTTTTGTCAGTAGCCTTCCTATGGACATTAAACCACGTGAGCTTTATCCTCTCTTTCTATCATTTAAGGGATATGAAGGTTCACTGATCAAGCTAATGTCACAACAGCCAGTTGGCTTTGTTACATTTAAACAGCAGAGAGGGAGCCAAAGCAGCAAAGAATGCTGTGTTCACCTAGCCTGTAGCTGCAGCTGCTGCACTTTTCACTGAGACGCGGTGGTATCCTCCATTTGAAGCATCTCCTCAAGGATGTAAGTCTTGTCAGTTTTATTAAGTATTTAACTGCCAAGAATTCAGATTTCTCTGTGGAGTGATGCGCAAGGACAGATAGGATTTTATTTTCAGGTTGGAGTTTACTGAAGGAGATTTTGGATAACTGTCTCTTTTCCACTCAACTTGGATAGTTTGGAGTGGTCACTAAGGACAATGGATTTAAGAACTTTACTGCTGAGTGCTTTTTCCCACCTGGGAGGATCCTGCAAATCTTATCTATTGCATGGACTAGTAATTATTGTCATTATAATAATTGTATGGTGTGTGTCAATAATTTAAATACTGGCTGTCAGATTCTTATGATTAAATTGGTAGCACCTTTTTAGGCGGTTATCGTGGAATGATAAGTGGAGGGAATGAGATGTTAAGGGGTTAATTTGCTCTGCTGACCTTTAAGAAATTGAATTTCCAGGGGGTAAGGTGGTATGTTTCTCTGACTGGCAGGTACAATGTTTAAAAAAAAAATTACAATGCCATCTCCTACTATTCAGAGTAAATTTACATTATCATCTTTTTTGCAGAATTACTAAGAACATTGCAGTTAAAATTTTGACAACACCCCACAGTTAAAATGATTTATACCAGATCTCGCCATTAAGGGGTGAGTTACATCACATTGTTTCTGGAGATAATCAGGTCACTGCATTGTGTCTTGAGTGGAATGTGACTCTGGGGGAGTGGCTGAGGATTGTCTTATGGGCGTTACTGACTGTGATGCAAAGATCTTGTATAAAGGAAGAGCTGGTCCCTTTGTTCAGTGACCTTCTCTTGACATGCTTCACAAGCATTGCGAGGAGTGTCAAGTGGTGCTCCAAAGCTTGTACATAATAAATTTTGGCTGTTCACAGAAGTTGGTGTATTGCAGTTGCATCAAGTGTGTAAGAATCTCAAGAAAAAAAATCCTAATAGTGGGAGTGGTTCCATGCTCTAGGACAAAAGGGATCTAGCAATATTCCATTGGTTATCATTCTTTCTGCGCTTATTATATCTTGTCATTTTAGAATTTTATAGGGTTCTATGAGATCTCCATTCCCAATGGGCCTAACTGATCTAATCTCTCTTCATGTATTGGTCCTGCCACTTGAGGAATCAGTCTAATAGAATTGGGAATGGATCGCTGAAGGCACATGAATGAAAATTGAAAGCAATGTTCTTGTTCTTCTGAGTATGAGCAGGGAACAGTGCCACAACAGTCATCAATGTATTTTTTAAAAAAAATGAGGGTACGATAGCTGCATATGATTACAATAATACCTGTTTTACATGTCCCACACAAGGGATTTATACACATTTCCAAAGTAAAGGCTTTTATTTGGGGGAGGTGAGTGGAGTCAGGTGAAAATTATTGTTTAGGTAGCTCAGCTTGTTCAGATACTGAAGAGGTGAAAACGGACCACCTCCTGCATTATCAGTTATAACTCTTTCATTATTGGTGGCCATGATTCCAAACCCCCCCCCCCCCCCACCTCGAAGGCACTGCTGTTATCTAGAAGAAAAAAATTATTTGGTCAAGCTTTTGGTTATCTGACCGAATGTATCTTATGCTTTTATTTTATAATGCACCTGTGAAGCATTTTAGATGTTTCACTACTTTTTAAAGGTTTTATATACATATTGTTCTGTGTGGTGTTGGTAGTTTATTTGTGGTTAATAAGTAGCATTATTGTTCTTTCAGTTCTTCATGGTAATATTGATGGTTTGCAAGTCAAAGGTATTTTTAAGTGTGGATTAACTGTATGAGCTATTTGGTAGGTGCATACTCTCCATTTGATGTTTCAAATGGTCACGGAGATGCTTCTCATATGCTAGGAGGTAAAATAAATAAAAACTGAATGTAGAATTGCCTTGGACAGTTTAACTTTGGAAATTTCAGTGGTCAGTGCTGAAAAGGTTCAGTAATGATAATACCAAACCGACGTTGCGATATTTGTTAATTCTATAAGGAACATTGCATTGGATGGTAAGTGCCAACTCATATTTCTTAAAGCAGTTGTAATTAATCCTGTTTGCTATTTTGGTTAAATTGCCGTGACAGATGAAAGCCACACTGAGTAGAATTCATAATTGTCATTACAGAGCAAGATTTTTAAAACTTTGATGCAAGGCTGTTACAGATTGGACTGGCCGTGGTTTAAGCAGAGACTGTGTAAAGGGTATTTGGATGAATACTTGAAGCAGGAATTGTAAGGGACAATGGGGGAAATATCTCCAAAATTGGATTAGTCTTGGATTATGGTAATAAAGAGCTGGCATTTGATATAGTGCAGTGAATAGCTTTCATGTAAATATACACTATTGTGTTGGTTCACCTGATTTGTAACTATGTAATAGCTTGATACATCTGACGGGTACTTGAACAGATTTTGTTTCCCCAAGAGAATATAAATTTCATTTTATTCATTATAAATTGTTGGCTAATGACTGTTTTGTGATATTGTGTGATAGGCATCTTCTCTATATCTGCATTCTGACTCATTGAAGGAGTGACTCAGTATGGTGTAATAACTTCGAGTGAAATTCAAGCTATTATAGTGGGTCTGGTGAACACTTCGAAATTGAGTGAAGTAAAAGTTGCAACATGATTATTTTTGCTTGGACAATTCGTTTAAAGTTTATGAAGCATTAACAATGTTCTTAAGAGTTGAATGACTGTGCCAAGGCCTCATTTATTGTCATTTGCTATTTGCTTTGAAGATGTTGCTTAACATTCTTGAACTGCTGCAGTTTTGTGGATGATGTGGAAAATAATGTTCAGATCAGAGTTGACTTAAACTCTCACTGGGTAGACCAGTTTAGTGTGGATCAAAAGAAATCATCCCTTTTTCAGCAAATGGGGGCTCTGCATTTTGTCACTGGATGACACTTGGTCAGTTAAGTTAGTTGAATGTGTCCAAAATATTGCATAATTACATCTTAATCAGTTCCAACTCCTGTACACCACTGAATATGAATCACAGCTGTTCTTCTGTTTCAGTAATGCTAATAGCTTGTACACGATGCATCATTGGCAAATTAAGTATGTTGGTAGGTTTCTTTACTGCATTGTGTTTCATTAGAATTACGTGGCTTTGTATTAATCATGAAACACTTTGCATTGCTGTCCAATCAGATTTTTAAATGCAGTAAAGAGAGCCTGATTTTTAAAAAGGTGACATAAATATTTAGGTAGATTAGACAATTACAGGAAGATGTTGATAGTGACTGAAGAGTAGTAGCCAGAATACCATGAGGAATGACTTCTCTTCAACTCCTGCACCACCAACTCTGATGTCCCTCATGGATCTGTTGTTGATCCCCTCTTTCTCTTCTGCATATTACTATTGTGACATTTTCATAGATAGCACATCAATTTTCATTTGGATGCTGATGAAGTCCAGCTCTACCTCACCACAATCTCCCTCCACTATCTCCACTGTTGCAAAGTTATCAGACTGCTTGTCAAACACCTCATAATGCATGTACAGAAATCTTCCCCAACTAAATGTTTTAGCAGAATCTAAGTTGGAGTTCTGGCTTTATGTCCACACAATCGCAAAGTATAGCATCGTCCAACTCCACCCATGCCTCCGATCAACTGCTGCTGAACACTCAGCTTGCAATTCAGCACATTCCTGACTTCCTTCCCATATGATACCCCTATCTCTGATTTGCTTCGAGTTTCATGAATAGCTGTTCTGAGCTCAGCAATTTCTGGACTCTCGAATACTTCAATTTTAATTGCACCATAATTAGTGCACACATGTTTTCAGCTGCCAAAGCACTGGGATTCCCTCCCCTAGCGTACACGCCTCACTTTTCTCTTTTAAGATGCTCCTTAAAACCTACATCTAACTAAGTTTTTAACAGTCTTTCCAATTTCTCCAATGTGAATTTATAACACTCACGGAGTACCTTCTGGTAGTTTGTTTCATTATAATGACTATATTATTTGGTTTTTGCAATATTTCTTTGCCATTGGGATCAGCCAAAAATGTCACAGTTTTGCACTGGACTTTCCTATATTTCTGTTAAATGGGCAAAGTCCATTTTAGTATGGAAGTATTAAGATTATTTGAAATTATGATTCTGTGCCTGATAAAACTAATTGTAATGTTTGGATAGCTGTTACTCAGCAAAACTATAGAATTCTGAGTTTTATGAGAACATAAGAAGGAGCAGGTTCAAGTCCCACCTGGTCCAGAAGTGTGTCATAACATCTCTGAACAGATCAATGTGAAAATATATAAACTACATCCTTGTTTGTGTAAATACAGAGCAATTTTCTCATGTAGTGAGTCGCTCACAAGCCAGCTAAGAATAATGTGTCGTCTTGATTCATCTGATCAAAGCTGTCCTGTGTTTCCTTATGTTGATGCAGACAATTATTTGAAAATAATGCAATTGCTTTTTTTCCCTAATGTTGTTGAATTAAATGTTATACCAATTTCCATGTGGTTTGAATTTGATCACAGTTCTCCTACCTTAGGTTTTGCTGTTTTATCCCTATTTTTCAAGATTTCTTCGTGATTGTTTTTCTAGACTTGCCCTGTTTTGCAAGGCCTCCAGCAGTAGCACAGTGGTCACCTATTCAGTCAAGTGTAAAATCAGGGCAGGGAAGGTGAGCAAACTATGAGCATGTCACTGACAGAATGGCGATTTTGCTACTAACTTGCTTTCCACTGCTAGGTCTTAATACACAGTCCCTGAATGTTGATGTCCAGTTTGTTTTATGATTTTGTGAATATCTAGTTAATTTCTATGCGTTAATAATTGTTAATTTTTTTATGGTGAAATGTTATTTGTATTTGTTCATGGAATGTGGACATTGCTGGAAAAGTAAGCATTTATTGTCCATCCTTAATTGCCCAGATGGTCATTAAGGGTCAACTACAGTAAGTGGGTCTGGAGACATTTGTAGACAAAGACCAGGGGAGGAGGGTCTGATTCCTTTCCCTAAAGGGCATTAGTGAACCAGCTGATCTTTTGTGACAATCCACAGTGGTTCTATGATTTGGACCATAAGACATAGGATCAGAAATTAGGCCATTCAGCCCATTGAGTCTGCTGTGCCATTCAATCATGGCTGATAAGTTTCTTGATCCGATTTTCCTGCTTTCTCTCTGTAATCCTTGATTACCTTGACAATCGAAAACCTATCTATCTCCGTCTTAAATATACTCAATAACCTGCCCCCCACAGTCTTCTGTGGAAGTGAATTCCATAGATTCACCTTTCTCTGGCTGAACAATTTTCTCCTTCTCTCCAGTCCAAATGGTCTTCCTTTACTCTAATGCTGTGCCCTCTGGTCTTAGACACTCCTACCAATGGAAACATCTCGCCAAAATCCACACTCTCCAGGCCATTCAGTTTCAATTAGATCTCCCTTTATCCTTATCAATTCCATTGAATATAGTCCGATTCCTCATATGTTAAGCTTTTCATCCCTGAGACCATTCTTGTGAACCTTCTCTGAACACACTCCAGGGCCAGTCCATCCTTTGAGGTATTGGGCCCAAAGCTGTGCACACTACTCCAAATGTGGTCTGACCAGAGTATTTTAGAGACTCCGAAGTACATCCCTACTTTTATATTCAAGTTCCCTCAAAACAGGTGCCAACTGCCTTCCTATCTACTGACTCAACCTACAAGTTTACCTTGAGAGAATCCTGGAGTAGAACTCCCAAGTCTCTTTGCACTTCAGACTTCTGAATTTTCTCCCCATTTAGAAAATAATCCATACTTCTATTCTTCTCACCACAGCACATGACCTGTCACTTTCCCACATTGTACTCCATCTGCCACTTCTTTGCCCACTCTCCTAACCTGTCTAAATCCTTCTACAGCCTCCCCATCACCTCAATGCTACCTGTCCATCTACCTATCTTTGTATTGTCTGCAAATGTAGCCAGAATGCTGTCAGTTCCTTTGTCTAGATCATTAATATATAAAGGGAAAAGCTGTGGTTCCAACATTGACCCTTGCAGAACTCCACTTGTTACTGGCTGCCGTCCTGAGAGACTCTTTTATCGCCTGTACTGGCTTTCTATCCATGTTAGCACCTTTCCTGAATCCCCTGGACCCTTACCTTACTGAGCAGCCTCCTATGTGGCACTTTGTCAAAGGCCTTCTTGAACTCCAGGTAGATAACATCCGTTGGCTCTCCTTGGTCTGACCTGTTCTTTTCTTCCTCAAAAGATTCTTTCAGATTTTCAAGCGTAACCTCTGCTTGATGAAGCCATGCTGACTTTGTCCTAGTTTACCATACACTTCCAGGTATTCAGAAATCTCAACCTTCACAATGGATTCCAGGACCTTACTCGTGACTGAGGTTAGGCTAATCAGCCTGTAGTTTACTGCCTTTTGCCTTACTCGCTCTTTCACCAGGAGTGTCATGTTAGCAATTTTTCAGTCCTCTGGGACCCTCCATGACTCTGGCAATTTCTGAAAGATCACCTCTAAGACCTCCACTATCTCTGCAGCTATCTCCTTTAGAACTCTGGGGTGTTGTCCATCCGGTCCAGGTGATTTATCCACTTTGAGGATGTTCAGGTTTTCGAGCATCTTCTCTTTGGTGATGGCCACCATGCTCAGTTCTGCCCTGACACTCAAATTTTGGGATCTTTCTTTGTATCTTCCACCATGAAGACTGTTGTGAAGTAAGTATTCAGTTCTTCAGCTATGTTCTTGTCCCCCATTGTCATTTTCCAGGGGCCCAATGTCCACTTTTACCACTCTTTTGTTCTTTGTGTAATTTAAGAAACTCTTACAGTTTTCCTTTCTAACTATTGACTAGCTTACCATCATGTTTAATCTTCTCACTCCTTATTTGATTCTTGGTTTCCCTTTGGTCTTTGTAAGCTTCCCAATTCTCTGGTTTCCCACTGCATTTTGCCACATTATATACTTTTTTTGCGTTTATGCAATCCCTGACCTCCATAATCAGCCATGGTACCACATCCTCCCTTTAGTATGCTGCTTTTTTTCTCAGGATGAATTTTTGCTGTGTCCCCTGAATTACTCCCAGAAACCCCTGCCATTGCTGTTCCACTGTCTTTCCTGCTAGATTGCTCTCCCAGTCAATTATGCCCACCTCCTCCCTCAAGTCTCTGGTGTGGCCTTTGTTCCGCAGTAATACTGTTACCTCTGATTCTATCTTCTCCTTCTCAAATTGCAGATAATATTATGATCACTGCCTCCTAAGGGTTCCCTCACCTTAAGCTCCCTTATCAAGTCTGCCACATTGCACAAATCTAAATCCAATATTACCTGTTCCCTTGTGGACTCCACCAAGCCATCTCATAGACATTTCACAAATTCCTTTTCTTGCAATCCACTACCAATCAGATTTTCTCAGTCCACCTGTATATTGAAACTCTTCCCCCGCCATGATCACTGTAATTTTGCCTTTCTTACACATCTTTTCTATCTCCTGATGTCTTGTGCCCCAGCTCCTGATTACTGTTTAGAGGCCTGTACATAACTCCAACTACAGTTTGTTTTTTTACCTTTTGGCATTTCCTCAGTTTTACCGACACACATTCTACACTCTGACCCTACTTGATTTCTTGCTGTCGACTTAATTTCAGTCCTTACTAATAAGGCAACCCTATTCCTTCTGCCCACCTGCCATTATGCTATGATTTGGAGATGCCGGTGTTGGACTGGGGTATACAAAGTTAAAAATCTCACAACACAAGGTTATAGTCCAACAGGTTTAATTGGAAGCACGCTAGTTTTCGGAGTGACGCTATAAATTCTGTGTTACGGTCGAGCCCTCCACAATCACCTGATGAAGGAGCGTCGCTCCGAAAGCTAGTGTGCTTCCAATTAAACCTGTTGGACTATAACCTGGTGTTATGGGATTTTTAACTTTGTACACCCCAGTCCAACACCGGCATCTCCAAATCATGACTACTATCGACACCACTAACTGCTGGCTTAAAGTGGAGAGAATCTCCAAGAAGATTGCACATATCGACACAGACATCAAGTTTCGACAGGAATGCAGGCAAGCAGGAAAGATCCCGAAAAGATTACGGATCACGAACCCACTTAGGTCGACCTACAACACCGACTACACAGAGAGACTTTGCCACCGCACCTCTCGTAAACTTCTCAATCATCTCGTGCACCCACTCTACAGCAGGTGCCACAACCTTGAAATTCAGATGGAGTCCACACTCTCAGCCTGCACACAGGATACATCAGTACAATTACGTGACATTGCCAAACAGACAAGGCGACAAAACTACACCGCATACATACACGTCAAGGACAAAAAACTGGAGGACCTTGGCATTCTCACCAGTAATAGCAAATCCCACCCTGGAACCACAGTAGACATCGTTATCACTGCAGGGAAGTCTATTGTCAACTTATCGGACCACACCCTTCGACTGGAAGAGATCGAAGTCCTGAGGAAGGGTCTCAACTTCTGCCCCACCACCAAAATGGACCCGTTAGTTCTGGCAGCAGACACAGGAGTTCATCAGACCGAATGAGACTCCAGGAATTCTTTCAAGGTGCCAGCAGTGATCCCACTGAGCCCACTGATGAACTAGAACAGTCATCATAGGGATCTGTAGAGGAGCGACCAAAGAAGGTGTCAACATGGACCCCACCGGAGGGCCGCTGCCCTGGGCTTGACATGTATGCTCAAACTGTCAGGAAATATATAAATGCCAGATTCATCAGCCATACCCATAAGGTAGAGCAAAACATCACCCGTTCACAACGCAATGCCATCCAGGCTCTCAAAACCAATGACAACATTGTTATCAAACCAGCAGATAAAGGAGGAGGCATTGTCATTCAGAATAGAACAGATTACTGCAAGGAAGTGTACTGACAACTGAACAACCAAGAACACTATAGGCAACTACCAGCTGATCCGACCAAAGAACACACCCGAGAATTAAACACCCTAATCAGAACTTTGGATCTAGTCCTTCAGAGTTCCCTACGTGCCCTCATCCCACGTACATTTCATGTAGGCGACTTCCCCTGCCTTCCAAAGGTACACACAGCCAACACACCGGGACGTCCCATTGTGTCGGGCAATGAGACTCTATGTGAGAATCTCTCCGGCTATGTGGAAGGCATCTTGAAACCTATTGTACAGGGGATCTCCAGCTTCTGTCGCAACACTACGGATTTCTTACAGAGACTCAGCACCCACTGACCAGTCGAACCGGGAACATTCCTCGTTACAATGGACATTTCCGCACTCTACACCAGCATCCTGCACAAGGATGGCATCGCAGCAACAGCCTCAGTACTCAACGCCAACAACTGCCAGTCTCCAAACACCATCCTACAACTCATCTGCTTTATCCTCGATCATAACATCTTAACCTTTGACAACCAATTCTTCATCCACACGGAACAGCATGGGGACCAAATTTTCCCCCCCAGTATGCCAACGTTTTTATGCACAGGTTCGAACAAGATTTCTTTTCTATGCAGGATCTCCAACCAACATTGTACACAAGGTACATTGATGACATTTTCTTCCTCTGGACCCATGGTGAGGAGTCACTGATAAAACTACACAGTGACATCAACAAGTTTCATCCCACCATCAAACTCCCCATGGACTACTCTCGACTGTCTGTCTCATTCTTGGACACGTGCATCTCCATCAAGGACGGACACCTCAGCACCACACTCTACCGCAAACCCACAGACAACCTCACAATGCTACACTTTTCCAGCTTCCACCCAAAACATATTAAAACAGCCATTCCCTACGGACAAGCCCTAAGCATACACCGGATCTGCTCAGATGAGGAGGAACGTGATGGACACCTGGAAGTACTCAAGGATGCCCTCACAAGAACTGGGTACGATGTTCAACTCATCGACCGCCAGTTCTGACGTGCCACAGCAAGGAACCATAATGACCTCCTCAGGAGACAGACAAGTGCTGCAACTGACAGGGTAACCTTCATTGTTCAGTACTTCCCAGGGGCTGAGAAATTACGCCATGTTCTTCGTGACCTGCAACACATTATCAATGAGGATGAGCACCTCACTAAGACCTTCCCCACACCTCCACTACTTGCCTTTAAACAACTGCCAAACTTCAAACAGATCATTGTTCGTAGCAAGCTGCCTGGCTCTCAAGACAACTCCATACAACCCTGTCATGGTGGACGCTGCAAGACGTGTCAGATTGTGGACATACATACCACTATTACGTGTGGGAACACCTCCCACTTGTACATGGCAGGTACTCATGTGACTCAGCCAAAGTTGTCTATCTTATACGTTGCAGGCAAGGATGCCCGGAGGCATGGTACATTGGGGAAACTGAGCAAAGGCTACGACAATGGATGAATGGGCACCGCACAACAATCAATAGACAGGAGGGTTCCCTCCCATTTGGGGAACACTTCAGTGGTCCAGGACATTCAGCCTCATACCTTCGGGTGACCATCCTCCAATGTGGACTTCAGGACAGGCAACAGAGGAAAGTGGCCGAGCAGAGGCTGATAGCTAAGTTCGGTACCCATAGGAGGGCCTCAACCGGACCTTGGGTTCATGTCACATTACAGGTGACCACCATTGCACTATACACACACACAGAAACTCCTACACATGCACACACTCACATACAAACGGACACAGGTACACACAGATGCACGCACAGGCACCCACACACACCCTTATAGACACAGTAAAAAGTGAGGTCTGCAGATGCTGGAGATCAGAGCTGAAAATGTGTTGCTGGTTAAAGCACAGCAGGTTAGGCAGCATCCAAGGAACAGGAAATTCGACGTTTCGGGCCAGAGCCCTTCATCAGGAAGGGCTGATGAAGGGCTCTGGCCTGAAACGTCGAATTTCCTGTTCCTTGGATGCTGCCTAACCTGCTGTGCTTTAACCAGCAACACATTTTCAGCCCTTATAGACACACACTCCCACAATCTCACTCTGACTTAAGACACTCTGCACCTACTACACACGCACACGCACTTTCTCACACTCTCAACCCCCACCCTAGACAGACAGTCAAAGACCCACATGCACACACATATTTGGTGTGCTGAATTCGTACTTGCAGAGTTGCATTACACTTTGCACAAAAACTGCATACATTCATGTAGAACTCTGAGCTCAAAAACTGCATGAATTTATGTAAAAGTCTGTCATCTCACTTTTTAGATTAGAATCAATCTAAACATCAGGTCATAGACAGAGTACACAGGGGGCTAACACCTTCAACATATTGTCTAGCTATCACCATTGTTAACAGCTAACCCAAGAATGCAACTTTAAAAAAAAGGGTTTTGTGATTTACACATGAAAGAAGTGAAACTATCACTGTATTCTAACAGATGAAAGGCTTAACAGACAATCAATTTTTAAATGTATAATTTCAGTTACATCACACTGCAAATTTTTGCTATAAATTCTGTGTTACGATCGAGCCCTCCACAATCACCTGATGAAGGAGCGTCACTCCGAAAGCCAGTGTGCTTCCAATTAGACCTGTTGGACTATAACCTGATGTTGTGTGATTTTTAACTTTGCCATTAAGCTAATTATTTTTAAAACTTAATCTGAAGTTTCTTCATCTGCCATGGTGAGGTTCAAACCCACATTCGCTGAACATTCGGCTATGCTCTGGATTGTGAGTCCAGTGATATTATCACTATGCCACCATCTCTCTTAATGGGGACATCTGGTTGCAAAATGATAAGCAAGGCCCTGGAATAAATGAAAATTAAACAAGCTAGTTTTAAAAGTAAATTCCAACTGTAAGATTTGCATTCAAGGTTAGAGGTAGAACTGTGAAGCATTCATTGGCTTTGTAATGAAGCCAGCAGATCTATTTTATTTAATATAAGGTTTGCATTGTTTATGCAGTCTCCAGATGAAAGGAGGTTGAAAACCCCTTGAAGTCAAGAGAGTTCCTTGACAAGGCCAGTGATTCTAGGAGAGGGGTTGTTTGAAAAAAAAAGTTAATGTCAATTTTTTCATATGTTACAGAATCAGTTATGTCAAGTTAATGTAATTTACATTTCCTGTTTGAAGTTATTCCAAAATATGCTACATTTCCACAGATGGGCTGTGGGGATAGAAGGTTCTTTTTGTTTATCTATTTGCTTCACTGAATCTGAGCTGATTGAGAAAGCCAAATTATAATCGTTAGTAGGCTTGCACTTTAAGTGATGAAACTACTAACTACATGAATGCCCATGTGGGCTTGAGTTCAGTTTTCATTCCAAGAGGGACAATGCAGCTGGAAGATTTGTCTAGCTTGGAACCAGAGAAATCTGCAGTAAACTCTCGGTGAATATCAACAGGCAGCTTGGAGAATTCATGGAAGTGCAAGTTTATGCTGAGAAGTTCCTAGTTTTTGAAGAGAATTCACAGGATTGTTCAGCTAATACCTCATGGAAGCTTGTCCATTACATTTCATACCTTGGAGAATAGTTGGAAAACTGGAGTAGTGACATACCTTTTTGCTTGATCCTCGGAAATTTGAATGAATCTTTAAACTTTTTGTGTAAGGGTAAGATGCAGGGAAAAGTAGAGTTGAGTCTTTAGCCTTCATGTTTATAGGGTATTGCTTAAGGTAGTGCTGTTTGGTTCATTAATTTTTCTCCACGCAAAGTAAATGTTTTTGTTTAAAAACATGAAATCCCTGAACATAATTCTTTTTCAGTCAGTCACTGGGTGTTTTGAGCTGTCTTCAAACATTAATAGTTTGCAATTATTATGATTCTGTTACAGAGTTACTATTGCACCGGCAAACATTATCAATCAACTTTTACTGAGTGTTTTAACTGTTCCCCAATCCTGTACTGCCTGGTTCTATCTCTTACCCAAATTCTGCAAATCTGACTGGCACGGTCAACCGATTATGTCCGCTTGTTCGTGCCCCACCGTACCCGTCTCCACTTATCTCAACTCAGCCCTTTCCCCTTGGTCCAGGAGCTTCCCACATATGTTCGGGACACCACCCACACCCGCCGCCTCCTCCATGAATTCCAATTCCCCAGCTCCCAACACCTCATCTTTACCCTGGACATCCAATCACAGTACATCTGTATCCCCCATGAGGAAGGCCTCAAAGCCCTCATTGTTTCTTCTCCCACCGACCCAACTAACCTCTCTCCACCAACACACTCATTTGCTGGAACTGGTCCTCACCCTAAACAAGTTCTACTTTCAATCCTCCCTTCAAACCTCCACCTTTGAACCTCGTCTCTCTGTTATGATTCAAAAAAGTCTGAATAGTTTTGCTATGGCCTTCATACAAAATGTCTCATACTTCAGTGAAATATATTCAATTATGAAGTGAAGTTATAGAAAATCAATATAGTTGAAAAGTGAAGCCTGTTATCAGAGTTTAGGTGCCTATTTTAACCATTGTTATAGGAAATCTTCAAAATTAGTCAGATCCATGTGACCAATTTTTATTTACATCTATCTTCTTCTTCTATCTTTTTTGTTGTGTTTTATGCTTAAAATGACTGGACTCCATATAAAATGGATGAAAAATAAGGTCTCTTGGCCAAACCTTCATGCAACCAGAATTAAAACATTGCCATAATAAATGTGTAGTTACGTACTGATAAGCTAATCCATTAGAAGGAATAATTATTTAAAGGAAACCCCTCAAAGCTTGACATTTCCTGAACTTGATGTGTTCCATTAAAAGCAATGAGCAGACAAATAGAACTTGCACTGAGCAGGTAAGTTTCTATGAAGATGCTTCCGTTAAAAGTTTTCTTCTTTGCAATTTGTGATTTTGATGAACACAAATATGACAAGACTTTTAAATATCTTAATTTTTTTCAATAGGACAATGCAAATATGGTCCGAGAAGTGGAGGTAGATAAAGTAGTCACGTTTGAGCAAAAATATGTTGAAGCAATAAAGAAATTATGGAGTGATCCTGGCATCCAGGAGTGTTACGACAGACGTCGAGAGTATCAGTTGTCTGATTCTGCCAAATAGTAAGTATGACATTTTTTCTAAGTTATCATCATCATCATCAAGTTTTCTATACTCTCCCATCTTTCATCCATCAGCATTTAGCAGATGCAGTACCAAAAATTGTTTTCATATTTGGATCTTCGGGAATTGGTCTTTCTGTGTGACATCACAAATGTTTATTATTCGTTTTCCTGAATAGAGTAATCAAGGAAGCTGAAAGATAACACAAATTTTGCACATTGCCCAGGATGTGTCTTGTGTAAGAGACCATGTGGTTTTATTCTAATACAGCTCTTAATTTAAATTCTTCTCTGTAATATGCCCTGCACTACAAGTTTAAAACGGGGCAATGCAAAATAAAATCGAGAGAAGTACCTTCCTCCAGTCCTGTAGTTGGTCAGATCCTTGTCTCCGATTTCAATTTCTGTCATTTGTCTGTCTTTTCTTTATCGTCTTTCATCTTCTATAATGTTTTATTGTCGTCTTGTTTGTCATTGCCACCTTGATTAAAATCTCAACAATGTAGAAACAGGCCGTTTGGCCCATCAAGTCTATACCAACTCTCCAAAGAGTTTCCATAGCTAATCCTCCAAGCCTGCACATGTCTGGACATTATGGACACTTTAGCATGGTTAATCCATCTAACATGCACATCTTTGGACTGTGGGAGGAAACAGGAGAACCCGGAGGAAACCCACATAGACACACGGAGAATATGCAGACTCCACACAGACAGTCACCCAAGGGTGGAATCGAAACCGTCCCCAGTGCTGTGAGGCTGCAGTGCTAACCACTGAGCCACCACGCTGTTGTTCTGATGTCTCCAGTTTTACTTGGCATTACCACAATATTTGTTTGATTACCCTTCATTATTTTTTCCCTGTGTTTAATCCATTCCTCTTCCAGTTCCACTGTATTTAAGTCTCTAAAAATTGCATCACTTTATCTAGTTCTGGAACTTTGTCTTTTTCTTGCAGTTAATGCCATCTATATCACTCACCTTGACACCTTTCCACACTGTCCATTGCAGATGGTACCATTTCAGTCTCCTCTTGGCTACTTCATTGCTTCCACAATCTTGTGATGTTCTTGTTCTTGACTTGTCCTGGCACGGTGGCACAGTGGTTAGCACTGCTGCCTCACAGCGCCTGAGACCCGGGTTCAATTCCCGACTCAGGCGACTGACTGTGTGGAGTTTGCACGTTCTCCCTGTGTCTGCGTGGGTTTCCTCTGGGTGCTCCGGTTTCCTCCCACAGTCCAAAGATGTGCGGGTCAGGTGAATTGGCCATGCTAAATTGCACGTAGTGTTAGGTAAGGGGTAAATGTAGGGGTATGGGTGGGTTGCGCTTCGGCAGGTCGGTGTGGACTTGTTGGGCCGAAGGGCCTGTTTCCACACTCTAAGTAATCTAATCTAATCTAATCTTTATCCTTTCCTGTCATTACACATACCCATCTCTACATGTGCATTACATTAATGTCCAGTTGATCTTTCACTCCTTCTGAGGTTGCTCAGATACCTGTACGATATCGCAAGGTTGATCTCACAGCAGCCTCATACATATTGACTTCAGTTTCAAAGCTTTTCTATCACACACCACTCTTCACTGTGTATCTTGCAGATACTCCAACCACAGCTGATCTATTGCTCAATTTCCATCTCCACACTTCATCTTTTGCCAGGACTGATTTATAGGTACCACTTTTTATTCATTCATGCCATGTGGTGTTTCTAGATAGATCAGCATTTATTGCACTTCCCTAATTGCCAAAAGTTGTGTTTGAGACTCAACTCCAGGGCAGCACAGTGGCTCAGTGGTTAGCACTGCTGCCTCACAGTGTCAGGGACCTGGGCTCGATTTCCGCCTTGGGTGACTGTCTATGTGAAGTTTGTACATTCTCCCTGTGTCTGTGTGGGTTTCCTCTGGCTCTGGTTTCCTCCCACAATTCAATTATGTGCAGGTCATGTGAATTGAGCATGCAAAATTGCTCATTGTGTTAGATGCATTAGTCAGGGGTAAATGTAGGGTCTGGGTGGGTTACTCTTCAGAGGGTTGGTGTGGACTTTTTGGAGCGAAGGGCCTGTTTCCAGATTGTAGGGAATCTAATCCACGTTGCTGTGGCTCTAGAGTTGCATGTTGTATTGATGACAAATTTCCATCCCTAAAGGATACTTGTGAGCTAGATGGATTTTTATGATAATTAATAGTGGTTTCATGGTTGTCATTAGAACCAGCTTTTTATCCAGATTTCCTTTAAACTGAATTCAAATTTCACAATCTGGCATGGTGGGACTTGAAACCATAACCCCAGCATATTAACCTAGGCCTATGGATTAATAGTCCAGTCATGTTAAGGGAAGTCAATGATGTGATACCAATGTATTCATTTTTTCCAAGTCTTCACTTTATTCCATCACTTTGATTCTCTTCCTAGGCCTCACGCTTACATCCCATTAAATTAAGTTTTTGGTCTACTCATCTTCGTAAATGTCTTCCAGAGTTCTCCACTAGAGAATGTCCAAAACATTTTTCATGCTATTCCATGCCATATGCTCAATGTGACAAGGTAATGTTTTGCCTTGTATAAGCTTATACTCCACAACCATCTGATGAAGGAACAGTGTTCCAAAAGCTAGTGCTTCCAAATAAACCTATTGGACTATAACCTGGTATTGTGTGGTTTTTAACTAGGGTGATAAACTTATCCTTGTTAAGCTCCTCTTCCGTTTGGACATAGCTGTATCTCTTGGCTACTCTTTTGTTGCGGTCTGTCCCCTTTTACAGATTTTCCAAATGATCTGTCTCTGCAGTCTCTTCTAATGTCAATAAACACAGCCCAAATTCAATCCAGAGAACGTGATCAAAATCTACAAAACAAACCATACTTGATCAAGTTTTAAACTGTGTTTAGTTAATCTTACAATGCCGCCTGTTTCTGTTATTCCTCTTGCTCCCTGGCATCCAGACTGATCATCTCCACTGTTTTTCTCTACCCCCTCAAAAATTCTTTGCTGCAAATGTCAGGACAAAATTAATTGGAAGGGCTATCAAACTAGTTGTATGAAGATCAGAAGATTGGTTTTGGCTTCCTTTTTTGGATGATTAGCATTATCTACATGAAGTGCTCTGCTATTCTCCTTGAATAAATCTCTATACACAACTTATAACATATTAGCATATTATTTTGGGCCGTGTTTTTAATGTCTACGTTATAAAGATCCTGCGAAAATGAAAGTATGACTCAGCATTTCTGAGGAAGCCTTTATCAGAAGCTCCTGTCCAAATTGTGGAACACTCTTCTGTCAGCAAAACGTGTAATAATCTGGGAGAGATTGCCTCTCATCAAACAATCCTGCCTAGACTTGCAATATCTAATTTTAAGGATCATGTGATAAGGAATATAACTTTTAGTTTGTTTTTGACCTAAAGAAGAACTTCTGTAGTCAATAAATCCATCGTTTCCAATTTTATGACACTGCCCAACTCTCTATCTGCTGAAGCATTCGTTCATGCTTTGCCATGTTTAGATTTGATTATTCCAATGCTGCCCTGCCTTGCCTCCTATTTCTTATGTTCTATAAAATTGAATTCAGACAAAACTCTGTACCTCAATTCACATGATTGTAGTTCACCCATTTTCCCCTTAAATTGTTGATTTAGAATACTGAATGGCCTGGACAGAGTTGGGACGATGCTTCCATTGGTAGGAGAGACTAGGACCTGAGGGCACAGCCTTAGAGTAAAGAGAAGACCCTTTAGAATGGAAATAAGGAGAAACTACTTCAGCCAGAGAGTTGGGAATCTGAGGAATTCACTGCCACAGAAGGCTGTGAAGGCCAGATCATTGAAAAGACTGAGCCAGATAGGTTCTTGAGTATCAAGGGGATCAACAGTTACGAGGATAAAGCGGGAGAATGGGATTGAGAAGTGTATCAGCCATGATTGAATGGCAGAGCAGACTCGATGGGGTGAATGGCCTAATTTCTGCTCCTATATCTTATGGTCTCCAGTGATTTGTGTTGCGCCCCAATCTCATTTTTTTGTTTTCAAGTCTCTGAACATCAGTGTGTTCGCCTCCTGTCTCTGTAGCCCTTCCAGGACCTATATTTCTCGAGTATCTGCACTTCTCCAATTCTGACCTGTTGCTTATTCAGAGAAGTTAAGAATAGCTTCATGAAAGAATCTTTGCCACATGTATGCTTTTCTTTCATTCTTTCATGAAGTAGCTGAGCATTTAGAAGTGTGCAATATGATCAAGCTGAAGTCAGTATAGCTCATAAGGGGAAATAATACCTGATAACATTTACTAGAACTCTCTTGAGGAGGCAGTGAGCAGAACAGGTAAAGGGGAAGCAGTGGATTTAATATATTTAGATTATTATCAGGTGTTTGATAAGATATGTGACCATGGTGATGAAGGTAGTAAGTTAACGTGGATAGAGATTGACTTGTAGAAGACCGAGAGTTGGGGTAAGGAGGGGCATTTTCACGATGGTAACTGGAGTGCCACAGGGATTATTGCTGGGGCCATAACTGTTTATAATATACATGAGCAACTTGGATGACAAAAATGAATCTATTATAACCAAGCTTGTGAGTGACTCAAAAATATGTGAAGGTGACACAGTCTGTAGTGGGATATAGACAGGTTAGGTGAGTGGCCAAAAACATGGCAGTGGGAATATTATGTGAGATTATGGATTTTGACAGGAAGATTAGATGAGCTAAATATTATTTAAATGGAGAAAGACTGCAGAGAGATGCAACACTGGGATTTGGGAGCCCTTGTCCACAAATCATGAAAAAATAACATCTAAGTTCAACAGATAACAGCAAACGCAAATGAAATGTTGGCCTTCATTTCAAAGGGATTAGAGAATAGAAGATAGGAATAGGAGTAGGTCATTCAGCCCCTTGAGCCTCCATTATTGCTAGATAATAATCCTCAAACTTAGTTAATTTTCTGGGGACTAGGTTTCATATCTCACCATGGTAGATGGTGGAATTTGAATTCAATTGAAAAGAAAACACAAATTTGGAGTTAATCTATATATGATCATGAAACTATTGTCAATTGTTGGAAAAAATCTATCTGGCTCACTAAGGTCCTTCAGGGAAGGAAATCAGCCAACCTGTATGTGATCCAGACCCACAGCAATGTAGTTGACTCTCAATTTCCCTCTGGAATGGCTGAGCAAGCCAGTCAAGTGTACCAGTTGCTGCAAAGTCTCAAAGAAATGAAACCGGACAGATGACCTTGCGTCGACCTTTGCGCTGGAAAAGACAATTGCCAAAACAGTCCTGTCAATCCTCCAACTTCCTCCTAACACTTGGGGGCGAGTGACAAAATTGGGAGAGCTATCTCAACAGACTAATCAAGCAACAGCCTGACATTGTAAGATATGATTCTGTGAATATGACATGTCCCAGATATGACTATCACCATGTCTGGATATGTCCTGTCCCACCAGTGGGACTGCCCCAGCAGAGGTGGCAGTATGGTGGTATACAGTGTGGAGGGAGTTGTCCTGGGAGTCCTCAACATTGGTGCAGGACTCCATGAAGTTTCATGACTTCAGATTAAATGTGGGTGAGGAAACCTCCTATTGATTACCATGTACTTGCCCTCCCTCGGCTCAGTACTCCTCCATGTTGACAATACACTGAAATCCCCCAGCCAGAGTACATTTTGCCACCCTCAGCACTTTCTCAATGTGTTCCACCAAGAGTGGTTTGGCAGCAACACTACTTTTGAGCTGGTCGGGCTCTAAAGAACAGCTGCTACACTGGGGTCTGTGGCAGGTGATGAGGGAACCAGCAAGAGGGAAAAACATGAATTTATCCTTACCAATCTGCCTTTTGCAGATCCATCTGTCCATGGCAGTATTAGTAAGAGTAACCACCGCAGAGTTCTCGTAGAGATGAAGTCCCACCTTCACATTGAGAAGACCCTCCATGTGTTGTGTGGCACTACCATCTTGATAAGTGGCTCAGATGTGAACAGATCTTGCATCTAAAGACTGAGCATCCATGAAGTGCTGTGGGCCATCAGCAGTAAAATTGTATTCCACAATAGCCTAGTATATCCCCCATTACCATCAAGCCACAGGATTAACGGAGAGTGTGCAAGAGCAGCACCAGGCATACCTGAAAATAACCTGGTGAAGCTACCAAGCAGGACTATTCACATGCCATACAGTATAAGCAGTAAATGATAGAGCCAAGCGATCCCACAATCAGCGGTTCAGATCTAAGCTCTGCAATCCTGCCATATTGAGACAAACATGGTGCTGGACAAGTGAATAACACCAGTGGAGGAGGAGGCTCCACAAATATCACCCCCCACAAATGATGGAAAAGCCCATCACATTAGTGGAAAATAGAAGGCTGAAGCTTTCTCAGCAGTTTTCAGCCAGAAATGCTGAGTGGATGATCCATCTTGGCCTCCTCCATGGTCCCCAGTATATTCCTAGATACCAGCTAATTCACTCTGTGATTTGAATACACTGGATATTTTAAAGGCTATTGGCCCTGCCAACATTCCGGCAATAGTACTGAAGACTTGTGCTCCAGAATTTGCTGCTCCCCTAGTGAAGCTTTTCCAGTATAAATAAAAAGTAGGATAAATCCAACCCAGCCAAATACCGCCCATCTACGTTCGATCACATCAGTAAAGTGATGGAAGATGTCATCAAAGTTTCTATTAAGCAGTACTTGTTAATCAATAACCTGCTCATTGACGGGATAAAAACAATGACTGCAGATGCTGGAAACCAGATTCTGGATTAGAGTGGTGCTGGAAAAGCATAGCAGTTCAGGGAGATCCAAGGAGCAGGAAAATCAATGTTTCAGGCAAAAGCTCTTCATTCCTGGACTTTTGCCCGAAACGTCGATTTTCCTGCTCCTCAGATACTACCTGAACTGCTGTGCTTTTCCAGCACCACTCTAATCCAGAACCTGCACAGTGATGCCTGGTTTGAGTACCACAATGGTCCACTCAGCTCCAGACTCATGACATTCCTGAAGAAGGACTTAGGGCCGAAACGTCGAATCTCCTGTTCCTTGGATGCTGCCTGACCTGCGCTTTTCCAGCAACCCATTTTTAGCTCTGATCTTCAGCATCTGCAGACCTCACTTTCTCCTTGAAGATTTTAACCTACTGCGAATCCTCTTGCAAGGATGCCTTTCTTGAAGAAGCTCTCTTCCTTCCTCCATTCCTGAAGAAGGGCTTATGCCCGAAACGTCGAATCTCCTGTTCCCTGGATGCTGCCTGACCTGCTGCACTTTTCCAGCAACACATTTTCAGCTCCAGACTCATTACACTCTTGTTCTAACATGGTCAAAAGCGTTGAATGTCTGGGATGAGATGAGAGTGACAGCCTTTGACATCAAGGCTGCATTAGACAGAGTGTGGCATCAAGGAGTCCTAGCAAAACTGGAATCAATGGGTATCGGGGGAAAACTCTCTGCTGGTTCGAGTCATACCTGACACATAAGGTGGTTGTAGTTGTTAGTCATCTCAGCTCCAGGACATCTCTGCAGGAGTTCCTCCTGGTAGTGTCGTAGCCCAGCCACCTTTAGCTGCTTCATTAATGAACTTCCTTGAATTGTAAGGTAGGAAGTAGGGATGTTCACCGATGATTGGACAATATCCAGGCTTGGATCGACCAGTAGCATGTAACATTGATACCACACATATGCCAGCTGTGACCATCACTAATAAGAGACTATCTAACCACCATCTCTTGACATTCAACGATGTTACCACCACTGAATCCCCAGTATCAACATCCAGGGGTTATCATTGACCAGAAATTTAACTGGACTCACCATGTAAACACAGTGGCCACATGAGCAGAGCAGAGGCTAGGAATACTGTGGCGAGTAACCTGAATCCCCAAAGCCTGTCCACCATCTACATCGCATCAGTCAGGAGTGTAATGGAATAGTCCTCACTTGCCTGGATGAATACAGCTCCAAAATCACTCAAGCTTGACAGCATCCAAGACAAGGCAGCCCGTTTGATTGGCACTACATCCACAAGCATGCACCCACTACACCACTGATGCTCAGTACCATCTCCAGGATATATTCCAGAAATTCACTCGAGATACTCACTCATTCAGCACCTTCCAAACCCATGACCACAGCTTGCTAGGAGGACAGGGGCAACACATACGTGGGAATGCCACCACCTGCAAGTTGTTCTCTAAGCCACTTACCATCCTGACTTGGAAGTATATCGCTGTTCCTTCACTGTCACTGGGTCTAAACCGTGAAATTCCTTCCCCATGAGCATTGTGGGTCAACCCACAGCAGGTGGGCTGCAGCAGTTCAAGAAGGCAGCTCATTACCACCTCAGGGGTAACTAGGAACAAGAATGAATGCTGGCCATCCAGCAACAGCCACATCTCACAAATGAATTAAAACAAGTAAGATCGTGGCTGATTTGAAACCTAACTCCATATTTCTGCCTTGGGCCTGTAATCCTTGGTACCCTTATTTAATAAAAAAATGTCTGTCAGATTTAAATTTCACAATTGAATTACCATCAGTCGTCATTGAGGAAGAGAGTTCCAAACCTTTACAATTCTTTGCATGTCGAAATGCTTTCTAACATCTCTCCTGAACGGTCTGGCCCTAATTCTTAGGCTATGCCCCTGGCTGTAGAATCTCTAACCAGTGGAAAGTTTATGTACTCTGACTTTATTTGTTGGTATCCTGAAGACCTCAATTAGATCACCCCTAATCTCACCCAAAGGGTGATCTTGCTGAAACTGTACAAGACCACATCTGGAATACTGTGAACAATTTTGGGCTCCTTTCTGGCATTGGAGGCAGCCCAGAGAAGGTTTTCTAGCCTGATACTAGCAATGGTGGGACTGTCTGTTTTAAGAGGAGAGGTTGAATAGATCAGGCCAATAGTTATTGGGATATAGAAGAATGAAAGGTGACATTCTACAAACGTACAAGATTCATAGAGGACTTGGTAGGGTAGATGCAAAAAGCTAGTTTCCTCTTGTGGGGGAGTGTGGGACCAAAGGGCATAATTTGAGCACAGTGGGCTGCACCTTTCAGAGATGTTTTTGTTTTGAGGGTTGTGAAGCTGTGGGATTATTTATCTCACAGGTTGTTGAGAGTTGGTCATTAAGTATCTGTAGTCTAATTGAATGACAGAATAGTCAGTCGTACAGCACAGAAAGGATCCTTTCAGCCCATTGAGTCTCCATTGACCTATCTATATGTTGAATTTAGATTTAGATTAGATTAGATTTAGATTACTTACAGTGTGGAAACGGGCCCTTCGGCCCAACAAGTCCACACCGACCCGCCGGAGCACAACCCACCCGTTCCCCTACATTTACCCCTTTACCTAACACCACGGACAATTTAGCATGGTCAATTCACCTGACCTACACATCTTTGGACTGTGGGAGGAAACCCACGCAGACACGGGGAGAATGTGCAAACTCCACACAGTCAGTCGCCTGAGTTGGGAATTGAACCCGGGTCTCTAGCGCTGTGAGGCAGCAGTACTAACCACTGTGCCATCGTGCCGCCCACTTTCCAGCACTTGATCCATTACCTGAACGTTGTGAATATTTGAAGTGTTCATTCATATACTTTTTAAAGGTTGTGAGCTTTATCAATGACTACTCTCCCAGATGGTGTATTGCAGATTCTTATCACTGTCTGAATGAAGAAAGTTTTGTCAAATCCTTTCTGTCCCCTCTTTTTATTAAATCATTGATTAATGGGCACAGCTGCTTTCTACCCACACTGTCAATGCCCCTCCTAATTGTACATACCTAAATCTCATTCCATCTCGATCTTCTCTAAAGAAACTGACCTGGGGTTATGCAGTCTATCCTCATTGCTAAAATATTCCAACCCAGGCAACATCCTGGTGAATCTCTTCTGCACCCCCTGCACATCCATCTGTAATCACATCCTTCCTATCGTGTTGCAATCAGAGTTGTACACAGTTGTGGGTTAACCAGTTTTGTACATCTCCTACATAGCCTTCTGCTCTTATGACCTACGTGTGACTGGAAGCTGTATTCTGTTAACCTGTTTAGGGATCTGTGGACAAGCACCTCAGTATTCCACTGTTCTCTGAGCTTTCTAGCATCCTCCCCTTCACTGAATAGTCTCTTGTGGTGGTGTTTCTTTCAAATTGTATCACCTCGTTCGTGTCAGGGTTTAATTTAATTTGCCTATCTGATCAATCTCCTATATCCTCCTGTAATTTAAGACCTTCTTCACTATCAGTCATTCAGCCAATCTTCATGTAAATGTTATACCGCCACCCTCTGTCTCCTACCAGGAACCTAATTTTGGATCTATTTTGCCAAATTACTCTGGCTGTCATGTGCTTTTACCTTTATCCACCTCCCATGTGGGACCTTATCAAAGGCTTTATTGAAATCCATATGAGCTACATCAACTGCACTACCTTAATCTAAACACTTGGACCCATCCTTGCAAATTTGTTAGGTGTGACCTTTTTTTGACAAAGCCATGCCTGTCCAAGTGGCGATTAATACTCTCCTTTGGAATTATCTCCAGCGGTTTCCCTACTCTGGTTGAATGGCCACCTGCTGTTCATAGGTCTTAGGGTGGTCTTATTGTAGTTGTTGCACCATAGGCACATCAGCTTTAACTACCTAAATTCATTGTTTGGAATTACCTCCTTACTCCCTCTTTCTTTTGAAGTGCTCCTTCAAACTACGTGTTGACAACTTCTGTGTGTGTGTAATATCTCCTTATATCTCTTTGTCAAGTTTGTTAATCCCCCTGTGAATTGCCTTAGGACATTTTCTGACATTAAAGTGCTACATATGTGCAAGTTGTTTCTTTAAAAATAAATTAAATGTCATCTTGACATGTTGTACACTTGTGAAAACAAGCTCTTTATCTCAAGTTGACTTAATCTGTCTAAACCCCAATTTATTTCCTTGATTTAACATTGACAAAGACATATATTGTTATAGGCAGCCATTATGGAAAAAGTATTAAAGCAATTGAGCATATACAGTGCAGACTTGTCAGAGTGATAACAGCAATGGAAAGCTGTAGCTATGAGAAACTGCTATATTCCATGGGAGCAGAGGCACATCGTGCATTGAAAAGTATAGCAGCGTGGATTGAAAATATGTTTGTGAAGATGAAACAAAAGTGTCAGTGTTTGGTTCATATTATTCTCTGTATCTATATTTGTAGAGGTGATTTGAATTGTGGTTTTGAGGGAAGGGAATGACAGTGTTAAAATGTCTTCCTTATATGAAAGAAAGAAAATAGAGAGCCCTAGTCTGGTGAGCACTTATTACTTGGATTTATCAATATAGTAATAGGAAATTATAGCTTGGGGCAAATTGGAATTGTTTCCATTGGAACTGAGAGACCCTGACTATATTTAATTGATACTTTCAAAGTGATGTAGGGTTTTGAAAACTATTTTCTCTGTTTCACTAATGAGGGATAACTCATTTAGAAATATTATTGTAAATAACAAGAGTTTCATGGATTTTGATGTAGTGATTGATTAGAATTTCAAATACTTTACTGTTAAAATTTCTTCAATAAAGGAGAGACGTAAGTCAATGAGATGAAAGCAAAACAGTGTTGTTAGCTTGAACTGTTCTAGTCAAGAGCCAACAGTGGGCTTGCGCCTCTTTTGTTTTGGAGCCCTCAATGGTTATTCATAACTTTTACTTTTCTTTTATCAATCTTGGTGGTTTGGAGCTATGAACTGAGAACTGTGAGCTGAAGATGACTTCTGGATTGTGGGTAAAGCTGGTTAAAAGAAAAACCGAGCTGAGGCATGTCCTGGAAGTTGATTACAGGTTGGTTCCTGATCAAAAAGTTCTGCAGACACTTTATCACCAAGAAAAAGCATTGTTCTGACAGATAGCAGAAGTTGGCTCTTGAGGTCAGTCCATGGTTCCGGCAAGTCTGGCAAAGACTTTGTGCTGAGAAAGATGGCAGATGCTGAATAGTAATTTGGACATGGAGGATATGGTTAAGCTGTCAGGGAGTGATCATAGATTGAATTGTGTTTTGGATATGAAGAAAGAATCTGGTTGTTTGTGCTATAGTGCACCAAGATTTGAAAGCTCCCAGTCTAACCTCTCTATGACACCCTTTCTGAGTGACTGTAAAGGTGACCCTGATCAACATACTCAAAGTCAACCATCATCTATCACTATGGAACAACATATCATGAAAACCACTTAAGTAATCTGCCAGTTTTGTTATTTCTTTTACTCCTTTAAGTGTTTATCTGTCTGTCTATTGTGTGAATGCCCTGAAAAAAACCTGCTAGGTAAGTATAGACCAATTAGATTACTTTGCTGTTTAACTTTTGCCGTGCTCAAGTTACTATATTGATAATAAATTGCTAAGTCTTTGATTTGCATATTAAACAAATGTTTGGAATTAATTATTCATTTAGTTGGTTATTCAAAAGTCTGGTTAGGAAACATTGGGGTCAACTTTGAGGGTTTTATTTTGAAGGCTTTAATTTTACTGTTGCAAATAGAGAAGTAGACAGACTGATTTGGTTTAATCATCTCCGTAACTCCGCTATAAGGTTTTGTTTCTATGGGATTTTGTCACATTTCAGGAACTAGACTAACCAGAAACTATTAAATATGTTTGTCTTTGGCAACTATTGGTATGCATCAGTTTTAATTCTGCTTTTCTTAAACATTGATGCAATGAATTATGTTGAAGGGTTTGTAATTTGCTGTTATTGATCTGTTTTCATTTTCCAGCTATCTTAGTGACGTAGACCGCATTAGTTCACCAATATATATACCAACTCAGCAAGACGTACTGCGTGTCAGAGTACCAACAACTGGAATAATTGAATATCCTTTTGATTTGGAGAACATAATCTTCAGGTATTGAAACTGAATAGTTAGAAATGGATTTTTCATTTTAATGTGAGAAAGCTCCATGTCAATTTCACATGAATCAAAACATAATATCTATGCAAAAATGGAGACTCATTTACATCGCTCGTTCAGGGAACACAGTTTGAGAAACACATAGCACTAACATGGCTATTGTATTTACCACAAGCTCAAATTAATACTAAATCCCAAGTCAGTCAGCATTCTGATAACTGAAATGCAATGACTGACTAACCAGCTTCGAACCTTTCTGGATTCTAATGTTTGACTTTGTGATTTCATGAACTCATGATTTACTCCATGTGCACTTTTTGAGAACACACTGGCAATATTTTTATGTATGAATATGTGCATCAACCTTAATTTATGGTGTAGTAGCCACATTTACAATCCAGCAGGTGTTAATATAAAAGTCTAGGAATCTAAAGGACAGTTCTCTAAATATTGTGATTTGAAAGATTTTTTTATGTATTTAAAGCCACAGCCCTATTTTATTAAATGTGCACTTCTGTAAGCAAATCTGAAAAAGAAGAGAATAAGGTTCCTCAAATACTACCTTTGTCATTGTCATTGAGACAATGATTTCCTATCCATCAAAATAAGTAAGTCCTGCCTCCGATTGGAGATAGTAGTTAAGTTAGTTTCATTTTAGGTAGTTGTGGATTTTCCAGCGTAGGTATTTATAAACTTAGTTTCTTCTTTTTTCAAGCAGTGACATAGTTTCTTTTTTTTGGCTGAGACTTAGTGAACAATGGATCAGTGCATTGTAAATTATTTATGTTCTCTAGTTGCACTTGAAAGAAATACTTCCATTTGTAAACTACCTGAAAGACCTTGCCTAGTAAGTCCGCCTGGGCGCAAGAGGTTTGTGTATAAAATAGAAAACCTGACTCTTGAGTGTGTCCCAGTATAAAGGCATCGACTGCAAATACTTGAAATTCACCTTCTGTTGTTAAGCGCGAGCATACACAGAAAGAGCTCGGACCTGCTCTGTCATTAAATATGATCATGGCTGATCTCATTGCTCCACATTCCCAATTATGTCTGATAACCTTTAGCACCCTTGCTGAGCAACCTCCTATCTTAAAGATGTTTCCACTGCCTTTTGAGGAAGGGCATTTCAAAGATTCATGACCTTCTGTGAGGAAAAAAAACTTTACCTATCTCTTAAATGGATGATCCCTTATTTTTATATGGTGATCTTTAATTCAAAACTACCTCAAGTGGAAGCATCCTTACCACATCTGCTCTGTCAGGACCCCTCAGGATCTTGATTGTTTCAGTCAAGTTGCCTGTTACACCTCTAAACTCCAGCAGGTACAAGCTGAGCCTGCCCAACCTTTTCTTATGTATGATAATCCACTCATTCCAGGCTTTAGGCTAGTCAACCTGTCTGAACTGCTTCCAAGATGCTTGAATTCTTTCTTAAATAAACGAGACAGTGTTATATATAGTGGTCCAGATGTGGTCTCCCCAGTGCTCTGTGAGATTGAAGCATGACCTCCCACCTTGTATTGCATTCTACTCTGAATAAACAATAACATTCTCTTAGCTGTCATTATTCTTTGTTAAACCTTTGCAGTAACCTTGTGTAATTTATGCACAGGGTCACCCAGATCTATTGTATCTCCAAATTCTGTAATCTCTCACCATTTGGATTATATGCTTTATTTCTATTCTTTTTTGCGAAATGGACAGTTTCACATTTCCCTTTGTCAGATCTTTGTCCACTCACTTATAACCCATCTGTATCTGGTGTTGTAATGCCCTCTACACAACTGGCTTTCCTAGCTATCCTTGTGTCACAAGCAAATGTAGCAGCCATAATTTTGATTCCTTTCACAAAGTAATTTTTATAAATTGTAAGAATTTGAGGTCCCAGCACTAGTCCTTGTGGCACACCAGACATCATGTCATACCAACTGGAAAATGACCATTTAAGTCTACACTTGGCTTGCAGTTAGCCAGCCAAATTTCATGTCAATATGTTACACCCTACACCATGGACTTCTGTTTCTCACCAAATCTTTATGGCACCTTGTTAAATGCCTTCTGAATCCAAGTACAGAACATGCACCAATTTCCCTTTTATTCAAAGCACATGTTACTTCCTCAAGGAGCTCCAATTAATTTGGTAAACATGATTTTTCTTTCTGAATACCATGCTGACCCTCTGCATGATTTCCTTGAAACTCTGAATGCCCCTGCCATAATATCTTTGATAATAAAATAGTCCTTTAGCTTCCTGCTTTGAGCGTATCCTTTTTTTTGAATAAAGATGTTACATCCACCCTTTCCAATCCAGTGGAACCTTCCCCCTAATCTATGGAGTATTGGAAAATTATTACCAATGCATCAACTGTCTCATGAGCCATTTCATCTTAGTTTTTTTTGAGAAATATTGTTTCACAGATCCATATCCATATGTTGAATTGTTGCAAAAAACTACTTTCAGAGACATACAAAGGTTTTATTGTAGTTTAGTTCCACTTTCCCCTTCTGGATCCTTTCCTTGTCTGAAAATCAACATTCCAGTGGGGAAGAACCCTTTTTTGAAACCATGATTTGGAGATGCCGGTGTTGGACTGGGGTGTACAATGTTAAAAATCACACAACACCAGGTTATAATTCAACAGGTTTAATTGGAAGCACAGTAACTTTCGGAGCATCGCTCCTTCATCAGGTGATAGTGGAGGGCTCAATCCTAACACAATTTATAGCAAAAACTTAGTGTGATGTAACTGAAATTATACATTGAAAAATTGATAGTCTGTTAAATCTTTCATCTGTTTGAATACCATGATAGTTTCACTTCTTTCATGTGTAAATCACAAAACTTTTTATTAAAAAGTTGCATTCTTGGGTTAGCTGTTAACAAATGCACATTCTCCCCGTGTCTGCGTGGGTTTCCTCCGGGTGCTCCGGTTTCCTCCCACAGTCCAAAGATGTGCGGGTTAGGTGAATTGGCCATGCTAAATTGCCCGTAGTGTTAGGTAAGGGGTAAATGTAGGGGTATGGGTGGGTTGCGCTTCGGCGGGTCGGTGTGGACTTGTTGGGCCAAAGGGCCTGTTTCTACACTGTAAGTAATCTAATCTAATCTAATGGTGATAGCTAGAAAATATGTTGAAGGTATTAGCCCCCTGTGTTCTCTGTCTATGCCATGATGTTTAGATTGATTCTAATCTAAAAAGTGAGATAATGGGGTTTTACATAAATTCATGCAGTTTTTGAGCAAAGTACAATGTAACCCTGCAAGTATAAATTCACCCCACAAAATGTGTGTGTGTGTGTGTGTGTCTGTCTGTCTGTCTGGGTTGGGGGGGTGAGAGTGTCTGTGTAGTGAATGTAGAGTGTCTTACGTCTGTGAGGGAGTGCATGTTTGTAAGGGTGTGTGTGGGTGTGTTTGTGCGCACACAGGCACTCCTATACACACATACACACGGACACCCACACCTACAGACATACACACTCCCACACTCTCACATGCACAGACTTCACAGACTTAAGACACTCTACACTCACTACACACACACACACTCTTTCTCACACTCCCAACCCCCAACCCAGACAGACACGCACACACAGACAGACAAAGACCCACATGCGCACACATATTTTGATGGGGTGAATTTGTACTTTCAGGGTTACATTGTACTTTGCGCAAAGACTGCAGGCATTCATGTAGAACTCTGTTATCTCATTTTTTAGGATTAGAATCATTAAAACATCATGGCATAGACAGAGACACGGGGGGCTAATACCTTCAACATATTGTCTATCACCCAAGAATGTAACTTTTTACTAAAAAGTTTTGTGACAATGTTTCCATTGGTGAAAGAAGTGAAACTATCATGGCATTCAAACAGATGCAAGACTTAACGATCAATTTTTCAGTGTATAATTTCAGTAACATCACTCTGTAAATTTTTACTATAAATTCTGTGTGTTAGGATGGAGCCCTCCACTACCACTTGATGAAGGAGCGTCGCTCCGAAAGCTAGTGTGCTTCCAATTAAATCTGTTGGACTATAACCTGGTGGTGTGTGATTTTTAACTTTTTAAAACCAATCTGTCTTGATATGTTCTGGCTCAATGGTAAGAACACAACACTATATGAAGAGCCTCTCTCAAAACCTAGCTGTCTTTTGTTATCAGTACTTTTTTTTAAAAAAAAAAGTAGCAGGTGGGATTTGAAACAGAGCCTTCTAGCCCAGACGTAGGAACAGTGCCCCTCAAATGGAGCCCTCTGGATCAGGGAAAGCCATACCACAATGCCACAAGAGGCCCCAATATTGTTAATTGAGCTGTTTAAAGACATTGCCAAATCACCTATTTTACAAATTAAAAGGTCTTATCCTATTTCAAACCTGAGGAATTGAATTTACCTTAACTGCTTTGTTTAAACTCCCACTTAGATTATGAGATATTTAAAGGTTGTTTAAAAAGTTGGACTTTACAAATGCCAGCGCAACATTTAACACACTTCACTGGTGGAGCTGATTCTTAATAAAACTAAGAATGAAGGTAGTTGTTTCTGTTTTCTGTTTAAACTACTATATCCCATTGTCTGTCTGCTGGTGGTCTCTCTCTCACTCTCTCTCTGATCAGATATCTTAAATTGAACCAGTCTCATTTGCCAGCATTTAGACCATATCATTCTAAATCCTTTCCATTCATGTACCCATCCAGATGTCTTTTAAATGTTGTAATTGTACCAGCCTCCACATGCTCTGGCAGCTCATTCCATACATGTGTCACCCTCTGCATGAAAATGTTGCCCCATAGGTCCCTTTTAAATCTTTCGTTCCCACCTTAAACCTATGCCCTCTAGTTTTGGACTCCCCTATCCTGGAAAAAAGATCTAGGTTATTCACCCTTTCCATGTCCCTCATGATTTTATAAATATCTCTCCGGTTGCCCCTCAGTCTATTCAGTCTCTCCCTAAAGCTCAAATGCTCCAATCCTGGCAACATCCTTGTAAATCTTTTCTGCACCCTGTCAAGTTTAACAACATCTTTCTATAGCCAGGAGACCAGAATTGCATGCAGTATTCCAAAAGTGGTCTAACCAATGTCCAGTACAGCTGCAACATGACGTTCCAAATTCTACATTCAATGCAGTGACCAACAGAGGCGAGCATACCAAATGCAGCCTTCAGTACCCTGTCTACTAGGGACTCCACTTTCAAGGAAATATGAGCCTGCACTCAAGTCTTTTTGTTTGGTAACACTTCGCAGGATCCTACCATTAACTGTATAAGTCTTGCCCTGATTTGCCTTCCCAAAATGCAGGACCTCACATTTATCTAAATTAAATTCCATTGTGTTTGTAGTTTACATATTCAATGTTTGAACATTCAATACTATTGAGTTTGAATTTTTTTTTTGCTTTACTTTGTAGGATGGTAGATGTTGGAGGTCAGAGATCTGAACGAAGAAAATGGATTCATTGTTTTGAGAATGTCACCTCAATCATTTTCTTAGTTGCACTAAGTGAATATGATCAGGTTCTGGCTGAATGTGATAATGAGGTAATTATTTTTTGGCAATCGTATGATAGGATTGTCAACAAGATCCAACTTTTACTGAAGACTTGTACTTTTTAAAAAAAAGTGTTAGAAATTCCTAAAGTCACAAAAAATGGAGGAAATTTCTGAAGTTAATTATTTTCCTGGATCTTGTGTAGCATTGGCATTATCAAAAACAGAGGCACTTATCGTAGCTTTGCACTGATTGTAAAGAATAACCAGTGCCATATTCCTCAATTTACACACATTTTCCTGTCATTTCGTCTGTTTTTAAAAAAACGTTTCCGTGTTCAGTCAGTTTTTTTTGCTGAATGAGTCTCTGTCCTGATGCTGAAATTTCTGAAAGGAAATGTTTTACAATGCAATTAATGACCTGGATGAAACACATAGTAAAGAAAGCTTAAATATTAAGTTTATGTTCTTCCATGTAACGATGAAACTTAATTTGCCTCGTTTATGAACCTTCTTTTTGTGCTATGTATTTCGCTCGGATTATTGATAGTACTGTGAAAAAAAGTAACACTGCTGCCTCACAGTGTCAGGGACCTGGGTTCAATTCCAGTCTCTGGCGACTATCGGAGTGGAATTTACATGCTCACCCCGTGTCTCTGTGGGCTTACTCCAGATGCCCTGGTTTCCTTCCACATTCCAAAGATGTGCACGTTAGGAGAACTGGCCATGCTAAATTGCCAATAGTGTCCAGGTTAGGTGGATTAGCCACGAGAAATGCAGACTAACAGGGCGATGGAAGGGATGAGAGTCTGGGAGGGATGCTCCGAGGAGAGCCAGTGTGCACTTAGTGGGCCAAATGGCCTGTTTCTACACTGTAGGGATTCTATGATTGAAAGAATTAGTTTCCTTTCAGAACTTGTCACAAAAATTAATTTCAATCAAATAACAGCAATGCAGTAAATAATTGACAATGAAAATAATATCAGATAAATGAAATGGAGTCTGAGTAAGGCTAAGTGGTCTGACTGTTGTACATTTCCTGTAATTGAAACAATTCATATCAAGTGAAATCCAAAGTTGTTTTTCTTTGAATGTGAGCTTCATTTATTTATTCTAGTTAAATACCAATGTAAAAGTTGTAGATTCTGGTTCCAGTTCACTATAATACTGCATACAAAGGGCTTGGATTTTGACTGGATTTGGTGGATAGTGGGATTTGGGGAATTTCTTGATTTGCTTCATCTTCAAATGATGTGATATTTTTTCTGGAGCCGCGGAGTGGGATCAATGTGGGATAGGCTGTGCCTTACCCTTGGGTACAGAGCAGGAGCTGGTGAGTGAGGAGTTGAAAAGGTTACTCTGGTTGTCCAGGACTTTGTCCCAGTCATTTCTGGAAGCAGTAAGCCCTGTAGCCACATGCCCATACATAACAATCTATGTTAACCGAAGGTCCCACTGCATGATTTTGCTGGTTTATGCTCCAGTGCCATTGTAGTGCCAAGTTGTAACCTAATCACAATTTCCCCGTATACCCTCCATACCAATTCACCTTATACCCACCATGAGGAATCTCAGAAACCATGCTGAGAAGAAATAAAGTTCTCAATATCTATTATTCCTTTTTATTCATTTGTGACACATACAGGTTATGCTGACTGGGTCAGCATTTATTGCATTTCCCTGTTGTCCTTGAGAAGGTAGTGATGAGCTGTCACCTTGAACTGTTACAGTGCATGTACTGGTGGTAGACCCTCAATGCCTTAAGGGAGTTAATTCTGAGGATTTGACCCAGCAGCAGGGAAGGAATGGTGATCTATTTCCAAGTCAGTAAGATGAGTGGTTTGGATGGGAAACTTGCATTTGGTGGTGCTCTAATGTATCTGCTGTCCTTGTCCCTCAAAAAATATTTTTTAAAAAACTCATTCATGAATGCCTGTTCAAAGCACATAAATTCCCTCCAGACTTAATTAATAATCCCACATCAAATCTTTTAATGACCTCTCTGAGCTGTCAATCAATATATAAACAAGAACACCCATTTCCCCTCCACAGTGATGATCGGTTATGGAAAGCAGTCAAATATTCACAATGTTAGAATGAAAGCACTTGTGGTTCTGTCAACGAACAACTATTAAAACAGTTAGAACTGATTTTTATCTGCTCAGGCAGGTTTATGTTAATTTTAAAGGGCTGAACACTTAAATAACTTGGCAACATGATAGTTTGACAGACTGTACCCACTTTTTCACTCAGAATAATGATTGTTTGGAGTACCCTTAAAAGGGCTAAGGAAACTCAGTTAATGAGTGTGTTCATAATAGAGATTGAAAGGGCTTTTCGTATTGATAACATCAAGGAATACTATCATCACATCATCTAGAGTGATGGATCAAATGTGGACTTAATGTGCTCCTGTTCCTGATACATGCAATTATTGATCATTCCTATTTGTTCTTAAGGTGATGCTGTGCAACTTGATTTTCATTGCTGCCCTCCATCTGATGTAGGTATACCCATAACAGTGACGGACAAACCATAGACCAGTGTTAAAAAAAGGACGCATTTATAATCATCTTCAGGCAGAAGTATCAAGTGGATGATTCAGCTTGTCATCATTAGTAGGTCACCACATCACATACATCGGTCTTTAACCAATTTGATTCATTCCATGTGATATCAAGAAAAGGCTTGAGACACCGAGACAGCAACTTTTTCAGTGATTGATAACTAGCCATTTTCCTGCAAAACTATTCTATTACAGCTACATCACTGACCTATGCACGACAATGTGGAAAATTGCCCAGGTAAGTTTTTCATAAAAAGCAGGATAAATCCAATTTGGTCAATTACAGCCCCACTGGTTCTTTCTCAATCAACAGCAAATGAATGGAAGGTATTATCCTAGCAAGTGCCATCAAGAGAAACTTGGTCGGCATGTACAAATTGGACTAAAGGGTCAGATTCCATGTTGTATGACTCGATGACTGTACAGCATATTGTGTACATCAAGGTTCAACAATTATAGCCCCAGCATTGCTCTGGGGTTTTCCCAGGGTAGTGTCCTTAGCCAAACCATCTTGAGTTGGTTCATCAATGATATCAGCATAAGCTCTGAAATGGAATTGATGACAGTTGCACAAGGCTCAATACCATCTACAACTTCTCAGTTACTGAAGCAATCTGTGTCCTTATGGCCAACATTGAGGCCTGGGCTGCTGAATGGCCAGTAATCTTTATGCCACACAATTTGCAAAGAAATGACCATCTCAAATGAGAGGTTCTAAACATTTCTCTTTAATATTCAACAGTTTTAGCACCACAGAATTTTCCAAAATCAACATCCATTGATTAGGTTAGCATTCACCAAAAACCTGATTAGAAGAACCACATAAATACTCCAGCTACACGAACGCATCAGAGGTGAGAAATTCTCTTAAATGCAATGCACCTCGATACTCCCTTAAGCCTGTCCACCATCTGCAAGGCACTTATCAGGAAATATGGTAGAATACTCCTTGCATGAAGGAGTGTCTCCTCAACAACAGTGAAGATGCTCAAAACCCAAAACAAATGATTAATCTGCATTCCAGTAAATATTTGGAACATTCAATCTCTCCACCACCAAAGCAGATGGCAATGGCATGTACCATCTACAAGGTACAATGTAGCAAATCACCAAGTTTCCTTCAACAGTATTGATCAAACTAGCAACCTCCACTATGTAGAGACATAAGGATAGCAGTCTCATGGAAACACCAACTGCAAGTCTCCCTTCCAGTGTCAACACTAGCCTGTCTTCCAGTTACATTATGTTCACTTCAGTGAGTAAAACTCCTGGAACTCCCTCCCTGAAAGTGTCATGGGTATACCTACATCAGATGGAGAGCAGCAATGAAAATCAAGTTGCACAGCATCACCTTAAGAACAAATAGGTGCCTTATGATATGACTGTGTCAGACTGTCATTTGAATAGATTTTTTAACAGCTTTCTAAATTTTGGCTGATGTACCCAAGTTTCTGGTCTCCCTCCTAATGAAGGATGTTGTGAAACTTGCAAGGGTTTAGAAATGATTTGCAAGGATGTTGTCAGGGTAGGAGGGTTTGAGCTGTAGGGAGAGGCTGAATAGGCTGGGGCTGTTTCCCCTGGAATGGTGGAGCCTGAGGGGTGACCTTATACAGGTTTATAAAATCATGAGGGGCATGGATAGGGTAAAAAGACAAGGTCTTTTTCCTGGAGTGGAGTAATCCAGAACTAGAGGACATGGGTTTAAGGGTGTGAAGGGTAACATTTAAAAGGGACACAAGGAGCAAATGTTTCATGCAGAGGGTGGTACGTTTGTGGAATGAGCTACCAGAAGAAGTGATGGAGGCTGGTGCAATTACAGCATTTAAAAATATTTGGATGGGTATATGAATAAGAAGGGTTTGGAGGGACATGGGCCAAATGCTGGCAAATGGGACTAGATTAATTTAGGATACCTGGTTGGCATGGACAAGTTGGACTGAAGGGTCTGTTTCTGTGCTGTACAGCTCTATGATTCTATGTGGAAATTTTGAAAGAGTGGTTAGGCTGGCTCTGCCACTAACTGATACCTAAGTTAATGCTATGTGGTCCGCCCTAGTTTTATTCCTTTTTTTTACTGTTTTCTTTTCCGATAGAACGGAATTAACTTATTTGGCTGTTGGCAGTGCCACTTTAAGTTCTTCTTTGTAATCACTGGCACGGTAAACCACTGAAGAATTAGTTTGCTTATTGACATCGTCAAAGATGGAAAAATATTCACCAGTAGAACACCCCAATTAAAAACATTTTAGAAATAATGCCACCTGCATTATCTGCTCTATATAAAACTGGGCAGAATTCTTGCCTTATACAGAATCATCTTTCCAAGGTAACTTTGTTACAATGCATCCCAGAGGCAATGGTTTTCTCTGTTGGTTATCTGCTGTTATCTGTTTAATGTAAAAGTGTTTTATATTTTGGTTTAGAATCGGATGGAGGAGAGCAAGGCATTATTTAAGACAATTATCACCTATCCCTGGTTTCATAGTTCCTCAGTCATTCTCTTCCTAAACAAGAAGGATCTTCTGGAAGAAAAAATCATGTATTCTCATTTAGTCGATTATTTTCCAGAATATAATGGTGAGTGTTTTATGGAAATTTGATCTATTTCAAATCATAATTGCTAGCTATTAATAAATGGCTTTAATGTATTTTCCTTGTTGGTTAAACAATGAAATCAAATATAATGGAGACCTTGGAGTGCAGAAAGTGGAATTGCAGGTAGATAGGATAGTGAAGAAGGCATTTGGTATGCTTTCGTTTATTGGTCAGTATTGAGTACAGGAGTTGGGAGGTCATATTGCAGCTGTACAGGACATTGGTTCAGCCACTGTTGGAATATTGTGGGCAATTCTGGCCTCCTTCCTATTGGAAGGATGTTGTGAATCTTGAAAGGGTTCAGCAAAGATTTTACAAGGATGTAGCCAGGGTTGGAGGATTTGAACTATAGGGAGAGGCTGAATAGGCTGGGGTGTCGGAGGATGAGGGGTGACCTTTATAGAGGTTATAAAATCATGAGGGGCATGGATAGAGTAAATGGACAAAGTCTTTTCCCTGGGGTGGGACAGTCCAGAACTAGAGGGCATAGGTTTAGGGTGAGAAGGGAAAGATATAAAAGAAACTTAGGGGGCAAGGTTTTCATGTGTATGGAATGAGCTGCTAGAGGAAGTGGTAGTACAATTGCAACATCCAATAGGAAGGGTATGGAGGGATATGGGTTGCGTGCTGGGAGGTGGGACTAGATTGGGTTGGGATATCTGATCAGGATGGATGAGTTGGACCGAAGGATCTATATCTGTGCTGTATATTTCTAGGATTCTATTTAATTAAATTATTTCTGTTGGAAAATAGTGAAGTGTCAAGATTGCAATAAGTGTCTACATTTATTCCCACAATACTTGTACTATGACCGAGAGAGAAATTCAGTTTATACACCTGCAAGTATTTTAGTTTTGTTTTCTTTTATAAGATATCCCTGTAGTTGTCCTGTAATTGCTCTCGGGTGAGGGTGGGATGTGGTTGAGTCAGAGGTTAAACGGCAAGTGATTTGAAATGAAATCTGACAACTTCTGGTGTTAATAGAGCTAGGATGAGTGACCAATAATTATTTTTCTCACGGGAAGTCCAGAAAGGCTGAATAAATTAGCATCTTTACTTGTGGGGATTGAAGAGCAGGAGAGTCTTGTAAAGGCCGAGCAAGCTACCATCTAAATCAACTTGACAATCTTTCTCTCTGCTCCAATGTTGTATTTCTTCCAAAAGACTTCCAGACTATTAATCAATGTTGTGTGGATGGAAATATCATGATGGGTAGGTGGGCGAGGGGGCGGTGTTGAGGGAGGAAATAAGGTGTTTAACTTCTGTAGGATATTTAGATTTTGCCAATGTCAGAATAGTCTACTTGCATTCCGTTTGAGATTCAGGCCTTAATTTTTAGGTGCAGTAACTCAACTAATTTCTCTACTTAATTGGTCTGGATGATTATTAAGAGCTTCTTGTATTCCACCTGGTCCTGATTCAATTATAGCCAACCTTTTTCAGTATTAATCTTGCTGAGCAGGGTGATCTGCAATAGAGAAGGGCAAGGAGAACTATCAAATGGCCTCTTTTTGCGCTGTGTGACCATTGAACATATAAAATATGTGCTGAATAGATCAGCAAGCATGGTCGGGTAGACAAATGGGACTTTAGTGCAGGACGTTTCAGATGAACTGTAGGTTAATGTATTTAGAGGTAGAAAGACTGGACTGTGATCCATAGCTGCAGAAAGGACTTGAGTTGCCATGGACATGAATTAATTATGATAACTTATGACGGGCTGGGTATGAGGTTGGGATTCTGAGATTGTTTCAAAGTGACCCGATGACCAATGACAACGTGCGATGTTTCGGTAGGGACTGAAGGTTTTTTAATGTTTAGTTGGAAGTGAGTTGAAAGACAGTTACAGTTGAATACTGCCATCCAGCACATCTGACTTTATTCGAACAGAAATTTCTTTCAGTTCCTTTTATTGCAGCATTCCATTATTTCCCATCTGATTTCCCACAGCTCCTTGGAGCTGCAGGTGAGATGGGTCAAGGGAAGGACCAATAAGGATTGAAAGATCCTGACAAGCCCACACACCCCAATAAACAGCTTTGATTGGTTGATCAAACCAGGTGAGGGTGGTGCTGGGGTTCTGTACTCTCAACAACTTTGAGATTGGTATACCCTAGCATGAGAAGACTGATTCCAGTCAACTGGTCAGATGAGACCAGTTTAAAGTCCAGAGATCTTGAATGTGAGTCAGCACCATGTTGTGGAACCTTTTAAAGCTCAACAAGACACAGAACACATCCTGGAGTAAAAGGTGAGGTCTGCAGATGCTGGAGATCAGAGCTGAAAATGTGTTGCTGGTTAAAGCACAGCAGGTTAGGCAGCATCCAAGGAACAGGAAATTCGATGTTTTGGGCCAGAGCCCTTCCTGATGAAGGGCTCTGGCCCAAAACGTTGAATTTCCTGTTCCTTGGATGCTGCCTAACCTGCTGTGCTTTAACCAGTAACACATTTTCAGCAAAGAACACATCTTGGTCATTCAATCACTTGGTTCTTTCTCCAGCCTTCTGGACTTATCTTGGACTTATGCAACTTAGGATTGTAGGAGAGAATGTGATTGTTGACATGTAACTCTCCTTTGCTATTATCCAGTTTATGCACTTAGTCATTTTCTTCTATCATCTAGATGTCACAATCCTGAAGTGATGAGTTGGAATTATCCTGCATATCTTCAGAGATATTATGTACCCAATTCCAGTAAAGGCTCGTGGCCCTACCTCTCATATGTAAATGCTTGATCCAAAGAAACAATGAGTTGATTCAAAAATCTTAGGAGGAAATCATTTCCTTTTCAGAGCTTGCTCAATGACTAGTCATCACGATCCAGGCACAATGCTTAACAAAACATCCATATTACTGTTTAGAGTGATGCAAAATACTTGGCAGGATCAGAAAGCAGACTAATTTCAGTCATATGAGAACCACAAAAGCTAAAAGAGATTCTGTGATGCTCTGAAATCTCTCACTGGGCCCCTGTCTGCAGGTTTCCCCTCAGTACAGCAGGTCAATACTGCTCATAAAGTTCAAATTCGAAAAAAGATGAGCAAACTACTTTAACCACTTTCTCAAACAGTTCTCATCCATCAATGAAGAAGCAAACACACCACCAAAGTTTGTCAATAATACTGTCTTGATGACCTTCCTGTATTAGTAGAAATACTGGTTATATTCAAGTTTCTGTTCAGCAGCAAAGTGTCAGAATCTGATGTTATCTTAGCTGATGTGCATAAGGCTGGCAGTCAGTTCCTGGTTAAGCAGTTCAGTGGACTCTTTTAATCTCTTGTGGAAGTAGGCAAACATCCCACAAGAATGCAGAATATAGAAATACATTGTCTGTCTCTATCTCTCTCTCTCTCTCTCTCTCTGAAAAATGGAACTCTCAATTTTGGGTCAAATATGCAGGAATCTTGCCCCTTTTCATCAGAGAAATCTTCAGGATTATTCTCAACCACTTCATGCACACCTTGACCCGGACCTGTTGCCAGAGTCAGTGTGATTTCTGAATAGATAGAAGGATAACTGATATGGTATTCTCAGACATACAGCTACAAGAGAATTGCCATGATTATTGAATGGATCACAGCCGTTGATAGTTGATTAATCACTTGCACTTGAGCTGCCTCAAATGGCAAAATGAAATACCATACACTGAGGTACTCACCTGAACTGGCAGAACAAATTGAGACAATCGTAACTGAGTTCAGCTGGTCATGTAGCTCGAATGTTTGACACTCACTCTCAATGGAGAGCTTAAGTCTGGGACTTGATTTTATGGTGGACAATGAAATTATTGTAAGGACACATTATGCACTGTAGGAGTTTTGAAATAGACCTTGAACCCTAGGATTGCTTCACCTGACACATCCAGACATAAATAATGCCACCACTTTTAAAAGCAAATGTTAGTCACAACTGGGAGGAAACACCAGGGCAGGAAATCTCCAGTCAACAACTCATCCAAAAAAATCATCAGTGTTATTCTGTCTGCTTTTGGAACAAAACCTTCTGGCTGCTGATTGACCTTAGCAAGCATCTTTGTACTCTCAGAAATCCTACCAAATACTTCAGGCGGACATGCTCATCTTCATATTGACAACACCATGAATTTATCATTGCCCCTAACAATTTGAAAGTGAAGTCAACCTGTTAGTCATATGGAACAATCTTAAATTTTTTGGAAGTTTGTCTTTTGTTTTGAACCAGTGTTGCCTTGCTGTACTCTCCCAATTTAATTATTCTCGGTTTACTGTTTCCAAATCAACCCCCCACCTCATGCAAACTTGTGGACATAAAATTTAGGAGTAGAATTAGGCTATTCAGCCTAATTAAGCCAGTCTGTTCTGCCATTTGATCGTGACTGATATGTTTCTCAATCCCATTCTCCTGTCTTCTCTCTGTAACCTTTGATTCCCCCTTACTGATCAAGACGCTATCTGTCTTAAAAATAATCAATGACTTCACCACAGAAGGCTTTCAAAGCTGCGAGTTCCACAGATTCACCACCCTCAGGCTGAAGAAATTCCATTTTAAAAAATTATGCCTTCACTCTGAGGCTATGCCCTTGGGTCCTAGTCTCTCATTAGTGGAAACATCTGTGCAATGTCCACTCTATCCCAGGCCTCTTAGTATTCTGAAAATGTCAGTGAGGACTCTACTCAGAGTGCAGATCCAGAGTTCTCAAGCGTTCCTCACGTGACAAGCCCCTCCTGCCCAAGATCATTCTTGTAAACCTCCAAGGCCAGCACATCCTCCCTCGATATAGGTCCTAAAATTGTTCACAATTTTCCAAATGTGATTTGACCAGAGCTTTATACAGTCTCAGCAGGGCATTCCTGATCTCATATATTCTAGCCCTCCTAATGCATTTACCATCCTAACTGTTACCTGAACCTGCATGTTAACTCAGCGAAACCTGAACTAAGACCCCCAAGTTCCTTTTTGTGTTTCAGATTTCTGAAATCTTTCCTCATACAGAAAAGTCTATGCCTCTATTCTTCTTCCCAACTTGCATAACCTCACCGTTCCCACATTGTATTCCATCTGCCACTTCTTTGGTGTCCCACCCCCACTCTCCTAACCTATCCAAATCCTTCTACAGCCTCTATCTCATCAACACTACCTGTCCCTCCACATATCTGTGTCATCTACAAACTTAGCAACAATGCCTTCAGTTCCTTCATCCAAGTCATTAATGTATAAGATGATTGTTGTGGTCCTAACACTGCCCCCTGCGGAGCTCCACTGATCACTGGCTGTCATCTTGCAAAAGACTCCTTTTATTCTCTCTGCCTTCTGCCAGTCAGCCAATGCTCTCTTCTTGCCTGTACCTTACCCCTTATATGGTCCTATTTAGCAGCCTTCTGTAGTGGTACCTTGTTAAAGACCTTATGGAAATCCAAATTGATTACATTCATTGGCTCTTGTTTGTGTAACTTGTTATCTCCCCAAAGAATTCTAACAGATGTGTCAGAGGTGACCTTCCCTTGGTGAGGCCTTGGTTACTAAGCCCTGTTATACCACGCATTTCCAAGTACTCTGCAATCTCATCCTTGATAATGGATGCTAAAAGCTTCCTAAAGACTGAGATCAGGATTTTTAAAAAAATTAACCTATGTTTCGAATCAATCAGTTCAGAGATGCTGTTACATACTCCTGGCTGGAACAAGGAGAACTTGAACTGGGTATCTTGGTCTAAGGATAGTGACCTACCGTTGGACCAGAATTTAAGCAAACAGCCTGTAATATGCCATCTTTTGCCTCTGTCTCTCCTTAAATATTAGCCATTTTCCAGGCCTCTGGGACCCTCCCTGACTCCAGTGATTCCTGAAAGATCACCACCAATGCCTCCACAATCTCCTCAGCTATCATCTTCAACACCCTTTGTGTAGTCCATTTGGTCCAGGTGATTTATCCACCATCAGAATTTTCAGCTTCCTCGGCATCTCTTCAGTGATGCCACTGTATCCACCCCTGCCCTGACCTATGTGAAGTTCTGGTATGCTACTGGTGTCTTCCACTGTGAAGACTGATGAAAAATGCCAATTAAGTTTCTCTGCCATTTCTTTGCTTCTCATTACTTCTCCAGCCACATTGTGCCTTGATTAATTAGACTGGAACAAGTGTAGTTGCTGTGTGATCTGATATTTGGTATATCGTTTGATTATAGCCTGTTCTGACTTGGTTTTCTACAATGTTTAATTGAAGACAATTCAGCATTCTTAGGTTTGCTAATTATTGCTCTAGACTGGTTTGGCATGATTTGTCTTGTGTTGTTGAATGTTATTTCTTTTGATTTTTAAACTGCATTGAGACAGGTTGCCCAGATCTGTGTTTGAGGAACTAACTGTAATTTGTGCTTATTGTTTGATTTAATAATATATCATATTGTGACTGATGTAAATCTGATGCTTCTAAGGTCCTCAACAAGATCCCACAGCTGCTTGTGATTTCATCTTGAAAACTTATCAAAATCAGAATCCAGATAAAGAAAAGGTCATCTACTCTCACTTCACATGTGCCACAGACACCGAGAATATACGGTTTGTCTTTGCTGCTGTCAAGGACACTATCCTACAGCTAAACCTGAAGGAATTTAACCTGGTGTAAAGGACAGACCAGCAGCAAGAACCAGCTTCACATCACTCGATACCTTTTGTCAAGCTCTCTGTTTTTACTTGACAACTCTGTTGTACTTTATCTGTAAGCTACACTTAGGAATTTGTGTCCAGTTCTAAAGCGAGCTTGGTATTGACACTGCAGATACATCACTTCTGTGTTCTATTCAGAATTTTTCATTCACAGTTTTTCTATTTACAAAAAAGAAGCTGCGGTTTTCTACACATTTCTGAAAAAGGATTTGCACAGATGTTTAAAGCTTTAACTGAGGTGTTTTTATAATAAAAATTGCTGGGATATGGGTCATGTTGAAATGGACCTAAATATGTTTTCCAAAGGTGGTTTTTTTACAACTTTTGTAATAGTAACTTCTCCCAAATCTAGTTTTACATATCTCTCTGTGTCAAAAGTATATGTGGCATTCCTGGAATCCAGAGGTTTACTGAATGCAAACATTATTGAAAATAAAGGGTACAAAAGAACTTTATGATTCCCATGATGACTACTGTATGGGTTGCATTTAGCATGCAGAGGAATTTTAATTGAGAGTAAATGGTGTACAAAACAAATACTTTGATTTCCTTTTGAGATTTATTCTGATTTGATTATTTAGAATCATAGCATAGATTAACCACAGATGTTTTCAATAGTTAAAATACTGACATTAATTATTGCTTTTAATGGCAGCAATGTAGAATAAACATATTATGAATATTGAATGAGTTGCAAAACAGGAAAGGAATTTTAAGTATTAGCACAACAGATTCCAGAATGATTCTTGTTGGGCTAGTGTAAAATATTTTTATTCAAGCTATTAAAACATAAGTTGCTCATTCCATTTGTGAGCAATGATATTGTAGATAAATTCCAGTCTGCTTTGATGTTTGTGCTTTCATAGACTTTCAAAGGATAGGTGGATCCACTCCACAGGATTTTATTTATTCTATTATTATTACCATCGAAATTACACCTAGGTACATCATGTTTAAATGCTTATGGACAACTGTAAATATGTATTCTATATATATTGCATCTTTTCTAGCTTTGAAAATTATTTATCTTGGTCAAAAAGGGATATTATTTGTTGAAATAATGTAGTATCAATAATTGTAAAAGATTGTACAGGTGTTTCCACATTTTGGAGAGTTAGGTAAGTAATCACTTGTTTTGAAGTTGAGATATAATTTGTAATGCACAATTCTGCTATATAATTGCATTTTGATTTTAAACTTTTTCTCACTGATATATTTTATGAACAGTTAAAGATTATAAGAATTTTTAAAGTCTTACCTTTGAGTTTTTACACATTATGCAATACGTCATTGTCTTTGAATGTTAAAATACTGTGCCTTGAATTTGAACATCATTTATATAAAGGCTTGCTTTTGCTGTGATATCCCTTCTGAATGTGACAGGAGTGATGCATCTGAGTGAAGTCAGTCTGCAATGTTAGCCACTTTTGTCATTAGTGCTTTCTGTAATGTTACATTCCTAAGAATTGGATGCCAGCTGCATAATCCTTGTGGGGTTAGAGTATGTGGTGCTGGAAAAACATAGCAGGTCAGGCAGCATCAGGAATTTTAATCAAGGGCTTATGCCCGAAACTTCGATTCTCCTGCTTCTCAGATACTGCCTGACCTGTTGTGCTTTTCCAGCACCACACTCTTGCCTCTGATCTCCAGCACGTGCAGTGCTCACTTTCTCCTAATCCTTGCAGGGGGCAACATAGTCTGAGTCACTAGTTTAAAGCAGTACAGGTTGTGTTTTCTTATTTTTTCTTGAATTCTTCAATTTTATAGACATTTTAAAGAAATCAAATTAAAACTCCATATAGAGGACACCATTCTAAATATTAGTAGAGACGGGTTACATAGACAAGTGAGATTTGGGAAAATGGATGTATGGACGAATGTGTTTCTGCACATTATTGTTGAGATTAACTTGTGTGAAGAATGATTATATAGTATGTCCTCCTTTGGTGTTCATAAATTATGCATCTTTTCAAATTTGTGAAAGGAATTAACAATACCTTCACTAGGATTTGATTTAAATTAATTTGCAGTGTGTACTTGAGCAGGTAATTTGGTATCAATTCAACATATTAAGTTACACTGTGACAGCCAAAAGCCACTTGACTGAAGCAGGAATTTCTAATCTTGAGAAACTAAATTTGCAAATTTTCAATCTGGGAATCAATTATTTAATTTGGATAAACAATTTTATTTCAGGAGCTAAAATTGAAGCCTATCTGTACATACTACAATTTTAAAAGTTGACCAATAGGTGCCAGGCAGAATGCTGCTGTGAATAATAATGAACTTGCCAAATACCATATTTTCAGAAGGTGCTAAAATAGATTGCAGAAGGATGAAATCTTAAATGCATTTTTAATATCCTTGTTTCAGCTATATCACACTTTTTTTGTTTTATTGTTTAAAATTAGCTTAATATGTATATTTCACCCTTCGAATTTAAAAGCCTATAAATTGCAACTTTTAAAATCTGACAGATCAAAGATTGTTAGGACTTTTCTACTGTATTGTATTTTGGTCATTAATCAACTGATCTGTACTTTGAAGTTAAAGATGTTTCATAACTGGTAACGCTGCTGTTTTAAACTGAAATTAAACACAAACTTCATTCTTCAGTTTCAGTTATCCAATTTACCCCAACCTATAAAGTCTACACTAAGCTATCAACTGTCCTATTAATTATTTGGATTACAATGAAATGAACTCATTGTTAATTTACAGTTTGTATTTTGTGAATACCATTTGAAGAAAAGGATTTCCTTTTTTTGTTAAATAGTGCAGTCATTGTTCAATTAAAACGTGAATAAATGTGCACACTCAGCATAAGTAACTTAGGCAGAATAGTTACTTTCAAACATAAGTGCACAAGTATATTTCTACAGCATTACATTAAATCTTGTCCAATGTAAAGCTTTGAGTTTTGGAACCAAAGTGAACTGGAATTCATATTACACCAGTGAGAAAGAACTGGCAAGTCTCCAGTACTTGGAAATAATAAAGGCTAAAGTCCAATATGTAATTTTGTGGTTGACTGAAAGGATCTGCTATTTGGTTACTAAACTCGTCCTGTACTTTTGTCTGGCCAAGTTGTTATAACACAGATTACAGGAGTTTTTTTAAAAAAAGAGCACGCCAGCCTTGGGACCTTTCTGTAAGGTGACTGGTGACTTAATCTTTTATAATCAATAGCATCAGAATAGGCTTCTGAGAGTACCCAAATGAGTGCTGAATGAATGATATCTATTAAAATGTGATGGAAATTCGTAAATTGGGATGGTGAGTCCACATATGGGTTTTACTGCTGTTGAGACTATCTCTGTTTTGGCTGAATGTTTTTTTTAATATAAAGGTCTATGCTTATGAAGTTCAATGTAAAAATGCCATGGTACCGTTGTTTCAATCTTGACTTAATTCCTGTTGACCATGCAGGTTCCTCATGGCATCAAATCCTTATCCAACCAGAAAAGCTTCAATGCATCTATTGGGACATTCTCTCAGGGTCCTGGTTATTCGTATCTAGGGACAAATTAAAATTCCAGGTTTCCTTTGCATAGTCTTAAACTAAAACAAATATTCTACTGAGTTTGGTACAAAGTCACAACCATGGGGAAAAATAATTGAATAATGTATTATGTAAAATACTTTGAATGATGCAATTTCTCCTGCATGAAGACTATAGTAACAAGTCCATGTCCTTCTCAGACTGTTTGGGTAAGTGGCATTGACTCACTGTACCCTTCCTATTTTGTGTGGATGATTTTTTTCCCCTTTAACTGTATGGAGTTTAAATTCATTCCAGTTTTTCTTGAATATCGAAGAATAATAGACTACAGGGCAGTATACTTTTATTCAACAATTTGCATTCATACATTTTTAAAAAATCAACTTACCATTGGTGCAATGGTACTATGTGCAAAGCTAAAGAAAAGCTCAAACAAAAGCAGCACTGAAAACAAAATATTACTTCACAATTTCACATTGTTAGAAATTACATGTCCATGATCAATTTTAGTACAGTGATGATCAGTTTGTAAGGTTAGTTTCTATAAAAGTAAAGTACCGTTAAGGTTATGCCTTGTTACAATTTCCAATAACAGGCATTTCATGGTGCAAATATTTTAGGTTTACCCAATTACTCAAATACAAGGCTGAGTAGAGATAACATTGGCACTTTTGCTTCAGCTCATGTATAATACTGAGGTATCTGTTCCTCTCCCTGGTTACAGAATTCCAAAGAAGCAAACCTTGGTCAAATTGATACAAAGCTATTCTAGGTATGTAACAAACTAGAGTTCAGTTTTTAAAGATTTTTTTTCACTTGTAATAGATCTTTTCAATTAGCTATTTTAACTAGCTATAATTAGCTATTTTAACTAGCAACATTCAATAAAATAAATCCATGTCAAAAAATACAACAATGAACAATTGAAGGGAGTTCAGATATTGAAAAGCTCCATCAGATCTAATTATCTAACAAAAGACTTCTGTATTGTTTCATTTCAGAGGAATATGAATTTTGTTTCCAATTTTGACTTTACCCTTGACCTAATGCATATTTTAGCTGTTTCAATTAACTATTAAAATAAACCCATTTGTAAGTATCCCATAAGTATATGGGTATCTTAAATAATTTACTTTTGCTCACGGCTGAATGAATCAAACTTTGGAAGGCAGGTTCCCACAAATGGTCCAAAAGATGAGGTTGGTTTAAGACACTACAGAATAGCTATGCTGAAGAAAATGTGAATGACTATGAACTTGCATATTATCAACTGTGATATGCAAGACATTAGACTGGTCAGCAAAAATGAGATTTTTTTTAACGACTATGAGGAACAGAGAATTCAGAAAGTTAAAATAGCATTCCAAGCAGAAGATACAATTAAATTATTTTTCTATCATCGAAGTGGATATTATACTCTCTCCCATTGCTGAACATTCCTTTCAACCATATCAGGAAATGTCAATTTTCTCGGCAATGGACCCAAGGTCTCAATAATTGGTTTGGAATGTGTAGTTACAATAATAGTGAAACTGCGGTGTTTAACAGTGTCACTGTAAAACACAGAGCAACTTCTGCTATTTTCAACATGTAGTTAAACATAGAAATCCTGAAGTTGCTTTTGTGAGAATTATGCATTATTCCACTTTTTAATCAGCAAATTATCACAGAACTTCAACCTTTTACACACTTTTGGTTATTATTACTCAAAGAAAAACCCAGTTTTAAATAACTGAGTATGTACTGCCCTTTTTACATGTGCTGAAAATTCACTTTTAAATGTTCAGGGAGTCAGATTCTTGACTTTTTTACAAAAATGTAGATGTTATTTTGTCTTTATTCCATACTTTTAACCATATCATTTCCTTTTTGAAAATGTTAGGTCGGGTTTGCTGTAGCTGGACCTGTCAATCTCTAGAAGTGGCATTAAATGTGAAGAGCAATCAGAATACCAGAGCCAGTCAAATCTTTGTGGACCACTTTCAGTGTCCTCCCAGGCCCAAATTTTACAGTCAAGGATCGTGTCAAGAACTGTAAACTCCAGCCTTCGTCATAGAACTTAGAACATATAAATTAGGCTGTATTTAAAAAGTAGCTTTTTATGTTACTATTGTTTCATCGTTAGCGACAATCCAAAACCCCATTTAAACCATGAGCAGAACTGTCAACTTTCAAGACATTACATTCAGTTATTATATCCATTTATAGCTACTACCTTGCATTTAATATGTACAGTGGATTTTTTGAGCCTTTTAGATAACTCAATTCACATTCAAAAAATAATAATTTCTTCTACCCGAGTATATTTCTGTGTTTTCAAACAAAATTTGAATAAGATCTTTTCCTTGGAACAATATCACTAATCTTATGGAAGCATGATAGAAGGCAATCTTCATTTTGTTTTTTAAACAGCTGTATCCAGGTGAGGTTTATGAAGGGGCATACTGTAATTTCAAATGGTAGTATGCTTTTACTTGTTAGTGCTTAAGAATTTTTTAAAGAAAAATATCACACTCAAAATAACACCATGAATTTGGAAACACATAGGTTTTTAAAATTGGTACAGACTGTAAAATTTACTCCCATGACTCCCCCATCCCTTCCCAAATGCTACCATTTTCAAGGTCAGCATTTCTTTTGGAGGTAACATGGCATAGTTGCTGCATAACATTTAACAATTACACATAACATTAAAATGCATACTATTAGTTCTCTGCAAACATGGTAAACATTTTGGATTATACAGTGCATCTACATAATTGGAAGTTTTGTAGAAAATTGCATATTAACATTATAATATCAAAGACAGGAACTTAAAAACAGTTAGCCATGAGCATGATCAATTACAAACAAAAGATTCATCACTGATCAGAAGTTATCTGTAGTTATTCTATGGGGTGATTACATTCATACATTAATTGTATTGAGTGGTATATGTAAATAGATTCAGCAACACATGTACTTTAGGAATATACTAGTATCGAACAAAGTAGAAAATGCATATGATTTGGAGCATGAAGTCTGAAATATCTAGCAGTTTTGTCATACTAAAAATTTGAAAATTAAGCCCTGTGTTCAAATTTGTCATGATTAAAAACCATAAAAGTTGACCTTGTATTAAGCAAAGAAACAGATATTTGTCTGGATCTGTGGAGACTCCATAGTTGTTTAAATTTCAGTGCATTATGTTTGCATGAAAGTAGATTGAATATTAATACTCCAGCATCTATCCTCTTAATGGTCTGAGTACATAAGTAACAACTTGATGTGATGATGAGCATGATTAAATATTTACAAGAATGTGAATCTTCTGAATGTAATGGAATATAACTGGAGGATCTTGGGTATTTGATTAATAGCCAAGCTAACACTCTACTATTTGTTTAGTGTTGACCGGAAATAATTAAACTCCAGGTGGTGTCATCTTGTACTAAAATACACTAATGGATCATTGAGTTTTTAATGTGTCAAATATCTGGATATTTCAAACTGACCAGTGACACAAAAGTAACTTTCAAAGCACTGCAGTGAAGAAAGTCATTGGCACATCTGTGTTGTTGAAGGTATTGTGTGGCACTTGGTAGTGTAGTGCTTTCCTTTGGACCAACCTTTGAGTCATGTGAATAGATTAAACACTAAGGCCTATGTAAGTGAGCTTTCTACTCTATGTGACAGTCTAACATCTGAAAATTCAGGACTGATAATTCAGCCATTAAATACAATAGCTGTATGGATGCAGAACTATGTCCAATTTCTTAGAATTAGCTAAAGTATTGGATGTCCAAGTTTAATAATCAAATATTTGTGTACAACACTGTTCGTGTGAATTTAACTCATTTAGTAATAGTTGAAAATCTAGCTATTTTTCATGATTGTTTTACAAAATTCATAATACTTCCTGTATCATTCATGTCTTTGGATGATCACGTACTCCTCTTTCTCGCACTTCTTGCAATTTTGCCAGAATCCACTGGGAACAAAAGTGTTGAGATATTTACACTTAGTATTATTTAAGTTTTTTTAAAATGATGCATTTTGCTATTTAAGCATCAACTCTATCTCTGATCTCCTCAATTCCACCATGCTCCACAATTATAGTTTAATGCATGTTCTGAATTGATTGTCATGTCGACTGCAGCCAAGCCCTAACCACAGGCATTTTGAGTACTGTCAGCAGATACTGGCACCACACCTTAAAAATATGTTGGCCTTGTAGGGATTACAATGTAAGTTTACAAGAATGATACCTAGATGTCAGGGTTTATGGTTGAGGAGAGATTAGACCTATTTTCTTGAGCAGGTTAAGAGGTGATCTGATCCAAGTCTTAAAGATAGGAAAAGACAAAGCTAAGCTCTTTGCACTGTTTGGGAGCCTGAAACTGTGCCCTCCAGGCTGAGAATTAGGGCTAGATCATTCAGGAGAGATTTTGGGAAATACTTTTATATACAAATGATTGCCATTTTTGGAAGAGTTCCAAATATTTTCAATGGGCGCAGGATTATTAGAAAATTAATACTTTGGGCCACAGATCTGCTAATGGTGGAACAGGCTGAAGCTTCTTTCTAGGTAAAAACAATGACCGCAGATGCTGGAAACTAGAATGGATTAGTGGTGCTGGAAGAGCACAGCAGTTCAGGCAGCATCTGAGGAGCAGTAAAATTGACGTTTTGGGCAAAAGGTTCTTTCTAGCCTGCCTTGCCTTTCAATAAGATCGCAGTCTTAACAGCACTTTTCCAATTCTTACACATTCCATAAATATCTACCTCTTTTAGGAGATATTTGATCCAGCTCTGTGAAATGGCCTGGGTCATCCCTTTATGCAGTACCTCTAAAAGTTCTTTAATGATTAGTAATTTAAACTTGATAAATTATTAAAATGTAGGAATGTGTTCACTTAATTACATGAGCATTTAAACAGTATTACCATTGTGTTACAGCCTCAATATACCATGAACACCCTATTATCCACAAGTACCCAATTTCACCTATTTGTTAGGGTAACCCAGATGCATAACATCATCTGCCTAGGCAGAATGAAAATGTAAATCAGACTCCTGGATGAAGAAATTCCTTCTGCATATTCATCTCCCACCAAGTATGTGACAGGTACTCATCTGACTTAGCCATCATTGTCTATCTAATACGCTGCAGGCAAAGATGCCCTGAGGCATTGTATATATTGAGACCGAGCAGAGGCTACAGCAACGGATGAATGGACACTCAACAATTAACAAACAGGAGAGTTCCCTCCTACTTGGAGAACACTTCAGCAGTCTGGAACATTCTACCTCAGACCTTCAGGTGACCATCTTTCAAGACCGACTTTGGTTCAGGTGACAAACAAAGTGGCTGACAGCCAAGTTCAGTACACATGGGAATGGCCTCAACCAGAACCTTGGGTTCATATCACACTTCAGGTGACCCCACTGCACTACATGCACAAACCCTGTCTCCTGGACAAGCTCTCTTGTAAGTTCCCATGTGCACCCTTGCACAGACTTATACCCCTTTAGACTCCACACATATCTCCTCCTCCTCCCCCCCCCCCCCCCCCCCCCCCCACCCCCTACACAAGTTTGTGGGGTGAATTTGTACTTGAGAATTACATTGTATTTTGCTCAAAAACTGCATAAATCCATGTAAGATTCTGTGCATCCCTTTAGATCAGTCTGGAGCACAGACAGCCTCACTCCTTCAGTGCATTATCTGGGTCAATGTGGCACAACTGTTAAAGTTACATTCTCAAGTGAACTTTAAGAAAGTTCAGGGATTGACATATGAAAGAACTGAAACCAACATGCCCATTCCAACAGATGAGCAACTGAAAAAGATCTGGATTGTTTCAATGTAAAATTTCTGTTACATCACACTGTAAACTTTTGCTATAAATTCTATGTCCTAAGATCTTATACTCCACAACCACCTGATGAAGGAGCAATGCTCTGGAAGCTAGTGCTTCCGGACTATAATGTGGTGTTGTGATTTTTAACATTCTGCATATTGTGACCCTAAAGCCTTTTGTAAAAGCTATCCAATTAGTTCCAGCCAATGGCAAGTATTATCAATGCCCTCTTTAAAGGAAAAATTGAATCTGTTATCACTCCCCTTTCAGGCTGAACATTCCATATCCTAACCTCCCGCATTTTAAAAATCTATCTATTTTCTAAACTAATTAAATTCATGGCTACAAAATACTCATTCTCTTGCCACTAAAGTCAATGTATCCTCAAATAAAACTCTTGTAATTCTAAACAGCTTAATTAGGTCACAGACAATGAGGGGAAATTTAGTCAGAATAAATGTAGCTTCTTACATTTTGTGATATATCTGAAATATTTCATATGTGAAACCATTATAATAACGCCTCAATAGAGCAACCAATTTGTGTATATACAGTGAGATTTAAACAATAATGAGTCTTGGGCTGAAAAATAGTAAGTACCATTCATGCAACTTAATTCCATTCATACTTAATGGCAAAATGAGGTCATTATGTCTTGGCACTGTCTTAGCACCTTGTATAAATATTGTGATGTTAGATACACCTATATAGTACTGTTTGGATGTTGAACCAACAGCAATGATAGTGTGTAGTTGGAGGGGAAGTTGCAGAATGTGGTCTTCTCATGTATCTGTTGTCCTTGTCCTAGATGGTAGAGGTCATGGGTTCAAAAAGTGTGTAAGGAGCCTTGCTGAGTTGCTGCAGTACATCTTGTATTTGGTGTACACCGCTGCCACTGTTTATTAGTGGTGGAGGGAAAGAATGTTGAAGGAGTGGATGAAGTTCCCATCAAGTTGGCTGCTCTGTCTTAAATGATGTCAAGCTGAGTGTTGTTGGAGCTACAGTCATCAGGCAAGTGAGGAATATTCCATCACACTCCTGACTTGTATTTTGTGGATAGTGGACAGACTTTGGAGAGAAGGTGAGTTGCTTCAGTCTTGTTAGAGATAGTAATTATCTGGTGCTTGTCAGCTTAAACCTGGATATTGTCCTTATCTTGCTATACTGGGACATGCATAACTACAAAATCCCCATGTGCAGCCATCTTCTGCAGGCTGTGTCCATTTAAATAACATTTAACTCCTCTTCCTTCCAAAGTACCCTATAATTCATCAGTGGAATTTTTATCCACTCATTTAACCTGTCTGTATCTCTTTATTTCCAACTTTGAATTATTAAGAACTAATTGGCACTTGCAATCAAGGTATACAGAGCAAAATACAGGAAACTAGTCAGTTACAAATAAACTCAGGAAAAAGTCATATCCAAAGTGGAGAAAATGCCTAATAAACATACCTTTAATTTTAGCTAATAATCAAATTAGGGTACAGCCATATTGAACAAGAAAATTTAATACCTGTGCATCATCTTCAGTTTTGAAATTCACAATTTTTCCATATTCTTTTGCATGGAATACAGATTTCACACGTTCCTTTAAGAAAACAGAAAATGTTAGCTGAAGATAAATAAATCACATGATGCATTGCTATTTTGAAACTTGGATTCTAAAATAAAAGAACCATGTATAGCATTAAATTTGACTTGCATTTCAATATTCTGTGTTAAGAGGAGATATGGTTTTATTTCAGATTTTCTAGAGACAGGTGCAGGTGTCTGAAATTTGTTGAAACGTGTTTTTAATTCAGGTTTACAGTGTTGGAGTGGAATTTGAAGTAAACAGTGCACACATTAGAAACAACGGGAGAAGAAAAATCCTGCTGTTGCCTCACAGCAGGAGTCCAATACCATGGAAGAGGGCAGAACTGTCCAAAAGGTCAAGCAGTGTGTGCAGGTTTCATCAGAATTAAAAGATGCAGTTGCTTAGCTGTTTCCAAAATGTCATGGCTGCAGAAGAAGTCCTGAGTGGCTTAAAAGAAAACTCGCATCAAAAAATTGCTGGAAGTGAGGGTATGAAAACCTTTGTGTCAAGTTAGTTGTATAATTCTTGTACAGTGAAGTTTTTTCTTTTATAGGTAATAAACTTTGTTCTTTTTGTTCAATGGCAGCCTCTTGTATTTATGTTCACTGAGTACCATAGTATGCAGTTAGCAAAAATCAAACTTTTGGTTCTTGAAGCTCAGCTTCACTTTGAAAACAAAGTAGTACATAATATTGCCATCTGCTGGATTCATGTTCACAATCAGCATATTTGCAGCTTTTAACCAACCATGCCTAAAATATTAGTCTTTCACTTTACAACAAGTTGTATTTATATAGGGACTTTAAAAATCTGTTTTAAAAAAAACCTTAAACACTTATTAGGAATGTAGTCAAACAAAATTAACATTACTCAAAGGAATTTTGGTGATGTGACAGAGAAGGGAGTTTAAAGAAAAGCAAGTTTCATCAGGGTGTGTACAGAGCTAGTCTGAGGTTATCAGAAGGTTGCAGGGATGAGCCATGAAGAAATGTGAAAATGAGGATGAGAATTTTAAACTCAGATTCTGCCATACCACAAGACATGTAGACTAGTGAATACAAGGGTCATAGTTGAATGCGACTTGGTAAGAGTTAAGCTAAGGACAGCAAAGGTTTGCATGAGTTTTAATTCATGAAAGGTAGAAGATAGATCCTTTCCTGAAATCAGGGTCCAATTCATGTAATTGTGCTGGACCTGGTGACTTGCTGCTACTAGTTTAGTCAGAAATATTTAACTCCAACTCTTGGACATTCTCTCTGGCATTGACATATGGAAGATATTCTGAATATTTCATTTGTTCAGCCATTCCAGAAATACTAAGGAATTGCATGTATAAATATCAGAAAGATACAATATTTTTGTCATACAGACATCTGAAAATCCATCTTAGAAGATCAGAATTGTGTCAGGAGATATGTCCATGGTGAACAGCAATGGGTTTTTTTTTGGATAAATAAAGATAGTCAAGTGTGAGCAGCTTGATTGATACAAAAGTATGGTGATCTGCAATTTGTATCTGAGATGAGACAAAGATTTTAGTGCAGTAAAATCAATAAACCCAGCCAGCCAGTGACATTCTCATCTCGTAAACACAAAAATCAATACAACTCTGATTTTTGTATTTACGAGATGAGAATGTCACTGGCTGGCTGGGTTTATTACTCAGAGGCTAGTTAAGAGGCTATTACTTCACAATGGGTCCCAAGTCACATGCCCACTAAGGGCAGCAGTTTTCTTTCCTAAAGGATATTGAAGTAAATCTATTTTTAGAATATCAACAATGGTCATCATTAGAGTCTTAATTCCAAATTCTGCCATCTGCAACAGCGATCTAGTCTAGTGAAAATATACCTAGGCTCTGTATGTAAGGTCAAGGTGATAATGCAAATTATTCACTGCTTTTGAAATGCTACTAATTTTGGAATTAGTCCTGTTCAGTTATGAATTGTAATGGAGCATCTGTCCACAACTACGTTAAGTTTTGAATGTCATGTTAATAAAGATAATGGAATGTTTTGAAGTTTACTTATGATAGGTGCATGTAAATCAAAGCATCTTTCCAAGTCAATACATGCATTCATTCTTACTCATTTGTGATGTGATAATTAACCAGGGCAATCTAAACATTTGCTTACTTTGGCTTCAATACGTAACCTCCTTCCAGCAACAATAAAAGGTTCTTTCGTGAATTCCTCGAAGCTATACTGCCATTCACAGTTCAGCTGCCCAAATGTTCCTTGTGTTACAAACAAGATACCACTGGAAAATGATATTTAGTGAAATAAGATTAACAAAGGATACTTTACTGACTTGTTCAGAACATCCAAGTTAATGTCACAAAGTAATTCACCTACCCCTCAGATGGTACACAACAAAATACTTTAGTAAAAGAATGCCCAGGTCACTTTCACTAGAAAAGCATTACAAGCTGCACTGCCCTTACCTTCTCCACCATTAGATTCACCATCATAATTACAGTTTTGGTGAATGTGATTATTTTACCTGAAGCCACTTACCATCCCCCTGTGCAATAGCATATGTCTATTTCTCCATTATCTTGTTGGAGGCAAAGTTTCATAATTGAACAAAGAACCCTTCTCTAACACTACTACAATACATTACATACAATCGAATGATCATAATTGCAGATGAAAGTATAAGCTTTATACAGCACTGCTTCTTGAGCTTTAAACAGGTAAACAGACAGTAATCACAAATTTTATCTCATTTTCTCTGTCTCTAAATAATTTTTTTGTTTATTTCAGTATACTAATGAGGTACTCAGATGTTGCGAAGAATTAGCCAAACGTTTCTGAACATACCTAGAAGAAAAAGGAAATTAGACTATTTTGCTGAAGTACTTGGACACTCAGCCACCATCCCACAACAAAACACACATGTGCGTGCGCACACACGCGTAAATTTGTGGGATGAATTTGTACTTAGAGTTACATTGTACTTTGCTCACAAACTGCATGAATTCATGTAAGATTCTGTTGATTCATTTTTTAGATTAGAATCATTCTAAACATTATGGCATAGACAACAGCACAGAGGGGTGCTACTTCCCAATACATTAACAATCGGTGTCAGCCCAGATAAAGTTCACTTGATGATGTAATTTTTAAAAAAAGTTTTGCGATTTACATATGAAAGAAATGAAACTAACATGGCCATTCTAACAGATGAGAGACTTAATAAATAATCAAGGTATTTTTCAATGTATAATTTCAGTTAACTATAAACTTTTTCTATAAATTCTGTGTCTTACAATCATACGCCACAACCACCTGATGAAGGAGCTGCGCTCTGAAAGCTAGTGCTTTCAAATAAACCTGTTGAACTATAACCTGGTGTTGTGTGATTCTTAACTCAGCCATAGAAGTTCTCAAATTGTGTCTGAAATGAAAAGGGGCTGTCTGATGCTGGACCATTAAATCACAGAATTCAGCAACTGACTGTTGTGAAATGTGGATGTGCTATTCCTTGCCCTAACCATTCTGCACCATAAAGCATGTGCCAAAATGACAGTATGGCTCTGCATTTCTGAAGAAGCCTTATCAGAATATCCTGTCAGAATTGGAGGACTCTCCTATATAAGCAAAAAGTGTAATAATATTGTGAGAGATTGCCACTCATCAAACAATCCTGACTAGATTAGCATTTAGGTATGAAAATGTCTCATTTCAAGGATTATGTGGTTTCAGAATACAACTTTTTGGTGCAGTATTAAAGTACGAAAGGGGGAAAAGATCCCTGACATGAGAGGTTGTGAAACAAGGTAATTACTGTTCAAAGGGTGGACCATACATACTTAGATGTTAAAAGGGCAAGAGGTGTTAAATGGCAGTTGGACCCAATTAGGTGGATGTCAGGAAGATAGCAAATAGGAGGGTCCTCTTATGGTTGTGTCCCTAACCCTGGATAAAAAAAAATGAAAATTAAGAAGACAGCAAATCAGCTACTTCTCTCATGTGGCTTTATGCATGCTCAGACATCCTTGGAGAGGGAGCATGCAATGAACACTAATATTCTTGATGCTTGATAAAGGTGATTACTGCAGGAGGTGGAGTGCCTGATCTCCCCTTAACTCTACTGTGATTTTGACCCCTTCTCTCTCACCATACCTCTCCCTCATATTTGATGGGTATTTCATTAAATTTGATTACTTAGAAACATAGATGATTCACTGGTGTTCAAAACTGGATATAAAATCCACAGGTGATAAGATGGAAAACAAAATGCCATTTAGTTTTGACAGCACTTCCAGACGTTAGAAAAAAAGACAGCAGGTCTGCTGCCACAGTGGGCTTTGCAGGTAAATTGGTTATTAATTGGAAACACTGATGTTTTAGTGGTGGTGGACAAAAGGCAGGGAGCGGGTGCAAGAAACCAAATTGTGTGTACTAGCACTTATGGAAATGAAAGCAAGTCAGTTTTGGCTCTTATGTTGGTTCAAGTCCCACGTGCTCCAGTGTGTAATAACATCTCTGAATAGGTTAATTCATAAATATCAAGCCAGCAAATTTGAGTAATATGGCTCTGACTTTGTTACAGATATGTAATAAATTACTTGAATATTTCACAAAAAGAAGTGTTGAAACTAGTGAAGTATCCATGTACAGTTCAGACCAAAGGATAATTTGGGAATTATGGATGATAGGTTGGATCTCTTTTTCTGAAGGGTGTTTGTGATTTCACAGTGACTGAATAAAAAGATGGTGAATCCCACATTTCAGTCCACAATTGAGTTGTTGAAAGAGAGCATATGGGTCACCTGGCTGAATGTTAGTGGAAGGATCCATTGGAATCTTGCGCTTTAGAACAGCAGGAACACCAAATGGAGTCAAAGTGAATTCAGGGAGTTGTGGTATATCTGGTTTGGTCCCAAAAGTATTGAGGAATTTTTAGGTGGAATTGAAACTTGTTAAGTTAGGAGTACTTGCTTTGTTTAATTCTTGTACAATAAAAGGTTTTGTTTACAAAATGAAATCATGTGGGAATAATTCCTTCATAGAAACATAGGAGACAGGAGCAGGAGCAAGCTATTCAGCCCTTGAGCCTGCTCCACCATTCATCACGATTATGGCTGATCGTCCAACTCAATTGCCTAAACCTGCTTTCTCCCCATAACCTTTAATCCTATTCTCTCCAAGTGCTATATCTAGCCACCTCGTGAATACATTTCACAGGCTCACCACTCTTTGGGTGAAGAATTATCTCATCTCCATCCAGTTAGTTAAGAAAGTGTCCTGTTTAAATTTGTTAAGAACTTGGGACTCTTACTGAGATTTTGAAGCCATAGACTAAGACAGATACAATGCAAATTTTAAGTAAAGAGGTTTCATGATGACTATACTGTCTTCATTTAAAAAGTTGAAATGGTTTTAATTGCTGAAGCTTTTCTTGAAAGGAAGATTTGAGAGTGTGGGATGATTTATAACAGTTAAAGATTAATTAGATGCTATTAAGGTAAAACATGATGAGCCAGCACTTAAACATTTGAAATTTGTCACAAATAACCTAGGATGCAATTCAGATAAACTAACTCAAAATGAAAACAAATGAAAAAAGTCAAACTAGAACAGGAAAAGAAAGAAAGATGCGAGAGAGGGTAAATAAAAGTAAAATGCAGAAGCTTGAACTTGCATCCTCAAATGATTAATAATGGATGCTTTCATAAGGGTTTTATACAAAATGATTCTCTTTGGAGAGAAATCCTTTTATTTTCCGTTCCCTGATGCATGCATGTTTGTTGTTTGTTTTGGGTTACTACAGGGATAATTGTATTTTCATATCACAAACCTTGTGTATTAACTACTGTTGTTACTTCATGGAATTTTGTTAAGGGTTAATAATTTTGTGTTTATTAAAGAAATGGATTCTTTTTATTCTAAGCTTAACATAGAGAAAGCATACAAATGGCCAGAGTTGGGAACTGGGAAAAACATTACATTCATATTAGGACCAATGGAATAGCAGGAGTCCCACAAGCTCAGTCATAACACTATCTTGAACATATTAATGAACATTCCTTTTGAGAAGAGAATTACAAAGTTCATTTCCCTTGTCATCTCAGCCTTGAATGGCTTTCCCCTTATTGCGACAATGTCCCAGCTGAAGGTAAGTTCTTTCTGCAGCTACTCTATTTAGTCGTTTCAAAAATTTTGCAAGTTTCAATAAGTTCACCACACATTCTTCTAAACTGCAGAGAACATGGGCCTATTCTCTTCAGGCTTTCTGCATAGAACAGTGGCACCAACCCAGGAATTAGTCTGGTGAACCTCTGCTTCACTCCCTCTATGGAAAGTATATTCTTCCTTGGTAAGAGGACCAGAACTGCACAGAAAATGGCCAGGTATATTCTCACCAAGGTTCCATACATTTGCAGCAAGACATTTACTCCTAAATGAAAATCGTCCAGTGATTAGGCAGCCTACATTTTGCTTGCAGCACCTGCATTTTAGCTTTCAGTGAATTCTGGCCAGGTTCTTTTGGACAGCAAGAATTCTCGATCATTTAAGGAATAACTATGCAAGAAAAATTCCACACCTCCATTCCGACTGTCATCGAGTCATACAGCAGAAACAGACTCATTAGCCCAAATTATCCATGCCGACCAGATTTTCTAAACTGAATGAATCCCATTTGCCTACATTTGGTTCGTATCCCGTTCACGTTTTCCTGTTCATGTACCTGTTGTAATTGTACTTGCCTCTACCTCTTCTTCTGGCAGCTCATTCAAAATACATACTGCCCTGTGTGGGGAAAAAATTGCTCCTCAGACCCCTTTTAAATCTTTTCCTTTTCACATCAAACTTATGGCCTCTAGTTTTCTATACCCCATCTCTGCAGAAAAAGATCTTTGCTATTCAACCTATCCATGTCCCTCATGATTGTATAAACCTCTAAAAGGTCACCCCTCAGCCTCCAACGCTCCTGGGAACAAAATCCCAGCCTCTCCTTGTAACTCAAACCCTCCTGTCTCAGAAATATTCTTGTAAATGTTTTTTGCACCCTTTCCCATTCAATAAGTTCCTTGCTGTAATAGGGAGATTGTACGCAATACTCTATATGGCCTAATCAATGTCCTGTATAGCCATGAAATATCCAACCCCTGTGTTCAATACACTGACCAATGAAGCCTAGCATATCAAATACCTTCTTCACCACTCTGTATCAAAATGGATAGCCTTATATTTACCTACATTATATTCATTATGCCATATGTTGCCCACTAATTCAGCCTGTCCAAATCTGTCAAAACCTCTCTATATCATCCCTCACAACACATTCTCACCTATGTTGTATCATCTGCATACTCGGAACTATTACATTTGTTCTTCACATCCAAATCATTCTAATGGATAATGGCTAGAAAATCTGTTTATTGTGATGTTGTTTTGAGGGATAAAATTGGTTTGGACGTTATGAATAATTCTTCTGCTCTTCAAAACACATCCACCGGACTGGGTAGACAGTATCTCCATAAGACTATGAGCAAGTCATTTAATCCAGGGGAAACAACCTTTCTGTGTCAACCCTACCAAGTTCCTGAAGGATCTTGTATGTTTCAACAGGTCACTGCTCAGTCTCCTATACTCAAAGTATAAGTCCAATCTACTCAACTTTTCATATGGCTTTTCTGTCAGGCAGAAGCTTGAACACAAGCACCAACAGGTTCAAGAATAGCTTCTTCCTTGCTGTTATTCAACTGATGAATGGACTCTCAACATCATATAATGTTGATCTTGCTTCACACACTTTGTGTACAGTGCAATCTATATGCTGCACTCTGTCTAAGCACCCTATATTCTGTATATCCTTGCTTACTATGATCTGCCCGTATTGCTTGCAAAAAAAGCTTTTCACTGTACTTAAGTACACGTGATCACAATAAATTAAATCAAATGACACTCTCTCTACACATGGTATCAGACTAATGAACCTTCTCTGACCTACCGCCAATGCCAGTATATCTTTTCTTAGATAAGGGTCTCAAAATAGTTCACAAAATTCCTGCTGTGGTCTGACTAGTGCCTTGAATTGTTTATGCAAAACTTCGCTACTTTATATTCCTTCCCTTTGAAACAAAGGCCTGCACTGCGATTGCACTCTCTACCAGCTGAAACTTTTTATGGTTTTTCTCCATTTAAATAATATACAGTTCCTCTCTATACTTGTACCAAAGTGCATAATCTTACATTTCACCACATTATATTCTATCCATTTTTGCCCACTTGCTTAGCTTGTCTATATCCTTCTGCAGACACCGTCTTCTTCAGCACTTGCCTTCCATCTATTTCTGTGTTATCTAAAAACTGGGCTGTAGTACACTCACTTTCCTCATTCAAGTCATTTACATATACATTGTAAATATTTGCAGCCCCAGTATTGATCCCTGTGACAAACCACAAGTTACAGATTGCAGCCTGAAAATGCTTCCCCTTTCTCAGCTTTGTCTTCTATTAGTTAGCCGACCCTCTTATCCATCCTAATATACTACCTCCAACATCATGGAGCCCAATGTGCGCTAACATATCAGAGGTCTTGTGAAAATCTATATTTTGCTTCTACCAGTTCCCCTTTATCTATTCTGCTTGCTACCTCTGCAAAAATTGTAATGCAATGGTCAGGCACAATGCCCCTTCATAAAGCTATACTGACTACTTGATTACATTATGCATTCCTGGATGCTCTGCTATTTCATCCTTTAAAGTAAGAATGGGCATTAAGCTAACTGGCCTGTAGTTACCTGTTTTGTCACCTCCCCCTTGAAAATAAAGGTGTTACACTGGCAGTTTCCAAATCCTCTGGGACTTTCCAGAAGCTAAGGGTTCCTGGAAGATTACTACCAGTGCAGCCACATTGTTCTCCTGAGCATTGTGACAGATAACGTATTCCAGTAAAATTGCATGCAACCAAGTGCTCCCTGTTCAATTTGTACCATTTTCTTATGTTTAGGTAGATAAAGGCACAAAATTGGTTGCAGATAAGTCCACTTATGTGACTGGTAATTGGTTGATCCCAAATAAAAGCTTATAAACATAACAACTCCATACCATTGGTTTGGAATTTTGCAAATGCAATTGAAATTTGATTACAAAGAGCAGAACAATATGTGAGCATTTTAAAAACAGATTTTTCAAATCCATGTAAAGGTTATGATCTTACCTTTTTGTAATCATAAACAAGTCTGAATCATTAATCATCTTATGCCCAAAGTACTTGCATTTGGCAAATCTTCCATTTTCAATTTTCTAAGGAAAATAAATAGCAATGGTAAAACAAAGTATATATTTTCATTTCAATGCATTATAAAACGTACTAGGAGAAAATGAGGACTGTAAATGCTGGAGATCAGAGTTGAAGAGTGTGATACAGGAAAAGCAGAGCCAGTCAGGCAGCATCTGCGGAACAGAAGAATTGATGTTTCAGGTATAAGCCCTTCATCAGGGCCCTTCCTGATGAAGGGCTTTTGCCCAAAACGTTGATTCTCCTGCTCCTCGGATGCTGCCTGACCGGCTGTCCTTTTGCGGCACCACACTCTTCGACTGCAACATAAAACATTTAAATCACCTTATTAAATGTGCCATGGACATGAAATTTAACAATTTTTATTTGTCAATAATAGTGTAACATTTACAATTCAAGATAATAAACATTGCACAAATATATAGTATAAAAACTTGAATTAGCCTTGGTCAATATTCAAACTCACCCACCCTCACTATGTTGCAACCACGGTGCTTTTTATTTGTGGCATAAACAATTACCTTTAAGGGAGAAATTAACCTTAAACAACTGTAATGATTAAAATAGCCTAACAACAGCATCCCTTGTATGAGCTAACCACAAGGCTAAATTAAGGCACATTGTGGAGGAGAAACCATGACAGTGTAAGTTTCTATGAACTTGAAACTTGCTGCTATTGTACAGAACCTTGATGAGATCACAGCTGGAATAGTGTGTGCAGTTTTGGTCTCCTTGTCTGTACAAGGATGGGAATGGCATACAAATAACGACTGGATTATTGATGATTATGTTCACTTGGCGAGAACACATCTGGCACTTCCTGTGCCATTCTGGTCCTCTTACCCAAGGAAGGATATACTTTTCATGAAGAGAGTGCAACAGAGTTTCACCAGGCTAATTCCTGTGTTGTTGGGAATGTCCTATGAGGAAAGCATGAAGTGACTGGGACTGTATTTTCTACAGCTAAAAGAATGAAGAGAGATTTCACAGAAACATAAAATTCTACCAGGACTGGACAGCACAAATGCAGGAAGAATGTACCCAATGGTCAGGGTGTCCAGAACCAGGGCAAACAGTCGAAGGATGCAAGGAAAGCCATTTAGGATGGCGAAGAGGAGAAATTTCTCCATCCAGAGAGTGGTGAGCCTGTGGAATTGAATGTTTTCAAGAATAAGTTAATGGAATCCAGGAGTATGGAAGAAAGGAAGAACAGGGTACAGAGTTGAATGATTAACCATAGTCATATTGAATGGCAGAGCAGACTCGATGGACCAAATGAGCTTACTCCTGCTCCCATTTTCTGTGTTTGTATGAATCAAAGTTAAAAATGAAAGCAGTAGGAACTATAAATTATTTTACCCTCAAAAATGATGTTCCACAAGCACTGAATAATTATATATGATTAAACAATACAACCTAATTACAGAAAATGAATTAGCATTCCAATTAAAGGTCAGTGTTCGATAATTGGATGATGTCAGTTGAGAACCAGTTCTATCAGACTCAAACTTAATTACCTAAGCAAATAATTGCAAGACTATCATTGAATCAGTAGTAGCTAAATGGAACACCTTACTTTGATGTGATTTTCCATTTCTGAGGAAGGAAAAAGATTGGTTATCCGCTTGAAAGTCCAGTTCTGAACTGCTGATCACTAGAGCACTATGAAGTAATACAGAAACACTCGAAATGGAATCTGGCTTCTTCACATACAGTACTTGGTCTCTGAAAAACCTAGTATGAAAATAGTGTACTTTACAGAGTCAACTGTATGGGAAATGTTCAACTTATTAGTGGTCAAAAACTTCAATAGTCATTTAAGCAAGTTTTGAAGTAGTCATATTGGACTTGAAACATTAGTTATTTGTCTCCATTCATTCTTCAGCCTTTTTTAGTTTTTAACCACAAATTCCAGCTTCTGTAATATTTTGCTTTTACCTGTTTTGAATATGATTTAGTAAGCTTATAAAACTATATCTGCAGTATATGGGCTAAAAGAAAAACCATTTACAGAATCAAAATAGTTTCTCAAGGATAGCTAGGAATGAGCAATAAACACTGGACCAGACAGTGATGCCTACATTCCATGAGTACAAAACGAGAGATTGGGAAAGGGAACTGAGACGATAAGCGAGCTTGTTAGCGTCATTAAAATGATCTGCCAAAAAATATCTACTGCAAGTAATTTAAAAATGTAACGCTCATATCATTGACCAGAACAGAACAAAATTTCTTCAAATGTAAATATTGTCAGGACAAAGGCATTGTTTTCATCTCCACCACGAATTCTGTTTCCTAGTTACCAATTGTCAATCTCTCTCTCTCTCCCAATTTTGTGAGGCCAAAAAATATTGTACCTACCTTGACATCACTGAATTTCTAATCACACATCTGGATCATCAAGTCTATTCCCACCTCAATAACATCACCCCACTGTGTCTTTTCCTCAGAGCAACTGCTCTGTAACCTCATCCTTTGTTCTCTTAGACTTGATAATTCCAATTCTGGCTTGGTAAATGTGGTCATTCAAAATTACTGCTTGTGCCCTAACTCTCACTACCTTCACTTACCAACTTATGCTAGTTCTGTTGATTGATTCCTAGTCAAGTTTCAATGCCTTGCTATCAAACTCCTCCATGGCTTTGGCCATTGCTATCTCTAATTTCCTTCAGCCTGTTAACCCTCAGAGATATCTGTTAACTCTGATCTTTAGCATCCTGGATTTTAACTGTTCCACCATGCCTTCAGTTGCCAAAGTACCAAGTTCTGAAATCTCCCAAACCTCTGATTCTACTCTCCCTAAATGTGTTCCATAAAACCGACTACTTTGTCCAAGCTTTTGGTCATTTTTCTGAACATCTCCATGTAAGAGAAATTTCAAGAGCTACATTTCGCTAATTAGGAAAGAATGCCAAGAAACACAAGATTGGATCATGAGTAGACCAATTAGCCTATCAAAACTACTTGACTATCCAATAAGGTCTTGGCTGATTTTGAACTTCAACTTTATTTTCCTGTCTGTTTTCATATTCCTTAATACCCTGAAAATATTTTTAAAAAGTCTATTCAAGCATTAAATTTATTCAATAATTGAGTATTCACAACCATCTGGCTGAAAAGTCCAATCTTTTGAGCAAAGAAATTGCTACTCTGTTCTAAGTGCTCTGTTCTCTACTCCTGTTAAATCACTATGTCCTCATATTTTAGACTCCCCAGGTAGCAGAGACAAATTCTGTTTAACTTGACAAGTCCCTCCAGAATCTTATGTTTCAATGAGATCACTTCTCCTTCTTCTAAATCCCAGAGGAGAAGCACTTGGTCAGCAAGGGGAAGAAAATCTCTCTGAAGCTTGAGATTCCAAATAGAATAATAAATCTTTTCATCCTTTGAAGCACTGAGCTAGATGTTACCACAAATAGAAAACATACTTCCTAGTTTTGTACAGTTGTATGCTTCAATCAACCTTATGGAGGCAACAAGCTGCAGAAGACAGACAATATCCAGATAACTGGCATGGTGGCTCAGTGGTTAGTACTGCTGCCTTACAGTATCAGGACCCAGTTTCAATTCCAGCCTTGGATGACTGTCTGCGTGCAGTTTGCATGTTCTCCCTGTATCTGAGTGGGTTGCCTCCCACGGTTCAAAGATGTGCAGGTTAGGTGAATTGGCCATGCTAAATTGCCTTGTAGTACCCAGTGATGTATAGGCTAGATGGATTTGCTATGGTAAATGCTGGGTTATGAGGAGAGGATGGGTATATGTGGAATGAAGTTTGGAGTGTCAGTGCAGACTTGATGGGCTCTTCCTGTAGTGTGGGGATTTTATGATTCTAATCAAAGATTTTACAATTTATACTGTGTTTTCCAGAGCTGTTTTCCACCAATTTCAACAATATTTCTTTGTATATAAAGCGTTCTTCTTTTGAAGACCACATGTATTATATAACCTTTCATCTGAAAATTTACAGTAAAAAACTTGAGAGCTTTCCCAAAGGGCAGAACGGAAGAATTTTAACTATATCAAGTAATGCCAAACGTAACGATTACTTTATGCCTTACTAACATTACCAGAAAGTAATTTAGTTTTAGACCAGGCTTGCTAACATACTGCATTGGTCAATTATGTATTGTTATCTCCAAGAGTCCAACAAAAAGCCAACATAGAGATGGAGTGTTTCATATCGGGATGCTAACAATTTCATCCATATGCCAACAATGAGCTTTATGCATTTGGAGACAGAACTTTTAATCCTATTCTCATTTGGGCCCTTGTTGCAGAGACACAAATACAATAAGGAATAATTTGTGTAGGAATGTGGCCACAAAAATGCCCATGTTCAATGGAGACTACATAATGTATTGGTGAGATCAAGCAGAGTTAAAGTGAACAGAGGTCAGAGTCATCCATCGTTTGAATGGATCACTGTTTGAGATCTGGCAATTGTCTAATGGACAGTACTGTCAATTGTGATATCTTCATACCTTTGTTTTTGCCCTGAACGCTGACATTTCGTGTGAATATACAAACCCATGACAATGAACTTGAATAGGCCACTCGGCCCTTCAACCCTGCTTCGCCATTCAAATAAGACCATAACTGCCTGATTTCAATCTCAAATCTACATTCCTGCAGATCCTTGATCATCTTTCATCTCCTTTGTAATCAAGAACCTACATTTGCCTTAAAAATGTTTAAAGATTCTTCATCCACTGCCCTTTAAGGAAGGGAATTCCAAAGACATTCAACCCTTGGACAGAAAGAATATCCTCATCTCTTTTAAATGGTGACCCCTTATTTTTAAATTGTGACATTTTGTTCTAAATTCTCCCACAAGAGGAAAAATCCTTTCAACATTCACTTGGTGAAGTCCCCGCAGAGAGTTCAATTTTAAGTTACCTCTGACTCTTCTAAACTCCAGTGGATACATGTCTAGTCAGTCTAGCATTTCCTCATAAAGCAATCCACTCATTCCAGGTATCAGTCATAGAGTCATACAGTACGGAAACAGACTCTTTGGTCCAACTCATTCAAGCCAACTAATTTCCCAAACTAAGCTACTCCCATTTTGCCTGAATTTGGCCCATATCCCTCTAAACCTCTCTGATTCATGTACCAGTCTGAATGTATTCTAAATGCTGCAACTGTGCCTGTCTCTACCATATCCTCAAGCAGTTCATTGCATATATGCATCATCCTGTGTGCCCCTTGGGTCCCTTTTAAATCTTACCCCTCTCACCTTAAACCTGAGCTTTCTGGTTTTGAACTCCCTTTCCCTTAGGGAAAAGATCTTTGTTATTCACCTTGTCAATACCACTCGTGATTTTCTAAATCTCTATAGGATCACCCCTCAGTCTCTTCTGCTTTAGTGAAAAAAGTTTAGTTTAGTAAATCTTCTCTGAACTGCTTCCAACACAACTTCCTTCTATAAGTATGGTCACCAGCATTTTACATAGTTCTCCAGATGCAGTCTCACCTGTTTTCCATATAACTGATGTATGACCTCGCTAATCTTTCATTCAATTCCCCTCGCAATAAAACATAGCATTCAATTAGCTTTCTTAATTATTTACTGTACCTGAATACTAACCTTCTGTCAGTCGCGTACTAGAACATCCAGATCTCTCCACATCTCGGATGTCTGTAACCTCTCACCATTTAGATGATTTTTTATCCTTTCTGCCGGAATGGATAATTTCACATTTTCCCACATTATACGCCATTTGCCGGATCTTTGCCCACTCACTTAACCTATCTATATCTCTTTGCAGTCTTATGTTCTCTTTGGAACTCACTTTATTACCTATTTTTGAGTCATGAGCCAACCTGGCTAATACCTAATTCAAGTGATTTTCTTTCTCCAACTACAAATGATCTATTGTATTGTAGAACTATGTAAATCTGGAATAAAATCAAAGTGCTTGGAAAAGATACTAAGTTTGGCAGCATTTGAGGAGAGACAGAGTTAATGTTTCAAATCCATAATCACTCTTCTTTGAAACTACAGTCTTATAACGTCTTGTGGCTCAGTTTAGTGGGCAGGTTACAGCACTTGTGACATCTTTCACAGCTCGAGTTCTCTCATCTACAGCATAATTACAGTTCACAGGAAAAAAAATGTCCTTAATCTGAAGTTCTGCTTAGCAATATCATTTGTAGCTTTTGTTTCTTCATATAAATAAGGTTATTGCAATGTGTGGTTTATTTTTATGAACGTTGTTCTGACTACACTAGTTGTCTAAGCTGAAATTCTTGGTAGAACAAAACTATTGTACGATTCTACCTCTGCTCCATTAGTGTGAATCCATAATCATGCTGGCAAAAGGTGTCACTGGCAGCCACAGTTCCGATCCTGCATTCAGGCAGTCAGGAAATTATTCTTTTCAATGACGACTTTGGGATGATTTCATCAGAGTAGCAAAGCAACATTTTGAAAAGGTATTGCTAGCTCCTGAATTGCAGAGGTGCCCAGGATAAGGAGCTAAGCAAAACACTGATTTTCTAGAACATTAAAATGTTAGGCAAAGTCTGATGAGCTCAGTGAAAATTAAGCTAACTAGTATTTCCCATATCTGGTCAGTCTTGTTTTGCTGGCATGTCTTTTCCCATAAACTGAGATAATTACTTATATACCTCTTAACAGAGAAAAGTCAATTGTTTGCTTGAGATAAACACAACTAATAATTTTAACCATGACAAACACATTTAACCGCGTGATAAAACCTAATATAACCAAGGGAAATATGAATGTATAACAGTACTATAAATTCTTTTAATGAGAAACCAGTCATTACTGAATGTATACTCTCTTCAAATTAACAAATTTACATTACTTATATGAATAACTACATTGAACTATCTTTCTCTCCCCTCAATGGATCAATTATCAAAAAGTTAACAAGGTTCACTCACATCTTTTATGTTATAACTTCCTTCTCTTGATCCTCCACTTCTTAAGGCAGCATCCTGCTAGAAATGTTTTTACCAGTTGGAGCAGCTCATTTAGAGTTACACTGAGGAAATTCCAGCTATTCTCATCAGTGTCTACTTACATACAATCATTAGGAGTGCCTGGCTAGGAAGGAGTTAAAATTATGGTAAATTTGCTTTTGTAACCTTTTGTGTGCAGTGAATTTACTGACATTCTAGAGGAAACTAGTTACAATGTAAACACCAAAGACTATATTCTCTACTAACTTTGTCCATATGGGGTGTATGGGGTTTTCAGATAGATGTAATCCAATTTTATTTTCAATTAGCTGTAGGCTACATTAAGGATGGACTGGGATCATTGCTAGGAGGAAGTGGGTACTGCAGATGCTGGAGATGAAAGTCAAGATTTGAGAGGTGCTGGAAAAGCACAGCAGGTCAGGCAGCATATGAGGAGCAGGAAAATCAATGTTTCAGCTGGGAGCCTCAGGGGTGGAGAGATAAATGAAAGCGGGGTGGGCCAGGGGAGCCCATCTACACTTCTTATTGCTGGCTCCAGTGCCACATACTGGCACGCTGTATTAGCTGGCAGGCAAAACGGCAGAGAAATGATGAACATAACAGGTGGAAGTCTTCTTTGACAAAGGTAGCAGCCCAGGCAGAAGGAGTCCAAGTGCCTCAAGTGACCATCATGGTTAGGACCAAAGATGTGCCCACACCTCATGTGTGGATATGGTTGCTGGTGTACTAGCTATGGATCAAACAGCAAGGGAAGGAAAGGTCCCTTGGTTGACAACCCAACTAGGACAAGAAACTCTGAATCCAAACCTATGGCTATGGTTGCTGCCCCAGATAAACTCCAGGCTGAAAGATTGGGATCAGCTAGTGTAAGCTCCTGAATTGTAGCGGTGCCCAGAATAAGGACCTAAGCAAATGCTGGTCTCACTGCCACCCAGTTGGCTTGTACAGTTAAGGGTCATTATTTGGTATGACCAAACTGTTACTTTAAAAGTTCAGGGAAAAAAAGGGGAAATATTCTGAAACTCCTTGTTGGAACATGAGAAGAATACTAGAGTCTGGTTATACCAGTCACCCCCAATGTGCCTAGCCCTGGTGGCCCATGAGCTCGCCAGACTAGAGAACGATGTTATGGGCCAGAGTGAGGTTTGCTTCTGACAGCAAGGAAATGTGACAGAATACAATGCCAGCTACCACCTCTATTGGTCAGGAGACCTCAAGTGGAATGCCTCCTCTATGTAAGTTTCATGATGAAGAATGCTTTACTTCTAAACTTTAAAAGATTGCCCTTCAGCCATTCTATCTCTGCACCACCCCCTTCAAGATCAGCAGCATGGAATCATCATCAGTTTTATTGGTTAACTTGACAAACGCAGGTTTTACAGAGCTCCATGATGCCCAGGCTCAAGGGCAACATGGTCATCCTTGACTACTTTAATGCCGGAGTTGGCAATGACAACCTGGAAGGAAGGGGTTGCTTGGAAACAACAGGCTGAGACCCTGCAAGGGGAAACAGATGTCTACACTTGGAGCTCTGCAGAGGAAAACACCTTTTCATAACTGACACCTTCTTTGAACAAAAAAACTGCTTCTGACCAAATGGATATCTCCTTGCTCTAACAGTGGCACCAAACAGACTACATCTTGGTGTACCGATGACACCTGCCGAATGTTGACTGTCATGCAGGTCACAGGTTTGTTTACTCAAAACTGAGCTTCCAGATCAATGCTAAGCCCAAGAACAATGTGGAAATAAACAAAAGCAACCTGCACGCCTCATTTTACAGATATAGGGGTTGAACAACCTTGCACACTCGATTGGAACACCCTTTTTTCATGGCTGATATCATTGTGGAAGAAATCTGGAAATCCATAATTATTGCAGTACTAATTACCTCTAAAGACATCAGACCCTGCACTTAGAAGACTTATTTGATGAAAATGATACAGAAATCCAAAAATCACCTCATCAGTCTCACCTAGCTTGATCAGCCAGCAAAGAGGAAAAGTGGATCATGTTTCTGAAAAAAAAACTCGACTGTATACTGAAACTTGTGACATGAAAAGCTTTATGTAACACTTTAATCTCTCCATGGACAGCTTATTGAACCAAAAACCCTTTGAGAAGCACCAAAGGTAAGATACTATGCTTGACAAGGAGTGTGTCCTGGTCAGAGCACTTTGACTTGAGCACCAAACACACAGTAGATGATACTATCATTAACCATAAAGAAAAACTGGATAAGAGCTCAACCCTGGAGGAAACAGATGGCCACCAACCTGAACATCAACAAAGCCCTGAAGTCAATGGAATTCCACTTGAAATCTAAAAGCATTGCAACCCCACTCTAGATACCAAAGTGTTTGAGCTTTCTATGGTCTCCTGGGAATAGAACAGGATACCATAGGATGTGTCTCTCTGTTATTGCCACCTTATGCAAAATCAAAGAAGAAATGTCAGGTTGCTCTAACTAGTGTGGGATCAGCTTCTTTTCTGTTGCTGGAATGTTGCTGTCTGAATACCTCTGAACAGGGCTGTACCTACTAGTACAAAACATCTTCAAAGAGCCAGTACAGTTTCAGAGTAAATAGAGGCACCATTGTCAGTGTATCTCCCTTCAGATAAATCTAAGGAGAGCGTTGAGGCCAAAGGAAAACATTATTCTTGTAGGCCTTGGTAAGACCTTTGATACATTGTGCAGAGATGGACTTTGGAAAATCCTCAGTAAACCTGGATGCTCACTCAGAATCTGTATTATGATGAAGCAGTTTCCTAGAACATAGTGCAGACAAGTCAAGCTGCTCTGACTCTATTCACTACGTTCTTCAGCATGATGCTTCAGCAGGCAATGGAGGACGTTAGGAAAGGAATTTATATATGCTTCAAGATTGATTAAGGTCTTTTGAACCTTTGGTGTCTTCAAAAACATGAAAGGTGCATGAAAACTTTAGTGGACCTTTCATTGTGATTGTATTCTCCTGGCCCTCAGTCAGACCTGCAATGGATAACACATTTTTCTGAGACAGCACAACTCTTTGGACTAAAAATCAGATAAGAAAAAAAAATGAAAGTTTTGTATCATTCTAGACTAAAAGCAGTTTGGTCATTCAGAGAATGAAATTAGAAGCTGTCAAGTAATTTACCTATTTAGGAATTGACATCTCATTTGATGTTACCACAGATAAAGAAGTGAACGATGGGTTTTCAAAAGCACATTCCACTACAAATGTGTGGAGCATACAATATCCATGGTAGTCACCATCCTTCTGTATGGCATGAATTCTTTACTGCCATTATGTATGCCTTCCACAGGCTTCCATAGCATCATCAAAATCTGCTAGCTGGACTGCACCACAAATTTTGAAGCTCTAGTAACAGGCAACACCTCCAGGACAAGGTTTTTCTCCTCAGAGATGGGCAACAGTAGTCTGCCCAAGATGTGTACAGAGAGCTGATCACTGATAAATGCAACAGAGGTCCCACTCAAATGTTTCAAGGACTCTTTGAAGAAGTCTCCCTATGTTTGCCACATTGACAATCATCAGTAGGAAGCATTGGCCATAGTTCATGATGATTTGAGATGCTACATCAGGAAAGCTATACAGTTGGAAACTGAGTGAAGGGCCAACATGAAATAAAAAAAGGTGGATCCAAAGGCAAATACATCTTTACCTGCACCCAGTGAGAGGAAATCTGCCAGTCATGGATAGGCCAGTGGCCTACAACTGATGATTTACAATTTTCCTAGAAAAGTCATCTCTGAAGAAATGACGAGTGAGTAATGCCAGAGAACATCCTCCAACTGAACCAGTCAAAAAACAAAATCTTGAATGGAGAAGTAGATTTAGTTGTGATATCAATATAATTTGATTGCATGAAAAATATTTTTTAAAAATCAGAAGAAATTGGTGAGTGCCTAATCTGGATCAGTGCAAATATCCTGCAAAATCTTCTTTCTCAGATTGTGATATAATTATTCTTCTTAATATGTTAAGGAGTGAACTTTTAAGCATCTTTACAATTTGTCACACAATATATTTCATTTAATTATTTTACATCAGCTGATGGTTAGGACCAATAAAAAAATTCCATGAATACTGATAACACCTAGTTATTTTATGCTAGACAGCATATTAGTACATTTACTTATGAAAACTATTTTAAGATCAAAAAGGCACCGTTTTATTTTTAATATTAACGAGGAAGTTTATACCTTATTTCTGGAAAGTATGCATTTTATACTCCAGAATCTTGTCAGTGATATGATAGAAAGTTTTAAAATCTTTTTAAATCTATGATTACATACCAACATAATGTAACTCAGAAATGAGAATTCTCTCATAGTGATTAAACCTTCTTGCCTTCTTGGTCACAGTATATCCAAGACTAGAGCTACAAGGTTAATCAGAACATAACTAGACAGCATTTAAAATAGTTTATTGTTTCCATACCGACTTCATTAACATTACCTTTCTAAACTAACTCTTCTTCCCACTCTCATTTCATTTCATAATTTCCAATTCATTCTTCAAAACTGTGAAAACTCAGCACCCTCAATTTTGCTTTAGGATTTAAAACTTCATCAGCATTTTGTATTTCACCACACATTATTTTATAATTTCAAATTTGGTGATGTTTTACACTATGAACCTTGTCCTTTATGGCTCAACAGTTTCAAGGAATCTCAGTGTCGATAGTGCACCAGGAAATGTCTGGGAGGAAAAGCTAATTTTTATTAACTTCCTCTGATTTTGAAGCTTAACAGAACATAACTTGTTTATGATTATTAACAATATTGGTTCTTAACTTTCAACGATGATTTTTAAATTTTGTGGTCATGAAATTTCAAGACAAATTATGTTCAAATTTAAATTCACCGAATGGTTTCCAAAAACAATTGTGTTGGTTTGGTGTAGATAGTAACAAGGTGAAATAAGAGTGCCTTCTCTATGATTCATCATGGGGATCTGGACAATTCAAACATTGCATTCAGGTTTCTTAACTGTTACATGATTCAATGGGCCTGATGCCAAGACTCATGGCTAAAATGAGAGTTACTTCCTCAAAACACTGGAGGTACAGAGAGAGTCAGGAAGGAAGTGCTGATCCACGCAAGTGGGAAGAAGCGATCTGGAGTTAGTGAGGACTGCAGATGCTAGAAAGTCAAATTCGATAAAGTGTGAAGCTTAAAAAAGCACAGCAGGTTAAGCAGCAGAGGAGCAGGAGAGTTGCTGTTTCAGGTCAGGACTCTTCATCAGGAAGGGTCAAGAAGAAATCTGCTCCTGTAATGAAGACAACCTGGACCGAGGTTGTTAAGGAGTGAGCATCTAGGGTATCATGCCACAGGCATGCATCCAATGCAAGGATGTCCTGAAATGCATAAAGGTGGGTAAATCCCCAGGACCTGATCAGGTGTACCCGAGAACTCTGTGGGAAGCTGGAGAAGTGATTGCTGGGCCTTTTGCTGAGATATTTGTATCATCGATAGTCACAGGTGAGGTGCCGGAAGACTGGAGGTTGGCTAACGAGGTGCCACTGTTTAAGAAAGGTGGTAAGGACAAGCCAGGGAAGTATAGACCAGTGAGCCTGACGTTGGTGGTGGGCAAGTTGTTGGAGGGAATCCTGAGGGACAGGATGTACATGTATTTGGAAAGGCAAGGACTGATTCGGGATAGTCAACATGGTTTTGTGTGTGGGAAATCATGTCTCACAAACTTGATTGAATTTTTTAAGGAAGTAACAAAGAGCATTGATGAGGACAGAGCGGTAGATGTGATCTACATGGACTTCAGTAGGAGTTCGACAAGGTTCCCCATGGGAGACTGGTTAGCAAGGTTAGAATATAGGGAGAACTAGCCATTTGGATACAGAACTGGCTCAAAGGTTGAAGACAGAGGGTGGTGGGGGAGTGTTGTTTTTCAGACTGGAGGCCTGTGACCAGTGGAGTGCCACAAGGATTGGATTCTGGGTCCTCTAGTTTTTGTCATTTACATATATGATTTGGATGCAACCATAAGATGTACAGTTAGTAAGTTTGCAGATGACACCAAAATTGGAGGTGCAGTGGACAGCGAAGAGGGTTACCTCAGATTACAATAGGATCTTGACCAGATAGGCCAATGGGCTGAGAACTGGCAGATGGAGTTGAATTCAGATAAATGCGAGGTGCTGCATTTTGGGAATGTAAATCTTAGCAGGATGTATACACTTAATGGTAATGTCCTAGGCAGTGCTGCTGAACAAAGAGACCTTGGAGTGCAGGTTCATAGCTCCTTGAAAGTGGAGTCACATGTAGATAGGATAGTGAAGAAGGTGTTTAGTATGCTTTCTTTTATTGGTCAGAGTATTGAGTACAGGAGTCGGGAGGTCATGTTGCGGCTGTACAGGACATTGGTTAAGCCACTGTTGGAATATTGCGTGCAATTCTGGCCTCCTCCTTATCGGAAAGATGTTGTGAAACTTGAAAGTGTTCAGAAAAGATTTACAAAGATGTTGCCAGGGTTGGAGGATCTGAGCTATAGGGAGAGGCTGAACAGGCTGGGGCTGTTTTCCCTGGAGCATCGGAGGCTGAGGGCTGACCTTATAGAGGTTTACAAAATTATGAGTGGAATGGATAGGATAAATAGATAAAGTCTTTTCCCTGGGGTCGGGGAGTCCAGAACAAGGAGGCATAGGTTTAGGGTAAGAGGGAAAAGATCTAAAAGAGACATACGGGGCAACTTTTGCACACAGAGGATGGTATGTGTATGGAATGAGCTACCAGAGGAAGTGGTAGAGGCTGGTACAATTGCAACATTTAAGAGGCATTTGGATGGGTATATGAATAGGAAGGGTTTGGAGGGATATGGACCAGGTACTGGCAGATGGGACCAAATTGGTTTGGGATATCTGGTCGGCATGGACGGGTTGGACCCGAAGGGCCTGTTACCATGATGTACATCTCTATGACTCTATGACGTGACTAGACTACCTTTTTACCCAATTTACAGTCTTACATGCATCCCTTACATCCTCTTCTCACTCCTCAGATCATTCAGACTACTCCTTATTATTTCATACATTACCGCAAGACCCATCACAGCAGCACACTATACTCTCATCCTCACTCCTTGTATTTGCACACTTCACTTTTCCTCCTTTTACTCCCCATTCTAGCTCTGACCTCCCGAACGAACCAAGCTCTGTGTCTCCCTCAGCACCATAACACACATCGAAGTCATTATAATGTCTTCAAAATGGCAATTTGGAGGACTATAAACTAACAGGACTGAAGCTTGCATCAGTATTAGTATGAAGGGTCTGGCCACATCAGAGTAGTAGGAATAAAAGACCTGTGAGGTCAGTCCTGCGTTGAATGCATACGAGATTCCAGACTGTAAAATGCTCCTTACGTTGTAGACAATCCCTTTAATGTTTACCATCATCCATGCTCAAAGAACAAACATAGGAACAGACCCTTCGGCTGTCCAACCCTGCGGAACCACATTTTGTCCTTCCATATAAAAACTTACAGGATCCGAATCCCTCTATTCCCTTCCTAGTCATGTATTCGTCCATGGGCTTCTTGAATGTTGCTATTATGTCTGCTTCCACCACTTCTGGCAATGCGTTCCTGGCACTCTCCATCCTGGGGTGTGAGAAAAACTTTCCTTGTACATCTCTTCTACGCTTCTGTCCCTCCACTTACACTTTGAATCTGTGTCCCCTAGTAATTAGCTCTTCACCCTTGGAAAAAGCCTCATCCTTTTCACTTTATCTATGCGATCCATAATCTTACAAACTTCTATAAGGTCGTCCTCAACCTCCTACATTCCACTGAAAACAAACTCAGTCTATCCAAATTTTCTTCATAGCTAAAATCCCCCATATGAGGTAACATCCTGGTAAATCTTCTCTGTACCCTCTCCAAAGCATCCATATCTTTCTGGTAGTGCAGTGACCAGAACAGTACAATATTCCAAGTGTGGCCGAACTAGAATTTTATGAAGCTACAGCATAACTTGCCTATCTCTGTACTCAATGCTCCTTCCAATGAAGGCAAGCATTCCATAGGCTCTTTTTAAAAAAATCTACCTGCACTGCCACCTTCAGTGATCTATGGACTTGCACACCCAGATCCTTCCACATATCAGTACTACTAAGTGTTCTGCCATTCACTGTGTAATTTCCATTTTTACTTGACCTTCAAAAATGCATCACTTCACATTTGGCTGGATTAAACTGCATCTGCCATTTTTCTACCCATGCCTCCAACTGATCTGTATCCTGCTGTATCTTCTGATAATACTCCTCACTGTCCCAACTCCACCAATATTTATATTCTAAATAACAAGTTAAAATGACAAGTTCTGAAGGCCTTCATCCTCCTCTTCCTCCTGCAGTTGTCTTTGTTGAGTGAGTTTATCCAGAATCTAACAAACCACTGGACATTCTACATAACAAATATCACAGGGTGCCTCTTGAACTATCAAGTCATCTGAAACTCAACTTGAGTATTCGATTCACCTTGCAGTGACGTAGCTGCTGTAGCATTTGTTCTGATGTAGAATGGTAAACAGGGGTCCCCCTTACCCTTCAAGCTGCCACTGTCAAATACTGATGGTAGTTCATCACACTGTGATGGGTGTGATATTATCTTACAATGAAAGCATCTTCGCAGTTCCCTGGATCTTAGGCATATATTTAGATAAACCTCTTCTTGTGGTTGGATGTGATGGGGTTGAAGTCCTTCTGATTATAAAAGACTGCTTCATTGTCAGAAATCGCCTTAATATGAGCATAGTTCCTGTGCTTTGGGGAAGAATGTTGGGCAGTGCAATTCTAGTGATGTGTTCATGATGCATTAATGGTTGGATGATGGAGATTGGATCCTACCTGGCTTCTATGGGAACCTGAGGTGTAAAAATGGAGAGGTCTCGTGACTCACTGCCAATGATTATCAAGGAGGAAGCAGGTCTTTTTTGAGGAGACTAGAGATCTGTAATGACCTGACATACTGTTCCTCAGGCAGACCAAGGAAGAAGCTTTGGTTTGTATATTTTATGAGGTTAGCTAAGCCTTCTGTGGACCTGGTCTCTGCTGTGGTCCTTTTGCAAGTTGGTGCTGCTCTTTACTAAGGAGCTGAATGGTTTACATTTGCTTCTAATTTGTATGTTTGCATATTCATTCCTATGCACTAACTTATGACTTCTGACTTCATAAAGATTTCTCAAAGTACTAGCAAATCCAATAATGATTACAAAAACATAATCCATAATGAAGTGAATGAACATCCTTCAAAGGATCTCTTAGCAATCATGTGAACCTGTATGAAGCTATGTCGTGATACTTAAAATCATGTAGGATCGTTATCTGCATATATTTAGAGCTCTTCTGCCTCTCTACAAGAAGTGAACAACTGTGTCCATGACTCAGTGCTACTAATCTTGCTGCATTTGATAACTTGGCTAGTTGGGTCAAGACTGACTTTGACAGAGTTAGCCTTTTCTTTCCACACTTTCACATGAGCTGAACATTGTTAAAATCCAGGTCCATCATGTGACTTCAATTTCGATCAATGGATACATAGCAATAAACGTCCAAATTTCCACAAATATCAAAAAATCTAATGCACTGTACTTTGTGAAATCTAGATAAGACCATAAGACATAGGAGTGAAAGTAAGGCCATTCGGCCCAACGAGTCCACTCCGCCATTCAATCAAGGCTGATGAGCATTTCAACTCCACTTACCCGCATTCTCCCCGTAGCCCTTAATTCCTCGAGACATCAAGAATCTATCAATCTCTGCCTTGAAGACATTTAGCGTCCCGGCCTCCACTGCACTCTGCGGCAATGAATTCCACAGGTCCACCACTCTCTGGCTGAAGAAATGTCTCCGCATTTCTGTTCTGAATTGACCCCCTCTAAGTTTAAGGCTGTGATATCATCTCTGAACATGTTTGCTTTAAATTGAATCATTATACTTGATGCAGCAAGAATTCCTGGAAAGTCTGAAATGTTTAAATCATTTTGAACATATTTTTGCTAATTTAGTTTACGTTTCTTTTCCTGCACTCTGACCTGTGGGATGGTTTCATATGCGATATTCATCTTGGTAACACCTAAGTTTGTCAATCTATGTGTATGCTTAGTTTTGTCAGACTCCATTAACACAGGGACATAACAGCTAAGCCTGTTGTCCAACATCTATTGCCAGAAAAGACTCTGTACTGTTAAACTGTCAGATTTCCTGTTTATTTGATCTAACTACAATGTCACGTTGATTATCTTTGATTCAATAATGCTTGCAGAAACATATAGGAGCATCTAATAGATTCACACAGCAATCCTTTAGGTATCAAACACTTAGCCATAAATAGACACAGCATCAGATATAGTGCAACCGAATCTACAATGAAAATCAAACTTAAAGTTGAAAAATGTCATTGCTTAAAAGCTGTAAAGGATCTAATACAAAACATTAATCTGGTCACTGAAGACTATTTAACTACAATCTCCAAAACTTAGTTGCAGCTCAAAGAGGCAAAGATACCTGCAGAGATAAAGGTTTTCAAAGCCTATTTCTCAAATGTCCATCTCAGGAACAGATCCAGATAAGATTTACTTGTATTTGTCATGACAGTACAAACTACAATATCAACATTGTCATCCAGGAGCTGAAGTAGTTCATCTGGATAACATCAGGCTCCTACGTATTGACTGCAGTTCCGCCTTCAATACCATAATTCTCAACAAACCTAATTCTATACTTGGCTCCCTCTCTATAACTGGATCCTTGACTTCCTGGCCCATTGACCACAATCAGTAAGAATAGGTGACAACATTCCCTCAACACCAGTGTCCTGCAAGGCTTCATACTCATTCCTCTACCATACTCTTTATATACTCATGACTGTGTGACCAATATATACTCCATTTACAAATTGCATTGTCAACATCATTGTAGGTCTGATCTCAAACAACGAGGAGACAGAATACAGGAAAGGGATTGCGTGCTTAGTGGCATGGCATAAAGCCAACAATCTCTTCATTAACGTCACTGACTTCAGGAAGCAGAGTGGAGAGCACGCCCCTGTCTGCATCAATGATGCTGAGGTGGAGATGGTCAAGAGCGTCATGTTCCTGTGAGAGATGATCATCAAGCTGTCCTGGTACACCTACATCGATGCATCAGCCAAGAAAGCACAACACTGTCTCTACTTCCTCAGGAGGCTAAGGAAATTCGGCATGCCCATAAGGACTCTTACCAATTTTTACAGATGCATTGCAGCATAGCATAGCAACTGTTCTTCCCAAGACCACAAGAAACTACAGAGAGTTGTGAACAAAACTCATGACATCATGCAAAACAGCCTCCCATTCACTGACTCCATCTGTCCTTCCTGCTGTATCAGGGAAAACAACCAATATAATCAAAGAGCTCTTCTATCCTCTTCCATCAGGCAGAGAATATAAAAGTTAGAATACATATACAAATAGATTCATAAACAGCTTCTTCCCTGCTGTATTCAGGCTTTTGAATGGACCTCTCAAATGATAACTCTGATGTTTCTCTGCGGCTGCAACACTGTATTCTGTACTCTGCTCTGCTAACCAGATGCACTTTGTATGGTACAATCTGATTGTATGACCATGCAAAACAACACTTTTCACTGTATCTCAGTATAGGTGACAACAATCAAATTGCATAGTAGAAGATGAAATTAACAATATATGCAAGGCATATATGCAAGATCTTGCACAACCCATTTAATGGTGTCCAACTGGCTGTGTAGATGTAACATGAAGTATAAACTAAACTCCATTCTTCACCTTTTATTTGAGCCTACTGACACTATTTGGAACACGGAGAAACTTGAGAATACTAACTGAAAAGTAGACAGCAATTGTTAAAGTTTGGTATCAATCCAGATTAGGAGACTTTAAGACAAATGACTCAAAGTTTAGACAAAGTATTACACAAATTGCTTAAAAGGAGAAAGGGTAGAGATATTTAAGGAGGTAACTGCCATGATGAGAACCTAGGCAACTGAAGGCAAATTGCCAATAATGGAATGAAGATAATCAATAAAATGCAATGATCCAGAATTGGAGGATTGTAGAAATTGGAGAGGCTTAAACAGATGAATGAGGTTATAGAGATAGGAAACGGTAAGGCTATTCAGGGACCTGAAGATAAAGTAAAAACAACTTGCATTTATATAGTATCTCTAATATAACAAGACATCCAATGTCACTTCACGAGTATTATCAAAGAAATTCAGAGACCCAAAAAGGAGATATTCAACCAAACATTAACACATAGTCAAAGAGCTAGGTTTTCAGGATTAAGGTCACATGATACTTCAGGAGCATTAGACAGTGTTAACATGTATGAAGTGTACAAAATCTATATTTGCATTAGAGATAGTGAAAGCAAATGTAACAACCATCTGAGGCTGTGAAGTTGGGGCTCCACTTAATAAGAATGTTCAATGCTAATGTTTAGGTGTTAAATGTAGAATAAGCATGCAATCCCAGCAGCGATCTCTCAATCCGACCACACAAATTCACTCTCTCAAGTTGTGTTTTGGTTTATCTCTCTAATTTGACTGTATCTTCCTTTTATAAAATCAATTGGAATAAAATTCCTCAGTTTAAAAAAAATCAAGCTAAGCATGAAATTTATCAGAAAACAATAGAATGCTACACTATTGGTTTTACCATGAAGAACGCTTTACCACACAGAGTTATGCTGAGACAAAAGCCACAAGGTAAATAGTTTTTGTAAACAAATACTCAATTAACAATGCTCAAACTTGGTGGGGAAACAAGGAAGACTGGATTTCTTAAACGTATCATGTCTCGTAGAAATATCTCAAAGCAATTCACATACAATTAATTAATTTGAACTTCAGTGTTAATGTTACACATTAACATTATTGCTTTGTACCTTTTTGTGTAGTAAGTTCTGTAAACAAGGTAAAAGAGCCAACACTTATTCTTGGTATTATCACCAGCCACAACAATGCAAAAATTACCCACTCCTTTTCTGAGTACTGCCATGACATTTACTTGGATCAAACCATTCTGTATTTGATACAATGGACTAAAAACTTTCCTGACTTTGTTGCTTTTTGGCCATTGGGCAATTTTCAGATTGTAAGCCCAATCACAAGAGTCAGAGACCATCTGATTGTTCTTTGCTAGAGCAAATCAATTAAAAATCAGCCTCCATGCTGCCTGATTAAGAAAGAATTGGCAGGATAAAATGCTAACTATCTTATGAAACAGATTTCTAATTTAAAAACATCCTTTATACTCTTCAGCAAAAAAATAACAAAATTACATATTTTAGGCTGCAGCACCTATTGGAACAGTGAAGAGATCTGCAAAAGCAGGTCCCAGAGTCTCCCATCCTAGCCAAGAGCTGTAACTGAGGGCCTGAGAAGATTCAGTGAGATGAACTTTCACAAAGGCAGGTTAAGGAAGTGAGCTTGGAGATCAAGAGGATCAAAGACCTGTAAGGTAAAGTTTGGCACGATCAAGTGCCAAGCCTCTCACCTAGATCTGCATAGCTGATCTTAGCTTGCAACTCCATTCATTTCTATGCACCTCATATGGCCAGCTTGAACAAAGAATAGTCACAATGACCCTAACATCCTACTTTCCTGATCCAGATACAAGAGCTCACTCATCAAAAATGAAATGTGCTTACATTACGTGAAGTATCTCTTACGTTGATGAAGGTTTTTCTAACACTCCTTTAAAACTTGTAGTTGAAACAATATTACACAAATAAAATAACTGAGTATTTACATTACTCATTATCCATTTCACTAATTAGATTAAGCTCTCAGTGGAGATACTAACAATGCAAACAAAGTAGATAATTTAGAATATAACCAACCTCAAACCAACTTATAAATTCATGCAACCGTTACCAACATGGAAGGCTATTAAGCTCTTTGAGCTTGTGCCAGCTCTCTTCAATTACAACTTAACTGGTCCCACTCCCCACATTTTCCCTATAGCCTTATGTGTTTCTCCCCTTCAGATGCCTGTCCATTTCCCTCTTGAAGGCAACAACTGAATCCACTCTTTCAGAAAGTACACTGAAAAACAGTTACATAAATATGTTCTTCATTTCACACTTGATTATTTGTACTACTACTTTAAATTTGCATTATTTGGATCTTAACGGTCCCTGCAAATGGGAATAATTTACCTCTTTTTAAGATCTGTTTTTTGATCCCCTCGATCAAGCAGCCTGTCAATCTTTATGATATTTTCTATATTAATCCAAGGAGAATAACCAAAGCTTTTCCAAACTATGTAAGTGAGGGCTTCCATGCCCCAAGTTATTCTTCTAAAATTCTTCTGCACCTTCTCCAAAGCTTTCACAGGTTTCCCAAGATCTTAAAGTGTACTGTCTGAAATTGGACCAATACTCCAGTTGGCCAAACCAGTATGTCATAAAGATTCCACAGGATTCTTGCATCCTATTTTCCTGTTTATAAAACCCAGGATCCTCTATGCTAAATTATAAACTTTTTCAAAGCTGCCAGGCACCTTCAAAAAATCTGTCCACATTTAGTCCCAGTTCGCTTGAATCTTGTTTAAAATTGTACCATTTGTTATAGAGTCATATAGCACAGAAACAGAACCTTCAATCCAACCAGTCCATGCTGACCATCTTCCCAAACTAAACTAGTCCTACCTGCCTGCTCCTGGCCCATATCCCTCCAATCCTTTCCTATTCATGGACACATCTAAGTATCTTTTAAACACAGCAACTGTGTCCATATCCACCACTTCTTCAGAAGGTTCATTCCACATGTGAACCACCCTCAGTGTAAAAGATTTGCCTCTCATTTCTTTTTAAACATCTTTCTCCTCACCTTAAAAATATGCTCCCTCATCTTGAAATCCCCCAAACTAGGGAAAAGACACCAATCATTAATTTTACTTATACCCCTCTTAACCTGTCAACTTCCTACGACCCAATGAAAGATGTCGTAGACAGGGTTAGCTTAGAATTATCCTTCCTGTAACTGGGGGACCAGCAGGACAGCACTCCAGAAGAGGCCTCACCAATATCCTGTACAACCTCAACATGTCTTCCCAACTCCTACACTCAAAGCACTGAGAAATGAAGGCAAGTGCACTAAATGCCTTTTTAGCAACCCTTTCTATATTTTAAAGGCAAACTTTAAAGAATTATGTACCCAAACCCACAGGTTCCTCTGGTTCACAAAACTACCCAGCCATACGATTAATTGTGTAGGCCCTGCCCCATTTATTGTACCAAAATGCAAAACCTCATATTTATCCAGATTGAGCTCCACCTACATTTTTTTCAGCCCATTGACCATCTGATCAAGATCCCTTTGTAATCTTAGAAAACCTTCTTCACTGTTTAGTATGCCATCTGCAAACTTACTAACCATGTTTTCTATAGCGTCATCCAAATTATTTATATAAATGACAAAGAAAAGACAACCAAGAACCAATTCCTGTAGAAAACTGCTGATGACATACTTCCAGTCAGAAAAGCAACCCTCCACCACCATTCTGTCTCTTGCTGTTAAGCCAATTATGTATCCAATTGGCAAGCTCACGCTGAATCCCATGTGATTTAACTTTACTAATTATTCTGACAGGTGGAAACTTGTAAAAGGCTTTGGTAAAGTCCAAGTAAACAAAATCTGCACTGCCTTCATCAATCTTTTTGGTAACTTCCTCAAAAAATTCAATCAAGTTTGTGACACATGATTTTCCTAGGATAAAACCATGCTTACTATCCCTAATCAATTTATGCCTCGCCAAATGTCTATAAATACTATCTTTTTGAATCACCTCTAACAATTTACCCACAACCGACGTCAGACACATTTCTATTTCCTCTCACCCTCCTTCCTACCAAGGAGGAATCACTTTGCACTCCTTTGCTAAATAACACGAGGTATTTGCCCATTCCACTAACATTCCTTGTCCTGTTGAAGCTGGTGACTATTGTCTTCACAATTATCTAGCATTTTCTGTCATCTATGACTTCTGTAATGTTCTTTGCACCCAGGTTGTCTTATAATTTTAAATTCTACTTCAACATGATCAAAAATATTGATTATCATGAAGGCTATTAATGCACTTTTGGTCACTGGAAAAGGCAGCTACAAATAGTTCACTCATTAATGAAAATACTACAGTTACAAGTAATAGGGTTTTGATGCTCTTTATTAATGTCACTACAATATTTCATCTAGTGTTTTATTCAAATATAATGCAGTTCTGAATACATTTGAAAATACTTTTGTGAATGAGATGTAATATGATGTTCAAAAATTAATGATGTAACAACACGTTACAGTTTAAACTTGCATTAGTTGGATCAGACGACTAAATGGAAATGCAGTTTTTATTTTCTATTGTAATAATTTCTTGGACCAACTAATTTCCCTTGTTTTCATCTTTCCAAGTTTGTGAAATGATTGACTCATTACAGAATGGGATTTTTTTTACAAATGTTAAAAAAGTCAGATTAATAAAAGAGTGCCCCCACAGTGCACAGAACTAGTATTTTAAGCACTTCTAGTATATAGTAAAAACAACCCATTGCAAAATAAAATCCAACTAATTTTTCAATTATCAATAGATACCAACATATCAAGGGTTTGAATCAATTCACAATTCATCTTTTATTTAATAACACAACTGGAACAAAAATAAAGTCCTGACACTGATTCCTAAAAAAGAACATAATTTTCTTTTTCTGCTAAAATTAAAGGAAGATTATGTTTGTATACCACCTACCACAGTTACAATATAACCAAAGTATTTTACACATAATTAAGTAATTTTGTTTTAAGTATCAGTATTGTAACGCAACAGCCAATTTGCACATATAATGTTACTGTTAGTTGGCACATTCTTAAGAACCATATAATCTTTTTATAAATTTAAGGATAAATAGTGATCCTGATATCAGGTATAATCTTGTACAGAATCGTCATGTGATCAAATAGCCCCATCTGAGATAATATGCAGGGCCTTGGTTTAATATCTCATCTGAATTTAACTCCTCTTAAAATGAAATTCTCTTTTAGGACTGCAGTGGAATCTCTATATTTGTATGCTCAGGCCAAGAAAGGAACTTGAATTTTTAATTTTCTGACTCAATTTGCGAGAGTTATATCAACTGATAACAACTACCACAAAAAAATCCTACTTAAACCATACTGTTTCTGTGCGAGACAATATACAGCTATACTCTCAAATTTTGCTTGTGGTATAGTTCAAAATGTGAACTGTATTTTACATCTTATCATTGGAAGCACAGCATAGGAAAGATCAATTGACTGAACCTGCACTGGCTCTTTCAAAAAGCACTCTGCTAAATGCCACTCCCTTCCCCAACCCAAATTCCTGCCGATCCTTCCTCCTTAAAAGCATTAAATCAACATTAAACTCTTTTGATCTGTACATTTCAATTAGCCCCATTAGGCAATGTTCCAAACCTTTACTCATCAGCTTAAATCTATGCCACACTGAGCGTTAACAATGGAAAACCCTTCCCCAATGTTTTTATCATTTCCAAGTCCTTTATGATATTAGAGTAAAAAGTGACGTCTGCAGATGCTGGAGATCAGAGCTGAAAATATGTTGCTGGTTAAAGCACAGCAGGTCAGACAGCATCCAAGGAACAGGAAATTCGACGTTTCGGGCCAGAAGAAGGGCTCTGGCCCGAAACGTCGAATTTCCTGTTCCTTGGATGCTGCCTGACCTGCTGTGCTTTAACCAGCAACACATTTTCAGCCCTTTATGATATTATGCAATTTTATGAAATCTCCTGATAGCTTTATTTGCTGTGAGGTGAACAACCCCAACTCCTTCAGTGTATCCAAGTAACTGTAGTCGCTCATCCCCAGAATCAGTCCAATAAATCCTTTCTGCAAAGCTTTCATGTTGTTGAAGAATGCCCACACATAAATGGCACCGATTCTTCCAGCTGTGGTTGAACTACATGATTTCTACATATTTAACATAAGTTCCTAGCATTTTATATTTACTAAGAATAAAGGTAGTAGCCTATTCAATTCGTATTTACAAAGCCAAGGATCCCAAAAACTTAATTAACACCTTTGTAAACCTGTCTCAACACTTTCAGAGATTTCTGCAGAGAAAGCTAGGTTTCTTCTTGCATCGCTTTAAAAATGACATGATTTAACATATTGTTTTTCCTCATATAACACCAAAATCACTTTGTTCCTTTTAGTATCAGATTTAATTTAACACATCTGTCCATTCCATCAAATTTTCCACTGATTATAATCATATCTGATACAAAAGAAGATGGGTTTGGTTGTTGGAGGCTAATTATTATAGTCCAAGCTATTGCATTAGAAATTTCTCAGGCCAGTGGTCCACCATTAGCTGCTTAATCAATGACATTCTCTCCATCACAGAGAGGAAGTGGGGATATTTAATGATAATTATTAGTGTTCAATACCATTCACAATTTCCAAGATCAGGAAACAGTCAGTCCTGCATGTAGCAAGTATTTGAATAACATTCAAACATGTACTCATAAGTGGCATCCAACTGCTACACATTGACTTCAACACTAGAAGTTATAACAATTGCCCCTCCACATTCCTTTGAATTCCCTACTGTTAACAACTTACGTGTAGCTATAAGAGAATCAGAAGCTGGGTATTCTATGGCAAGTGAAACATGTCCTTTCCCCAAATTAGGAGTGTGATAAAAACATTCTGCTTCCCTGGATGAATGCAGCTCCAACAATGCTTCAATGCAAAACAGAATACTTGATTGACACCCTTTCCATCACAAACAATCATTCTGTACACCAACAGCATTCCCATGACCACAGTGTGCACAATCAAGATGATGAACCGCTACAAAAGAGCTTAGTTGAAAGCATTTCCTTAAACTGTGATACCTACTGCCATAAAGGGGCATTAGGTGCATAGAGACTTCAGCTGCAAGTCACATACTTTGAAATATATTACAATTTCTTCATTATCACTGGGTCAAAATCCTGGAACTCTCCACTTTACAGCACATTATGCCAGCTTCACTAGCGACTGCAGCGATTCAATGTAATGTCTTGCCAGCACATTCTCAAAGGCGAACAGTAATGGGTGGTAAATGCTAGCTTGCTAATTATACAATATTCCAAGAATGAATTTTTAAAAAGTATTCACAGTAATTAAGGAAATTTAATAAATATTTTATGCAATAATCTTACCCCTTATGTCCAATCCCTTGCTTTCATTACCTCAATGTAAACTTCGTACTGACCAGTAAAACAATTTATACTTTCTGTATTGCCTTTCCAGATAGACAGGTGGCAAGCACAGAATTAGAAAGATGGAGATAGATTGGATAGAAAGACAGACTACAAAGTACATTTATATAATTTAGGGGACTTGGTGTGTTTTGCTAAAACGATACAAGGTAATAATCAGACACAAGGAAAGATACAGTTGCATTGGAGGGAGTCCAGAGAAGTTTAACAGGCTGATACTAGTTATGGAGGGATTCTCATATGAGAAAAGGTTGAATAGATTGGGTCTATACTTGTTGGAATATACAAGAATGTGGAGCAACCTTATTGAAACACAGAAGATTCTTAGGGGAGATACTTGAAAGGGTAGATACTTGAAAGGAGTTGTTTCGCATTGTGAGGGATTCTAGGACCAGAGTCCATAATCGCAGAGTAAGAGATTGCTCAATTATGACGGATGAGGAGGAATTCCTTCTCAGACAACAGTGAATCTGTGGAATTCTCTACTGCGTAGGGCGCTGGAAACGATGTTGTTTCAAATATATTTAAGGTCGAGATAAACATATCTTTAATAAGAAAAAGAATGAAGAATTATGGGGATTAGGCAGGAAAATGGAGGTGAGAATTATCAGATCACCTATGATCTCACTGAATGGCAGAGTAAATGAGATGGCCTGAATGGCCTACTTCTGCTCCTATGCAGCAAAAGAGAAACACACAAAGATAGAAGTGAAAACAACTGGAAAGAGAAACGGATTTATAAGGGGAAAGAGAGGGAAGGAGGGACAGACAGAGAAATTTAGATGGTGTTAGACATACAGATTATGAAGCAGAGAAGGAGAGGCTGCACATACACATGAATGGCTAACACAGGAAATGGAAAATAACAAAAAATAGAAATTGCTGCCGAAAGTCAGCAGGATTGGCAGCATCTGTGGGAAGAAAGCGTTTCGCGTCTGGTAACTCTTGATCAGAACTTTCACCAGCAATTTCTGTTTCTGTTCCAGGTCCCCAGAATCTGCAGCTTTCAAAAAAAAATTAATGGAAAATAACAGTGGTGGCACAATGGCTCAGTGGTTAGCACTACTGCCACATAGCACCATGGTCCCAGGTTCATTTCCAGCCTTGGGTGACTGTCTGTGTGGAGTTTGCACATTCTCCGTGTCTGCGTGGGTTTCCTCTGGGTGCTCTGGTTTCCACCCACAGTCCAAAGATGTGCAGGTTAGGTGAATTGGTCATGCTAAATTGCCCATAGTGAAAGGTGCATTAGTCAGAGGGAAGCAGGTTGGGGTGGTTTACTCTTTAGAGGGTCAGTGATGACTAGTTGGGCCATAGAGCCTGTTTCCACATTGTAGGGAATCTAATCTAAATCTAAAACATACTAGTATAAATGAAGGATTCTCTTTTGATGTTGAAGCTAAGGAAGTGATGTCATTATACAGAACAGAAACATCCATTCCCTATGTTTGATTGAAATGGACACATTTTCTATTCCTGTGCATGACCACAACAGAACAAAAATTAAACCACTTATTTAAAGAAAATGTCCAAATCAAAAGAGAAAGGAAGAAAATCAATAGAAAAAAACAAAACACTCCAAAGAAAACTTCAATTTACACCGTTCATGACAGCAGGACATTCCAAAGCACCTTACAGCTAATTAGATACTTCTAAAATGTGTTACTGCTATAATTTACGAAATGTAACCAAGACCAAATGCACTCAAATGTAGTCAGTTCTGATATAACGCGATAGTTCTGTTCTCGTGCAATCTCGCATTATAAGAAAATTGTGCAATAGCCATGCCATTCAAACTAATGGAATCACATTATAGCCAATACAGGTAAGGAAGGATCGGATTTTACAAATAATGGTCTAGGTTCTTCAATTGTGTTAAAGCAACATGTGTTATAGCAGAACCGACTGCAATCTGTTTTTCATAATGTAAGCTGGAAAATAAATATTAGCCAAAATACCATGGATGAACCATTCTGTTTTTGTGCAAAAGCATGATATATTTGTTTTTTTCATTCTAGATGGTAAGTGGGACTCAATTTAAAATAGCACTCTTATACATGTGCAGCACTTTCTCAGATACTGCAATGGCATTTCAGGTTCTTCTGCAAGGCGTGAATCCTGACTAGCTAATAAAACTTAATTATTTATTCAGTATACAATATGAGCATTCACAACCTGTAAGGTATGGATTTTAATGGTTTTGAAATACAACAATCTTTGATATACAGTTTATGTAAGAATGAATGATGCAGCAAAGGAGACCACTCAGACCTTCACTCTCATGAAACAGCTTTCCAATTAGTTCACTTTGCTACACTTTCCAAATGTTTCATTGCCTCTCAGGTTCCTTTTAAATCTTTCCTGTCTCACCTTAACCTATGCCTCAAGTTTTGAAGTCCCCTATCCTAGGGAAAAAGTCCTTCACCATATCTATTTCTTGTCTGATTGGGATGGAGGCTATCTTAAACAGGCTATGAATTTCACAAGTCTTGGATTTCTGTTTAAAAAAGAATAAAAAAAATCTATTTTCTGTGACAATTTAAAGAAAATGTGAAGTTCGATTATAAATTTTATTTGGTTAAATTGTGTTGTATTAATGTATTAATTGCTACATTTACAACTATTATGCTAAAAACTGAGGAAAGTAACAGCACATATATATATATATATATATGAAAGTTTTGTCAATGTTATTGCGGAAGTGTCTGTTTGATATTCTGTTACAGTGGAAGTTTGTTTGAACACTGAACAATAATAAGAAAACTCTTATTAGCAAAAGAAAATTTAACTAATGATATCCCTCTTGTTGGAGTCATCAGATCCCTATGCCTTAAACAAATTTGCAGTATATTGAACTGACTTAACAGACTTCCACTATATGACAAATGTTTGAATGCTCTCCTCTTTGAAACCAGAGGACATTCCTCTGGCTGAAAAACAAAGGATTCAGAAATTTATCAATTTGAAATAAAACTCACTCCACAGAAACCCACTGTATTGAGATTTGTCTATGGCTGTTGTAGTGATGTTTGCAAATTTGTTTTTATTAGCTAATCCTTCTACCATCAACCACAATTCTTATTCATAACTTCTGTAAATCATAAACTGACTAAATTCATTTCAACTAAGATTGTCAGTTCAAATCAGCTGAACATTTAACTCAAAGGCTTGACTATGTTGGAGAATGCACGATACTCTTCTGCCAGAACTCGATGGCTCAAATTCATCGAGGACAGCCTTAAGTTTAGTTCACCTATAAAGGGTATCTCCCCGTAAAAGTAATGAGCCAGAACAATGGAATTTTTTTTTAAACTGACCACATTTTCATAGTAGTTAGTCAATTTATAATGAAATGATAGAAAGACATATGAGTGGTAAAAACATTTTCACATTCCAACATTAATATATATTTATGCAGAAATTATAAAAAGCCATTTTTGTGCATGTTATGACTTTATTAGTTGCAGAACTATTGTGAATTAAAAAGCAACGATGTAGGAGTTGAACAGGAAAAAGCATTGTCATGAGTGATATGAAAGGAACTATAAAAATTGGACAAAACGTTTATTACAGTATCTTCACAATTGTACAATTACCTGGAGTTTTGTATGCAATTCTTATCAAATACAAACTACAAAACTTATCACAGAATTAGAAACAGCAATAGAAGACAAGGATGAACCAAATTAAAATTGCAAAAGTGGGTGTAAACAAATGCTAAGAGAACAATGTCCTACACTAAGAATAGGTTCTGCAAAATTCTCTTCTCAGCCTTCTTTGATTTGTGCAACTTGCATTGATTTTAGTTGGAAATGTTCAAGTATACAGGTATGCTGTCCATTTCTCTGTCTATCCCTATGTACTGTCCAGTATGCAACTTTTCAACTAAAAGCAAAACAAAATCATAGAACAGTAAGACACTAACAGGACCACTGATGGTATTGGCTGTAGACAACTGGACTGTTATGAATGCATGCATTGATGATATACAGCAATTTGATCAGATTAATCATCAGCATGGTCAACCTATTCCATTCTTTGCACGCCTGTCCTTTCTGCAAGCATGGTAAAGAGGGAAAGAAGTAAAATAACTGGTTAGTTTCACTGTAGTTTTCTTTGCTGCCTTTTATTGGAAAAGTATTTTAAGCTCATAGTTCCCAATATCCATTATACTGATTGCATATTGTACATACAGCAATCACTGCTGAAACATACACAGTTCTGAAAAAACTTACAAATAAAGAATTAAGAAATTTTTTAAAAAATCAATATTAGAAAGGTATCCCTGTACAGAAAATGTAGTCAAGTAACTATAAAAAAATTACCTGTAACATTTGCATGCCAATTCCCTCTCTCAACCTGTATGGTCTAATTACTCCATCTTCATGAATAAATCGAGGTGGGCGAAGGCTCTCAACATCTTCTGTTGTTTCTGTAGCTCTAACAAAAATGAGGAAACGTAAATAATTTTTAAACATATAATTTTCAAATTGAAAAGTCTTAAAATTTCTAGCAAAGCACCCTTTCCATGTATAAACAGAAATTTACACAAATATTAGGATGAACACCACTGAACAGTTAGTCATTTGGTAGACCATAATGTTGGTAAACACTAAAAAAAAGACACTTTGCTGAAGCTTTCTGTCTTTCACACTTTAACACAATTCATATGTAATACCAAAGTAAAGGAAAACAACACTTATGGTGTATAAAGTAGACTGTGATTGGTAGAGATATTGTCATGATGATGGAATTAATTCCTGATGAAGGGCTCCTGCCGGAAACATCGATTCTCGGATGCTGCCTGACCTGCTGTGCATTTCCAGCACCACTCTGATCTTGATGGAATTAACTGCCAAGTCTTGTTAAACTTTAAACAAAGCATGTTCACTCGGATTTGTCAAGGCATTACTCCACTAATAGAGAATGGCTATCACCTATTTTGAAGAGTTGAAACAGGCGAAGTGTTTTTGTGCATGCTCTTTCTGTCTACAAAGAACAAAGTCCTTTGTTTTACTATATGTAGCTTCTAGCACATTCAAACATGTTACATTTCAATCTGGGGTGTCAATTCCAAGTTGTCAGTATAATTCTTTACACACTTGGGATTATTCAGTAATTTACATGCAATCATGGAATATTATCTAATAATGGATATAGTACTGAGAGCTTTACAAGCACGGTTGGTGGGATATGGTGAGTATGTTCCTTGTTGTGAAAAGCCAAGAAGATATGTTGCTTGAGATACACCACTCAACAAACTTTTAAGATACCATAATCCTTCAGAGTAGTATGAGAAGTCTAGGCACCTTTTCAAACCAGAGGGTTCTCACATTAGGCCCAGCCATGAGTTCGCATGACATACTGTGAGAAATGGTCTGTGTTTTCATTCAGGTTTTTTTTCAACTAAAGTGTCAATTATCCCATCAGACCATTGACTGCACTTTTATTAAAGAAACACAACTTGTGGTAGTTTAAGGTGAAGTGACAGGTTGAAATGGACAATCATTCATGATAACCTCTGCTTGTGTGGGAATTGAACCCATGCTATTGGAATCACTCTGCATTACAAACCAGTCATCCAGCCAACTGAGCCAAACTAATTTCCTCATCTACATTACTGACAGTGCAAAAACTATTGCTTCATTTGGTAATCAGAGAGATCAACTTTAAAATATAATGTACTCTACTAAATATTCTCCTCCTTGCGAAATTTCTGCAATAAAATGAAAACCATCTTGAAGCTAATCTCTATTTAAAAAAATTAGACATGCCAATAGTAAATGCGTGTCATCAATTTCAATCTGGATTGGGTCAGAAGAAAACTCAAAAACATTGCAGCCTATTTTTTGTTTTGCATAATCACTGGAACCATCATTTAATAAATAATGGAGTAGTTTAAACTTAGTTCTCCCGTGAAATATTCCACAGCTTTTTATATTCATTTATTTCACAGGATGTGGTCTTAGTGCCTCAACTAGCATTTATTGCTCATCCCTAATGATAAAAGGGGTTATCAACAATGTTATTAAGGGACACTTGCTTGCCAATAATCTATTTTCTGACCCTCAGTTTGGGTTCAACGTGGATCACTCAGCTTATGATCTCATGGACACTGCAGCTCAACTCCAGAGGTGAAGTGAGAGTTGCTGTCCTTAGGATAGTATTTGACAAGTGACCATCAAGGTGCCCTTGCAAAACTGGAGTCAATGAAAATCAGATGGAAAATTTGGCTGAATGCAGTCAGACATCGCACAAAAGATTGGCTGAGTTTCTCCAGCACCCGGTTTTAATGCCCGTTAACCCAGTGTGTATACACAAATACATGAATAACTAGTTCTATAACACTTTTGACTGGATATGGGGGACAGATTTAGAAGCACGAGTGTTGGCTCACAGCTACCTTCATCCAGATAGGGCTGTTGTTTGATGGTTGAATGAATTCTACACCTTTTTGAAGGTTTAGAAGAATGAGAGAGGCAATCTCATTGAAAATATGCAAGATTCTGAAGGTAAGGTCTTAATGTGGTAGACACAGAAATTATTTCACTATCTCAGGGAATCTAGAATATGTGGTCATAGCCTCAGGATAAGAGAACAACTATTTGCGATTGAGATGTGTTAAAATTCAATCACTCAGGGATTCTAAATCCTCGAATTCTCTAGAAGGTTGCTCATACTACGTCATTAAATACACTCAAGCTAGTTTTTGATCTCTTGGGGAATCTTGAGTTACTTTAAATGAACAAGAAAATATAGTTACAAAAGAGATTCAATTATGATCATATCAAATGGCAAAACCATACTCAACAGGCCATTTGGTTTAATCCTGCTTCTACATCTGATCCTGATGTTCTTACGAAGGCTGTTTTGTAATATAGTGCCAGCCTTGAAAATGCATTTTTATCCTTGCTTCTTGAATCATAGATTAATGAAATTACACCTGATTCCAAGACTTTGGCACACATTCTAAATTGACATTTCAGTGAGAGGAATGCTATACATTAATTATCCCATCTTCGGGACAGTGTATTCGGGATAGCAAAATCCCCTTTCAGGGAGAAGAAAACTAACAGCTAGTGTCATGAGAAATTTATCTTTCATACTGGGTGTAAATTAATTCAGGACAAGGAGGACAGTTTCTAATTTAGATAAGAAATTTGTATTGCACAGTTCAGTGCAAATTGCTCAAATCTCAGGAGTTTTAGTTGAGTCTTCAGAAGGTAGTGTTGAAGTTACAAAATAAGTTAACTAGTGGGCAGACCAGCAAGAAACAAAATTCAACTTCAATCAGCTGCACACAAGGAAAAAAAAATTTGCATCACCTGTAATCCAGAAAACATGTCGAGTTAGCGAGTTAGTGAAACTGGATGAGACCTAGAAATATTTGCATTTGGCTCAGTGTTCAACATACAAAAACTATCTGGAGAACCAATTAACAAAACAAACAGACTACTAAACTGTTTAACAAAATTTACAAAAAAAAATGAAGAAAGAACAGAGTACGTCAGAACACCGAATCTATAATAATAATCAGTAAAATTTAAATTTACATAGTTTAAAATTTTTATTAGCAAATTGATAATATAAGCTATTACTAAAAGGTTAAATTATATTTTAGATTTTAATTTGGTGACAACAAAGCCATGAAAAAGAAAGGAGTGATGTGCTATTAAAGGATTTGGCAATTGCACTACTTTACGGAGTTGGGATACTATGTTGCAGGAGGGGTACTGTAGTGATGAAAATATGCTGCGTCAACTCACCAAATAATAGATATAAGAGTATATAGTTGTAATGAAGTCACAGGATTATAAAAGATTATGGGAGGTTTGAGAAAGAAAACAACAGAAGACCACTTTCATTGGTGGCTAGCAAGGGGGGGAAAAGTTAAGTTTCACAGAAGTACCAGCACAGACATTACAGATTGAAATATGATTTTATTAAATTGGTATATGCCAGAGAAAAGCATATAGTCTGATAACACTTCATACTTTTGTTTTTTAGATTAGATTAGATTACTTACAGTGTGGAAACAGGCCCTTCGGCCCAACAAGTCCACACCGACCCGCCAAAGCGCAACCCAACCAGACCCATTCCCCTACACCTAACACTACGGGCAATTTAGCATGGCCAATTCACCCAACCTGCACATTTTTGGACTGTGGGAAGAAACCGGAGCACCCGGAGGAAACCCACGCAGACACTGGGAGAATGTGCAAACTCCACACAGTCAGTATCCTGAGGCAGGAATTGAACCTGGGTCTCTGGCGCTGTGAGGCAGCAATGCTAACATTTTTGGACTGTGGGAGGAAACCGGAGCATCCGGAGGAAACCCACACAGACATGGGGAGAATGTGCAAACTCCACACAGTCAGTCGTCTGAGGCGGGAATTAAACTTGGGTCTCTGGCGCTGTGAGGCAGCAGTGCTAACCATTTTGGACTGTGGGAGGAAACCAGAGCACCCAGAGGCACTGTGAGGCAGTAGTGCTAACCACTGCGCACCGTGCTGCCTTGCTGAGTTACAAAGACTGCAGATCACACAGATAAAGTATTGCACGATACACTGATTTATTACGAATGACTGGACAAACTCAACAAGAAATACTCATTGTCTTGAATAAGCTAGTTAGTGGCTAGTTAGTAGGACTGACTACTGGAAGTAGTGAGATCACTGTGTGAAACAGGATTGCAGATTGTAGGCGATATTCTGAAATTATGCAATAGTTTTATACTGACATGATGAGGGAACCACAGGCTTTCTCAGGTTAGATGCGCTAAGATGTTGCTTAAGTATTCTTACCTAAATTACACAAATATTAATGTGAATATTATTAACATTTACAACTGTCAAATTTGTAACAACCCACAACTCTGAGCAGATATGTCTTAGACATCATAACACTTCAATTTCTAAGTTTGGGTTGGGAAGATAAACAAAATATAAATTCTACTACCTTTTTACCAATGAAAACTCTCTCCCTCTCTGTCACATGTACTGAATTAGTATGCACAATTGTGTCACCCATGTTCTTTGTTCTGCCAGTACACAACTATAGGACAATGGTACTGTTGGGCTTTCTTGCTGAAAATGACTGCCTCCTTATTTATTGCATTGAATACTAAATCTCAGCATTAAGTGTTTTCAAGCTGAAAGATTTTAGAAACATGTATGGTGCTAACAATATAAAACCCTGTGGTCTAAACTGAACTTTAAACTTAAACATGCTTCCATACACATTTCTAAAATGTGCTTTTGGTCATGGAGATTTGAAGCATGAGCAGAGCCTTCAGCAGTCAGCCTGATTCTCCCATCTCAGCCCCACTTTGCTTCAAATTGAGACAAATGGAGGTAACCCCCATTATGTGATTTGAGACACTCAATTGTCTGAATGTTGACCACTTAATTAATGGTGAGTCAAGAAGGTCGTACATGTGCATTCTCATGCAGCACCTAATTGCTGAGTTGGCATGAAGACTGCAAGCAGCTCACTAAAGCCAACTCACTCATTATTTTCAAAAAGGACCGCAGATGCTGGAAATCAGATTGCATGAAGTTTACATGATCTTGCCATGCCTGTGTGGGTTACCTCTGGATGCTCTGGTTTCCCCCCACAGTCCAAAGATGTGCAGATTAGTTAGATTTGCCATGCTAAATTTGCCCTATAAAGGCCAGGGATGCGGAGGCTGGGTTAAAAAAAAAGAGGTGAGGAGGTGCATCTGGATGGGATGCCCTGCAGAGAGTTGGTACAGATGGGCCAAATGATGTTTATCTGCACTGTAGGGATTCTATGATTCATTTCTGGACTACTTAAAATTTTTTTAAAAATGAGAACATTTGCTACAAACCTGTCCAGAATTCAATGTTTTTGAAACAAAGAGTGAAATTTAGTATAACTCTTGTGAGTAGAAAATGAGGTGGGCAGTTGCACTTAATTGAGTTGACAGCTGGGTTTTAGGTTGGTGATGGATTGAGGGTATACTGTGTTTCTACCTTTGGAATTATGCATCAAACAAGAAACATGTGCTTTCAGATTCATGACTGGTTAAAGGAGGCACGCAACAGTGAAATTGACCTCATGGTGGATTTGGACTGAGTAAGAGCTGCTTTTCTTATATAGAGAACTTTATTGAAGCAGGGATATGTATGGCAGGTACACGAAGAATGGAGGCTGGAAAACAGGAAAGGGGATGAAGCAGGCAAAGTTCCAATGCCAGAAGGATAGACTGATGGAGATAGGCAGAAGGAGAAATGTTCTAAGGGTGAATGAAAATTAGTGAATGAAAATGAACAGGGGCACCAAAGGCAGGTCAAGAGTGAAGGATCAATGTACCATACACACCCAGGTCATGTTCAATGCATCCAGATCCCAGCCAGAATTAGGTTTCTGATCTTGATATGTAGCTGTGCAACTGCCGCAAATTCGGAGGATTTGGAATGGAATGGATACCTAGCTGAGGCTTGTTCAAATATGATGCAAGGACCTTCAATCATATGGTATGTACATATCTAATTTGCTTGGCACTAAATAATTTAATGTGGTCAACTGCTTCAAGCAGAAGTGCTATGCACTTACATTTCCATTATCAGGAACTGTCACATGCAAAGATGATTCTGTCCAGATACGATTTCACTCAATATTTTACCTTTTAATCCCTTGAAAAGTGCTGCTGGCTAGGTCTATGATGCCTCCGGTGGGTCTTGCAACAGCCCCAACCAAGCCCTTGCCAATACCTTTGAAGAAACCAGCTGCACCTTCTTTCTGTGCACCTAAAAAATTAAAAGGTAAATTTCCATAACTAAGAACATTTAAAACTGGTAAATCATCATAATATTTTTCTTTTTACCTTTAATAGGTTTTGTCACTATTCCTGTGATTCCACTCACAAATCCCTAAAAAGATAAGAAAAAAATTACCAAAACTTATTCCCTTTATTAAATATTACTACATTATGGCATATTTGACAGAATCAACATGCAACCAGAGGAATCTGCAACAATCTATGCAGTTGTATAGTGCTTACACTTTGAACTAGCAATCTGAATGTTTGGATGAATAAAATCCACATACAAAGACCTGGCATCAATTAATAAAAAGAATGCTGAAGGAGTGTGTTATCCTAAAAAGCTTACTGGTTCATGAAAACGAAACCTGACTGCAATTCCAGACCAATGTGAATGGCTCTTAACGATGCTCTAAACTGCCCTAACAAGACACGCCATAATACAAAACCTTTAGATAGGATAACAATATTAAATTTCAGCTGTGCCATGCGATCTTGGCATTCAAATTCAGACATTACAAAGACACAGGCCAGTAGAATCTACATTCACAAAAATCTGGAAAAGAGTGTCAGAGGAAGAAAAGCAAACCATATTCAAATAATAAAGTAACACATATAGAATTATATTTTTTAGCCAATATTCCCTGAGCAGGGCATTCCATCCGAGGAAGCGGCACAGCAGTATAAAGACAACGGACAGGTGTGGAATTAAAGTAATCCTGAGAGTTAGCAAATGAATCAGTACTGCACGCTGAACACCCCAGTTGAAGGAATTACTGAGGGTAACAAGTGCACATAATTTCTAAGCCCAAGAAGAATGGTTTGAAGTAGGTTGGGAGTGAATCAACAGAAAACACTATCACTTGTGTACTCATCTTCACAAATTTAGCTGCCACAGATAAGTTTGCTCATGACAGCATTGCTGGAATCATCACTGCACTGTTAGTTAATCTGGAGAACAACTGCTGGATTTTCACGCCTCTGTCCATACTCAAATGGAGGCAAGCCGGCTGAAAACATGGCAGAATTGCCTGATTCCAGGCTTCACACCCCAATTACCATCACAAACTTTTAGTAGTCCAGATTAAGGATACAGATGGTGAGCCCATTTGCAACTGTCCGTTGTATGCTACATTCAAAAACAGTCTTCCAGACCTCCAGTAATTTTAATGAAGGTGGGATTGCCACTGGAGATCATACAGCTGAGAGGTGTCATGAACAAAGGGGAGCCTTAATGTGGAATTTGTAATCCTTTGACAGACAAGTTCAAAAGGTGTCACCAATTTTATATTGGTAATGAAATATTATTAGATTAGACTTACAGTGTGGAAACAGGCCCTTCGGCCCAACAAGTCCACACCGACCCGCCGAAGCGAAACCCACCCATACCCCTACATTACCCCTTACCTAACACTACGGGCAATTTAGCATGGCCAATTCACCTGACCCGCACATCTTTGGACTGTGGGAGGAAACCGGAGCACCCGGAGGAAACCCACGCAGACACGGGGAGAACGTGCAAACTCCACACAGTCAGTCGCCTGAGTCGGGAATTGAACCCGGGTCTTCAGGCGCTGTGAGGCAGCAGTGCTAACCACTGTGCCACCGTGCCGCCCACAAATTATGTAAGGTATATATGTTTTTTACTGTAGTGATTGATGCTGTGCTCTTAAAAGATAAATGAGAATTAAATTAATTAGTATTGTTAGTTAGAGAAGAAAATTAATTATATGCATTATACACCGGATGATGTTTTCCTTTGTACTGAACAAAATTGATGCTTAGATCAGACTGCATCAGTTGTTTTAATCTTTCCATGGAATGGAAGTCAGACGTCCATTGCTCTGCTTCAAAGCTAAAGCAGATGATCGAATTCCTTCAATGACTTTACAGGCGTTAATGTTTTTAGCTCTGTAGGTTTTGTTGACACAGCTGTTTAATAGTACCAAATACTTATGCTGCAGAATAGCCATGCTGATTACATACAGCCAGAATTGCATTCACCCAAATAAAATATGAGAAATTTTCAAAGCATGCCTGGCCATAAAACAAGAAAATGTCCATCCATTTAATTAGTCTATTCTTAGGAAAATAATGGACTGGGTCATTGAGAATGCTACTAAGTGGCATCTGCTCATCAATAATCTGCCCAATGATGCTGAATTTAGGTTTCACCAGGATTACTTAGTTCTTATCCTTATTACACTCTTTAAATATGGACAAAAGAGCTAAACTCTACAGCTGAAGTGATGGGGACTACTCCTGGAAGCAAGGCGGCATTTGATCAATTGTGACATTAGGGAGCACTTGGAATCAGGGGAAAACTCTTTGTTGGTTAGAGTCAAACTTTGCAAAAAGGAAAGTGGCTCTGATTATAATATTTGCACCACACAAGTGGCAGGCAATAGCCATCTACAATAATCAAATCAACTGATTCAAGACAATCAAACCACCTTCCCTTGACCTTCAAAGGCATTATCACTACCAAATCCCACATTATCAAAATGCTGAAGTTATCACAGACCCGAAATTGAACTGGGTCAGCCATATAAATAGTGCAGATAGAACAGCAGGTCAGAAGCTAGGAATTCTGTGGAGAGTATCTCATGTCCTGAAAAGGAACAAGTCTGTGAACAGAAGTACTCTATTTGCTCGGTTGAGTGCAGTTGCAACAATGCACAAGCAGCTAAACACTATCTAGGACAAAGCAGCCTGCTTCACTGGCACTCAATTCACCAGTTTTAACATTCATTTCCTCCACCATTGATATAGAATGGCTGAAGTACATACTGTTTACAGGATGCACAGCAGAAATTCACCTAGGTTCTTTGACAGCACCTTTACCATCTGGAAGGACAATGGCAGATGCATAGGAATGCCATGTAATGTAAATTTCCCCCCAAACAACACACCATTCTGACTTTGAACAATATCTCCATTTCTGCCGAGTTAAATCCTCAACTCCCTTCCTAACAACAAGCGGGCCTATCAATTCCTAATGGACAACAACTGTTCAAGAAAGCATTCCACTACCGTTTCCTGCAGGCAAATATACATGGATAATATATTAGCCATCAAATACCACCTCCCTTAAATGAATGAAATAAAGGGTAAATATAAATATTTCAGCTGTGAGTATAATCTGTCTCCACCAGTCTCAGTCTGTACCTTCCAGGATCTAACAACTTGCTGCCTTGAAAAGTTCCTCTTTTTGCCTCCAGTTTTTTGCCAATTTCCTTTAATCAACATCTTTTGGCTTTTGATCCTTCTGCCAATTTCTCCGCCTATTCTGTTCTGACTGCTCACTATTTTGAGCATCTATATGGGACATCCTCTCAAATTTTCCCTTTTCTACCATACCAGCTTCACTAATCTATCCATATATCCATCTACCCACAAGATTCTGTGGACCATTATACACCATAATAGCATAACTGTATGTTACCACAATGCATAAATGTAAGGCCTGGCTTATTGTTGCTAAGCAAATGACGGTGCCTGCAACAGGATTGTTTCTTAAATTTTAACGTCAGGTACAATTACAACATAAAGACTCCTTGTGGCTATGTGAGATTATGATTAGCCATAATCTAATAAATGATATTCATTAGGGGAAGCATGGTGGCTCAGTGGTTAACACTGCTGCCTCACCACGCCAGGGTCCCAGGTTCGTTTCCAGCCTCGGGCTACTGTCCATATGGATTTTGCATATTCTCCTTGTGTCTGCATGGGTTTCTTCCGGGTGCTCCCGTTTCCTCCCACAGTCCAAAGATGTGCAGGTCAGGTGAATTGCCCATGCTAAATTGCCTATAGTGTTAGGTGCATTAGTCAGGGGGAAGTGGGTCTGTGTGGGTTACTCTTCGGAGGGTCGGTCTGGACTGGTTGGGCCGAAGGGCCTGTTTCAACGCTGTTGGGAATGTAATCTAATCATATAACAGATTTGGGAGGCTGAATGACCCATTTTTGCCTCTACCAATAAAAGTTACACAGTAGCATGCAATTTCTTTGCTCTGTTTTTATAGATCAACTAGAACGATATCTCAATTATGAGGCCTAAATTAGCCTTTAGGTAAAGGGAGGATAGAGATTTAAATAAAGGTTTATATTTCCTGCAATCTAGGGTTGAGGAATAATTTGATTCACGACTTCAAAATATTAACGTGAACTGATAATGTAAAGGGAGGGGGGAAGCTTTTTCTCTTAGCTATGGGAGTTAACAACTTTGGACAGCCAAGCAAAGCCCAAAAGATAGAAAACCTGTCAACAGATAAAATGTGGTAGAACTGAGAATATTCTTCTACACATGGAAGTTAGTTTCAACTTCATTGTTAACTTTAAGCCCGAGAATGCTGGAATTTTGTTATCCAAAGGTATAGGGACAAAGTCAGATGTATGGATTTAGGTTATAGATCAATCATGATTTTATTCAATAGAAGAACAAGCTCAATGTGCTAAAAATGCCCTACTCCTTTTGCTGTGAAAGTAGGCTTCTATGTCATGCATTGTATTGGGAGAAGTGAGATAATAGATTGGATGGAAAGAGGTTAGAGTATTTTAGTAAATCCTACCGACACCAAGCCTTTTCCTCCACGTGTAATGCCTTCTTTAATTCCACTTGGCTGTCTGTTCATGGCCTCCCTACGCCTTTGCTGGTATTCTTCATCCATTGTTATAGCAGCTACACCTTTTGCCATTGCACCAGTTATTCTAGAAGCAGCACCTGCAATACCACCTGCAAGAATAATTTATAATTACTAAAATGATGTATAACGTTTCTTCAATTTACTCAATTTGTATTCATTATAACAAGTTACAAATGTGAAGAAATTTAAGGTCAAATGATTAATCTGTAAGATTTATAAACAATGTAAATTTAAGGAATTGATTTGGCTGTTATATCATCAAATCACAAGACTCAATTTTAGAATTCAAGATTTTTTGTAAAGTCATTAAATTAGCAAAAAATTACCAATTATTCTTTATAATGTTTTGTATAAATTGTGTTACAACAGGAGGAGAAGGAGTAAAATCCCTCTTTTCCCCACTTCCATGTTTTACTGTATTTTCTTTCTCTAATTCAGTGAATTCAATCATAGATTCTCTCCAATTTGTTTTTTCTTACATGAATTTTCACTGTACACAGTAATTCAAATTTTTCTGTAGATTGATATTAATTTATTTGCAAATTTAATTTCAATAACCTTCAGGCAAAATCACCCAATAAAGACTGTTAATCTCGGCTTGCATTAATCTATGTAGTCATCACTCTTCAATTTAAGTTTAAAACTCAGAGTCCAGCAGTTTTAAATTGTGACCTTGAGATCAATGGAAGACTTTTCAGATGGTAATGGTGATTGTAATGAACTAACTGCATGCATAATAATTTCAAATGTTATTACAAATGCAGATATTTGTTTTTTATTAAGATTTTTTTAGAAGTATTTATCTACTGCTCTGTGGGGAGCAAATAACAGACAGTGGTGTTCGCTTGCATGTCCTGCTCTTATTCTTTTTTTAAAAAAAGCTAACTTTCACAAAGGATACTATTTTATTTCTAAATTATCGTTAACCAAATTACTACCACAGGGACTTTTACAGTCACAGAGAAGTACAAACTGTAACTAACCACAACCATAGCAATAATACCATTGAAGGAAAAACTGAAAATAAAAAAAGTATCCCTTGTCACCATAGTAGTGCTTTTTCAGCTGACCAATGAAGGAGGTCATACCAGTCTCAGCCAGCCTGGAACTCAGATAGCGACCTGGATCAATGTACAGCTTTTCAAGAAAAAGGTTAATGATATCCTGTGCTCCAGAACGGTCAGTGCCATTAGCTACCTCAGTCTAGGAATGGGCAAAGGCAAGTCAGCCCTTGGAGACCTGTTCTGTTCCTAAGTGATCACAGCTGATTTATCCTGGACTCAACTCTATTTTTCTGCCTGTCCCCCTCAGCCCTTTATTCTGCTTTTCACACAAAACATATCTATTTCTTTCTTGAAACTGTTGATTGATTCTGCCTGGACTGCACTCTAGCGCAGTGAATTCCACAGATTTACAACTTTCCAAGATAAGTAGCTTCTCCTCATCTCAGTTCTGAACCTGTCTCCTCTCACTCTATATCTATGATCTCTTGTTCGAGACTGTTCGGGAATTTTGGAATATCATAACCAACACATCCACTATCTCAATTGCCACCTCTCTTAATATCCAAGGATGCAGCTCACCAGGCCCCAGGAATCTATCTCCCTTAATCCCATGAGTTAACTTCATACCTTCTCCATAGTTATAATAATTCCACCAAGATACTCTGTAGCAAATGCAGATTTTAGGAAGAAATTATCTTCCATTGTGAAAAAGAGACAAAATATTGCTTTGATGCCTCTGCCATTTTACTTTCTCATTACTACCTCACCATTTTCATCCTCTAAAGGGCCAACACTTACGTTCACTATTCTCTTCCTTTTTATATACTTATAGAAGCTTTTGGTATCATTACTTATGTTCCCTGCTAGATTCCTTTCACAGTTTCGTATCATTACTTAGGTTCCCCGCTGGTTTCCTTTGGTAGTTCATCTTAGTTATTTTCATTTTTTTTAGGAAACTTTTGCAGACATTTAAAATTTGCCCAATCCTCCAGAGTGCCGCTAACGTTTGCAGTGTGATATGTATTTAATATCTCCCTAAGCATTTGCCACTGATCTTCAACTGTCTTGCACTTTAATATTTTTGCCCAGTCCATTAGGGCCAGCTGCTTCCTCAGGCCTGTATAAGTGCCTATGCCCAATACTAAAACTCTTGTATGTGAACTGCCAGAGGAAGTGATGGTGGCTGGTACAATTGCAACATTTAAGATGGGTATATGAATAGGAAGGGTTTGGAGGGATATGAGCCGGGTGCTGGCAGGTGGGACTAGATTGGGTTGGGATATCTGGTCGGCATGGATGGATTGGACCGAAGGGTCTGTTTCCATGCTGTACATCTCTACGACTCTGTCTTCAGTTTTTCAATCCGAATTTAAAACTTATAATGATTCCTTCCAAGGGGATCCTGAACTAAAAGACCATTTATTAATTCTTCCTCATTACATAATACCAAATCAAAAGTAGCCAGTTCTCTGGTTGGCTCCCAAGACATGTTGCTCAAAGAAACAATCCCTCATAAATTCTATTAGCCTTTCCACAAGGCTACCCTTTCCAAGTTGACTAATCCAGTCAATGTTAAAATCACCCATAATTACAGTTGTGCCCTTCTCACAAGCCCTCATTATGTCTTGGTTCATACTATGCTTTACTTTGGAAGTACGGTTTGGAGGCCTTTAACTTACTCCTACCATGGGGTTTCTTTCTTCTCTTGCTTTTTACTTCCACCCAGACTGATTAAATATTTTGGTCCCTACTATCAATACCATTTCATAATACAGCCTTGATGTCATCTTTAACCAAGAAATGAACTCCACTTCTTGCTCCTTGTCTATCCATTCAGAATACTGATTACCCTTGGTCATTAAACTCTTAAATGTGATCCTCCTGTAACCATGTTTCAGTAATCTCCACCAGGTCACACCCATTTTTCTCTAACTACGCCATCAGCTCATCAACTTTATTCCAAATACTGTGTGCACAAGGTTTTTAAATAAGTTCTATTGATTTGTCTTTCTTTTTGAATATTTTCTTGTGCGTCACGCTTTCCATCCTTACTTATCAATTCCCGATTACACTGAGCCTTATTGCTATCATTTATTCGACTCACATTTGGATTTTTTTATGATTCCTTCCCTCAGCATGGTTGTTAGACTGGCCCTATCTGTTTATCCTACTACCTCCTGTTCACATTGTGACCTGCTACTTTGGTTCCTATACCATGCCTTATTAGTTTAAATAAATCCACCTGAGTTGCATTAGCAAACCTCCTCACCAGGATGTTGGTGCCCCTCCAGTTCAGATGCAACCTGTACTTTATGTACAGGTCCCACCTGCCTTGGAAGAGATTCCAATGATCCAAAAGTTTGAAACGCTCTCCCTGCAGGACCTCACTACTCTTCCTGTCCATGTCATTGGTATCAATTGTTATCACGATCACTGGCTATTCAGCCTCCTCTTCACTATGTGCTGACCATGCTAAGAGACATCCTTAATGCTGGCACCAGGAAAGAAAGACGCTCGAGACTCATTTGCAGCCACAGAAATGCCTGTCGGTGCCTCTATCTAGTCCCCGACTACCATTGCTTGCCTACACTGCTCTACAACAGAACCAGTCATGGGGCCACTGTTCTGGTTACTGGTGTTATCATTCCCTGTCTCAAACCAACAATCCTATTGCAAAATGTAAAATTATCTCTTTCCGTCCTCACTTCTTTCCACATTTAGTTACGGAACCTTTAGCTATCTAGGCCTTAAGCTCTGAAATTTCCTCTGTAAACCCCTCCTCCTCCTTTATCATGGTCTTTACAGCAAATCTCCTTGTCCAAGCTTTTAGTTACTCTTCTAATAACTCCTTCCTCAGCCTGTTTTAATTTTTACCTGACTGCACTGGCACAAAAGTAACCCAGGATATTTTTCCATGTTTAGCATAAAATTGCAGATAACCGTATAAAACTGTGCAGTCCGAGAGGCTGCCACTCAATGTTCCGAAGGACCTCTCTGTTTATTTCCATTTTGACCCCTATTGTCTTTAAGTTTTTATTTTTCAAATTTTTACACGTTCTCTTTTGAAACCTATTTGTATTTTGCTTCCTACTTGTCCTGGGGAAGTCTCTCCTTGTCAGAGCATCTCTCATGTAGAAAGTTTACCAAAACTAAAATCTTTGTGCACTCCCTTACTGACTCATAGACCAATTTTTACTGATTTGCTTCATCAGCATTTATCAATTCTGAACTTTCCAACAGACCTAACCACTCCATGATGTTGACATGCTTCCTAAAATATTCTCAATGACGATGCAATATTGTAAATTTGGCCTACCAATGTTTTCTACTGGATAAACACTTAAATCAAATTAGAATTTGAAACAAAAATCACTAATTTCCATATGAATCAGGTTAAAATTTTCTGCAAAGTAAAAGCATGAATGATTTCTGCTCTTCTATCTGCAGTGAAAATAATTTGGTAATTCTTCAAAAATCTTTATTCCAATTCATCAATGCCACAAAAGGAGTTTAATGGAGGTAGAATTCAGAGTTCTGAGACCTACCAGATAAATGGGATGAAAACTTTGTTCCAGATGGAAGAAAGTATCAGGTCAATGTGGTATCATGACTAAAGGATTGTTATATAATTTCAAATACTATACAACTAGGAAATGCAGTAAAACTGAAAGATTGTCTTATAATATAAAGAATTTAAAAATTTGGCCTAAACTTATAACTAGCAAACTAACATTTTCAAAATTAACCTTTTACATATAATCAATTTTCTTTCAAGAAGTGGAAATACATACCTACAGCACCTCCTACCAATGCCTTTACACCCAAGGCCATTCCTTCCATGAACTCCTCAGGTCCCTGAATTGCTCCCTGAGGAAAAAGAACAAAATTACTTAAAATCTAACTTTGTTTGCTCGAGTTTTCATTAAAATTATCTGAGGTTATTGATACTAACTATTGTTATGGAATAAATCAGAGAATAACTTCCAATATCTACATGTGGCAGTTAAACGTGAAGTCAAGTAGTTAGTGTACAAGTTATTTTTCTCTTCAATAAGCTTTGGTATGTTGGGACTGTTACAAAGCGGAGGTCGGCACTCTTCTGATAATTAAAACTGAAACACCCAGAGAAGATTGCCTTGATAAAGGAGTGTGACAAGGGCTATGACTTACCTCTCAAACTCCAATCTGTTATAAAGTAGTGGTTAAATAAAATGAAATCCTTTCACCCACTCGATAATTAACAAATAACAATGTATTTATTCAACTCTAACAGTAAACAACTTAACAGAATTACTATCAAACCTGACGATTTTCCCCTAAATACTAATTATTCCCTAACTGAACAGATTCTACCAGAATGAATGCTGTACAAGCCCCACTTGTATAAACCCAGTTATTAAGTAAAACTTAACCTCTCTAAGATTGCAGTCTGTTTTCTCTGCTTTATCTCTAATCTTCCTTTTGTTGATCTCACAATACAAACACCTTTCTTTATCAAATTTTTCGGTGAGGATTTTGAACTGGAAGTACTGTGGTGCCTTTGATGGGTCTTTTCAGAAAGCTTAAAGATTTCTTTGAGAGTTTGATATTTACTCTTCAGATGACAATTGGCTCGCTCCACGATTTTCAAACAAAAACCCATCTGAAATATTCCTGATGATGCCGCAAATTCTTACAGCATGATTGGTTTCAGCCTGTTAACATCATCAGTTTTTATGTTCAATTGGCTTTGATTGGCTGTGTGTTTGGTTTTAATTAATTGGTCAAATTTGACTTGTCATCAAAACAGTAGCAACCTCAGATATCCATTAACAAAGCCAACTGTTACATGTTTCCATTTTAGAACAGTCTGTCTTCCACAGCTGCTCAGACTCCCTTCTCAGCTGAACTCTAAGATTAAAGAGCACTTATTCTCTCAAACAGCCATACTCTGTTTTTTTAATTCCCTATCATTCTACTCAGCTTCATAACAGAACCTTGCCAAGAGACACCGCACTAAAACAAATTAAGAGGAAGATATTATGGTACTTAGCCACAAATACCCACTGAACAAGCAGAAAAAAAAGTCACTGCTTGTGCATTCAGGTGAATTTTAAACTGTATGATAAACCTTAATTATGATGAAATGAAGCAACCTACCTGGCACTGAAAATGTGCTGTATTGAGAGGAGTCTCATTTCTCTAGAGCCCATTTTTTAACACTCACTTTGTTTATTTTCAGTTCATGTTTTTAAGTTGAATTAGATATTATAACTCAGATTTTCAGCTTCTCAGTAAGGATTCTTCACAACAGGGAAACGTCATTCCAACCTATGGCACCTAGGTATTATTCTTTATCATATTTGCAAGTAAGGCGAAAGACATATTTTGCTCAGTTATTGACTTGAATGTCAGCAATTACAGTTGACAGATGATTGCACGTTACTAGAATCAAGTCACAATTTTAATTGGAAATAAAATCTTAATTAATTGCATGTTGTTGGAAAATACTACTTCCAATTTTTAATCAAGGCAAAACATACTGGATGTAGGCCAAGAGATTCTTAGTGGGAAAGAAATTTGAAAGACAAGTCAAGCTTGGCTGTTCTTAAAAGTATTTATAGGTGATTGTTCTATTACTCACCATGGAGAGATTAAGAATGAGAACAGAACAGTAGGGAAGTCAGTTTCCAAGCAGAAGTAAAAAATTTTCAAAAGGAATACAGATGGATTAAGAGGATGGACAAAAGAAAATGGTGGATGGAGTTTAATGTTGATAAATGTGAACTTACACATGTTGACGGGAAGAATAGAGAAAATAGATTATTTAAATGGAGTCTTAATGGTATATATACTGTGATCTGGGTGCCCTAATATGTGAATCACAAAAAGTTAGCATGCCGGTACAGCAAGGGATTAGGAAGATAAGTGGGAAGCTGTTTATTACAAGGAGAGTGGAATACAAATATAAACATGGGCAAGTTTCACTCCAATTTTATGAACAACACTGTATCTGGAATACAGCACATAAGTTTGGTCATCTTCAAAAAGGAAGATATGTTAGAAGCAAATAGGCAAAGTTCAAAACTCATTCCTGGGAAGAAGGGTTTAACATATGAAGGAAAGTTGAATTGGTTGAGTCGATACCGAATGGGAAGATGCATTGCCTTGCAAGGGCAACTGGAATGAGGGAGCACATTTTATTTAAAAGACCTCCCCTTTAAAAATGGACAAGATAGCAGCCCTCTTTCTTCCTCCCCACACAGCAGTTTAATAACACTCCTCAAACTCCTTTCAAGACCGCAATACTGTCCCCACTCAACGCCCTAGCATACAAGGGCACGTGAATGCATTGGGACTCTCATCCTGACCTGGATGCCAATTATATCTGCCCTATTCCTCACAATTTTGTGTCCACAGAATAGTTACAATGTGTAGTAATAGAGTCATACAGCATAGAAACAGGCCCTTCAGACAACCATGTCTATGCTAACCGACAAATATCAACTAATCCCATTTACTCCTATAAGAATGTTGTGAAACTTGGAAGGGGTTCAGAAAAGATTTACAAGGATATTGCCAGGGTTGGAGGGTTTCAGATATAGGGAAAGGCTAAACAGACTGTTTTCCCTAGAACGTCAGAGGCTGAGAGGTGATCTTATAGAGGTTTATAAAATCATGAGGGGCATGGATAGGGTAGACATACAAGGTCTTTTGCTAGGGTGGGGGAATCCAGAAGTAGAGCACATAGGTTTAGGGTGAGAGAGGAAAGATTTAAAAGGGACCCAAGGGGCAACTTTTTTACACAGAGGATGCAAGCGAATGGAATGAGCTGCCAGAGGAAGTGGTGGACACTGGTACAATTACAACATTTAAAAGGCATATGAATAAGAAGGCTTTAAAAGGATATGGGCCAAGTGCTGGCAAATGGGACTAGATTACCTTAGGATATCTGGTCGGTATAGACGAAGTGTCTGTCTCCAGGCTATACATCTCTATGACTCTACTGGCATTTGATCTACAGTCTTCTATGCTTCAGCAATTTTAGGTATTCATCGGAATGCTTCTTAAATATTGCAGGAGTACCTGCCTCCACCGCCTTTCTGGCACTCTCTGGGTGATTTTTCTTTCTCTCAGATCTCCTGTAAACTCCTTGATTCTCATCTTAAATTTATGTTGTTTGGCCTTAGACACATCTTCCATGGGAAAAAAAAGATTCTCATGATCTACTTTGTCTGCACCTCTCAATTTTGTATACCTCAATCAGATCCCCCTTTGGATGCCTCTACTCCAAGCAAAACACACCCAGCCTATCTAGCCTCTCCTCATTACTGAGACGTTTCATCGCAGGTAACATTCCCATGAATCTCCTCTATGACATTTCCTTGCAGTCCCTTACTTCCAATAGTAAGGTGACCAGAACTGCACACAGTATTCCACCTCTGACCTAGCCAATATTTTATAGAAGTTTCAACAAGATAGTTTCAACTTGCTCCTGTAACATCACAAACCACATCAACTTGCACTTACTGGGATTAAATTTCATGTACCATTGCTCTAATTTACCAGCTGATCAATATCAGACTGTATCTTGAGACCATCCTCCTTACTATCAACAACACTCCCAATTTTTGTGTCATCTACAAACTTACTAATTTTACTTTCTACATTCTCATCCAATCCTTGATGAATGCGACAAATAGCCAGGGTCCCAACACTAATCCCTGCGGTACACTGCTACTCACAGGCTTCCAATTACAAAATCCACAATCACCCCTACGTACTATGTGCAAGTCAATTTGGATCCAGTTTGTCAATTTGCCTTGGAATCCCAAAGCTTTTACAGTTTGGACCAGGCTTCCACGTGGGAACTTGTCAAAGACACTGTTGGTCTGTACCGTTCCAAATCACTTTCATAAAATGAAAACTTTTCCCATTTTGTTTTTATTGCTGCTTTTGCACTACCTCAAATCTGCAACCTCTGGTTCTTAATCCTTCCACTAATAGAAGCAATTTTTCCCAGCTACTCATCCAAACCCAGTACTTTGAACACTGTTATGGACTAGACCAGACCATTCAAAACATTCTTAAGCAGGCAGCCCAGACTGTAACTTTGCTATTTGTTTCAGTAAGTGTACTGTCAAAATTACCTGGAGTAAGTTAGCTCGGCTGACGACCAGGTTTTAAAACAGACAAAAATGTATTCACAAAATTACAGAATGAAACACAAAGAACAGAATATAAAATACCCACAGAACTCAGTCTATCCACACTAGACTTAATTATGTTGTTCTGAAAATATATGCAACAGTCCCAATAAACAAACCCCTTAAACCCAGAGCAAAAATGAAACAAAGGCCCACAGGTCAAAGTTAGAAGGGCAGAAGGAGAGAAAGTCAAGCAGCTTGTTTCCACAGAGCCCACTGCTGAACTGACTCAAACAGAACTTCAGCTTTCAGGACTGACCACTCCCCTCTCAGTATACAGATTACTTCCAAAACATGAAAGCCGTGGCCTAAAGTTTCACCTGTTTACATAGAAACAAAAGGCCTCCCAGTAAACCTTTTCATCTCTGTACCAAACAAACCATTTCAGAGCCTGGACTATTTTACGACCCCTCTAAAAAAAAATCAAGGACACAGCATCCTTGAGAAAAGAACAGCTTTTAGAAAAAAATACTAGCTTTGTGATACCTCCCCCCCCTTAAAAAAATGAATCATCAATATCCAAAGATGGCTTCATTTTTAAAATCTTCAAAAAAATTGGTTAGTACTCTAAAACATACATATACACTAGACTGACTGTACACACGCAAACATGCACACCCACATTCATATTCAGGCTGTAGTACACCCACCACCGAACATCTCCGTATCTCATTTGAGTCTCGACAACGCATCGGCAATCACATTTTCGTGACCTGCCAACGCACAATTGTCACATTGAGCGGCTGCAACAACAAGCTCCATCTAAACAGTCTGGCATTTTTGTCCTTAAATTTCTCCACAAATGTCAATGGGTACAATTGTCTCAGATGCACTGCTGGTAATATCGACACTGAAATGTTGTACTGCCAACACCATGCTCAAAGTCTATTTCTCAACCGGTGAATATCTCTGTTGACGAATATTGAACATCCTGGAAAAATATCTGATGGGTCTTTCTATCTTTGTCATCCTCCTGCAGGAGTTCCGCACTGATACCCATATCACTGGCATTGATAGATGTCCTGAAAGACTTCGCGTAATCAGGTGTGGTGAATACTGTGGCAGTGTTTAATACAGTTATTAGGCTGTCAAATGCCTTTTGCCAGTCTGCTGTCCACTGAAACCTCTTGCCCTTTTTTAACAATTCATTGAACGGCACTGCCATGCTGCTAAAATTCAGCGCAAACTTTCAGTAAATTCCACTCAATCCCAGGAACTGTAGTACTGCTCTTTTCATCGACGGTGTGGGAAATTCCCCAATTACTTTTGTTTTTGCATCCCATGGGGCCATTTGACAGTGTCCAATGACATGGCCCAGGAAGGTGACTTGGGCTTTGGCAAATTCACTTTTAGCTAGGTTTACCACCAACCTTGCCTTCTGAAGTCGATCAAATAAATCTGATAGATTGTGTGAATGTTCCTTCCACAAGTGACTAAAAATCACCAAGTCATCGATATACACCACACAGCTGGGTAATCCGGTAATGACCGTTATTAGTCAGTCTCTGAAATGTGGCTGAGCGTTACTCATACCAAATGGCATGATATAGTTCATTTGGCGTTACGAAAGCCAAAACTGCCTTTGGTCTTTCTGACAAAGGTACCTGCCAGTAGCCTCTGAGCAAGTCCAACCTGGAAATGTAAGTTGTTTGTCCCACCTTTTCAACATAGTCCTCCAATGGCGGAATTGGATATGTATCAGTGTTTGTAATGGCATTGACTTTGCAATAGTCCACACATATAACTGCTGGGTACCATCTGGCTTTGGTACCATGACAATGGGTGAGCTCCAGTCACTGTAACTCACGATTATGCCATCTTGGAGCACATGTTCTGTCTCCTTCTGAACCTGTGCCAACTTTGGAGGGTTATGCTTATAAGGATGTTGCTTAATCGGAACAGCAGCTCCTATGTCTACATCATGCACAAGTAGGTCAGTACTTTCCAGTTTATTTCCACGTAGCTTCCCATGTGATAGTAACAACCCTTTCAGGTCATTTCGATTTTCTTGTGGAAGATAACTCAATAATTTATCCCAAGTTTTTACAACTTGCTCACGGTCCAATTTGACTTGAGGAATGTCCAATTCAGAATCCTCTGATCTTGGTTTTTCCCTCTGTGTGTAATCATTAACACCTTCTCCTCTTGCTGTCCTTCCCTGTCAAAATACACGTTGAGCACATTCACATGACACACTCTGAGATTTCTTCCTGTCTGGAGTCCTTATCAAGTAGTTCACCTCACTCAACTTCCTCTTGATTTGATAAGGGCCACAAAACCTTGCTAGGGAAGTAACGCCTATACCTCATCCTCAATGGCAAAATTGCGAACTTTTGATTTCTTATCTGTTTTTTGTTTCATTGTATGCTGTGTTACTTTTAAATGCCATCTAGCCAACTCCCCAGCTCTATTTAGTCATTCGCTAAATTTGACACATAGTCCAAATAGGGAGAGGGTCTCTGAATTCTGACTTATTAATTTCTCCTTAATTAATTTTAATGGTCCTCTTACATCATCATCAAACATTAATTCAAATGGACAGAATATAGTCAATTTACTTGGTGCATCGCTGATCGCAAGAAGCACAAACAGAACTCCCTTATCCCAATCATCTGGATAGTCCCAACTATAAGCCCTCAACATGGTCTTTAATGTTTAATGCCACCTTTCTTGCGCTCCCTGCAATTCTGGATGGTCCACAATAGACTTGAATTGTTTTATTCCCAAGCTATCCAAACCTCCTTGAATAGTTTGGATGTGAAATCTGACCCTTGGATGTGACTGTATCTCTATGGGTAGTCTGTATCTAATAAAAAAATTCAAGTAATTTTTCTATAGCCCTTTTAGCTGTGATATTGCATAATGGGACTCCCTCAAGAAATCTAGTTAATACATCCATTATTCCTACTTTTTGTTTGAAGTAGGGGACCTACACAATCAATCATGATTCTCGTGAAAGGTTCTTCAAATGTTGGAATAGATAGTAAAAGTGCAGGTTTTATTACTGCCTGTGGTTTTCCAATTAGTAGACATATATGATACAGCTGGCAAAATTCAACTACATCCCTGGGTAGTCCAGGCCAGTAAAAAATGTCTTTGTATTTTAACCTGTATTCCGAAATAATCTCCAAGTGGTAGCTCATGCGCCACTCGCAGCACCTCCTTTCTATACTCTACTGGCAAAACAATCTGATGAACTTCTGCCCATTTCTCACCTGCTTAAATGTGTGATGGTCTCCATTTCCTCATTAAGACACCATTTTGTGAAGTAATAACACACAGGAATGCAATCACTCTCTCTCTCTGTGCGCCTTTTGATACAACTGCTTTAAATTCTCATCTTTCTGCTGTAACTCAATAAGTTTAGCAGAGCTAAAGATACTTGCATGTTTACCTATTTGCTCCTGTTCTGTCCCACTTATCTGATCAAAAACAGTCTCTGATATTGCTATTTCAGCTTCCTTATCTGTGCCTTTTGATCTCTCCTGCTTCAGCTTGTGACTGCGATCTTGTTAAGACACAATCTGGAAAGATTCCTGGATAAATATCTTGCATTGCTTCAGTTGCCTGCATCTCCGCTGGCTTTTCGATCAAAGTAGGCAGCAAGCCTACCGGTGAGTCAGCTACATCATTTGCAAGGAAAATTTGTATTCCTGGAGTGGAGAGTTTGTCCAGTACTCCCACCACAAATTCTCCACTCTATTCTGGTCACTCTAGCCTCACTTTACATAATTGAGCACATTTTGTCCCACCATGAATTCCTGTTACCAGTACCTTTTCTGACAATAGTCCCTCAGGAGTACATCTCTTCATCCTTCCACCACATAGACTGAGAGGATCCTGTGTTCCTTAACATTGTAAGCTCTTTACTTGCTACTCCTAGCCTATGTGAATAAACTTTACCCTTCCATGTATTTTTTTAAGCAGATCTGGCACTTCCTCCTGAATTAGCCTCTGATCAGCTTGTGCACTCTGGTGCAACATTATAGCTTCACTGTGCTTTCTGTTACTATGCCAACAAAACTTTCCAGCTTGTCCTGTGTTCTTACATCTGGCTTTCTCCTCACCCACCAACACTGTGTCTTCATGTGGCCCATTTTATTACAATGAAAACACCGGAGCTTTTTCCTTTCCTTGTCTCCTTCAAGGGTTTCCTTTTTACCCTGTGGTAAGGTATCCTTATGATCTTCACTGAGATCTACCTTTCCCTTTACACGTGAGGATTTCTCTTTGCCCCAGTTTTGATCCTTCATGGACTGAAATTGATTCTGAAAGCCAAACTGGTGTTTTATGGACCAGCTCATAATCACCAGCCACTTCAGCTGCTAACCCTGCCATTTTAACTCTGCTCCTCTACATAAGTTCACACTGCTTCAGGCAGTTAAGTTTTGAATTCCTTCAAAATAATTACCTCTGTTCGGGAATATGGGTTTGCTCTATTTTTAAAGCTCTTATGCACCTATCAAAGTTACTTTGTTCGATCTTTTCAAAGTCAGTATAGGTTTGACCAGGGTTCTTTCTTCGATACCTAAAATGTTGTTACAGGCTTCTGGTACAAGCTCGAATGCACTAAAGATGACTTTTTTCACATCCTCATACTCCTCTGATAGTGATGTGAAGACCTCACTACCACCACCTACAAGTTTTGTTTGGATCAACAAAACCCACATGGTCACAGGCCACTGCATTTGTTTAGCCACTTTTTCAAATGAGATGAAAAAGACTACCTATATTTGATGAGAAGGATATGGAAATGCTTGAACGTACTTAAACAGTTTCTCATCAGGCTTTCGCCCACCATAGGTTTGCTCATCCACACTCTCTTCCTCACTAGACTTGCCTTCAGCCTTCATCTTCATTCTTTTATGCTGACTTTCCTGTCTAAGTATCAGCACTTGAAGTTCAAACTCTCTCTTTTCTTTCTCTTCTGCTAAAGCCATTCGTTCTTTTTCTTTCTCTACTCATTATAACTGTTTCATTTCTGCTGCCCTTTCCTTATCTGTTGCCTCGAACACAAGCTGCTTCATTCGCAACTGAATCCTTGTGCTCTCTATAGATTCTGATGGTGTTCCCAGCAAGTTTAAATGCTGAGCTACTGCTGTAATTATCTCTCCTTTCTTCACAGGAGGAGACAGCTCCAACCCCAGGTTGTCTGCTAATTCTTGCAGCCTGGTCTTATTCACCTTGGTGACTGAATGATCCATTGCTATCCCAAGTTTTGTCTACCCAACCAAAACAAATATAGTCGCGCCTTGACTTACGAAGTTAATCTGTTCCAGGACCCGGTTCGCGAACCATAAAGTTCCTGAACTGAATCAACTTTTGCCATTGTTTGGATAGCGTAAGAATCCTTGGACAGCTGTTCACAGCACACGCCAAAGACGAACTGAACGGGATCATGTGGGGCCCGAGAGCTTTTGCGTTCAAAAGGTGCGTAGCAAAGCAGAACAATGAAACCACGTGGTTGCACACAGGCTTTTTGCGTTCATAGCTTGAATTTCGTATGTACATTGAAGCAAAATTTTACGTACAATCCTGTTCGTAAACCGATTTGTACGTGAACGGGGTCGTTCATATGTCGAGGCACTACTGTACTGAAATAAAGCCAATAGCACCTACCTCTCGCTGTTTAAATCCCAAAAAAGAGTCCCCGATCTGTTATGGACTAGGCCAGACCACGCAAAACATTCTTAAGCAGGCAGCCCAGACCATAACTTTGCTATTTGTTTCGATAAGTGTACTGTCAAAATTACCTGGAGTAAGTCAGCTAGGTTAACGACCAGGTTTTAAAACAGACAAAAATGTATTCACAAAATTATGGAAAGAAACACAAGGATAGTCACAGGTGAGGTACCAGAAGACTGGAGGTTGACAAATGTGGTGCCACTGTTTAAGAAGGGCGGTAAAGACAAGCCAGGGAACTACAGCCTGACCTCGGTGGTGGGCAAGTTTTGGAGGGAATCCTGAGGGACAGGATGTACATGTATTTGGAAAGGTAAGGACTGATTAGGGATAGTCAACATGGCTTTGTGCGTGGGAAATCATGTTTCACAAACTTGATTGAGTTTTTTGAAGAAGTATCAAAGAAGATTGATGAGAGCAGAGCAGTAGATGTGACCTATATGGCATTCGATGAGGGCAGAGCAGTAGATGTGACCTTTATGAGTAAGGCATTCGATAAGTTTCCCCATGGGAGACTGATTAGCAAGGTTAGATTTCACGGAATACAGGGAGAACTAGCCATTTGGATATAGAACTGGCTCAAAGGTAGAAGACAGAGGGTTGTGGTGGAGGGTTGTTTTTCAGACTGGAGGCCTGTGACCAGTGGAGTGCCACAAGGAATGGTGCTGGGCCCTCTACTTTTTGTCATTTACTTAAATGATTTGGATGGGAGCATAAGAGGTACAGTTAGTAAATTTGCAGATGACACCAAAATTGGAGGTGTAGTGGTCAGCTAAGAGTGTTACCTCAGATTACAACAGGATCTGGACCAGATGGGCCAATGGTCTGAGAAGTGGCAGATGGAGTTTAATTCAGATAAACATTTTGGGAAAGCAAATCTTAGCAGGACTTATACACTTAATGATAAGGTCCAAGGGGAATATTGCTTAACAAAGAGACCTTGGAGTGCAGGTTCATAGCTCCTTGAAAGTGGAGTCGCAGGTAGATAGGATAGTGAAGAAGGCGTTTGGCATGCTTTCCTTTATTGGTCAGAGTATTGAGTCCAGGAGTTGGGAGGTCATGTTGCGGCTGTACAGGACATTGGTTAGACCACCATTGGAATATTGCGTGCAATTCTGGTCTCCTTCCTATCGGAAAGATGTTGTGAAACTGGAAAGGGTTCAGAAAAGACTTACAAGGATGTTGCCAGGGTTGGAGGATCTGAGCTACAGGGAGAGGCTGAACAGGCAGGGGATGTTTTCCCTGGAGCTTCGAAGGCTGAGGGGTGACCTTATTAAGGTTTGCAAAATTATGAGGGGCATGGATAGGATAAATAGACAAAGTCTTTTCCCTGGGGTGGGGGAGTCCAGAACTAGAGGGCATAGGTTTAGGGTGAGAGGGGAAAGATATAAAAGAGGCCTAAGGGGCAACTTTTTCACGCAGAGGGTGGTACGTGTATGGAATGAGCTGACAGAGGAAGTGGTGGAGGCTGGTATAATTGCAACATTTAAGAGGCATTTGGATGGGTATATGAATAGGAAGGGTTTGGAGGGATATGGATCAGGTGCTGGCAGGTGGGACTAGATTGGGTTGGGATATCTGGTCGGCATGGATGGGTTGGGCTGAAGGGTCTGTTTCCATGCTATCCATCTCTATGACTCTATAACAGAATACCACAGTCTATCCATACTAGACTTAATTCCACTGTTCCGAAAATGTATGCAACAGTCCCAATAAACAAACCCCTTAAACCCAGGGCAAAAATGAAACAAAGGCTCACAAGTCAAAATTAGAAGGGCAGAAGCAGAGAGAGTCGAGTAGCTTGTTTCCACACAGCCCTTTGAACTGACTCAAACAGAACTTCAGTTTTCAGGACTGACCACTCCCCTCTCAGTATACAGATTACTTCCAAAACATGACAGCCGTGGCCTAAAGTCTCACCTGTTTACATATTAACAAAAGGCCTCTCAGCAAACCCTTTCATCTCTGTACCAAACCAGTTGTTTCAGAGCCAGGACTATTTTATGACCCCTCTGAAAAAAATCAAGGATATAGCATCCTTGAGAAAAGGAACAGCTTTTAGAAAAAAGGATCAGCTTTGTGACAATATCTACATCAAATCTCAATATTCTTTACTCAAAAGACCAGTTCCAATTTCCTCAACCTTTGTATATAACCAATGTTTCTTATCTCTGGAACCATTCAGTTATGTGTGAACATATCATCCCTGCTTTGATACTTTATATCTCTATTGATAAAGTCCAGGATACTGAATGCTTTATTTATTATTCTCATAACCTCTCCTGGCAGCCTCCTCTGCTCCCTTATTTTGTACTGTCTCCATATTCTTCCTACCAAAGTGACTCACACACACACCTCCCTGAACTAAATGTCTGCCCATTCTGTGAATCAGTCTACATTTGTTTGAAGTTCTGTACTACGGATGGTGGCTCAGTGGTTAGTACTGCTGCCTCACATCGCGAGGGACCCAGGTTCGATTCGGGCATCGGTCAACCGTCTGTGTGGAGTTTGCACATTCTCCCCGTGTCTGCGTAGGTTTCCTCCGGGTGCTCCGGTTTCCTCCTACAGTCTAAAGATGTGCAGATCAGGTGAATTGGCCATTCCATATTGCCTATTAGTGTATTAGACAGAGGGAAATGGGTCTGGGTGGGTTACTCTTCCGAGGGTCGGTGTGGACTTGCTGGGCTGAAGGGCCGTTTCCACACTGTAGGGAATCTAATCTACCTTCATTACATATCACAATATTTTCAAGTTTCCTGAAGAAGGGCTTATGCCCGAAACGTCGAATCTCCTGTTCCTTGGATGTTGCCTGACCTGCTGCGCTTTTCCAGCAACACATTTTCAGCTTATGTTTGCAGCCTCCTTATCAATAATTTTCAATTCTCCAGTCTTCTGGCATGACCTCTCAAAGTCTTAGGAAGAGTGTTAAATTATGGTGAGTATCCCAAATTTTCCACTCATTTCATTCAGTATCACTGGATACATTTCATCCATATTCTATCTCTGTTCGTATATCTATGGTCAGTCTGAATACGGTATCAAATTTAAGTACACAGCCTATCCTAGATCATCAATTTTAAACTCTTTAAGTGTCGGAATGATTTAATCTTTCACCATCACCTGAGCTGTATGTTTCCTTGGTAAAGGAAGGTGCAAACTACTCATTTAGTAATTGATTCATGCCTTTGTCTACATGTATAAATCTACTTTTTGATTCCTAACCACTCCTTACCACCTTCTTAATATTTACATGCTCATAGAAGATTTCTGGATTCCATTTTATATGATTGTCTCGCTTCAGTTTCTCTTTGATTTCCTTATTTGCTTTGTAAATTCCCTCTGAACCTTCTACATTGTTAAGTGGATAATACAATTGAGCACAGATTTTCTGTTTCATCTTAATACCTCTTATGCTGTCCAGGAAACTCAAATTGTTTGCCTTGTTTTTCTCTTCACAAGAACTTGCCTTGACTGCATCTGAGATCTCTTTAAAGGTAGCCCTATCTTCAGTCACAGTTACTCCTTTTTTTTCACACCAGTGAATTTGACTTTCCCTTGTTAATTGTTCTAATCTAGTATTGCTCCTTTTCCTTTTCCATAGGACATTTTAAAACTTTTTGGTATAACAATCACTGACTCCTAAATATTTCTCTACTGATACATTATCTATTTAAATCACTTAATTTCCAAGAACCAAGTCCAGCAAAACCTAGTTCCTTCTTAGACTGGGAACATATGCAATAGAATATTCCCTACTCATTTCTCTCTGTCATAGAGTCATAGAGATGTACAGCATGGAAACAGACCCTTTGGTCCAACCCGTCCATGCTGATCAGATATCCCAACCCAATCTAGTCCCACCTGCCAGCACCCAGCCCATATCCCTCCAAACCCTTCCTATTCATATAACCCATCCAAATGCTTTTTAAATGTTGCAAATGTACCAGCCTCCACCATTTCCTCTGGCAGCTCTTTATAACTATGACATTTCTCTGTAATTTCCATGCAAATTTAGTTCTATACATCTTTCCAACTAAATGGTAGCCTACAGATTACACTAATCAATAATTACCTCTGATTGTATCAACTCTGTTCTTGGTCTTTTTGTGACTTCCTCTCAACACTGCATTGTTTTCCTTAATCAATACAGATACCTCTTCCTACCCAATATTTCCTGAACATCTAGCATTCAAGGATATTTAATACCCAGTCTTGCCTTTCTTTGAGCTGGTCTTTGTTACTAGCACTTTATATTTCCATGTGGCTATCTGTGTCTGCTGTTTCTCAACTTTATTTACTACTCTCTGCACATTCATTTACATGCATTGCAACTCTAATGTAGATTTCATTATTTTCCTTCTTGATGAATAGGTAATACCTGGCTATGTCCTATTCTAGCTTTGTCTCTATCCTTTGCACCTTGGTACAGCTATTAATTGTTGCCATGTGGTTCTCAAACACAGTTTAAAGCCATACCAGAAGTATTAACAATTCACTTCACAAGGAAATTGGTTATGGCAATTAGGAGCAATTGTTTTTAGGAGCAATGCATCCAACATCCAACATCCCAGATCACTGAGAACTGAACCTAGTGTCCCAAGAACCTAAAGCCCCTCCTTCTGCACCAGCTCTCTTAGTAATCATTTACTATTTCTATACTCATTTGAAGTGTAACAAGGCATATCCCTGAAGGTCGTAGTTGCTAACTTCCTATCTCGTTCTGTATTCGCAATATAAAAAAATGATAGAGGGTCCGCCAAACATTCTTAAAAGGACTTTGCAGAGTAGTAGCAGAAAGGCTATTTTCCCTTTTGGGGAAGTCTAGGACCAGAGGAATAGCCTCAGAATAAGGGAGTTGCTCATCTAAGATGCAAATGAGGAAGAATTTCTTCTCTCAGTCAACCTGTGGAATTCTTTACCATAGAGGGCTGTTGAGGCAGTGTCATTAAATATATTCAAGGCTGAGACCAACATTTTTGTGATCAACAAGGAAATCAAGGCTCATAGAGAAAAGGCAGGAAAGTGGAATTAAGGATTAGCAGCTCAGGCATGACTCATTGAATTGCAGAGCAGGCTTGCTGGCTTACTTCTATTGCTAACTGGCTTACTTCTATTGCTATATCTTATGTAGCTCCAAAGATTCTGACTGCAAGGCTACATCATTTTTCCCACCTATATAACTGTTGATGTAAACCAAAACTGCTAGTTGCTGATCCACTACTCTCTGGATATTCAGCAGCCAGTTAGTGATATCCTTGATTTTTGTAACATGGAGTCAACAAAGCACTCTCGATTTGTAACCATAGTCACAAAGCTGCCTGTATGTTCTCTTAACTATTGAGTCTCCTGTCACTACTGCTCTTCTAAACTTATTTAACTAAAGATCTTCATGTACAGCTAAGCTGTTGGCAGCACTTGCCAGATGAACCATCAAATTAATCAAATACTAGTTGAAAAGTACTCATGTAGTCAAGGTGGGCTGCTTGTTTCTTCTTAACTGCTTGGTGATTACCCATTTCTGTTCTTGCATCCTGTTAAGCTACAGGTGACCATATTTGTAAATATGCTATTCAGGAAGCTGCCAACCTGGTAGATATGCTACAGCTCAACCTGCTGCAGCTGACAATTCCTACAAATGTTGTTTTCCCAGAAAAAAGAGAATATCCTGAATTTCCATTTACACATGACATACTCCCCAGGAAGTTCAGCAGTCCTGTCATTCCACTGTCAATAATAAATATAGAAAATAGGAACAGGAACAGGCCATTCAGTCCTTTGTACCAGCTCCATCATTCAATATAATCATGGCTGATCATCCTACTCAGTACCCTGCTCCTGCTTTCACCATATACCTTTTGATCCCTTTAGTTCGAAGGAATATACTCAACTTCTCTTTGAAAATGTTCAATGTTTCTGTCATAGAAAGAGGTTGAGGCAGAGAATTCCACAGGTTCACCACTCTCTCAATGATGAAATTTTGAATCTCTGTTGCAAACCTCAACAGTGAACTGTTGTCCTGGTCTCTCTGGTCATGAGTGATTTCCCTGTGTTTACCCTAACTAGTCTTGTTATAGTTTCCTTGTCTAAATCCTGAACATTTTTTGTGAATAACTGGTTTCCAAGCACTGATCCCTTCAGCACCCCACTAATTACTGGCTGCCACTGGAAAAATGACATCTATTACAGTCACAGAGATGTATAGCACGGAAACAGACCCTTCAGACCAACTCATCCATGCCAACCAGATATCCCAACCTAATCTAGTTCCACTTGCCAACACCTGGCCAATATCCTCCATACCATTCCTAATCACATTTCCTTCCAGATGCCTTTAACATGTTGCAATTGCACCAGCCTCCACCACTTCCTCTGGCAGCTCATTCCAAACACGTACCGCCCTCTGCGTGAAAAGGTTGCCCCTTACGTCTCTTTTATATCTTTCCCCTCTCACCGTAAACCTATGTCCTCTAGTTCTGGATTCCCCAACCCCAGGGAAAATGACTTTGTCTATTTATCCTATCCATGCCTCTCATGATTTTATAAATCTCGATAACGTCACCCCTCAGCCTCTGACGCTCCAGGAAAAAAACAGCCCCAGCTTATTCAACCTCTCCCTATAGCTCAAATCCTCCAACCTGCCAACATTTTTGCAAATCTTTTCTGAACCCTTTCAAGTTTCACAACATCCTTCTGATAGGAGGGACACCAGAATTGCACCCAATATTCCAAAGTGGCCTATCCAATGTCCTGTATAGTCACAACATGACCTCCCAACTCCTGTACTCAATACTCTGACCAATAAAGGAAAGCATACCAAATGCCTTCTTCACTATCTTAGCTACCTTCGACTCTACTTTCAAGGAACTATAAACCTGCACTCTAAAGTCTCTGTTCAGCAACACTCCCTAAGACCTTACCATTAAGTGTATAAGTCCTGCTAAGACTTGCTTTTCCAAAATGCAGTTCCTCCCATTTATCTAAATTAAGATCCATCTGCCACTCCTCAGACCACTGGTCCATCTGATCAAGATCCAGTTGTAATCTGTGGTAATCTTCTTTGTTGTCCACAACACCTCCAATTTTGGTGTCACCTGCAAACTTACTAACTGTACCTCTTATACTCACATCCAAATCATTTATATAAATAATGAAAAGTAGTGGCACTCCACTGGTCACAGGCCTCCCGTCTGGCAAACAACGCTCCACTACCACCCTCTGACTTCTACCTTCAAGCCAATTCTGTATCCAAATGGCTAGATTTCCCTGTATTTAATATGATCGAACCTTGCTCACCAGTCTCCCTTGGGGAACCTTGTTGAACACCTTACTGAAGTCTATATAGATCACATCAACCACTCTGCCCCCATCCATCCTCTTTGTTACTTCTTCAAAAAACTCAATCAAGTTCATGAGACATGATTTCCTACGCACAACCTAATCAGCCCTTGCCTTGCCAAATACACGTACATCCTGTCCCTCAGGATTTCGTCCAACAACTTGCCCACCATCGATGTCAGGCTCACCAGTCTATAGTTCCCTGGTTTGTCCTTACCACCTTTCTTAAACAGTGGCACCACGTTAGTCAACCTCCAGTCTTCTGGTAACTCACTTGTGACAATCAGTGATACAAATATCTCAGCAAGGGGCCCAGAAATCACTTCCCTACTTTCCCATAGAACTCTAGGGTACTCCTGACTGGGTCCTGGGGACTTATCCACTTTTATGCATTTCAAAATATCCAGCACTTTCTCCTCTGTAATATGTACATTTTTCAAGATGTCACCATCTATTTCCTTATATTCTATGTCCTCAATGTCCTTTTCTACAGTAAATACTGATGCAAAATACTCATTTAGTATCTTCCCCCATCTCCTGTGGCTCCACACAAAGGTCACCATGCTGATCTTTGAGAGGGCCTATTCTCTCCCTAGTTAGCCTTTTGTCCTTAATGTATTTGTAAAATCTCTTTAGATTCTCCTTAACTCTATTTGCCAAAGCTATCTCATGTCCCCTTTTTGCCTTCCTGATTTCCCTCTTAAGTATACGCCTACTGCATTTATACTCTTCCAAGGATTCACTCGATCCTGACTGTCCAAATCTGACATATGCTTTCTTCTTTTTCTTAACCAAACTCTCAATTTCTTTAGTCACCCAGCATTCCCTACACTCAGCAGCCTATCCTTTCATCCTAACAGGAATATACTGTCTCTGGGCTCTCATTGTCTCATTTCTGAAGGCTTCCCATTTTCCAGCTGTCCCTTTACCTACAAACATCTGCTCCCAATCAGCTTTTGAAAGTTCTTGCCTGATACTGTCAAAATTAGCCATCCTCCAATTTAGAACTTCAATTTTAAGATCTACACCATTCTTTTGCATCACTATTTTAAAACTAATAGAATTATGGTCGCTGGCCCCCAAAGTGCTCCCCCACTGACACCTCAGTCACCTGCCCTGCCTTATTTCCCAAGAAATGGGGATAGCCATAGAAGGCTCCTGCACTAGCTGCCTACCTCTCTTACCTTTCCAGGAGTTAGCTCATCTGTGTGACTGCATCTATGGCTTTTCTCCCTTCCTATAAGTGCCATCTATCATACCACCTTCCTCTTGTAAATTCCTCATTGCCTCTAACTGATCCATTCGATCTGATAGGATTCGTAACCAACAGCATTTATTGCAGATATAATCCTCAGTAACACATAAAGTCTCCCTAAACTCCCACATCTGACAAGAAGAGCATATGACTCTACTCAGGGCCATTTTTGCTTCTTCCAGTCTACTGACCCAGAAAATAGCACCATCTTATTGCTCTACAAACACTGCTCCAGGCTAACTTAATACTTATGGCTTACATTTTTAACATTAATCAAGAGACGTATCTCAAATAAAACACATAATCAAGAAAGAACCCACTCTATTCACTATTGTAGATTTACAGCAAGGCTATACTTAAAACTATTCAGTTATCTGTTTTTGCGCTGTGACCTCTCCCAAACAGGATCCTCCAAGATTAGTTGTGAATTTCACTGTTTGTTAATTTTCCCAGACGCACTCCGATGTCCAGCAATACATGAATTCAACAGCAAAGGCAGTAAATGCACAGGTTCACTGCTGTGTCAGTTAGCAGTGTGGGTTTCTTTGTCTCTCTCTCTCTCTCTCCTGCACTGACCTGACGATGTGCTGTCTTTGTCTGTCCCTCTCCTTTTCAAAAGTGCCGTTGTTTTGACTTTATTTTTTTCTCCAATGTTCCAAAACAATGCAACAGCATATAAAACAGTAATTGCTGCTCCTGGAATTCAAGGAAATCATGTCCAACACCTAAAATACCTTTTTTTTCTTTTTATTTCTGGTCTGCCCATCAGTTCTCTATCCATCTCAGTAGCCCAACGATTCAATGTGCTTTCACTTTACATGCTAATCTCTTACATGGGACCTTAGTGAAAGTCTTCTGAAAGTCCACATAAATGAAACCCACTGGCAACTACTTATCAACTCTACTGGTCAGTAGCTGATAAAACTTATTAGAAAACAAAGACTCACTCGCCATCCTTTTTTCTACTTAAGTATAGGGAGATTAATCAAAATATTTCATTTAACCCTTACTATCAAACAAAAAAACTTTCATTTCCCAGGTCTCAGAATCACTAAACTGTTATGGAGAAGGTGGTGGTCATTTGGTCTTGTGTGTCCACATCGGATCTTTCAGCATTTTATTACAGTGCCACTCTCCTGCTTTTTTCCCCCATAAGCCTGCACATTGTTTCTAATTAAATTAATCATCTATTGCCCTTGTGAATGTCTCAATCAAACTTGCTTCCACCATATTTGCTGACAGTGCATTCCAGATTCTAATGGCTTGCTGTGTAATTTGTTTTCTCACTTTGCATCTTCTTCTTTTGCAAAACACTTGAAACATGCCCTCTGATTCTTTATCCATTTAGGAATAGGAACAGTTTACCTTATTGACTTTGTCACAATTTGGAAAATTCTATCAAATCTCCTCCTAGCTTTATCTCAAAGATAAACAGAGTCAAACTTTCTTCAAAACTGAAGTATATGAACCCTGGAACCTTCTCATAAGGGACACCGGCACTCTCTCCAACTGATTTACATCCATCCTACAGTGTGGTGCACAGAACTATATATATAATACTTCAGCTGAGTGCAGCCAGTGTCTTCTACAAGCTCATTACAACTGCCCTGCTCTTATACTTTATGCCCCTTTTTATGAAGCCTAGAATACTGTATGATTTATTAACCACGTTCTCTATCTGTCCTGCCACCTGTAATGACTCATTCTCCTGCATATACTTTGGAATAACACCCTTTGTTTTATACTGTCTCCATGTTCTTTGCATCAAAGTCAATCACCTCATACTTCATCTCTTACCTAATTGTCCATTCCACCAACTTGTCAATGTCCTCTGGAAAATTTATACTGTCTTCCTCAGTTCACAATCCTCAAAAGTTTGTGTCATCCATAAACTTTGAAATTGTCACCTGCACACCAATATCTACATCATTTACACATCTAAGGAAAGGCCTGCACAATAAACCATTTTCCAGCACAGAAAAAATCCATTAACTATCGCTCTATTTCTCAAGCCTCAGGCATTTTTGTGTCTATATTGTCTCTGTTGATTTTATTCAAGGACTTACAACTTTCTGTACAATCATGTCTGTGGCTATAATACAATATGATATAGGAGCAGAATTAGACCATTCAATCCATCAAGTTTGCTCTGCCATTCAATTATGGCTGATAAGTTTTTCAAACCCATTCTCCTGTCTTCTCCCCCTTGATCCTTGATCACTTACTAATTAAGAACTTGTCTCTCTTTCTTAAATACATTCGATGCCTTACTCTCCAAAGCCTTCTGCAGCATTGAGTTCCACAGATTCACCACACTCTGGTTGAAGAAATTTTCCTTGTCTCAGTTTCAAAGGGTCATCTATTCACTCTGAGGCTTTGCCCGTCCATCCTAGCCTCCCCTGCTAGTAGGCACATCTTCTCCAAGTCCACTCTATCAATAGGTCTCTGTATTTTATCAGTTTCAATGAGATCTCCCCTCATCCTTATTAAACTCCATCAAGTACAGACCCAGAGTCCTCAAATGTTTTTCATGATAAGCCCTTCATATCAGCACTGTATCAAGGGCTTTTTGGAAGTCCATGTGCACCACATCACCAGCCTTCCCCTCATCATCTCTGCTCAACATGGTATGACTTTGTTGTAATGTCATTCAGACTTTTTCTCTATTCTTCAAGCTATCCTATCTAGTGCCCACTCATCTTCCCCTCGTACTTTTTTTTCAGTACTGTGACTGTCTCCAGGACCTCCCCTCTACCATTCCAATGAATGGTTGTCTTCATTACTGGTTGTAGCCTTCGATTTTAATTAATTGCTTAAATTTAAATTCCACAAGATTCTATAATCGAATTTGAACCAATGCCACCAAATCATTTTGCTGCCTAACCTGCTGTGCTTTAACCAGCAACACATTTTCAGCTCACCACCAAATCATTAGCCCAACCGCTTGAATTATAAACTCAGTAACATTACTACTCTGTCCTCATGCTCCCTAGCTCTTTAGAGTAGCTCCCTAACTTTGGTAAAAGGGAAAAAAGTGGTCAATTCTCGCCAGACAATCAACTTATAGCCTTCCTGCATGATGCCAACTTGATTTTTAAAAAAACTCCCTCAGGTCAATAACCCTGACCTGCGTCCTAGTCTGCCTGGGTAGGACAAAGGTGGAAAATCTGAAATGGGGGTGCATAGATGGTCAGATCAATGTGCGGTTACAGCCTCACTTACACAGTTGTAGGCAGCTGGGGAGGGTTAATTAAGGATAAGATGTGATAATCTTCAGTGAATTTTCTGTTAAGACTATAATGTCATTGTAACAATGCGCCATATAAAATTTGATGCAGTTATTTCAAAAAATGCTTAAATTATTTCTTAATTTTCAAAAGGCAAATAGAATTCAAATGATAAGAAATGATAATGCATCATAATGCAATAAATCCAATGATAAAGGATCGAGTCATCTTCTAGTCACAGACCTTAAAAAAGCTAGCACATACTACCTAAATTTGGCAAAAAACATCACTGATTTGCTGTGTATAGAAATATGCACACAAAATAATACATCTCGTAAATTACATTTGGTTTACTTATGACTAGAGAATTCCAAATAAAGAGCTTATGTATTAAGTAGTTCATAAATTGAAATCTTGAAATCTGACCTGATAAGGTTCATAGAAAAAGGCTTCAACTCCTTCTGATAGATCTCTGATTAAACCAAAAGGATTGCCTAAGACATCTAGTCCAAGAACAAGCACATACAATTGCTTGATTGCCTAGAGGGAGAGAATCAAAAATTGTTTGAAAACAAATTATTATAACTACTTGTACTGGGGATTATTAATAATATTTAAAACTGCACATGAAATATTGTACATACCTGCTTGGAGTAATGTCGGAGTACCTCCCACTGAAGTTGTTGTGTAGTATAAAACTGATAACGGATTTCAAAAAATGCAAGCCTGCAAAGAATCGATTATTTGAATATTAAGCACAAAGATTTATTTATCTATCTTGTAAAATGTTAAGCGACACAAACCTGTGATGAAAAGATTTAAAACTTCAAAATCTTTCACAATTACCATAGCTCTATGGTAGAGATTGCAAAACACAAACTAACCTATAAATTACTACAAAAGTTTGAAAGCAAGTATGTTTGAACTAAACCTGTGGATAATATTTTTCCAGTACACTCGTAAAATAAAGCTATTTAGGAATGAATATTTTTGTCACAATAGGGCAAACCAGAGAAATAGGCAGGTAGGTAATAAATTCAAGCTGCTAGCCAGATCCAGTTCCCAGATTCTGATCCTACCCTTGGGGGAATTACCAGTGGAGGACGATTAGGAATGGGAAGACTCAACCAGAAAGTGGAGCTATTTAAAGGTCTGTTATGGTCAATAATTGGAGGCTGGTCGGAATGTCCTACTTTGTGTCTTGGTCCCATAGTTAGTAGGGAAAAGTGTGGCTACCCAGAGGTCACCTCTGGAAGTAGGCATGGAACTTGGACTCCAGGTGGGATTGCAGCCTCTCCCCAACTGGCTTCAGTTACAGTACTGGTCCAGTTGCTAAAGGTATTTTTTCTTATTGCAAAAGAAGAAATGTTGGAGAAAGGTCCCTCCATGGTCCTCTTGCATTTTCCTTCATTTACATCAGAAACCAGTTACTTTTTCAAGTGCTAGAGGACCTCCAATTGGTCTGTTGTCTTTGAGTGCTGACCACTATTCTAAATTGGACAGCAATTCTTCAATTTTGGGAAAATTACAGTGGATATTTGTTTCTCAAACGGCATGGATCTCTGACTCCCAAATAATATTTACAACACAGTCCCGAAACCCAAAGGTAAGATCCTGCACTTGGCATGAGAAGTAAACTTTAGACTTCTGCTTCCTTATCTCTCTTTTCTTTCCTTATGACTGTTCTTGCTCCAAGTTAATTTTGGTTCCAAGTACTCTTTAACCAATAGTATCTTTTATATTCTTATAATCTTAGGTTCTTAAAACCTTATTTTGCATGTTTTAAATCATTTATTAGCATTGTTTTACTTGTTTTCTGACTTTTTGATAGGCGAGAGCAACGTCAGATCAATGGACTTTTGGTTAGACAAGATCCAAAAGTCAATTTCAACCAATCAAAAGAGACAAAAGAATAAAAATGGACATTACTATTTTGATTTAAGCAGAACTCTATTATTCATTAAACACATTGGTTTATTGAATCTTGGCTCTTGTTAGAAAATTAATACAAAATTGTCAAAAGATAGCTATATTGCTGTGGTGTCTATTTGAGTTCCCCAAAGCAATACCACTGCTTGTTTTTATAGGTTAGAAAAGTCAAAAATGATTAAATTATAAGGCATACTCACTTGTAGACTTAATTTAAGGAAGAACGATTTTGGTTGCAAGCAGTTGCTATGAGCAACAACAAAGTGACTGCTAATCTCCTAGAAACCATCACCATTGAAAAATCAAGATGGCACAGCTCAATAGGTAACCGCTGGGCTCATCAGAGCTCATCCGCACCAGGCCAGTGGCACCATTTTCTCTACATACTTTTCACCTTTAACCTTGTCTTCCTCTCTTCATCATCAGAAGTTGGAGTGGTGTCAGCAGGGTGGTGGGTGCAGCATCAGCAGCGTGGACTGGGACTCTTGGCTGCGATGCCTGAAGCCTGCACTCACAGCAATGGTAGGCTCTGAGCCTGACCTCATGGCAGTGGTGACGTCAGGAAAGAGGACTCCAGGAGGTAGGACTCTTGCCGGCAACAGCAGGCCTGGAAACTATGCTCTTGATGATAGTAGTGTCTGGAGTGGAACTCCTGGAGGCAGCTGGCCTGGAGCCTGGATTCTTGGGGGCAGTGATAGGCCTGGAGTTCAGAGAAGGGAAGATTCCTGATAGCTGTAGGCTTGAAGACCTTGGCAGTGTCAGCAAGATAGCAGCAGCAGAGCCTGAGTCTCTTGGGCCATCACCATCACTGTTGCTGTTCCCAGAGTGGGACTCACTGAGGACCAGAATGCCTCGCAGTGACCTTGTGGAAGCCCTGAAGCCATGCTTGAGACCCCTATTTGAACTGAAGATGAACTCTTATTTACATAATTTCTCTTTATCCTTATTGTACCTCAAAAAGGTATTGGATTGTGATGACAAAACACCTTTCACTGTATCTTCAAGATATAAAACAGCCTGCTTGATTGGCACCATATCCACAAGCATCTCCTCCGCTCCCCCCCCCCCCCCCCACCATCCAATCTCAGTAGCAGCAACGTGTATTATCCACAAGATGTACTACAGAGATTCACTGAAGATCCTAAGACAGCACCTTCTAAACCCACAACCTAGAAGGACAAGGGCAGCAGATATATGGGTACACTACCACCTTCAAATTCCCCACTGAGCCACTCACTATCTTGATTTGGAAGGATATCATCATTCCTTTATTGTTACTGGGTCAAAATCCTGGAATTCTCTCCCTAATGGCATTGTGGGTCAGTCAACCTTCAACAGGTATACTGCAGCAGTTAAAGAAAGCAGCTCACCACCACCTTTTCAAGGACAATAAAGGACCGACAATAAATGCTGGCCAGCCAGCGATTCCCACAATCCGCAAAAAATGATTAATTTTTTTAGAAAATAAATTTTTGCATTGCAAGTCTGACCCAGGATCTGATAAAGGCAAGGAACAACTTTTCAAGGTGATTTCAAAAAAAAACTCTGAATGCAGCTTTGAAATCTTGAATTGAAAATTCTTCAAAGATGCCTTCAAAAATCTTGTGGTTGAGGCTTCATTTTGAGCTATGCAGAGTGTGTAGTCATTTTAACAATATTTTTAACTTTGCAATGGGTTCCATCAGATTGGAAGTGAGTGAATAGAAAACTCCTGTTTGAGCCAAGCAAGAACTTGGAATATTAGACATTGGGGGTAAATATTGACATCTATTATGAAGGAAATCCTAACAATACATTTAAAGTCTAGTATGATAACCAATTTACTTGATCTTACAAAAGGAAATACAGATTGACAGGTTTAGTGGAGATTTTTGAAGACGGGCCCTACTAGCACATGAAGGAGAATCACTTGGCTTCCCAGAAAATGGATGCACACTCAGGGCATTTTCAAGTTGCCAAGTTTTGACTTGGGCAGGACTGGGACTGATGTCCTAGAGGATTTGTTAGTATTTGGGAGGGAGATGAGAACCTATGCACGGAGCCAGAAGATGATGAATTCAAGACTAAAATATAAGACAGGGAATGAGAAAAGTGATAAGAAGCAAAATCAACAGCCAACACTAATCAGGGCCACAGTGAAAAATAATGGAGTTGGGACAAATAATGTTAAAAAGACAAGCCTCTCGGCTTTGTGTCTTAATGTGTGATGCATTCACAAAAGTGGACTAATGAATTAAACTCTCAAATAGATAAGAATATGCTTGAAATTGAGGAGATATGGCTGGAGGGTGACCAGGAATGGGAACTGAACATTCAGGGTATTCAGTATTGAGGAAGAACAGACAAAAAGGAAATGGCGGTGGATTTGCATTGATAGTTCAAGTGGAAATTAACACATTACTGAGGAAGGATATTGGCTCTGATGTGTAATCTGAATGGGTAGAGCTCAGAAAAGGGGCTAATGTGGGTTGTATATAGACCTCCAAGCAGTAGGGGGTGATGGCAATGGCATTAAACAGGAGGTTAGAGGTGCATGTAATAAAGGAACACCTGTCATTATGACTTTTATCAACATACATATTGGGCAAATCAAATTCGTAACAATACCATAGAGGAAAAAAATGGTTCGTTTTCTGAATGGCAGGCATATGCTGCAAGGATCAGTGCCAGGATCTCAGCTATTGACATATATAAATGATTTACTAAATGAGGGAACTAAATGTAATAATCTCCAAACTTACAGATGACAATACTTGGTGGGATGGTAAGTTGTGAGGAGGATGCAGACCTAGTGGCTAATGCATGGCAGATGAAGCATAATGTCAATTAAATGTGATGTCATTGACATGGTACCAAAAACAGGAGGACTTATGTCTGGCTTTAAATTGACAGGGGAATTTGTAATGAGATCTCAGTGTCCTTGTACACTAGTTGCTTAAAGTAAGCAAGCAGGTGGAGTGGGTGGTAAAGAAGGCAAATGGTATGTTCATGAAGGATTTGGGTACAGGAGCAGGTATATGTTGCTATTATACAAGGCCTTGGTAAGACCATACCTGAATATAGTGTGCAGTTTTGGTCTCCTTTGTTGAGGAAGCAGTACAGCCAAGACTTCCAGGACTGATTGCTGGCACACCAGGGCTGACTGTTGAGAGGTTGAATCAGTTGGATTATATTCACTTCTGTTTAGAAGAATAGGGGATCTCATAGAAACATCTAAAATTCTGACAGGGCTAGACAGGGTAGATGCAAGAGATGGTCCACAACCAGAGATCAGAGTCTAAGAGTGTGGTTAAACCTATGTTAGGACTGAGAAAGATTTCTTTGCCCAGAGAGTGGTGAGCCTTTGGAATGTGCCACCACAGGAAGCAGTCAACACCAAAACACTGCATGATTTCAAAAAGGAGTTGGAGATCACAACGAGGGACAAAAGGGATCAAAGGACATGAAGGAGAGGAAGAAATGGGAACAGACAATTAAGTTGAATGATCAGCTGTGATCATAAATGGTGGAGTTGACTCTGAGGTCTGAATGACCATTGCAGGTGTAGTGGACAGCGAAGAGGGTTACATCAGATTACAACAGTATCTTGACCAGATGGGCCAATGGGTTGAGAAGTGGCAATGGAGTGTAATTCAGATAAATGCGAGGTGCTGCATTTTGGCTAAGTAAATCTTAGCAGGATGTACACACTTAATGGCAAGGTCCTAGGGAGTGTTGCTGAACAAAGATACCTTGGAGTGCAGGTTCATAGTTCCTTGAAAGTGGAGATGCAGGTAGATAGGATAGTGAAGGCGGCATTTGGTACGCTTTCTTTTATTGGTCAGAGTATTGAGTATAGGAGTTGGGAGGTCATGTTGCAACTGTACAGGACATTGGTTAGACCACTGTTGGAATATTGCGTGCAATTCTGGTCTCCTTCCTATTGGAAAGATGTTGTGAAACTGGAAAGGGTTCAGAAGATATTTACAAGGATGCTACCAGGGTTGGAGGATTTGAGCTATAGGGAGAGGCTGAACAGGCTGGGAATGTTTTCCCTGGAGCGTCGGAGGCTGAGGGATGACCTTATAGAGGTTTACAAAATTATGAGGGGCATGGATATGGTAATAGACAGTCTTTTCCCTGAGGTGGGGGAGTCCCGAACTAGAGAGCATAGGTTTAGGGTGAGAGGGAAAAGATATGAGAGAGACCTAAGGGGTAACTTTTTCACCCAGAGGACGGTACGTGTATGGAATGAGCTGCCAGAGGAAGTGGTGGAGGCTGGTACAATTACAAAATTTAAAAGCATCTGGATGGGTATATGAATAGGAAGAGTTTAAAGGGATATGGGCCAAGGGCTGGCAAATGGAACTACATTAGGTTAGGATATCTGATCTGCATAGATGAGTTAGACCAAAGGGGCTGTTTCCATGCTGTACATCTCTATGACTGTATATGTGACAATGAATAGGTAACGATTGTGGCCTTGCCAGAAATGCTCAGATCTCAGAGACAAAGAAAACAGAATGCACCAAATTTCTTCACTGGAAAATTACAGCAGCAATTTTTTGTGTGTCAATATATTTTAAACAAATAACAGTAAAGGGAGTTTTTGGGAGATTAACCTAAGGGACAAAGATATGCTGGACTTTATTTGTTTGAATTTTGCAATGAATACTTTGAATTCACATTAATAAACAGGTGTGCTTCAGCTTAATGTTTGAACCATAGTACCTTCAAGTAGTGATGTTGTCTCTCAGTACCACAAAATAACGTCAGCCAAGAAAACAACGGTACCCTCAAGCATTGCAGACCTCTCTAACTTCTACAAAAACATCAGTCTAGGTAATACATAGTCAAGTCCTAGAAGGTGCACTGTGAATTTGCAAGCTGTTAAATGTTTTCACTAAATAATAGATTGTTTGATTTTGTATTCAAACGCCACTATTGCAATCCTTAGTGTGTTTCAACAATGTACACTGAATAATTACAAAATCATGCAAGTAATTCACATACTTGAAGACAACATCTTGTACGTCAGTGAGAGTTGCTCCAATGCTTTTCAGCAACAGGTTCAGAGATTGCACTGGGATCAGTTCTGCTTCTTGTTGTTTGTTACTTTCTTCTCCTCCAGAACTAATAGAGAAGCTCAAATGTAGCTACAAGAACATAAACATTAACACAAAAAAATGATAATTACTGAAACTCTTGGCAACAATGTTGAAATGCTATCAAGTAATTCTGGCAGTAATGGTCAGAAGCTCGAATATGTAGTTTTTGTTGCCCCATAAAACAGTCTAACTGAAAATCTTAGACAATTTTCATTTGGACTAATTTGACCTGAATTTCAGAGTCAGGTTATATGTAATGACAAGCACTCCTGAAACCCTGAATTCTTCTCTAGAATTTAACTTTGTGGAGATTCCCTTAGTTCTTACAAAATTTGAAGTGTCAATTGGATCATTTGAATCAATGGGCTTTCTTTGACGTTATTCTGCAAGAGATTCTCTCAAGTAAAATAATAAAGCAGGCACCTCCTGTATGTAGTATAATTATATAAAGTACAATTGGGTGAAAATTAATTACAATCAGTCTGCACAAGAAATGAAAAGAATGTTATTTTCCATTTAAAAAGTGCTGGCCTGATGTAGTATCAGGCTCCACGTCTTACCCCAAAACAACACCTGAGCCCGAATTCAGAAGTACTGCACTCCCATATCTAGCACCCATAATTTTTGTGCGTGCATGTGTGACTGACAGTGTGCAAGTCAGACAGCAAGAAATGGATGCTGTTTACATCCACATTTAAAACTGTAGTTGCCTTCTGGAGGAACAAACTTCACCAAGGGATTTGGAAATTTTCCACTTTGCATCTCATTAAGCAGGCAGCTAGATTATTTGGTGCCTTTTCCGGTGGAATCACACTGTAGGAATGGTGGAAGCTCTGTCCCTGCTGTGATCTTCTAGTGCGCATCTATTGCACCATTTTCTTGTTAGCCCAGTGGCACATCAATTTAGATGCTACAAAAAACAAGAACTGGCCCTCTCACATTATGAAATAGAAAGGAAAGCTCCTATCCTGCTTTGCAGACAGGGACCTAGTGATCATAGTGGATGAGGTGCTGAGGGGAAACCTTTCCCTTTTTAAGTCCTAAATGGCTTACCCCTTATTCTTGGATTATTGTATGCAGCATGTCCACTATCGCCCTCACACACATCATTCTCCTGAACTTACCACCATTCCTGTCCCCTGTGCTTCCTACGTTTTCACTAGGGATACCTCACCATTTCCCCTGTTCATACATCATTATTAATTTCTCTCCATCCATTCCCATCATATTCAACATCTCCCTTTGTATCATTGAAGGTAAGATTGGTTCATTACTGGGCAAAGGTAGTTGGCAGGGGTCAGCTCCTTTTCATATGAGGAGTAAACACTTGAATAAGCCAGAGAAGTATACAACTGTTCATGTGAGGATGGGGAGACCTCAGTAGGCAAACAACGTAGTAAGCTTCACTGTACTATACAGAGCTGCTCTGCTCTCCAATTACCTCCACTGTTGCCTCATGCCAAAAATTAACAAGCTTTTATTCCTCTTAGATACCTAATTCCATCTCTTGACTGACGCAGACAACAGCACCACCCATCAATGCTCTGTAAAAAGGCCAGTGTCAGATATCCATTTGCTTTACCTTCAACATTGAGGAGGAAGCTATTGAGCCCTCAGAATGCACGAACAAGGCTTTCATCTGCACCTTTAGTGAACTATCACCTCAGTGGATACATTTTCTAGATTAGACATGGGGGGATATTCTGAGCACATAACAGAGACATCTCTGCAAAGGCTGGAGAAGAAATGCCCCAGGCTGTTTGGCACTTAGGAGGTTGGAGGAGATCAATTGCTCAGTCCTGGGCAGATGTGCCCTCCGTCTCAGTCATTAATGATTTTGTCAAAATGCACACATAGAAACAAGAACAGCAGGCATGTTTGTCAGAGGCACTCCAAGTTATACTGAAGGATGGAGAAGTCTCTAATGTTACCAGTAGTGTGCTGTCTCTGGCAGACATGCATCTAGCTACATCCATGGACAGGTTGGTGACACCCTTGAACATCTAGACCCAGTTCACACACTGCTAAATATTAGCAAGGAGCTGCACTCCACTGCTCTCATCATAGGTCTCAGGATCAATGGCAAAGTGAGAAGAGGATGAAAGACCTCAAACTCATTCCAAGTGCCCCACCATCTGCTCCTTTGCCTGTTATTCCAAAGAGGCAGAAGTTCAAGTTGAGGTGATGAGCTTGCATCTAAGCAGAAGACCTCGGCTCTCAAGGCCCAAATGCATCAGGGACTGTCCAAGTCCTTGAGACCAGAAGAGTCAACTACACAGCCAGCTTTCTCTGCACCTTTGTGGAGGTTTTGATTACACTTAGACATAGTGGGACGCAGAGGAAGAGGAGATTTTACACAGGGTATACAGTTGGCATGGGTAAAACATCATTGTAGATAAACTTTCAGTTTTGTAAAGATATATTCACTTTCACTGTTCAAATGCATGCTACAGAATGATTTTCACTGCTGGACTGGTCAAGACCCACCATGCAAGAGATGAACAGTCTTTTCAGAAATCGATTCCGAGTCAAACTGGAGTACCTTGTTAGCACTGCTGCCTCACACTGCCAGGGTTCCATCTGTAGGTGAATGTCTGCGTGGAATTTGGACTGGATGCTCTGCTTTCCTCCCACAGACTAATGGGTTAAATGGCCTCTTTTCATACTGTAGAGTCTATATGACTCTAAGCAGTGCCTCTCTTTCACAAGACTATTTGGCTGCAGATAACTTCAAGTGCAAGGAATCCTGAAAGCATGACCTTCAGAATGTGTTCTCAAGTCTAATCTATCTAAATTACCCACTGAAGTGACAGTATCTGAGCTGGATGGTGCAGGAGACAGCTTTGCCACTACTTCATAGTGAGTTGCTTATTCGTCAGAAGTGGAGGAGCAGCTGTTGGCCAGAGGGACAAGTTTCTAGTGGGTACAGACCATTTTAAATGCTGCAGAAACAGTGTAATGAGTTGCACAATAGGGGTAGAAGTTTCAACATATTAAGCACCTACACAGTGCTTTTGAGGAAGCAGTACAGTATGTCATAATCTAACTTTCTTGGTTGCCAGGACATGAAGCTCTGAACATCCTGCATCAAGGATTCTGTCTTGATTCTGGTGAGGAGACATTTGTCAGCTACCCTATTATGGTTTGGCTCTTTCAGTTCTATTGTGAGACATTTTCTCTCGAGATGAGATGAAGGGAGGGATTAAGTGAGATACAAGTACTTGGCACTTTTAGCTATTGAGAGCGGATGCAGGTGGAGCAAAGATGGGCAAGTATCCCAAGTGAGTGAGAAAGTAGGAAGTGCAGAGGATAGGAAGGATAAGACTGGGGAAACGGGATATACAAGAGACAAGAGAAGATACTGCTGCCTTGGTGGGAGCTTGATGCAATAGCAGAGTTAGAATAAGTGTTAGGTAGCAGAGACAAAATTACAACACTTATCCTTGCAGAGAGCAGAACATAGCTTATCGCTTATGGCATGGCTGAATGTTTCTACAGATCATGGAAACAGCATTGACCTGGATGGCAACTTCTTGTGCTCTGCTCTCCTCTGGCTATCTGGGGGAAAGAAGATGGCCTTCATCTCCGCTACAATCTTCAATTCCTAGTCAGCAAAGTGCTTCTAGAATTTGCTTCTAGAAGACATCGCCTTTCCAGTTCTTCAGTGACATGAACCACAAAGGACAGTTCTTGACTTGCAGCATTTGAAAAGGTGCACTGTTGAGAGTTTAATATGGGACTAGCAACAGGAATTCCTGAAGGCTCCAGCACGAGTGAGCATTTTTACAATTGCTGAGTACAGGTAGAGTAAATGTGGTGTTGTGATAATACAGTACCTACAGAATGAGGTAAACAGTGCATAATTTTATAAGAAAAGCAACCGTTCATGTAATTCCCTGAAATCGGCAGTCACATTGTGGGAAAATACCATTACTGTATAAACAAGAAACAAGATCTTCAAATCTGATTATAGCTTTAATAAAATCGTACATTTATTCAGTGAAATACTTAAAATGTTTACTTACTTTGATAGGTGAAATATGGAAATACTCATATAAACTGACAGGTGTGGTGTCAATGGCAGATTCAGTCAACAGCTCTGTTTGAATATACTCAAGGTCCTTTTTGAATAGATCCAGCTTAAAAACAAAGTAATTCAACCAATTAGATATGGAATTTATAAATTAGAATTGCATTACTTCAATGTCACAAATAGCATGGTTAACATTTCGTAGCACTATCTTCCGAATTCTGGTTGGTCGTTCAGATTTTGAGTATTTTACACACGTTACCTAAAAATTAATTGCACACATTTAGAACCTCACCTAAACAGGGAGGTCTGGGTCAAATGAGAAGGTAAGTTGTAAATATTTTAAATCTGACCTCAAGCAACTTCGAGACTGCCCAATGCTGGTTTTAATTAGGGAAGAGGGGGCATGCAATCAGCTTACTCTCAGTGGGTGGGTTGAAGCATTTTTAAGAAAATTGCGTACCCTCATTTTAGCAAAACTTCTATTTCTAACCATTATTTGTTGGATTTCTCTGCTATCTGGAAATTGACAACTAAACAAAGATAAGAAAATAATTCATAACAAAAGTGCTTCCATGGTTCTGCTTGTGGATTAGGGAAAATGCGGGTGATGCATTCAGCAGAGGGCAGGCTTTACCTACAGGAAGGCCTCAGAAGTACAGAGTTTGGAAAAACTTAATGAATTGGATAGGTATCAGATGGGGCAGTGATTGACTTGTTTTTGACTAATGTAGCTATCTGCTGCCTCAAATCTGTAACTCAAAGAAAATGCATTTCTATTCAAGTAGAAATACTGAAATTACAAATATCTTAGAAGTAAATGAAGAGGTATTAAAATAAACACAAGTTAGATGTCCTTTTTGTTTTTACTTATTTTATGTATGTTTGTATTATACCTTTTGCTCTGCAAGAACTGTATCTGTTGATTGGGTGAATAGGTCCATCACAGCATAAAGAAAACCAAGATCTAACTTCAGATCCATTTCTTGAATTAGGACTTTAAAATACCTGTTGCAAGTATATAATATAATCTTTATGAAAAAAACATTTCAAGTTGAAATAAATGCAGCCAATTAAAATATGTTTATCATAATTATAACCAAAATACTGCTAATTCATCAACTGGGCAAATTAAAATTAAACAGCCCTTGCTATAGATGGTCCATTATTTGTATCCCATTTTAGCTTTGTCTGGCAATCTGCAACATTCTTCATTAGATTAGATTAGATTCCCTACAGTGTGGAAACAGGTCCTTCGGACCAACAAGTCCACACCGACCCTCCAAGAATAACCCACCCAGACCCATTCCTCTACATTTACCCCTGACTATCTAACACTATGGGCAATTAAGCATGGCCAATTTACCTGACCAGCACATCTTTGGATTGTGGGAGGAAACCTGAGTACCCGGAGGAAACCCACGCAGACACTGGGAGAATGTGCAAACTCCACACAGATAGTTGCCCTAGGTGGGAATCGAGCATGGGTCCCTGGCGCTGTGAGGCAGCAGGTCTTTGTTTGAATTTGTTTTACTTCTTCAGTACATTTTTTTGTCTTTCATTATGAAATCTTTCTCCTGCTGCACACACCTCCCAGAGTAGAAAAATAATCAGGAGATACTGTAACATACTTGAGCTAAATAACCTTGCTAGATAGTGAGTGGTGCAGTTACTTGGGAAGTAAGCAGGAGCAATTACCCAAGTTGGGAAGGTTCTGGAATTGGGTCGTGCATATTCTTCTTGCTGTCATCCATTGTCTTATGAGTAAAATGTGGATTCATGTGAAAGGTTGGAGATACATGAAGAGAAAGCAAAATGATTTTATTCTGACCTATATGAGACAATGGTTGAACCTAGTCATTGCACCTTCACGATTGGAGGAATTAGACAGTATGCTTTAGTTGGTAATGCATTTGTCTTAAGAGTCAAAAGGCAAGAATTCAAGCCCCAGTTCAGAATGAGAGCATGCAAATTAAGTTAACACTGAATGGGCTGAAATGTGGGAAGAAATAGAGCAGGAATATGGCAGTCGAACCTGCTCCTTGATACAATTCAATAATGACTGATGACCTGCCTCAATTTCCTCAGATACCTTTTTTTATTCATTTGTGGGACTTGGGCATCGCTGGCTAGCCAGCATTGATAGTCCATCCTTATTTGCCCTTGAGAAGGTGATGGTGGGCTACTGCCTTGAATTGCTGCAGTCCACATGCTGTGGGTTGACCCACAATGCCCATTAGGAGGGAATTGCAGGATTTTGACCAAACGAATGCAAAGAAACGGTGATATATTTCCAAGTCAAGGTGGTGAGTGGCTTGGAGGGGAACTTGCAGGTGGTGGTGTTCCCAAGTACCTGCTGCCCTTGTACGTCTAGGTGGAAGTGGTCATGGGTTTGGAAGGTGCTGTCTAAGGATCTTTGGTGAATTATTGCAGTGCATCATGCAGACAGTACACACTGTCACTAGCATCCAGAAATCTATCGTTTATTTTTGAACAAGCTCAATGATTGAGCTTCCATGGCAACTGGAGTAGAAAACTCCAAAGATTCTGGTGAAGAAATACTTCCTCACCTCAGTCTTAAATGGTTGACTCCTTTTTCCGAGAATATGTCCCCTAGTTCTAGGTGCATCAGTCAGGGGAAATATCTTATCTTGATTCATCCCATCACTCGCTAAGAAATTTGTAAGTTTCAATGACAACATCCTTAGTTATTCTAAATCCCTAAGAATGCAGACCAAGTTTCTTCAATCTGACCTTAAAAGAATTTGCCATCTCAGGGATTGTCTATTGATCCTCTGCTGCATTCCATTTATGGCAGGTATGGTCTTTCAGAAAAGAACAACAAAAACCATACACAGTATACTAGATTTTCCAGTGGCCAAATAGTTTTCTGCAGCATTGGTGGGATTTTTATATCAGAAGCCTATGGAAACTGATGGAATGCCAGGGAAATTGAAAATTTTGATAGACAATTTCTCTAAGACTGGAGCCCTTAAGGGGCATCCATTTAAATTGGGGAATTCAAAGGATTCTGCTACTGTTTAATAAATTCCAAGTGTTAAACTGAACTTGAATTTACTTCACACACCCATCAACTACACGCACCCCCCCCCACCCCCCACCCCCCCCCCACCCACTTCTCACCACCTACCAAGGATCTGACTCCCACTACTCCAACACTTAATCCTTCTCTCTCCCCCAGGTTGTGAAAAAGGAGTGTGCTTTGATTTCTGATTATCCTGTTCAATGAGTGACTTGTCAGATTTAAAGTGTGCTCCACAGTTCTGAAGGAGTCCAAATTGGAATCACCTGTCAGAAATGCAGAGTTCTTTCATATTGGAATAAGGAATGGAGTGACAGTCTGAGTACAGTTGCCACTGTTCAGAAAATTTGACCCAATATTCCAGGGTTCACCAAGAGTCTGTACTATTCATCAAGACAACCTTATACCTGTAATCAAATCCTTTGGAAGTAAAGTTTAACATGACATTCGCTTTGCTAACTGCTTGCTGTAACTAAGTGCAAACTTTTAGTGACCCAAGAACAAAGGCACCCAAAGAGCAACTGACAAAAGAAGAACTGTCTTTCAGGTGAAACATTCAGCTAAGATCATGTTTGTTGCTCATAATGGATCCAAAAGACTCCTAACACAATCTGAGGTCAGGCAATTTTCTCCAAAACAGCTGCTGATATTTACCACTTATCACTTAGGACCTTGCTACAAGTGAAACAGCTTGTATAACAACAGTAACTTTACTTGAAAACAACCTGGCAGTACCAAGTGCAAAGATGTTTTTATAAAGTGCAAATAGTGGCAATCAAGATATATTATAAAGTTTTTCCTCTAAAATGGGAAAGTACAAGGATCTCTATGGAAAGGTAATTAGGGGTTCAAGCAGGAATCTGGTGAAATCTTTGTCAGAGTAATAATCTTTTTTTTAAAAATCTAGCATTTAAAAGAATGCAACATGAAACAGATTTAAAATTTAAAGAAGTTTCTATAACTAAATTATTACAATAAAACTTTACCATTGCTTGAAGTAAAAAAAATTCACATTTCCATATTTCTCACTTTGTTTAAGAAAATTATTGAAACAGAAACGTGACCTTCAATTAAATTTTAACCATTCTATATGTTGAGTTGATGCAATTAGCCTACAATGATGAAAGTTTTAAAAAATGTCTTTTTCCTGAAATAACAGATCCTGGTACCCTAGGTAAAAGCAATGACTGCAGATGTTGGAAACCAGATTCTGGATTAGAATGGTGCTGGAAAAGCACAGCAGTTCAGGCAGCATCCGAGGAGCAAGAAAATCGACATTTAGGGCAAAAGCCCTTCATCAAGAATACAGGCAGAGTGCCTGAAGGGTGGGGAGATAAAATTTTTATCTCTCCACCCTTCAGGCACTCTGCCTGTATTCCTGATGAAGGGTTTTTGCCCTAAATGTCGATTTTCCTGCTCCTCGGATGCTGCCTGAACTGCTGTGCTTTTCCAGCACCACTCTAATCCAGAATCTGGTATCCTGTCAAGTCACTCTTTATTTGCACGTGTATAGTACATGGACTCTGACCAGCTAGATAAGAGCTAGTCCCTAAAGTGTGGAGACTCAGACTCCTGTTTATATCTGCCAGCCAGGGTTCCCTGATTGGTCCAGTTTAACCTCAATCCGGGATCTCATACTCAGTGAGATCTACATGAAAACTTTGTTCCAATCACTTTTTCCTGAAGGATCAAGCAACGTTTCTATTAGTAATATGATTTAATGGATTTATTGCTGACTAAATCAAAAGCAGAATATTACAGATAATGAAAGTTGAAATAAAAACATCAGATTGTGGAAAAACTCAGCAGTTAAGACAGGATCTTTGGAGAGAAAAGAAAAAATCATTTTAGGAAGAGTCAGAGATGTAGAATGGAATCTTCCCAGCCACTTAACAACACAGGCATAGGTGAAACATTTGGGAAAATTCTGGGAGAGCAACTGTAAGGTGGTTCACAACTTTGACAGCAAAACAAATCCTGTTTTCCAACCAAGTGTTGAATAATGAGACATAATTGTTGTGAGCAAGCAGAAAGAGACCAATTGGTTTTCATTACCATCCTTATTACTGCATCATCTCACCTCACTGATATGCTGTTTCCCATTCTCTCACCAACCAGATAGAAACTAAACAGCAACAATTCCTGAAATGAAATTCAGAGTGGCAACCTGGCAACTCCAGTTTACCTTCTTGGTTACCTTGCACCAACATCTCAGGGCCCGTTCCTTGGAAGCCACTGGCCACACTACGCCCCACCCACCAAGACCTAGGCAGTCCCATATCAGCAAAGTGGGATGCCACTTTCCTTTTAATATGTCTAGACAATTCACAGGAACGCTACAGGGCAGTTATAGATTGCCAGTGCTTGACCAGGTGCATGACTGAGCTTTAAAAGGTACTACGAGCACCAGGACTCTTGGGAGGTCCTGGCAGTGGCCAATATGTCTCTGCCTGTGGCAAGTGGGAAAGTGCGACAAATAGAACATTATAGGGGTACGATGCCTGAGTAATAAGGCAAGTTTGGAAGATAGCGTGACAAAATTCACTAGGATTGGCGGAGAGAAATAATCTATGAAACTCACTAACATTTATAATTGGCTGATTTCTGGTAAAATTAAATCTGCAATATTAATTAGAGATGCAAAGTTACATCTAACTTCTCCCAGACAAAAAAGGTCAGAGACTGAAATGTTTACTCTTGTCACATATCTAGCAGAGCTTCTGAGTATTTCCAATATTTGCTGTTTTGATTTCAGTGCTGAACAGCTTGTTTTACTATCTTACGTAAGCAGTCACAGGGCAGTATTTAGGAATCACAAGGAAGTTCAAAGCCAGAGCATCATGTCCTCCAAGATGTGGACTATTCAGAAATACTGTGCAGATTTTAATTAAATACTGTTTTCAATCTTGGTATAAAAATAAGGCTTCAAGGTGATTTATTCAAAATTATTCTGCATAAGAAGTACTGAGTAGATTATAAAGAATATTATCAATAGATTGTTTGAAAATTTCTGTTTTTCAATTATTTTATGGGTTTAGGAGTTGTCAGCAAGGCCAATATATATGGTTCATTCCTAATTGAACTCAAGGTGGTGGTGATGAGTTGCCTTCTTGAACCACTGCAGTTCCTTATGTATCACCACATCCATAGTGCTATGGGAAGTCCAAGATTTTGATCCATTGAAAGTGAAGGTATAGTAATTGTTTGAAACCAGAATGATTTGGAGTGCAGAGGAAACATATAGGTGCTGATGCTCCCATGTTTCTGCTACCATTGTCCTTCTAAATGGCAATGTGTGTCAGTCTGGAAGGCGTTATTGAAACAGCATCAGGGAGTTGCTTGTAACAGGACACACTACTGCCACATTATGTTAGTGGCAGAGGGAGTGGATGCTTAAGTTGCTGGGTAGGGTGCTGATCAAGCAGACTGCTTTGCCCTGAATGCTGTCAGGTTTCTTGAACACTGTTGGATCCATACCAATGCAGGCAAATATTCCATCACACTCCTGACATGAGCTTTGCAGATGGTGGAAAGGCTTTAGGGAAATCAGACGATGAAGTATTCACCTCAGAATTTCCAGTTTCGCACTTGCTGTTGTCACCACAGTATGACTGTGACCTGTGCAGTTCAGCCTCTGATCAATCCCTTGTCTGTTGTGGAGTTCCAGTGATGGTGAAGTCATTAATTTCAAGTGGAGATGGTTAGTTTCTCTCTCTGAAATGATCAGTGCCTGGCACTACGTAGCATCAATGTTAATTGCGAAGCCTGAATATTGTCCAGATCATGGTGGCTTTGGGCAGAGATTGTTTTAGTATCTGAGGAGTTGGTACTCATGATGTTGAGCATGGTGCAGTTATCAATTAACATCCCCACTTTTAACCATATAATCATAGACAAAATCATTTCATGTTTATGACTTACCTAAAACGAGATATATCAGACTTCCCTGCAAACCTTGTGATAATACTGACATCAGCAAAAGGCTTTGGTGCTATTAAAATAAAACAAATATTAAAGAACTGTCTTTTTTTTCAAAAAAGTCAATTCCAGAATTGTTTCTCATATTCTAAACTAAATGTAATATTCTAAAAATACCATTTTGAATCAGGAGTTTACATTTCATTTTTACATAAACTTTGGAAGGGAGTTAATTTCCTGTAAATACTTCTAAATATCACAATATAAAAACTAATACACAAAGTTGAGCTCAAGTACTTGCAGGATTCCTAAATCAGTGCTGCAGGAATATTAAAATTGCAGTTGAAAGAATCAAACAAATATAACTTTTTAATAAATGAAGATTCTATAACTCCAAGCTCCGCTGACCTTAATCAGCACGATAAAGTTTATTTTAAACTGCAGTTCATAGTCATATAATAGGACATTCAAAATTTCAACGAGTAACCATATGAATGAAAACATATTTATTTATGCCATTTACAGAAAATATCACATTTAACACATTTCATTACAGCAGAGTGCATACAATAAATTATATAAAACCAACCTGAATCCATGGTGACTGATTTGGGGGGAATAATTGGATAAAACGGAAAAGGAAAGATGGCTCCAGACAGCTGATTTTGTATCTTAGAACAGAAACAAAAGTAAAGTAGCTGTTTAGTTCAAAAATAATAAACATTATCCTGATAACATATATGCAATATTAATATCTTCATTCAGCACAAAATTAAAATTTTAATGATAAGAATTAAAAAACACTTGCTCCAAAATAGCTAAAATATACCTAGAATTTAAAGCATCTTATGGTGACGAAACTCTTATTTTAGAAGAGGAAAAGACAGACTTGGAATTTTCCCAAATTCTCAGCTTTCTTCTCCACTAATGATCACAAGCTTTGCAACTCATGGAGAAGAGGCTATTGAGCACATTGGAATGGAAAATTTGGCAAGTACAGGTCCCTTCTTCTGTGTTCCATTATTCATTGCCAGTGAACCATTTGAGAAAATTGTTAGCTTTGACTGCAAGTGCCACGAAAGCTCCAAACACCTACTGTGTCGCTTCTGTAACAAAGTCAGCCAGGTGGACCTCTTAGAATGATTGGGGCTGTTAATCTGACTCAGTCAGGGTGCCCTGGCTGACAGATAAGAACAGGCATGTCGAACATCTTGTTCACTCTGACAGCTGGCTCTGAGGAAGCTTGATCAGTGTCAAGGACTTTTTTTCACGTGTAAATACAAGATGACTTGGTGACAGGATACTGGCCTCTGTGCAGTAATTTCAGTGGCTATGAGGTAAAAGCACATTCCTGAAGAACTTGCAACAGTCATTTTGGACTTGGTGGGAGCATTTCTGGCAGCATGCCATTATTTGACTTGATCGAATCTGTCGAAGACTCGGCCCACCATATGGAAATAGTATGTTTTTTTTCCAGGCAAATGTCATTGTGGCTGATGAAAAGCAATGAATAATTCTCCTGAAAGCTTGTGGACCTGCAACTGCTTTGGTTATTAAGAGCCTAACTTTCCCAGATACACCAGATACTAAAATCTTTCAAGAGTTGATAGATTTAATAAAGGAGTATTATGACCAAGCCGCCTCTAGGTTAAGATGACTGGCAGAGTCATGTGACTTTGGTTTAACCCTTAATGAAATGCTGAGACACTGTTTGGTATCTGGGATTAAAGGGCTTCAGCGTGTAGGCAAAAGTGCCTACACGCTGAAGCCCAATTGAACTTCAAACAGACACTACAACAGGCTTTGTAACTGGAAAATGTGGCAAGTGGAGCATGAGTTACAGCATATTCTGATGGAAGTTGACACCCTCGCTAGTACTACTTGAGTGAAGGCAACTGCATAGCCTCACTCAGGACATACCTGGAATAGAGTGTGGCACAGTGTCTTGGTGGCTAGCACTGCTGCCTCTCAGCACCAGGGACCCGGATTCGTTTCTGGCCTCGGGCGACTGTCTGTGTGGAGTTTGCACATGCTCCCAGTGTCTGCGTGAGTTTCCTCCGAAAAATTGTGCAGGTTCGGTGAATTGGCCATAGCGTTCAGGGATGTTAAGGTGCATTTAGTCAGGAGTAAATACAGGGTAAGTGAATGGGTCTGTGTAGGTTACTCTTCGAATGGGGTCGGTGTGGACTTGTTGAGCTGAAGAGCCTGTTTCCACATTGTAGGGACTCTAAAAATATCTATGAGAGACTCTAGGTCAGCCAACAGGAAAATCCCAAAACAACGCCAAACCTCAGCCAAATGGATAAAATTTTCTTCAGGAACCAGGCTGGCAAGCCATTCTACTTGCTGCTGGTATGTGGACTTGAGACAGCAAAAAAAAATTCCCACCAGAGCCAAATGGAACAAGAGCACTCATAGGCCAATATCCAGGCGAGTACACATTGGTGTGGAACAGTCAAACTACTCAGTAACATCCAAACCAGAACCAATCAAACTAAACATTTGGTTAAATGGTTGCCCAGTTCTAATAGAGGTTGATACCAGTGTAGCCATTTCAGTGATCGTCAAACTAGTCTTTAACAAAATTCGCTCTGGACTCCAACCCTTAACTTTGCACAAGACCTCAGAGAGACTGAGAACTTATACAAGGAACTGTCATAGATTCAGGGTACAACTTAGGCTCCGATCTCGTGTAAGAAGCAGCTGTTTCAGTTACAACTCACTATAGTAGAAGACTCAAGCCTAAGCTTGATGGGGCAAAATTGGTTAAGAAAGATTGACCTAGATTGTTTCAACATTTTTCAATTAGAAAACGGGTGCCTGAGTGAAGTCCTGGGTAAATACCTGGATGTTTTTCCAAGGAGGTCTGGGGATGATCAAAGGAGTCAAGACCACCTTGCATATTGATTAGGAAGCAATTCCACTATTCTGAAAGGCCAAATCCAGTACCATTTGTCTTATGGGCAAAAGTAGAGGCAAAAGTAAAAAGGCTGGAAAACGGAGCACCAGACAATTTCACCCCATGAAGCTTGGGCTCCAGTATTTTACTACCATCGGTAGTAAATGAATACTTGCAAGTGCAGTTAGATGAGTATTCCCAGAAATATGCTACAGTAAATACCCATAAGGGTTCGTACCCAATATACAAGAGTGCTATTTGGGGTATTGTCAGCCTGTGCAATTTTTCAGCGGACAATGGAGAACACTTTACATGGTCTACCCCAGATTGCCATTGATGACATACCAATAATCAGGAAGACTTAATAAGGAGCACATAGAGAACTTGGACACAGTCCTTAGACATTTCTCCCCTCTGGGTGTACACCTTAGAAGGGAAAAAGTGTGTTCCAAGCATCCCAAGTGACCTATATGGGCTACAGAATTGACAAGACTGGTTTACACCCAATGGAAGATAAAGGGAGGGTGATCAAAGCTGTATTGGAGCTTAGCTCTTTTCTTGGGCTGAGAAATTATTATGGAAAGTTCATACATAACCTGGCCTCCATCCTGTCACCTTTGCATCAACTCTTTAAAAAGGAAATTATCACATAGCCAAGCCATAGCTTTAAGGTAAGGGAAGAAACAGCTATCGTCCTCCAAGGTGTTGACACACTATGATCCCAAACAATATCTGTATTGATATGTGGTGCCTCCCCCGTATAGCATCAGCGTAGTATTAGCTCATAGATGGCCCAATGCAGAGGATGCCCAAGACCGTATGCATCCAGGACTTTGGCTGATGCAGAGCATAAACATGTTCAGACAGAAAAAGAAGATTTGGCAGTCATATTTGGAGTCAAGACTACAAAACTTATATGGATGTAAATTTGTAATAATAAGACCACTAACTGTTGCTAGATCCTAAAGAGTCATACAGAATGGAAACATATCCTTTGGTCCAACCAGTCCATGACAAACACATTTTCAAACTGAACTAGTCCCACCTACTGCGAATCCTCTTGCAAGTATGCCTGCCTTGAAGAAGTTTTCTTCCTCTCTCTACCAGAATCTCAGGGAGTCCCTTTCCCACTGCAACTCCCAGGTCATTTATTCTACTTTCTCTACCACCCCACCTCCCACCCACCACCCCCCCTCCCCATTTATCTCTCCAGCGTAGAAACAGGCTCTTCGGCTCAACAAGTCCACAAAGACCCTCCAAAGAGTATCTCAACCAGACCCATTCCCCTATCCTATTACTGTACATTTCCCCTGACTAATGCACCTAACCTATACATCCCTGAACACTATGGGCAATTTAGCATGGCCAATTCACCTAATTAGCGCATCTTTGGACTATGGGAGGAAACCCACGCAGACATGGGGAGAATGTGCAAACTCCACACAGTCACTTGAGGCTAGAATTGAACCTGGATCCCTGGTGCTGGGAGGCAGCAGTGCCAACCACTGAGCCACCATGTCTCCCAGATACTTTTGATACTGCAGGTTAAACAAGGAGAGTGAACATAACAGTTGAGATAACTAATCATTCATGTTAAATTTATAGAATCCAAAATACAATATTGATATTGTTATCAAATCATGTATGTGAATGATGACATTCTAAGGATGCGGTGGTGTAAAATCCACCAAAAACTCTCCTTGTTTAACCTGCAGTATCAAAAGTATCTGGGAGACATGGTGGCTCAGTGGTTAGCACTGCTGCCTCCCAGCACCAGGGATCCAGGTTCAATTCTAGCCTCAAGTGACTGTGTGGAGTTTGCACATTCTCCCCAGGTCTGCGTGGGTTTCCTCCCATCTGGAAAGGCCCTGCAGTCAAAGACCTTCAAGGCCACAAGCATCAGATATACACTTACACAACAGAATCCAATTTCAAGATTCAGCATTTCACAGATTGTAGTTACTGTGCTCCTAGACAGCACAAGTCTTCGGAGGCACTGGTATCTCGTCACGTCCAAGTATCTGAGCCTTGCTAGATATGGTCTTATCTGTTGTCTTGATTTGGAGGTGCCAGTGTTGGACTGAGGTGGACAAAGTTAAAAAGTACACAGCACCATGTTACAGTCCAACAGGTTTGCTTGGATTAGTTTTCAAAGCACTGCTAACCTGTTGGACTATAACCTCGTGTTGTGTGATTTTTACCTATATCTGTTGTCTGACAGCTGCTATTGACTTTCCCTTATAGGCGTTTTGGCAGAATTAGTTAAGCTAACTTGACTGACCATAGGGCACAGCTGTCCTTTGCCAGCTAACATCTTCCTTCTCCTTCTCCTCCTAAGAACTGCTTTCAGATTGGACTATTCCAATTGGGCACAGTGACATTCACCACAAATGCTACTGCCCACAATTTTTCCTCAACATTTCCTGGCTGTTCCATTGATTAGAAAATTTCCCAGCAGAGTTTTAAATTGAGAAATAACAACTCTCCTTGCCTTGTTCTGCTAAAGTCAGTCACAGTTGCAGCTTTTAAAACGCTTTACAGCATTACCACTAAAAATGTAACCATTTCCAAAAAAAGTTTCCCCAAGCACCCACTGAATACTGTAATCAACATATATTCTGACCAATGCAGACTGACTTCTATTTCAGAGGCTGGCATACTAACATCAAGTTCACAATATGACACCTTTACACTGGATTTTAGATGTGTGGGGGATAGCAGTAGTCCTGATCTCATAACATAACACTTAAGCCTATAAATCAATAACATGCAAAATTAATTCACTGTTCTCAGAATTCTAATATCTGTAATATTTCATTTTGCTATTTAATTCAATATTCCTCCTCCCTGAAAGTTTGAATTAGACAACATAGAAACTCAGACCAAAGTTATGATAAATGATTCTGTTGCAAACTTTAAACAATTCATGTACCATTTGTATACGAACAAAGGTCCTATGCTATCAGATTTTAACATACCTGGATCTTGTAAATTTGGACTCGGAGAGATTTCTGATGAGTTGAGACAGTATACTCTATTTTTATAGCTGGCAGGTAATTTCTCCTTATTGGTACTTCAGAAGGTTGTAAGAGCTTCATGTCCATGCCATTTGGAGTTAAAAGTGCCTTTTTTTTTGCGAGAGACAAAAGATGCAAATAAATGTTTACTTTCAAAAAGACATTTTTTTTTAAACTGAATCCAAATAGTCACTCACAATTTGACTTCATCACTACAAATGATGTAGTGTGATTTGCTCTCTTCATTCAGTGTCATTATAAAATTGACAGACTAAATTGAGGAGAATAATCACACCATGAAACAAAAGCCAGACCATGAATTTCCCTACCCATTTATTTCAATCTGCATGAAGCAAGCGCTAATTTTGATGGAGGGATTGAACCTGTTAATAATATTAAACTTAATTAAGCAATTTAAGATGACAGGTTTTTTGTGTAATTGAAAATGTTGCCATCCACTTCAATTAATTATTAAACTACTCAAATACAAATGATCAATGTAAGCATAATTTTCAACTGACCTGAAAATTACATGGAAGTTCAGCAATGAGGCTCTCTTGAGGAGAAGACTCTATATATTCTTTGTAAACCTGCTCTAGCTGAGCTGTTTGCTTTCTACTCATTGGTTTCCAGCGCAATTTCGCCTTGGGTTTACTTTCCCAAACAACATCAGAACTGAGTTGCAAACAGGATAACAAACATGTAAAATTCTTCAAAATTGCATTCAATTATCCTAACATCAAAAATCCTGATGTTACAGATTCTATTATTGATACAGCATTCATTATGAAATGTGTGGCATTCAATGTGAAACAAAAATACAGATATCAAAAATTGTTTGAAATTTTCTATTTCTGAATGGGAGTAGTAACTTGTGGTCAAAAACCATACACTTTAGTAACAGGAACCATGAGAAAGCTGAAGGTCAGGTTCAATAATGCATTACATTTCACAATAACTTGCTACAAAGCACGCATTCACCTTGTTATACCAATGTAGACCACTTCTTGCTTTGTTGAATTATTAATCAGTGAAATCCCCAAGTTCTGCAATGACAGAATGATCTCCTGTTCTGCTTGCTCTGCGTTCTCATTTTCTTGAGTAAGTCTGAATGTTCCTTCATCATCCGTGAACACAATGATTCTCTGCAGACCCTCAAAGAAGGATGCTAAATAAATCTTCCCATTTTCTTGAGAAATCGCTGAGAATATATCCTAAAAGTAAAATAGTATACCTGAACATTGAATCTCATTTGCAACTTTGAAAATTTTTGGCTATTAACATTGCAAAATAAACAGCAAAATTAATATTAAAGAAAAGACATATATTAAATATGGTGAGAGAAAGAGAGAGAGAGAGCAACTAATGCAAGAAACAAGATTGGTAAAGATTAAAACAACTACACAACTAAATTAAGGACAGAAATATTTTACAAATTTATTAACATTCAGAAAACAAGATAGGAACGTGAAGGATCAGAACACCACGAACCTCAGAGTATCAGGGAACAGGAAAACATAAATTGTTTCCATTGAACCATAGTAACGTTACAGCCTTCAAAAAGATCATTCAGCGCATTATGACTGCACTGACTGAATAAATTAGCCATTCACTCTAATCCTACTTAATAGCACCTGGTTATTAGACTTGCAAGTTACAAGGCTTCAGGTACAGATCAAAGAAGTTGATGTCTTCTGTCTCAACCACCAAACGGGATAGCAAATTCCAGACATCCACCGCTCTGTGTGAACAAGCTGGTACTCATTTTCCCCTTAATCCTTCGGCCAATCGCCTTAAATCTGTGCCTCCTGGTGATTAACCTCTCTGCTAGGGAAAAAGGGTCTTTCTTGTCCACTGCATCCCAGTCTCTCATTATTTTGGGCAACTTGATTAAGTCAACCTTCAGCTTCCCCTGCTCAAAGAAAAACAACCCTAGCTCACGCGATGTTTCATCATATCTAGAATTTTCAAATCCTAGCAAGCTTCATGTAAATTTCCTCTGTACTCTCTCTAAACCAATTATGACATTTTTATAACATCGTTACTAGAACTGTACATAAAACTCAAGTTCTGGCCCAGCCAAGGTCTTATATGGTTACAGCATTACATTGCTACTTTGGTATTCTGTAACTCGCACATTGAAGGAAAGCCATCATATGCTTTCGGTACCGCTACCTGACTGTCTTAACATCTTGGAACATATGCACTCCAAGGCCTCACTTCCTCTAGCCCTCCACACCTTCCCTTTTATTGTACATTTCCACATTGTTTATCCTTCCTAAAAGCACTTCTGCACTCACTCAACCATACCATTAATATCTTCCAATTTTTGATCGTTCGCAACTTTCCTTAGTAATAGTTACAAGAATATGTAGGCATGAAGTTGAGATCAAGAGTTGTAGTAATTTTAGGAAGTGGGGGGGAGTGGGAAACAGAAGGAATGGCCAGTCAAACTTAGAAAGGATTAAACTCTTACTCTAGATGGATTGAATCTACATCTGTTAGAGGTTAGCAAAAATGCAGCAGAAATACATTCACATGTAAATAAAGTCAGTAGGAAAGAGGATAGTTCAAGAGGCCTTGTGGACAGCTAGTGAGATCTTTTTTTAAAAACAGGAAGATGGACCAAGTCTAGGGTACCAGGTAGGGACAGAAATTATAGGCCTGGTGCTATGCCTGGCCTGAGGCACAGCTCTACGCTTATTAGTGGGCATTGATGACATGCCCCTCTCACAGGCTTTGCAGGCAACGATTTGCAAAGGGGTATTGTTGAGGCTTCAGCATGTTAACTGAAATTCAGTTGATCAATAATAGTTTCTCCTCATAGGCTTGAGCATCACTCCAAAGACTTGTGTACAAATATCTAGGTTTACAATCAAATGCAGTATTCATATAAGTGCGCAGAGTTACACATCGAGCCTTTAAAATAGAGGTTCAATCAAGGCTCTCCCAGATGGGTGTATCAGATTTCTTCTAATAATTTGAAGATTGGAAAAGAAATTACTAAAACTATTCTCATTAAAACATTATGCTATTTGGGAGACAGTATACATAATTAATGCTGCATTTCTTACAATGGTGCTAACACTTAAGTATACCACTGGCTGTGAAATGCTTTGGACGGTCCTAAGACTGAAAAAAAGTTCTATATAGATGTTGCTGAAATAATTATTTCATCGAATAAATACAGTACAAGTACAAAGAGGCAGCTACGTTGTAGCATTCTTCAACTTCCCAATGTTCCTGCTCCTCAGCTTCTCACTAAATAGGTGCTGGGATGAGTTGCCCTCTCATAATCGTTCTCTAAATGAGAGTCATATTACCACGTAGCGTATTACAAAGAATATCATAGGTGTCTAGAAGCATGCTTCTGTCTGGACTACTCAAAGAACTTTCCACACTACTCAGGTGAGCAGGTCTCTCAAGTTTTGTAGTAGTATCCTCTAAACTGTATAACGATTGAATATCTACAGCATACAAATGCATGGGTGCCAGACTACGTTATGACTTGTGGTATAAGTGAATAACCTTCATCACCCAGAAGTCAGTGGTAACCTCTCATTGTGGTTCAAATATTGGTGGCTACAGAGTGAAGAAATTCTGATTACTGCCATGAAATCAGCACTACATATTGATTAATGTCATAACTTGCATGCTATTTATGTTGCCTGATATCAACACTTCCTCTGGCAGCTCATTCCATACACGCACCAGCCTCTGCGCGAAAATGTTGCCCCTTAGGTCTCTTTTATATCTTTCCCCTCCCACACTTAAACCTATGCCCTCTAGTTTTGGACTCCCCACGCCAGGGAAAAGACCTTGTCAACTTGGATAACATGGATAGCAAAGTCAAGCAACTTTGCTATTGGCTACAGCTCCGCCTTCAACATTGTAACTCCAAACAAACTCATCTTTAAACTGTGACATCCTAGCTCCCCCTCTAATCAGATCCTTGAGTCCCTGACCCACAGGCTACAATCAATAAGAACAGGTGACAATACCTCCTCGATCATAATCCTCAAGACCGGTGCCCTGTAAGACTAAGTACTCAGCCTCTACTATACTTCTTACATACTCGCGGCTATGGGGCCAAATTCCATAGGTCAGATCTAAAACAAGACGAAGTACCTTGCTTAGCAGCATGGTTTAAAGACAACAATCTCTCCATCAACACCAGCAAAGCAAAGGAGTTGGTCACTAACTTCAGGAAGCTGAGTACAGGGCACACATCTGTCTGCATTAATGATGCTGAGGTAGAGATGATCAAGAACGTCAAGTTCCTGGGACTGATTATCACCAACAATCCGTTCTCGTTCACCTACATCGATGCAACATTTAAGAAAGCACAACAACTTCCTTAGGTGGCTAACAAAATTTGGCATGTCCACAAGGAGTCTTGACAATTTTCATAGATGCACCATATAAAACATTCTATCTGGACGCATCACAGTGTTGTATGGCAACTGCTTTTCCTAAGACTGCAAGAAACTACAGAGAGTTGTGAACACAGCTCAGTCCATCATGCAAACCAACCTTCCATTCACTGACTCCAACTATACAACTATACTTCCCACCGCCTTGGGAAAGCAACCGATATACTCAAAGACTGGGTGTCCTGGTACTTGAGTCACAAAACATTAGCATGCAAGTGCAGCAAGTGATTAGCAAGGAAAATGCAATCTTTGCATTCGTTGCAAGGTGAAGGGAATATAAAGGTCCGGATGTTTTACCACTGTTGTGCAGGGAATTAGTGAGACCACGTGTCCAACACTATATGTAGTTTTGGTTGCTTTATTTAATAAAACAAAATTACATCACCACAGTTGAGAGAAGGTTCACTTTAGTGATTCTTGGAATGAGGGAGCTGTTCTACCTGGAAAGGTTGGACAGATTTGGATATTTCTCAACAGAAGTTTATTTAAAGCAGAGAGAATTAGAATCAAAATGTCATTTATTGTCACGTTACTCAAATACAGGAGTACTGTGAAAAGTTTAACAATGTCACCTCTTATGGAGCCATCTTAGATGCAATTACTAGGTAGGAATCTTATACACATAAGAGGAATAAAGAGAAAATTGGTTCCATTACTTCAGGGTGTTTAAAAAATAAGTTTCAAATAAGCAAGTTAAAGGATTGACATTACCGTCAAATAAAAAAAATTCAAGTAAACATTACATTGCAACAGATCAATGCAGAGGCTTACAAATGTGGTCTGACCGCCCTTGCCAGACCCCAGTACGACAACCATCCCCACTCAACTCCAAGCCTCCAGTCCGCTACACACCGGCTCTTAACTGCTCCAAGGTAAGTTCCCCGCGCCAGCCGCCGCTCCGGGACTGCTTCCCCGTGCCAGCCGCCGCTCCGGGAAACATACATGTTTCATTAAGATTATGAAGGTGACAGGATAGATGATGAAAGGATATCTTCTTTTGTGGGACAGAGTAAAACTAGAGATAATTTAAAAATAAGGGAGTGCCTCAGTTAAGATGAAGCTGAAAGTTGTGCATTTTTGGAACTTACTTACCCAACAACCAGTGGAAGATAAATTATTAGAACTTTTTTTTAAAAAGGCATAAGAAGATAGATTCTGATGAACAAATCACTCAAAGCATTTTGAATGGGTGTGCATGTGCGATTGAGGCCATTATCAAATTAGCAACTATGTAAGACTCGCCTGCAAATGACTTACTTCGGTACAGTGCTCACATCTAAGTACACATGGGAAACTGGATTTGACTAAAAATCTAATCATCATTTCTCAGAGAGGATCAATCACTGAAGGATAGAAAATGCTTCAAGAAGCATCTCAATCTTTGTGACCATTGGTATTACTATTTTATTCAAAGGGCTGGAAAAGAAAACAGCCTTTAGACATACATGGGAATTCACTTGCTCGTGATAGTCACAATGAGAGATGGATTGCAGCATGCAATTTTCATTGCCTATGATAAGAACCTCATTCGTTCTGTAAAAAAAAATCTCATTGAGGGCATAAGTGCACAAAACCAGACCAAAAATGCCTTTGCAATACATATGTACTGACAACATGCTCGAAGGTGATATTCAAAAGTGATATGAAATGAAACTATGATGAACTAACAGTGATGTACAGGATATGACGCACTGCACTCATAAAGACTCTGATGAAATATCCTCCACTTTGCCTCAGAGGATGTGCAGGCAGGCAACTCACCTCTCACCTATGAGGCATGGAGCAGCTTGGTGGCTGCACTCATCATGGAAAAGCCCTACCTCCAACTGCAGTCTCTGCATTTGCAGCCAATTGAGATAAATGTCACAAAGACATTTGGTAGAGGAGCTGGGGAGTTGGATGATGACGAGGATGCCTGATGTTTACATGACATTCACCCTCCTTACTAACCTCCCAGCTCTATGTTGGCCTCCAAGTGGATTAGCTGGAGTAGTTACCTAGGTGCAATCATCCACACCTGCAACCGTTGTGTCACCAGTGCAAACACAGCTCATCTGTTTCATGGATATTGATATTCTGAGTGAACTGAGCCAGGTTATTGAGTGAGCGCTGTACTTTTTACAGAGTTACAATGTTCTTGTATTCATTCAAAAGGTGATGCAGCATGTATTATTGATCAGTTCTTGTTGTTCTCTTATGGTTAAAGCTCATTCAAACAAGCCGCCAAAATGAGGCGGTCATCACTGAGACAGTCTCCTTTATTCCCTATGTCAGCTTGCATTGTTTCAGAGAACTTCATCAGACATCCACACATTTGTATAGTCCGATGTGCTATAATGCGGTATTTTGTTCTCGTGCAATCCCGTGTTATAACAAAATCGCATAATAGCAGAACAATTTAATGCTTGAAATACTGTGCTTTTGATGTGGTTCCTGAAGTCTTATCTCAATTTCCATTGTAGCATCTTTACAAAAGGAACTGTTCACTTTCACCTCTGATTCAGACTGCATTGCATTCCTTCATCATGTGCAATCCAACCTAAATGCATGCTGTGTATATCCAAAGTACATGAATCTGTCGTCAGTGGACTGTGGATTGATGAGATTTGACACTGCCTCCTCAGACATCTCTTCCACCTTCTGACACCTGAGGGATGAAGCAGCTTGAAGGATGGATAGATTTATTAATACTCCAAAATAAAATCCAGCCTGATTGATCATACATAGTTTAATTATTTTAGTAAATGTGGTTGCTATTTATTGAAACAGCCATGCAGGGTTGCAGTTTCTTTAACAATAGAATGGAAGTTTATTACAGAACAGAACAAACATAAGTTAAGCTATCCAATTATAGACCACAATGTAAAAGATCTTAAACCACAAAGCAAAGTCTTGCACCGTTACCTGACACACTGTGTTAGACACTCCAATGTGGAAAATGATCGCTTTACAGCAAATCTTCATGTTCAATTCAACTGTATCTCCTTGGTTCTTTCCTCTGAATTGTGAAGTCTTCTTACACAGGTCGCTCTGCTATTTTGCGCATTTTATTAACATGATTTCACTATAATACATTTGACGAACTGGGGACACTGTTTCTAAAGGGCAAAACTTTAAAGCTTGTATTGGTTATAATGCAATTTTGGCCCAAGAAGTTTAAATTGCGCTGCTATTACGTGGTTTTCTTATAACACAGGAATGCACGAGAGCGAAATACTGCATTACAGCATATCTGACTGTATGAATATTTACAAATCTAAAAACTTAGACTTTTGCAGCTTTTAATAACCTGCAAGTCTCCTGTTTGGAAGTTTCCCCAAATTTAACATTCATACTGAGGTAACTGTTTTCCTTGAACTGTTCTATATTCCTTTCTAGGACAGAAACTATACTTATTTCTGACCCAAGTCAGGTCTCTTCCAAAACCGCCAAAAAACTTTTAATCTCTGGATTTTTCTTGCACTGACCACTTTGACACTGTCTTAACAAATTCAATTCAATCAGACCTCCTGAACCAGGCACTGGAGATCCTGGTCACTTGAGAGGAACCACCTTACCTCTCACTTTCTTAAGTCATCAAGAGATGGAAAAAAAACACAATGTTCCAAGTTAAACAAGTTTTACATAGAATATACATTTGTTTACATACATGAAACAGGCTTATGAGCTCAGCAATACCTGATGTTGCCCAAACTATCTTGTTCCCTCCACATCAGAGCTGAAAATGTGTTGCTGGAAAAGCGCAGCAGGTCAGGCAGCATCCAAGGAGCAGGAGAATCAACGTTTCGGGCATGAGCTCACTGGTACAGAGTCAGAGTTGTACAGCAGGGAAACAGACCCTTTGGTTCAACCAGACCTCGCTGACCAGATATTCTAAATTAATCTAGTGCCATTTGCCAGCATTTGGCCCATTTATCTCTAAACCCTTCCTATTTATGTAACCATCCAGATGCCTTTCAAATGTTGTAATTATACCAACTTCCACCACATCCTCTGACAGCTCATTCCATTCACACACCACCCTCTACATGAAAATGTTGCCCCTTAGGTCCCTTTTATATTTGCTTCCCCCCTTCCCTCACCTTAAACCTATACCCTCTCATTTTGGACTCCCCTACCTTGGGAAAAAGAGCTTGGCTATTCAACCTATCCATGTCCTTCATTATTTTATAAACTTCATAGAATCCCTACAGTGTGAAAACAGACCATTTGGCCCAACAAGTCCACACCGACCCTCCGAAGAGTAAACCACTCAGATCCATTCCCTTACCCGATTACTCTACATTTGCCCTGACTAATGCATCTAATCTGCATATCCCTGGGTCAATTTAGTAAGGCTAATTCACCTCATCTGCACATCTTTGGACTGTGGGAGGAAACCGGAGCACCCAGAGGAAACCAATACAGGCACGGGGAGAGTGTGCAAACTCCACACAGTTAGTTGCCAAGGCTGAAATCGAACCTGGGTCCCTGGTGTTGTGAGGCAGCAGTGATAGCCACTGAGCCAATTCTATAAGGTCACCCCTCAACACTCCAGGGCAAATAGCCTCAGCTTATTCAGCCTCTCCCAATAGCTCAAACCCTCCAACATTTTTATGAATCTTTTCTGAACTCTTTCAAGTTTCACAATATCTTTCCTACAGCACGGAGACCAGAAATGAATGCAGTATTCCAAAAGTTGCTCAGCTATTGTCCTGGACAGCTGTAACATGACATCCCAACTCCTGTACACGATGCACTGACTAATAAAGGAAAGCACACTTCTTCACTATCGTATCTACCTGCAACTCCACTTTCAAGAACTATGAACCTACACACCAAGGTTTCTTTGTTCAGCAAAGGACCTTACCATGAAGTGTGTAAGTCCTGCCCGATTCGCCTTACCAAAATGCAACATCTCACATTTACTGAAATTAAACTTCGCCAGCCTCCATGCCTCAGCCCAGCTGATCAAGATCCCATTGTACTCTGAGATAACCTTCTTCACTGTCCACTACACCAATTTTGTGTTACCTGCAAACTTACGCACCATTCTTCTGAAATCCACATTCAAACCATTTATTTAAATGACAAAAAGCAGCAGGCCCAGTACCAATCTTTGTGGCACACCACAGGTTCACAGGCCTCCAATCCATAAAACCTTCACTATCGCCCTTCACCTCCTACCTTTAAGTCAACCTCGTCTTCAAATGGCTAGCTCTCCCTGGATTCCACGTGATCTAACCTTGCTAATTAGTCTAACATGCAAAATTGTGTCAAACACCTTGCTTAAGTACATATAGATAACTCCTGCAATCTGTCAAACTTTTGTTACTTCTTCAAAAAACTCAATCAAGTTAGTGAGACACAACTTCCCATGCACAAAGCCATGTTGACTTTCACTAATCAGTCCTTGCCTTTCCAAATACATGTAAACCCTGTTCTTCAGAATCCATTCCATTAACTTATCCACTACTGATATCAGTCTCACCAGTTTATTGTTCCCTGGCTTTTCCTTGCCATCTTTTTAAAATAATGCACCACATTAGCCACCCTCTAGTCTTCTGCCACCTCATCTTTGGCTATTAATGATGCAAGAGGTCCAGCAACCAATTCCCTTGCTTCCCACAAAGTTCTGGGGTACACCTGATCAAGTCTTGGGGATTTATCCATCTTTATGCATCTTAAGATGTCCAGCACCTCCTTTTCTGTAATATAGACACTTTTAAAGATATTATTTATTTCTCCAGGTTCTCTACTTCCACATCCTTCTCCACAGTTTGTGGCATATTCCGCCACGGCAGTGTGCAGCTTTAAGGATCCTATGCAAGGTCACACAGAGCTGGGTGGAAGGGTGGAATGCTAAAATTTCCTTGCAAATGAGGTATCCACCAGGCATTATGGAGGCTTTCCACCACACAGTCATTACAGAATACCTCATATGGTTCACAATGCCAGCCCATGACAGGGTCTTGTCTTCCAGCATCAACTTACTTGAACATGTACCCCTTCATTACAAGGTAAACAGTTATCAGCAATCCTATGAATGATTATCTCTCCTTCTGTTTGCAACTAACTGGACAACCAGTACAATTAATGGTCATCTGATACTTTTTGTTAACAGCTTCTCTCAGGACCAGCAATGGTCATTCAACTATTTCTTACTCAGCAGGAACTCTCACCAAGATCTACTTTGATGCAGGGTCTAAGAAGAATTCATAACACAGCGCCTCCCTCTGCATAGGTACTGCTTCCAAGGTCAACGAACTACACTGTCACACACCCAATCCTGGAGCAAAGATTTGTTTTCCTGATATGAGTTCAGTAAGCTAGAAAGTTTTCTGATTCTGCAGATGTTTCAAACACATTTGGAATACTGCGTACAGTTCTGGTACCAAAAGGATGTGGATGGTTTGGAGAGGGTGCAGAGGAGGTTCACCAGAATGTGGCCTGATATGGAGGCCACTAGTTATGAAGTGAGGTTGGGCAGACGAGGATTATCTTCATTAGAAAGATGGAGGTTGAGGGGACACCTGACTGAGGTCTACAAAATCATAAGAGATATAGACAGGGTGGATAGCAAGAAGCTTCTTCCCTCCTCCCCCCAAGAGTGGGGGCCTTGATTACTAGGGATCACGAGTTCAAGGTGAGAGGTGAAAGTTTAAGGGAGATATGCGTGAAAAGTTCTTTACGCAGAGGGTGATTGGGTGTCTGGAATGCATTGACAGTGGAGATGGTAGATGTGGAAGACATGGGCTTGATAATATCATTTAAGATGTAGCTAGACAGATACATGATTGGGCAGGGAGCAAAGAAATACTGATCCTTAGATGGCAGGTTTAGATAGAGGATCTGGATCGGCGTAGGCTTGGAGCACCGAAGGTCTTGTTCCTGTGCCGTAATTTTCTTTGTTCTTAGTTCTTATCCACACTATGTGCAAATTTAGGCATGAGACTCAATTGCAGAAAATGGCATAGCTGGGTCACTGCTTCTGTGAAGCAAAGGTATGCCCTCTCAAAGTATGTGGTATGAATGGCATGGTCAACAAAATTGGGTCCAGTAGACAAAGTGTTATTAAACTGTGTAAAAAAATTGCCTCATGGTCTATCAACTCATTAGTGATGAACTCATCAACTGGGCAGTGAATTGATGATTTTAAGAAAGACAGCACACTAGCAAAGTGTGTCAAATCAGAGAAATAAGCATAAATGCCAAAGACATGGCTAGTGGAGCAGACACACATTCATTTTATATGACCACAAACTGTGGCGAGACAAAGTCTCTCAACTATGAAATTCAATGACATTGTTTAGCTTTTTAAATGCAAACTGAGCATGCATCTTTCTCTGCCTCCATTGTCTCAAAAATCAAAAGTTTGATGTTACAAAATCGGAATTTTCTTTTCATCAAATAAAAGACTACTACCTGCTTCGGGAGGGTGCTTGTAAAATTGGTCCATTATGCTTAGGATCAGAATTTGTATTATCACCTTGCCAGAGAAAAGGTGAACACATTAATGGTCACGTGATACAACTAATACAACTGACCATGTGTATGATCAGAAACAAAACTGACTCTAATGTGAGATACATGAAAATAGAACTAAACCAATGCAATACAATAACAAACACTGTTCTTTAATACTTTCTGATAAGTAAGTAGAATGTCACTCTGCTTACTATTTACATGCAGGACATTAATTGAGTGGACTGTGGGTCAACGTTTGTAAGCGAATGAAATAAAACCAGGAACATCCAAATGCACTAATAGAAACATTGTCAGATTTTTAATATTAGAGAACTGAACTGAAATACAAGATAGGAATTTAATATCATCAAGTCAAAAGCAAACGGCAAGAGAAAGAGGGTGAAAACATCACAAAAATCTCTACATAATTACCTCGATTGTACTCAGCTCTCTTGCTTTATCTTCACATCCACAGGTCCAGCTCAGCACTCTTGATCCTGTTGGATCTTCCCAGGTATAGTAGGTTGCCTTACCTGGCTCGAGTTGATGTCCCTTTCCAGTTGAACTGCTGGTAACACACGATAAGACAATACTTCAGTTTTAATACAAATTCTAAGTTGCACTTCAGTGTTTTCAGTACTTGAAGATGAAACTTCAGTACAGATAAAACTACAGACCAAAAATATTAATTGATCTTTTGAAACACTGCCATTAAGTGACAGCAAACATTTTAAAAATAAATGTATAAAAAGAAGAAATCTGCACTTTTATTCCAATTTGGTAAAACAAGAACAAATGGAATAACTAATACAGCTAACAAATTGCTTGCCACTTATAGGGGCCTGATGAAGGGCTTATGCTCGAAACGTCGAATTCTCTATTCCTGAGATGCTGCCTGGCCTGCTGTGCTTTGACCAGCAACACATTTTCAGCTGTGATCTCCAGCATCTGCAGACCTCATTTTTTACTTATAGGGGACCACTCATTTAACATCTGATAAGACATTTTACAGGAGTCATTTTCCCTCACAGAATTATGGGCTTCAGTTTTAAGGTACAATCCTTGATGCACAGAAGAGATTAGGACAGAAGAGGATTAGGGGTGAAAATATATGAATTGGACAACTTCAACCTGAGAAACTTTGAAGTACACAATTGAAAATATTAGCAATGTTTCTGCAAATTGCAGGGGCCTAAATAACATCTCAAGGTGATGTGAAATGTTAAAGAAATTCAAGCTGTGAGATTCTTGCTCAGTTGAAGAGGCTGACTCTCTCAAATACACAATATGTATTGTATTTTTCAGCACTTCTGTGGTTCAGGAGTGCTCCCCAAGGTTCAACGAAACCTTCAACCTCACCAGCTGAAATTTCCTCCTCCTTTCTCCACCTCAAGCCACATCCCCTGAAATGCTAACTAAAGATTTCAGTCTTCCTCCCACTTACGTTATGTCTGGGTCAAATTGCTCTTAGGAGGGATGTGGGTTATATCACAAAATATACCCCTCTAAACCCTTGATCTTCATTTTCTTATCTTTGTATATAAAAATCTAGTGATGTTGAAAGCTCCTCCATCATTTCACACAAAGCATCATCGTAAATTTTAAGGGTAAGTTCAGCAGAACAGCCAATTGTAAAGGACCTGTGATAATTAATTGTTTATATCCTACTTGACTTCTTGGTTAATATATGATTAGTAATGAAGAACCTGAATGACCTGAAGTAGAGCTTCTAAATTGGAAAAAACTAGTAAGACAAGAGGGTGTCTAGGAAAAAGTGAGGACTGCAGATGCTGAAGTGGGCACAGGTTTTACACCTCTTGCAGCAGCAATGAAAGGTGCCAGGAGTGGAAGGTGATGGGTGGGGGGTGTAGACCTAACAAGAGAGTCACAGAGGGAATGGTCCCTGTGGAATGCTGATAGGGGTGAGGAGAGACATATATCTGTTGTTGCGGTTGGATTTTAGGTGGTGGAAATGGCAAAGGATAATGCACTGTATCCAGAGATTAGTGGGGTGAAAGTGAGGAGCAGGGGTGTTCTATCCTTGTTGCAGTTGGAGGGTGGGGGAAGTGGAGGAGATGCACTGGAGGGCATTGTTGATCATGTGGGAGTGCAAATTACAATCCTTGAGGTAGGAGGCTATCTCGGATGTCCTGAAGTGGAATTATTTCTCCTGGGAGCAGATACAGCAGAGGCGAAGGAATTAGGAGTAAGAAATAGCATAGTTACAGGATGGGAGCTGGGAGGAGGTGCAGTCCAGGTAGCTGTGGGAGTCGGTGTGTTTGAAGCGGACGCCCATATTTATCTGGTCACCAGAGATGGAGATGGAGAGGTCCAGGAATGGGAAGGAGGTTTCCAAGATGGTCCAGGTGAACTTGACGTTCGTGAAGTTGATGATCTGTTCAATCTCCTTGTGCGAGCACAAAGTGATGCTAATACAGCAGAGGAAAAGGGTGGGGGATAATGCCAGTATACATGCGAAAGATGAAGATCTCCGATGAAGAGGGAGATATAGCTGGAGCCCATGCGGATGCCCATGGCTACCCCTCTTGTCTGATGGAATTAGGAGGATTTGAAGGAGAAGAGGGTACCAAGCCAAACTGAAATGACACCAAACAGACAGGAGAATTGATCAAAGAATAATGGGCTTTCTTTTAGGTGATGTTTCATGTTCAGTTAGACTAATTACAACAAGAAAGAAGGCAGGGAGCCAAAGCCAAAGCTCCCTAGTAAGAGGAAGACACAATAAAAAACAAAAATAAAAATAGTATATGACACACATCCAGTGAATTCTTCAAATGAAAATCAGGCCAAATACAATGGGTTGAGTAGGGAAGTGAAAAGGAAAACAAGACTAACTTAGAACAAACAGAATGGCAGTCAACAGTAAAAAAAAACCAAAAATCGTTTAACAGCATGTCATCAAGAAGTGGATAGAAAAAGATGACTCTACTAGGAATGAAGGCAGTGCTTTATGCTGACCAATGCAAAGCAAAGTTGAAATACTTAATGTGTGTTTTTTACTGGTGTTCACTGACAAAACGAATGCAATCAAAACATTGCTAAAAGTAATGGATGAGAAGGCAATTGATAGACAGGACACACGGGAAAAGCTGGTGATGCTTAGAATGGATTAGCCACCTGCCCCAGATAGTTTACATCACTAGTTGATAAGGCAAGTGTGCTGGAGATAGCAAAGAGTCTGCCATAAGTTTTCAAACTTCCTTACACAGGGTAGAGATGCTAGATAATTGCAAAGTGACAAATGTGACATCCTATTTAAGAAAGAATTTGAGGGCATATAAGGGATATACAGGTTGGCTATTTAATGTTAGTGATTGTCAAGGCTTTAAGAAAATAATGTTAAAATTTATGGTCAGGTTTCAGTTAATTAAGGAGGGGCAATATTGATCTTTAGAAATCAGAGTGTGTTTGACTGATCTAATTTTGAGAAGAAAGTGAGGACTGCGGATGTTGGAGATCAGAGTCAAGAGTGACTTGCTGTGCTTTTCCCACACCACACTCTAAATTCTGATCTAATTTTGAGCTTTTTAAAGAATTAACTGAAGGTTGAAGGGAAGACAAAAAATGCTATTTATTTGTATTTTTAGGAAGTGTTTTTAAAAAGTATCACATAATTAATGGGCTAATAAATTTAGGCTCATAGAATAAGAGGTCAGTGTCAGCATGGATAAAAAATAGCCTGAGGATAAAAAGCAGTGAGATGTGTTAATATTGGTTTTCTTACTGAAGGATGATTGACAGTAGTATTCCCTAGATGTTAGTGACAGGATTACTACATTGTTAATATACATAAATAGCATGAGATTGGAACATATTAGCATAAACTTTCAAAATTTCACAGCAACAACAAACTTGGAAATGCAAACATTAAGGATTACATCATTTGATGACAGCAGGATAGAGACTAGCAGAACGGACAGCTCAATGGCAGATGGAATTTAATACAGTGATGTTTGAGACGACACATTTTGGTAGTAGGGACAGGTAGGGACAATATGTACTTCATGGCACAATTCTAAACAACTGCAGGAACAGAGGTTACTGGTATTCATGTGATGGATTATTTAAGGTTGGCAGGACATTTTGAGAGTGTAGGGAACCACATGTATGGGATCTTGGGATGCCTAAATAAAAGGATTTAGTACAAAGAAAGTTTGAGGCTATTGTGAACCTCAAAGTTCAATAAAGGCTACCACATAAATTTACATCTAGATCTGACACTTATACTTTGGAATGGATGTGAGGGCCCTTACAGCACTCAGATTAAATTTATGAGCACACTTCCAGGAATTTAAAGTAGATAAATAAAATATCTACAGCCCAGTGTTTTGAAAGAAGTCGCTGTAAAAACATGATGGTCACCTTCCAAAATTCTGTAGACTTTGGAATGGTTCCACCAGATTGGAAGGTGGCAGGTTTCTTATGGTCTGACATAGAATTTTAGCTGCTAGGTGAGATTAGAGAAACTGGAGCAGAAGTGATTTAGGGAAGATTTGGCAGAGTTTTATGGGACCAGGCCAGACCCCCTCAAAATATTTTAAGGTAGCCTACACCCTAACTTTTTCTTATTTTAAAAGGCAGGTGTAAAGTGGTTATTCCAATTGGGATGCAGCTGGTCAAACCACTTGGCTTTAAGCAAAACAATTTATTTAAACACTACAGCTGAAACACACAAGGAAGCAGCATTTAGAATAACTTAACTATGGGAAACCTTGACCAACCCAATACAGTCACTACTTCTAAATAACTGTTCCAATACAGTAACATCCCACAAACATACCTCTTGGGAAAAAAAGGTAAATTCAAACACAGATTCTTACTGGCAGGAGGGTTCACCATCCAAAGAGATTTCAGAAGGTCTGAGGAGTTCTTTATTGAAACTTGCGACTCCCCTGGACTCTCTCATGTTGTGACTTAACAAGGTTAGATATCATGGAATACAGGGAGAACTAGCTATTTTGATAAAGAACTGGCTCAAAGATAGAAGACAGAGGGTGGTGGTGGAAGGTTGTTTTTCAGACTGGAGGCATGTGATCAGTGGAGTGCCACAAGAATCGGTGCTGGATCCTCTATGTTTTGTACATAAATGATCTGGATGCGAGTATAAGAGGTACAGTTAGTAAGTTTGCAGATAACATCAAAATTGGAGGTGTAGTGGACAACGAAGAAGGTTACCTCAGAATACAACAAGATCTTGACCAGATGGGCCAATGGGCTAAGAAGTGACAGATGGCGTTTAATTCAGATAAATGTGAGGTGCTGCATTTTGGGAAAGCAAATCTTAGCAGGACTATACACTTAATGGTAAGGTCCGAGGGAAGTGTTGCAGAACAAAGAGACCTTGGAGTGCAGGTTCATAGCTCCTTGAAAGTGGAGACACAGATAGATAGGATAGTGAAGGCAGCGTTTGGTATGCTTTCTTTTACTGGTCAGAGTATTGAGCACAGGAGTTGGGAGGTCATTGGTTAGGCCACAGGAAATTGGTTAGGCCACTGTTGGAATATTGCGTGCAATTCTGGTCTCCTTCCTATCGGAAAGATGTTGTGAAACTTGAAAGGGTTCAGAAAAGATTTACAAGGATGTTGCCAGGGTTGGAGGATTTGAGCTATAGGGAGAGGCTGTACAGGCTGGGGCTTTTTTCCCTGGAGCGTTGGAGGCTGAGGAGTGACCTTACAGAGGTTTACAAAATTATGAGAGGCATGGATAGGATAAATCGACAAAGTCTTTTCCCTGGGGTCGGGGAGTCCAGAACTAGAGGGTAAACGTTTAGGGTGAGAGGGGAAAGATACAAAAGAGACCTAAGGGGTAACGTTTTCACGCAGAGGGTGGTATGTGTATGGAATGAGCTGTCAGAGGAATTGGTGGAGGTTGGTACAATTGCAACATTTAGGAGGCATTTGGATAGGCACATGAATAGAAAGGGTTTGGAGGGATAATGGGCCAGGTGTTAGCAGATGGGACTAGATTGGGTTAGGATATCTGGTCGGTATGGCCGGGTTAAACCAAAGGGTCTGTTTCCATATTTTACATCTCTATGACTCTATGACTGCTCCAGCTAAGACAAACTAGGAAAAGCCTGAACTGGGAAAACTGGCCACTCTCCTTGCAATGTTAAATAGACCCTTCAGCACCTCTGCCTTTACGATCTTGCTTCAAAAATAAAACCAAGGACAAAATAACTTTATTAAAGTGAAAGCATCACAAGAGATATGCACAAATATGCAGATAAGATTGACAAAGAAAAGCCCTTCCCAAAGCTAATTACTTGGGGTTACAAATTTAAAGTGGTGCACAAAAATTCAGGAGGATATGTGGAAGAACTCTTTTATGCAGTGAATGGTAATGATTTTGCACTTGATGCAACAGTGAGATGGACCACTGTGCTTTCAAAAGGAAAATAGATAGGGAAGTAGAAAGGGAAATGAGCTGAGTGCCAGGGGCTTTACTCACTGTTTTCTATACTGCCATATTGACAGTATAAGTTTAAAGTGACTGCGTTTTAAAAATACTTAAGATTCAGGTATCAACAATGGATTACCATTTTGATGAATGTGTGTATTCTGACATAGCTGTTGGTCCCTCGACAGATGACATTTTTAATAATTGTCAAAAGGTGCAAATAATGTTTAATAATCTTGAAATAAATTGTAGAATGCAATTCATAGCAAAATCTTAGAATACATATCTATCTGCAAAGACAGTTACCATCAGTAAACTACAGTTTATGGAATACATGCTTATCTGATTTTTGAAAGACAAATTCTATGAATTGATGTGGACAGCCTATTGCTAAAATGTATTCCAGAGAGTTTTTTTTTGTTAATTAAAGTACATGTTCACTATTGTCTTAGCTGGGAACTGGAATTAAGCCCAGCTCACTACTATGCTTATAGAATTCCTAAATAGAATGATCAATGAAGTTTAATAGAAGCAGTTCAAACAAATTCTTGTTATATATGTAAAGGTACCTCTGATGATACTCAATCCTGCTTGCATTTGTGTGGTTAATAATGAGGAATGGAGCAGCCCCTTCATGATAGTCCTTAAAAGTCACCACTATCGAATGTTCTGCCAAGTGTACTTCTGCTATGATACCTCCAAACTGTAACATATGAAGGAAGTTTCAATCAGGTTGAGAATCATATTATAGCTCATTTTAAATTCATTGAAATTCACAATATACAATTTAAAAACACCTTTCTGCTGTCTGGACATGCTAAGTTTTGTAATGGAGTATCAATTCCTTTAGATCAAAGGCTCAACACGATCAAAAATGAGAATGTTCTTAATATTTTCACTGCAGCAGAAGCAATAAGGTCACAGTTGGAAACTATCAGGAAGTAGTAATGGCTTAGACATAGTCCATCTAGCATCTACTTTTCAAATGCTGCACAAACCGTCAGTGCTCCAATGTGATGTGCAGGACAGAAATACAATTTTCATCTTAAAATGCAGCAGTCACTCTAAGATTTAGAGCAGACAAATGATGTCCTTTAATTTCACCTGAAGCAGTTCGTGAGCACTTTGCGTGAGCAATTCATACCTAACTGAGGTTTCACCAATTTGTCCAAAGTTCATCAGAAGCTGAACTCAAGAAAACCAATTATAGAGGTTACAAAAACAAAATAGGAATTGCTGGAAAAATTCAACAGATCTGACAGCACCTGTGGACAGAAATCGGAGTTAATGTTTTGGACCCAGTAACACTTTTTCAAAACTTCTTCTGTTCTGATTTCTAGCATTTGCAGTTCCTTTCTTTCTTTTCCTCCAATTTACGAGATTGTTCATCAATAAAATGAGCAACTCAACTCCTGATCTCTTCCTAATCTTCAGCCTCATCTCGCAATCCTAAATTGCCTAACACACCTGGCTCTACTGATGCCAGATCAACCCCTTTAGCAGTGCCTCTATCTTCAGATACCAACCCCTGATCTGGAATTTCTCTGTCAACATCCAAACTTGTGCATGTTCATCTTTCGATTCCTGATTCAGGGCACCTCTCTTGATTCCAATACGTAGAGCTATTATGGGATGGCCATTGCAGCCAAATTTGGAATTTCCTCATCTATTGGGTCCTTCAAATTTTGGACACGAATGAGACTTGAGAATTAATATTTGAAGGGCATCACACCTCAAAATTCAGATATATAAAAAAACAGAAACTCAACTGGTCTGACAGCATCTGTGGTGAAAAGAACAGAGCTAATGTTTCAAGTCCAGTAAGATTTCTTTGAACCATCTGGAATAGGTGTTCAGTTTTGAGGACTGCTTGGCAGGAAGGGTTCACTGACATTGGATAGTGTGCAACTTAGATTTACCAAAATGATACTGGAATATAATGTTGAGGGTAGTTTCTATAATTTCAGCTTGGATATCTTTGAGTTTAAAAGCTGAGGGGCGATCAAATTTCAAAATGATAAATAAAAAAATCTGGAAATATTCAGCAGAAAGGTAAATTTCTAGAGAGAGAAACAGTTAAGATCCACAATCAATGACTTTTCACCACTAGTTAGAAATGTAATAAGCTTTGTATAAGGAATGAATTGGAACAGGAAAAATTAGGATCTGTGACAAGGTGGTAGCCCAAAATAATTGAATTATAGAAAAGTAATTCTTACAGTACCCAAGGGAATGGAGCAGTACAAGAAAAGAAGTACTGTAAAAGTACATGATGTGCTTTAATTAGGTGTATTTCTGACAGCAAGCAAAAATAAAAGATAAATGAAACAAGCAAAGAAAAGAATTGTGAATCAGAGGGCACATTTAAATTGTTTTGCAAAAGTAGCAAATGCGAGATGAGAAGAAAAAAACTCACATTGCAAGTGGTCTGAGTTTGGAATTCATTGCTTGGAACTGTGATGCAGACAGGGTCAATTGAGCCATTTAAAAAAGGCTTCGATGATTACAGAAACGTGAACAATGTGCAGGGTTATAGGGACAAGACGTGGGTTTGGTACTGTGCTCAGAGAGCTAGTGCAAACATGAGAAGGTTAAATGGCCTTCTTCTGCTCCACACAATTCAATGATTCTGTGAAAAGGAAACATAATGGGTCAGAAATGGTCTAAAGTAGCTAAAATCAATTTTGAGTTTGAAAGACTGTAGAGTCCCTAATTGAAAAATAAGATTTATATTTCATGTTGACATTGAACTTCACTGAAACCATGTAGTAGGCCAAGGGCAGAAACATCAATGTGAGATCAAATAACAAACCAGCAAGGTCTTGGGATTTTCGAATGGAGTGAAGGCTCTGCAAAGCAGTAACAATCTACATTTGATCTTTCCCAATGTAGAGGAAACCACTTTGTAAACACTGAATATATTGTACTAAATTGCAAAAATATTGGTTTGAAAGGCTGCATAATCAAAACAAATGTAATTGAGAAGGAAGAATTGAGACAATGTAATGACGTCCTTACAGGATATAGGGTGAGAAAATATTACCAAGTAACTGTGGGTGGCAGTAGGCTGGTAAAAAGTACATTGGCTCCTATGGAAATGATGTGATAGAGACAATTTCAGTATTTACTTCTATCTATGTGCAGGTTAGGTGAATTGGCCATGCTAAATTGCCTATAGTGTTAGGTACATTAGTCAGGGGTAAATGTAGGGGAATGGGTCTGGGTGGGTTACTCTTCGGAGGGCCGGGGTGAACTTGTTGGGCCAAAGAGCCTGTTACACACTGTAGGGTAAATGTGGAGAGGTTGTTTCCCCTTGTGGGGAATCTAGGGATGGAAATCAATCTCAGAATAATGGCTGAACCGTTTAGAAATCTCAGCCTTGAATATTCTTATCGTTAACAGAATCGAGAATTTATTATGACAAAGCAGGAAAAGGAGTTGAGGATTATCAGATCAGCCATGGTCTCTGAATAGGAGAGCAAGTTTGATGGATCAAATTGCCTACTTCTGTTCCTATGTCTTATGGTCTTACTTATTCAATCTATATATCTTTATGACTTCTTACATTCTATTCACAACTTACTTATATACCTAGTTTTGTGTCATCGCTCAAAAATCCTTTCATCCAAGTCATTTATAGAAATTGTAAAAGTTGGGACCCCAGTATTGCTCTCTGTGTCGCATCACTTATGTCTTACCAACTTGAAAACACCCATGTATTTCTTTTGTTTCCTGTTATCAAGTTAATCTTTATCTATGCCAATATGTCACCTGCCTTACAATGAGCTTTTATTTCCCACACTAAAGTTTGATGCACCACCATGTCAAATACCTTTGGAAAGTCTAAGTTCAGTACATCATTAGATCCGCTGTAACTGATTTACCAGAATTATTTGAGAAATTAATAATGCTGAAGATAAACATGATTTCCCTTTCGCAAAATCATGTTGACTGATTATTGGAGTTTTGTTGAAGTGTCCTGCCATACTGTTTTTAATAAAAACTTCCCATGACAGATGCTAAGTTAACTGGCCTGTTGTTCCTTACTATTTATTTACCTCCCATTTTAAAATAAAGGTGTTACATTTGCTATTTGCCAATCTAATGGAACCTTCCTAACAAAGATGGAGCTATGGAAAGTTAAAATCAGTGCCTCAATTATCTCACTAGCCACTTCTGTGAAGCTCCATTCTTTTAGGGTCCTTGCACTCTTTTACGCGCTGACCATGTGTGAGAGAGGCCGTGAGTAGCGGCCGGGTGCAAGAGAGAGCAAGGGTAAGACAACGAGAGAGATCATGAGACAGACAAGTGGACTCAACAGCTCCTGGTCTCTGGGGATCTCGTTTGTTCACTTGTGCAGCAGCCGCTATGAAAATATCAGTTATATACTGTCCAATTTTTTTGACTCAGTTTCTCTTACACTTTTAGACAGTGTTTAACTTCTTCAGTTAACTAGGAATGTGCTTTTCCCTCATAATATTTCTGGCGCTCTCACCACCCCCATGACTCTTGTAAGAACAATTCTTCTATCATTGCACCCTCTATCCAATAGAATCAAACAAAATCACATATGTTCTTGTCCTTTCTATTCTTTGGTTAAAAACTATTATGTCTCTTACCTTTTCCAGTTCTGATGAATCAAACAAAAATATTCACTGGAAGGGCACCAGTCTCGAAGTGTTAACTCTATTCTCTCCACAGATACTGCCAGACTGCTGGATTTCTCCAGCATGCTTTGTTTTTATTGTTAAAAATGTTAATTATTTCTCCTTTCACAACTGTTCGAAGAGTGTGGGAACTACTGAAGTCCACATTGACGCTCTGGGGAAACCTGCGCCCACACCTCCTCCCTCACCTCCATCCAAGGCCCTAAAGGAGCCTTCCACATCCATCAAAGTTTTACCTGCACATCCACTAATATCATTTACTGCATCCGTTGCTCCCGATGCGGTCTCCTCTACATTGGGGAGACTGGACACCTCATAGCAGAGCACTTTAGGGAACATCTCTGGGACACCCGCACCAATCAACTGCCCTGTGGCCCAACATTTCAACTCCCTCTCCCACTCTGCCGAGGACACGGAGATTCTGGGCCTCCTTCACCGCCGCTCCCTCACACCAGACGCCTGGAGGAAGAATGCCTCATCTTCCGCCTCGGAACACTTCAACCCCAGGGCATCAATGTAGAGTTCAACAGTTTTCTCATTTCCCCTTCCCCCACCTCACCCTAATTCCAAACTTCCAGCTCAGCACTGTCCCCATGACTTGTCCTACCTGCCTATCTTCTTTTCCACCTATCCACTCCACCCTCCTCCCTGACCTATCACCTACATCCACTCCCCCACTCACCTATTGTACTCTATGCTACTTTCTCCCCATCCCCACCCTCCTCTAGCTTATCTCTCCATGCTTCAGGCTCTCTGCCTTTATTCCTAATGAAGGGCTTTTGCCCGAAACGTCAATTTTGCTGCTCCTCGGATGCTGCCTGAACTGCTGTGCTCTTCCAGCACCACTAATCCAAAAACACAGTATAAAGGGTGAGGAGGCATGTAAATGGAATTGAGCTACAAGGCATGTATAATTCAATTCAAGACCTGACTGAGTGACTCCTGCTTCCACATTCCACGAAAGACGAAAAGATAGGGAAACTGATAACAGGAAACAGATGCAGGATACAAGGTGATCATTGTGTAACAAAATGGCAAGGGACAGTAAATTCAAGATGATGACGAGGAAATGTGAAGGTTAAGTCCATGGGAAGAAGGTAATTAATGACCAGGAGGAGTAGCAAAATAACTGGATATCTTTTAGGACTGTATTCAGTTTTGCTGTGGAATGGTGTGGATCAAATGAATACATGCACAGCAGTAGCAAAGGCTGTTCAAGAAGATGGGGAGAATGGGTGGATGATTATTGCGTGAATCCTTCACATTGTTTTCACTGCTTCCTCTTCATCTTCATCTTAACTCTAACTATACAAATGAAGGAAACAGAATAATAAAAGCAGTAAAAGAAAATTTCAAACAAAATCACATATGCTATCAGAAAAACCAAGAAACAACGAACAGACACCCATCAACAGTACACCAAAGAAACAGCTGAAATGCAGATGTATCCTACAATTGATTTAGTAATACTATAGAAATCTATTGGTACAACCTAAATATTAGTCAGTGGTTCAAGAAAGAAAAATCAATTACTTGGACTTGAATAAGATAAATGCATCTAGGTATTCACCTTGGTACTTTTGTATAATCATGGTTTTTATATCATAACTTTTCTAAAACATTCATACCTTATTGTCCAGACGCAGTAAAAGACAATTTTCTTGTTTGTTGAAGTAAAACTTTTGGGGCCCAGCACTGCATCCTTCAATTCGAACTGCTAATCTCTCAGAATCTCTGGCAGGCCAGAATGGGCTGCACTGGTTAAAATAGATCAAACTATTCCGTAAATACATTTTAAAAAATTATGACATGTTTAATGGTAAAATATAAACTTAAATTATGTATTTCATTTAGACTGATAACATCAATAAAACTTTGTTCTATTGGATAATTTGACTAATTGTGCAGGCTACTCAATGGTAAAGAAATAAAACTGCATGAACAATTCAAGCCGCTCAAATCCTATTTATAGAAAAAGTGAAAACTGGAAAGCAAGCATACGTAAAGAAGTTACAAGATTTCTGCCTAACATAAAAGTGACAGGACTGAGTGAACAAATGTGTTAAAGTTAATCTAACAAATAATTTCAGAGCAAACTTTTACTTCACAAGGCTATTGAAATAGCCAAGAGTAGATAAGAACATTTACTGCAAAGTTCAGTTTTGAGCACATCAAAAGAAAGGTACAAATGAGGAAACTCATTTATTCCAACTTAGTTGAGCCATGCAACAGAATCCACCATGATTACAATCTGCACTTCTTTTTAAAAGGACTAAAGTTGTTTAAGGCTTATTCTAAATGATAGAAACCTGCAATATTAGGTTTCAGACACGATGGTGTAGTGGTAATGTCAATGGACTAGTAATCGGGAGGCCTAGGCCAATGTCCCGGAAATATAGGTTCAAATCCAACCATGTGCATAGAATCATCAAATCCCTATGGTGTAGAAACAGGCCATTCAGCCCATCGAGTCCACATTGACCCTCTGAAGAGAACCCACCCAAACCTGCCCCCTCCAATCCATGTAACCCTACCTTTTCCATGGCTAATCCACCTAGCCTGCACATTCCTGGAAACTATGGGCAATCTAGCATGGCTAATCCACCTAACCTGCATATCTGTGGACTGTGGAAGGAGCACCGAGAGGAAACCCATGCAGACATGGGAAGAACATGCAAACTCCACACAGTCACCTGATGGTGATATAGAGCTTGGGTTCTTGTTAACCACAGAGCCACTGTACCACTCCAAAAGGTGGCAGCTTCTGATGGCTGGGAATCAAAGCCAGGTCAACTGCTTTGAAGGCAGCTATGCTCACCACTATACCACCATTGCTAATATTAGTGCTACATATCACTCATGTTTGCTGGCAGAATTGAAATTCAATTAATAGAATCTGGAATATAAAGCCAGTTTCATTAATGATGACCATGACAACTATCACTGATTTTTGTAAAATACTTCTGGTTTAATAATGTGTTTTAGGAGAGGTACTCTACCATCCTTGGCCTCTACTTCACTTAGTCTGGAAACGTGTGACAGCAATGTAGTTGACTCTTAAATCCCCTCTGAGGGCAATTAAGGATGGGCTGGACCTTACCAGCAGCACCTTCATCCCATGAAAGAAAAATAAAGGAAAAACAGGCATTGGTTGTCTCCCAAGACATCTAGATTACTCATCTTCTCAGTTCCTACATCTTGCAATATTCAGCTTTTCAAATGAACTATACATTTCTATTAAATATGCACTAGATCAATTAAAAGGATGCTCAATTACCTGGTTTGAATCAATGCCCAACCACTTTGATTCACATTCTTCAGTAACTTCAATCTTGTGCTTCGTTCGATTGATTAGCATGTGAAATGGTGTAAAGGTAACAATTCTTGTTAGATTAAAGCTGCTGTTGTCTATTTTCACACCAACCTAAAAAAAAATCATTTAAATAAACTTTAATTTGTTTATGATTATATAGGGAAAATGTTAAACTTAATTAGTTAAATTAATGATTGACAAGTTTGCATCCTTGTATGAATTTCAGGTTTTCATCGGTGAAGGCTTGCACAATTATCTTTGGTAAGCAATAAAAGTTATAAACCAAAATATTTTGATATTATTTCAAACTGACAAAAGGCTCTGCTGCAGTTACAAATTATCAAATTATTGGGCACAATGTCCTGCATCCTCAGGCTTGTACAGACAATGGATTCCTACGCTGCCAGCACTTCTTGTACACCTCTCCATTGTACAGATGACATGCAACTCCTTACACAGCTACACTGCTTCTTCATACAAATTGAGCTACTAGTGTTGTTCTTTTGTGATCATGGAATGTATTTCATATTAGCAAACATCATGCTCATTTCCTGTAGAAGGTGAGTTCTTTTTCCTGCTAGACTTCGATGTCAGCAGATGCTCCAGATTATTTTTAGCAGTAAATGAGTGCGGTATTTTCAAAAACAAATCAAGAATAAAGAAGAGACAGACAATGGAAAAAATTAGCTGTGAATTGGTTAACATAATGCCTCCACAAAAAAAGGGTCTTATCCAAATAATTTTCCCAAAGTGCATGTGTTCGCATTTATTTTGTGATGTAAGGTGTATGAGTTATAGATATCATCAACTACTATTGTAGAATTTAAATTTTGAACTAGTGGCATGTGGGCTTTTGTTCAGTGTGCATTAAGAGGTAAAGATTAACTTGTTAGTCTTTCTACAGCCATTATATTTAATCATATGCTTCAAACAGCTGATTAGAGGCCCAATTTGTGTCACCCCACTCCCTCATTTGGAATATAGATCTTTCTCTCAGAGCTCTGACATGGAACCTACAGATCAGAAGGCCTTCTTCTGTATTATTCTATGATTCAATTCATTACTTTAATCTATTAAAACCATAGGTAGGCAAAATATAAATTGTAGTATTGCTTTAAAGACACTTACCTGATACTCCTTTTTTGGTCCTTTGCATTTAACAGAGCCATAACTACCCACTGTGTCCAGAGAAAATGAATCTGATAATTGGCTGTCAGTTATCCTAAGCTGAACCTATATTTTTAAAATAAATTTTTAAAAGACACAATTTTACAGTAATCAAGTCATTGTACCTCAATCTTTTATGCTGAAATTATTTATGCTCAGTTCTACCACATTTTTCTACATTACAACAGTAATTTTACTCAAAAGGAATATCATATTATACTTCATAAATGCAACTTGTCCATAAGGGAGGAAAAAAAGCTTGGAAGCTAGCTATTTTTGTGTTTCATAAAATAATGCAACTTTGATATTTTTGTACCAGTTGACCAACACAAATTTAATCAAAATAGGAGTGGAGAAAATGTGTATGAAGCTATGCAAATATGGATATACAAAGCACACTGCAAAGTTTTGATTTTTAAATGAGAAAGATCAAGACAGCAAGTTTTTGTTTCTAGATTGGCACAATGATAGTGTTCCTAGGCCACAGTTTAAGGCCATCTTCAGCTCACAGTCCACAGCTTTACAGCAAAACTGATACAAGAATGAAATAAAAATAATGAAACGTCAACAAAGATTCTAATAAGAGCACTATCAAATCCCACTTCCACTTCTAGCAGTGACAGGAAAGTAAAGCTTAATGCTTTATTGAAGAGAAGTAAACATGCCATACATAAAAATGTCCTAGATTCCTTTCCCAGTTGTTATATTTCTGTCCAGGTTTGCTGCTTGATGACTGATTGATAAGAGGAAATACACGCATGACTGCTTCATTTGGTAAGAGTTATTATTAACTCAATAAAAGTAGAATACCCCTATACAATGAAATATCATATAATTGAAACAATTTTGGATTATAAGAAAGCGTTACTTGTGCCCAAATCCATGCACTCTCCTAGGTTAAAATTTCTCCCTTTGAATAATGATGTAATACTATGTAAATACTTGAGAAAAATAAATAAGCAATAAATTGTAAAACAACAAAAAAAGATAAACAACTTACTTTATTCTTTTCAAAAAAGCATTTAGATCCAAAAGAGAAAAGGAGAGGCTTTTTGTAGTCCAAAGGATGTTTACGATGAACGTCATCAGCTTTGTACTGAAGCAGTCGTCCCGTTTTATTTATCATCCAGTAGGGACTATACAATGACAGCATCACATATCCAACATTGTATGTTGCAAGGATTGCAATATCTATTTCAGTTTCTTCACCATCGATATATGATTTAAATTTAATTAATTCAATATCTGTCTGATTGCTTTTGATCAAGTATTCTCCTGCCCAATTATGTTCTAAATAGTCAATAATAGTCAGTGTCAGTTTGGATTGGTCTAGTACAGCATCATGAAGTTGGGCAGAATGTCCTTCATCTAGAGTCAACCTCCGACTCTTATTTTCCTGCAACAAGAATTATTTTCAAACATAAAATTATGATTATTGGATTTATTTTTTAACATGTTCTTCATTTGTGCATTTATACATGTTCTAAAAAACAATGAAAGAAATCACCGCGTAGCCTTATTATTGCAATGAGGAATTCCCAAACCTCTGGAATGATGCTAGAACCCCATTGTTACACTAGATATTTGTTTGATAGTTCTACTCAAAAAATAAATAAAATTGCTAAACATGAACACAATTAAACATTTGAAAAAGAGAAGTTCTTGAACAAATGGAAACTTATTTCATCAGAAAATAAGATTAAATTTTTTAGGTTAGATTACTTACAGTGTGGAAACAGGCCCTTCGGCCCAACAAGTCCACACCGACCCGCCGAAGCGCAACCGACCCATACCCCTACATTTACCTAACACTACCGGCAATTTAGCATGGCCAATTCACCTGACCCGCACATCTTTGGAGTGTGGGAGGAAACCAGAGCACCCGGAGGGTGCTCACGCAGACACGGGGAGAACGTGCAAACTCCACACAGTCAGTCGCCTGAGTCGGGAATTGAACCCGGGTCTCAGGCGCTGTGAGGCAGCAATGCTAACCACTGTGCCACCGTGCCGCCTACGGTGTTAATGTAAGTGTTTTGCAGAAATGATGATACAAGACAAATTAAGTGTGACTATCATCTTGCTTTTCTATGTTTTTATAGTCTTATATGTATTTTTCCTGTCTTTTTTTCCATTTCACTCATTTTTCAAAGAAGCAATCTTGCTGCACAACTGTGAATTGAAGCAGGAAGTTTTACCAGACACAAGAAAAATAGTTCCATTCATTAACTTAAAAAACAAAGAAATAATATTATTGTAAATATGGTGAATAACAAAACACATTGCATAAATGGTATGCCATGACGTGAGAAAAATAAATTGACATTTATGCAATTCATAAGCCAGAATGACTAGCAGGTTTTAGAATTCTTAATACATGAGCTGTTGATTTTCTTTCAATATTCTGAAGTAAACCATTTCTAAAATAAATCAAAGGAATAATCCATTGAGAATGAGCAACATTTTAAATCTTAAGTTACTGGATGTCATTCATGCTAAAACCACTTTTAAGTTACAGAATTAAAGAACAAATGTTAAGCAAGTACGGTACTGATCTTTAGTGTAGGCACTTAATTCTTGAAATATATTTTAATATTCTACAAATGAAACACGTGATTAAGATGGAAGAATATCGAGCCTTTTTTTCCCTCCATACTTGTGAAGCATCTCCCAATCCTATATAGTGATGGGTGTCCTGTCCAGCCTTACATTAAACATATGGGCTGCGAACCACTAACATTTACATACCCTTGTTTTCTCTCTCTCTCTCACCTCCCCAACCCTTGCAAACAGCCACATCTTTGCTATCACTGTCTTTCTGCCAATTGTTGCCTTGTCTCACACTCTTTCAATCCTTACACTCTCTTCTGATCCCTTATGCATTTCCCCTTTAAGGAAGTTTGCAATATTAAGATTACTTTTCACATGTAAATTATTCTCAAGTTTTAAATGTACTATTTAAAGTTCAAGTTAGCTTATCTGCTATTTTGAGTGAATCTCAAATCAGCCAGTGCAAATCTGTGTCTCGTGCCGATGCTCTTCAAAGATAGGTATCTCAATTAAATTAACAATTGATTGAGAAAAGACACAGCTGCTGGCATTACTATTGGGATCCAAATATAGCTTTGAATTTTTTTCAGAAGAGGTTTACATGGGTTTCATGGTTGTAAAATTACTTAATGATAAATGGGGAGACAAGAACTGAGCATCTATAAAGGCCAGCAAGGACGGCCACTCAACTTTGCTTTTCTCAAATGTGTCAAGCTATTAGCTTTCCAACATCATTTGTATGGAAGAACTGTATAAACAAACATAGCAAAGTAGGGTCTTTTTGTCTGGTACAGTTGCCAACACTGAACAACATATTGCAAACACTCAGATTTTGAGTGATTCACTTTGAGTCATAGTGCGATAGAAAGCAAAGAAACTTTAGTGTGATAAATGGTGATCAATAGATACACAAAAAAGTTTAAGGAGTCAGTTACTTCAGTTAATTTATTTGCAATGCAGTGATGCCAATGGCATGGGTTAAATTCCAACACCAGATGAGATACCATGAAGATTCAACCTTCTTGACCTCACACCTCACCTGAAGTGTGCTGACCCTCAGGTCAAATTCACCATCAATTGTCTTTTTCTCGTGAGAGGGCAGCATTATGGTCCTCAGGGGCTATAGTGACAATGACTACTGAAGAATTTTAACTAAAAACATTGCTTAAAATAATAATTCAACATTGAGAAAAGTATTCTAGTTGTTTATTTACAGTGACAGCAATTCTTTTTACTTGATTAAATAAAACTGAAAAGTTCCTTTAAAAAAGTGTTTACTTAATATTGTAGCCCTATTCTGAATTAGAGTGCGATGGGAACACAAAATGTTTTTTGTTGAGAGCATTAACTAACCATATGATTAGTGAGGAATACTTAAAGCAAGCCAAACAACACAGCAACTTATTGTTAGAAAATAGCAGATTCTGAATGTTAAAACTCTTAGTATCAATGGTGTTTCAGGATCCTGCTTCTAATGTTAGTACTTCTTTCTCCATGTGTAATAATATCCTAAGAAAAACAAATTTAACATTTATCACAGCCTACATGCAAACCACACAGGCAAACTTACCTCCATTAAGGAAACACTGACTGCATAAGGCAAAAGGTTTTGAAGTACAGCACTCGGCCACAAATGGAGAACATAAGCATTGTTAATTTCATCAGGATTGTCAGATGCCAGCGTGTCATGCATTGCAACTATATTGATCATAAGGGTATGCTGGTCACCACCTCTAGAAAACTGGCACTTGCGATGAAATAGTATTTCAGTACTTGTGCTAACATGACCAAATGTGATAGCTTCACAGGGAGCATATATTTTCTCGTCTTCCACTATCAGCTGCAAACGAAGATCTGATCTGCAAGGACATGCACAAAACAAACTAGATTAAAATGAAATACTTAATTTTTCATTTGGTATAAAAAAATTGCAAACTAAAATTTTGCAGCATGTGAAAACAGATAAAGAATGAATAATGTCACAAGGAAGTTCTTTCTGTTGCCTCAAAACTAACAAGAATAAGAATTTCGGTTTCATAGTACTTTTAAAGGAAATGATCCCAAGGCACTTCATAGAAAGACAGAAAGAAAAATGATATCAAGGGATAGAAAAGTTAAGAGATCAAACCAATGGTTTAATCAAGGAAGTAGATTCAAAGCTATGCCTTAAATTGGTGAGGGATATGAAGATGTAAATGAGCTGGAGGAAGAGCAGCTAAGGAGATGAAATCCATAGCATCAAATAGTGCTGCAAAGGGACATGGTGGTGCTCAAAATTTCAGTCATGATGAAAACAAAATTTTTGTTTGGGGTGGGGGGCATAGCAGTGAATAATATTATTTTGAACTGATGGAGGAATCGGAGCACTCAGATGAATCTGTTAAATGGCATGCATTTAAATACAAAGAGCCAATGCAATTCAGAAGGAAAAAAGGGTGCTAGTCAAGTGGAAATGCTGTTGGAATGAATACAGGTAGTAGAATTTTGGATAAGGAAGGTTTATGAAGGGTGGAGAATGGCAAGCCAGACAAATATTACAATAATCAAATTAGATAAGGTCAGAAGTCATGTGACATCAGGTTATACTGCAACAGGTTTATTTCAAATCAGAAGCTTTTGGGGCATTACCCCTTTGTCAGGTGAAGTGAAGAAAAGCATAGAGGCACAGAATTTATAGGCAGAGAGATCAATGGGAGAAAGTGAGGACTGCAGATGCTGGAGAGTCAGAATCGAAAAGTGTGGCTCTGGAAAAGTAATGCTGGTCAGGCAGCATCCAAGGAGCAGGAAAGTCGACATTTTGTGCATTAGCCCTTCATCAGGAATGTGATCAATGGGCAGAGAGGTCAAATGATCATACAAATGGTATGAGTGGATGTTAAATAATAAGTCTCTGCACGTAATCCAAAGTGTCAGACAGTGTGAGTAAAGTGTCAACAGCTGACTAGTAAGTGAACGGGATGACATTTAATCCAATTAATTGAGGCAGAAAAATAATTACAAAAAAAAATACGGTGGTGCTGGAAATGAACCAAATGACTGGAATAACGAGATAGGTGTAAGAGTCGCATGCTAAGGGCCTAGCCAAGGGAAAAACCGTCCAAACTAATTAAGGTCGAGAAATCATACAGGTTATCGCCAGACAGGAATGTTCCCTCCCAAATCAGGGAAGGCTTCAGTAGTCATGGACATTCAGACTCTGATCACCAGATAAGCATCCTCCAAGCGATCTTTGAGATACACAACAATGCAGAATCGCTGAGCAGAAACTGATAGCCAGGTTCTGTATCCATTAAGATGGCCTCAACTGTGATCTTGAGTTCATGTCATGCTACATGTAACCGCATCATACTGTTCTGTGTTTGTAAACTCTTCCTTACTGTTCTGTTTGACACGAACATCTTGATAACTTGGTATGATCTCTCTACCTTAATTAGTTTGTACAATTTTGGATTACTTGTTACCTTGGTTGGTCCCTCGACATGTGACTCATCTATCATGCTATTCAAGCCGTTTGGTTGGTCTCCAGCAACACCTTATTTTTAATTTTTTGTAATTATCTCTCTGCCTCATTTAATTCAATTATACATCATCTCCTTCATTTACTATTCAGCTGTTGACACTTTACCAAGAATAGGAGATAGTGAGGACTGCAGATACTGGAGAGCCAGGGTCAATAAAATGTGGTGCACAGTAGGTCAGGCAGCATCCGAAAAGCAGAATGGTTGACATTTTGGGCAGGACCCTTCATCAGGACTGGGAAGGGAGAATGGGTTGAGAAATAAATGGAGGGGGTGGTAGCTGGGAGAAATGTAGGTGGGATGGCGATAGGTGGATGCAGGTAGGTGAGGTTCTCTTGAAGCATCTTGAAATATTTCCAATACTGTTTGCCTTCATCCAGATATTACAGTCCTGCAAAAAAACTGTTTAAATTCTGTACTTACAAACAATGATAAGACACAAGATTGAAAATTTTTGTTTTGCACTCATCAAGAGTAATATATTTACATCGTTGATTTCTCCATGCCGATGACCTAACCAGCCAGCAATTTTCTTTATGCTGTATAAATTAGTGTTTCTTTTGTAATGCCTGTTACAAGCAGCTAAGTCTTGGTGAGTGCAAGGTGAAATGCTTTGACTTCTTGACTCCTTTTAATAATTATTATAGATGTGTTCAATTTTTATACTATTTTCTGTTTTTATTCCAAATTTCCAGCATTTGCAGCAGTCGGCTTTTGTATAAACAAAATGCTATAATTATAAAGCGATTGCAGGAACACAGCAACCTTGAGATGGCAGGACAAATGAAGAAGGGATAGAAGCTCCTTGACTTAATGAATAGAGGCATAGTGGAAGAACAATTTGTCTTTAAAAACTGTGGACTGCAGGAAGAACATCTATTTTTCAAAATTGGTATTTACAGGTTAGCTGCATAACCTCACAGCAAGAAATTTGATTATCTACTGAGAACTCGGTTTCTTAACGTATTCCTGCAATGTGCAGATAACAAAGAACTGAGGTGTTGTTTACAAATGAAATTGGTTCTCAACTAATTAAGTACACTGAACTGAAAACAAGTGAGAGAAAGAGAGACAGCAAACAGTGTACCGTCCTTTTCTCCAGCAGAAACTGCATTAAAAATCTCAAGTTAGAATTTAAGAGAACCAGCAATCTTTCCTGCAGCAGTTTGTGAATTCGAATTGATCAACTGAAGAAATTTTCCCAGTTGTTCTGTACTTAAAAACCAGTGGAAGCCTCTGGAAAGAAAGATAACTAAAAACCAATAGCCTGGATAGCTAAAGATGGATCATCTTGACATCGGCATCAGGAAGCAAAGCCTACTGAACTGACTTTCCAGTTTTTCTCCATTTTCACCAATAATAATTTCCTTATTTGTTTGTCTGTGTACTGTGTGTGCAGGTTTGTGGTTGCAGGGGAGAACGTCAGGTAACTTGGTGCATTGTGCATACCTTGGAAAAAAAAATGTATTTCTAACATTGAATAAGACTCTGGAGACAGCAGGGCACTATTTGCAACATACTGCTCCAGTGGATTGTAACAGTATAAAACCAAGGAAGTTGGCTTTATTGGGATTTTTTTCCTGTACCATAGAAAGCATCCTATCTGGATACATCACACACAAAATGGCCATTGCTCTTCCCAAGACTGCAAGAAACTAGACAGTTGTGAACATGGCCCAGTCCATCATTCAAACTGACCTCCCATCCACTGACTGAATCTATACTTCCACTGCTTCAGGAAGGCAACCAACAAAATCAAAGACACCTCCCTCCCTGGTTATACTCTATCCCATCAGGCAGAAGAAACAGAAGTTTGTATACACATACAAACAGATTCAAGAACAGCTTCTTCCCTGCTGTTTGTCAGACTTTTGAATGGGCTTCTTTAATGTTAATCTCTCTCTGGACCTTCATGGCAGTGTAACATTGCATGCTGTACTCTGTTCTGTTACCCTAATGCACTTATATAGTATGATCTGTCTGTAAAGTACATAAGACAACATTTTGCACTGTACTTCGGTACACATGTCAGTAATAAATCAAAGTTACACTCATTCTTTGTTTAAAAATTGGCTCGGTTGCATCTGGATATTATGGCTAATTCTGTATCAGTTCAGGAAAGGTCTTGGCGAAGACATAGAAGAGATTTATTAGAATGGTGCATGGAATTAAATTAGATTAGATTACTTACAGTGTGGAAACAGGCCCTTCGGCCCAACAAGTCCACACCGACCCGCCGAAGCGCAACCCATCCATACCCCTACATTTACCCCTTACCTAACACTATGGGCAATTTAGTATGGCCAATTCATCTGACCCACACATCTTTGGACTGTGGGAGGAAACCGGAGCACCCGGAGGAAACCCACGCAGACACGGGGAGAACGTGCAAACTCCACAGAGTCAGTCGCCTGAGTTGTGAATTGAACCCGGGTCTCAGGCGCTGTGAGGCAGCAGTGCTAAATTACTTGAAGAGATTAAGAAAACTTTGGTAGCTCTTCTTATAGCAGAGCTGGATAAACAGACATTTGATAATGGTGTCTAAATCATGAATGATTTTCATTTGAGAATGAGAAACAATTTCCAGTGCCAACAAAATAAGTAACCAGAGCACACAGATTTCAATTCGTTTGCCAAACAAAAAGATGCAAAATGACAGAAAAGTAGCATTCAGGGAATGCTTTAGAAACACAGAAACTAACCACAGAATAGGACAATCAGCACTTATAGTCCACTTTACAATTCAATATCACAACTGATCATCCAACTCAGAGCTCATTCCTCCTTTGATCACTTTATTCCCAAGAACTAAGGGCAGCACAGTAGCTCAGTGGTTGGGGTGGTATGGCATAGTGGCTTAGTGGTTATCACTGCTGCCTTTCGGCATCAGGAAGCACCCTTGTGTGACTACTGTGTGGAGTTTGCACATTCTCCCAGTGGGTTTCTGCCAGATGCTCAGGTTTTCTTCCACAGTCCAAAGGCGTACAGATTAGGTGGGTTGGCAATGCTAAATTGTCCATAGTCTCCAGGAATGTGTAGATAAGGTGGATTGGCTATGAGAAATGCAGGGTTACAGGGATAATGCAAGGGGGTAAGTCTGGGTGTGATGCTCTTCAGAAAGTTGATGTGGATTTGATTCTAAATTTATGATTAACTGTATCTATCTCCTCGAAAGCACCCAATGTTTTGACCTCAAATGCATTCTGTGGTGCAGAATTCCATAGACTCACCACACCATTAGTGATGACATTTATCCTCATCGGAGTTTTAAATGGCCTGTCCTACATCTTTAGACTGTGAAGCCTGGTTCTGGACTCCCCAGTCAGTCATCAGGAACATAATTTGTGTTGATCTTGTTCTAGTCATTAGAATGTTGTAGGTTTCTGAGAGATCCTCCCTCATTCTTCTAAGCTCAGTGAGCATAATCCTAACCATTCCAGACTCTTTAAATGTCAGTCCGAGCATCCCAGGAATCAATCTGGGTAAGCCTTTGTTGCACTCTCTACATAGCCAGAACATCCTTCCTCAGATGAGGCCAAAGCTGTGCACAGTAATAATAGTGAAGTGTAACAAGACATCCTTGCTCCTGTGCTCACATTCTCTCACTAGGACAGCCAACAGACCAATTCTTCACTGTGTGCTATATGAACATGCTCATTTTCATTGACTGGTGTGCTAAAGGACGTGCTAACAAGAAAAGTCCAACATCAATACTGGAGAACATCTGCAAGTCTAGCTGCATCTATAGAAAGAGATGCAAAGTTTCAATTCTGGTTTGGCTTTTCTATTTTGATCTCCCAGTTCTGACGAAGAATCATACTGAGCTCGAAACATTAACTGAAGTATCACTCGAACCAATGCAGTGACACTCCTTTCTCTCCACAGATGCTGCCAAAACCTAATGAGTTTCTCCGGCAATTTCTGTCTTTGTTGCAGTCAACTGCAGTGGATGAGAGGACCACCCCAAGTCAGAAAAGCATAGCATATCACAACAGCAGATCTGCAACACACTTGCACAATTGAGTGAAGCTATTTTAGTAAAAGCACCCCTGTCCAATCAAAAACAAGTAAAGCAAATTAGTTTCGGCTATAAAATAAGTGATAAGAAATTAATTCTCTCTCAGATTCTTGCATCAATGCTATAACATAAGAATACTTTTTAACTTAATGCAAATTGTTCCTTACATAATACTATGCTTAGAAAGAGATTTTACCTATAAGAGAGCAAAGGAACATTGAACTCTTCATTTGGATGTATTGTACCAAGTATCTTCTGATAAGACTCCAAATCTTCAAATACATTAAAAGGTACTGAAAAATGGTTCTTAATCTATAATTTAAATAAAGGTTGAATTCAATTAAAACATTATAAATCCAATAAACAGTTTCCAACTATATCCAAATAGCATATTTGCATCATGAATGATACATATCAGTGCAATAACGCTTCAAAATTTGTTGATATAACACAACACTGCGTGAAGTACCTCCTTTCCAAAAGTTGTCTTCAAATGAAATTAGTTCAATCATACTAGCTTCAACCATGCTGATGTAGCATAAAGCTTATACGATAATCAACACTATAATGAGAAACATCAGACATGTTGATTGACTGGCAAACAAACAAGGGCATTGGTACCAATTTCCTCCCAGTCTTTAAAGGAATAAGTCAAAAAGGACAGGCAAAACAAATTACAACAGGCAGCCAGGCCAATCCAGACCAGGAAGGCAGACTGCTGTGGGTGAGTCCAAAACTAGAGGGCAAAGGTTTAAGGTGTGTGTGGTGGGGGGTGGTTTAAAGGGACCTAAGGGACAATGTTTTCACGCAAAGGGTGTGTGTAAGGAATGAGCTGCCAGATGAAGTGGTTGAGGCTGGTACAATTACAACATTTAAAAAGCATCTGGACAAGTATATGATTAGGAAGGATTTAGAGGGATATGGGCCAAATGCTGGCAAATGGGACTGGATTTATTTAGGATATCTGGTCGGCATAGTTAAGTTGGGCTGAAGAGTCTGCTTCCATGCTGTATATCTCTATGACTGTATAACAACTCCCACAAAGTGCAATCTGATGATGCCATGTACATGTAATGTGTTTATGTTGTTCATTGAAGGACTAAGATTGGCCAGAACTTTATCAATTGCTGTTATTCAAAAAGGTCTCAGATTCCTCCAGGAAATATACTGTACGTTTTTGTTTTATTCTACAAAACATGACGTAAAAATAATCATTGCCCTGATCTATTAAATTTTCTGCAATTGAAGCTAAGATATCTCAGGTGACCTAAGCATACCCAGTTAAATTAATTCATTCAAAATGGTTGAATATTTCAGTTCTTATTGGCTGTCATCTTTTAAATTTGAAAAGCTCAAGACTGGATGCCATGGTTGCCTATGTCAGGAAAACATTAGGAGAATCTTGTATGGGGATTATTTCCATCTATAATCCAATATATAGGTATAATCCAACTTGGGTTTCTGTTTTACTCCATTTTATGTTCACTTTTTTTTGCAAAACATTTAGACGTAAGAAGAAACACGACTTAGAAGGGATTACCATGCATTAAAAGCTTTCACATATTTAACTAACAGCCAAGTTCTAGAAGAAATGCTAAGTTAACATGAACAGTATACCTGAACAGGAGAACGGATGGTTATTCTCTTGCTTCCTCGTACTGCATCAATCTGACATACAATGGATCGTTCAACAATTGATTCCTCATGCATAACAGCATACATTCGACGGCCTAACTTAGTTAATGGAATTTTGTCTGCACGAGTGTGGCCTTCAGGAGCTGGACATGATGAAAGTTAACAGGAAAGAACAATTTCAAATGATACATATTTCTTATTTGCTCTCAAATACATTCAATTTCTTATTCACTCCAGATCACAAATTACGTTGACTACACTCACCACTTAACAGCCACATATAAAACTGAAAATATGTACTTTCCACATATAGTTTGTCATCTTTTCAGCAGGTTTTTGCAGAAGTAATGAAGAGAACTGATGAGGGCAGAGCAGTGGATGTGATCTATATGGACTTCAGTAAGATGTTCAACAAGATTCCTCATGGTAGATTGGTTAACACATGGAATACAGGGAGACCTAGCCATTTGGATACAGAATTGACTCGAAGGTAGAAGGCAGAGGCCGGTAGTGGAGGGTTGCTTTACAGACTGGAGGTCTGTGACCAGTGGTGTGCAACGAAGATTGGTGCTGGTCCTCTCCTTTTCGTCATTCATATAAATGATTTGGATACAAATATAAAAAGGTATGGTTGGTAAGTTTGCAGATAATAGATGGTATCTAGATCTATGTGTTTGTTTATGGCGTTGTGATTGGAGTGCCAGGCCTCGAGGAATTCTCTGGCACGTCTTTGCTGAGCCTGTCCCAGGATAGATGTGCTGTCCCAGTCGAATTGGTGGTTTTTTTCATCCGTGTGTAGGGCTACGAGGGAGAGAGGGTCGTGTCTTTTTGTGGCTAGCTGGTGTTCGTGTATCCTGGTGACTAATTTTCTTCCTGTTTGTCCTACGTAGTGTTTGTGGCAGTCCTTGCATGGAATTTTGTAGATGACATTGGTTTTGTCCATGGGTTGTACTGGGTCTTTTAAGTTTGTTAGTTTTTGTTTGAGTGTGTTGGTGGGTTTGAGTGCTACTAGAATTCCGAGGGGTCTTAGTAGTCTGGCTGCCATTTCTGAAACTTCTTTGATATATGGTAAGGTGGTTAGGGTTTCTGGCTGTGTTTGGTCTGCTTGTTGTGGTTTGTTCTTGAGGAATCCGCGGACTGTATTTTTTGAGTATCCGTTCTTCTTGAATACGTTGTATAGGTAATTCTCCTCTGTTTTCAGAAGTTTGTTTGTGCTGCAGTGTGTGATGGCTCGTTGGAATAGTGTTCTGATACAGCTTCGTTTGTGTGTGTTGGGATGGTTGCTGGTGTAGTTAAGTTTTTGGTCAGTGTTGGGACAGGCTCAGCAAAGACATGCCAGAGAATTCCTAGAGGCCTGGCACGCCAACCACAACATCATAAACAAACACATAGATCTAGATACCATCTATCAACCCCTCAGAAAACAAACAGGAAATGACATCACCACAAACCCCAGGAAACCCATCCAGGACAAACATATAAATAGAAAGCAGGAGACAACAGCTTCGCTTCACTTGGAAGTCGCCACTGATGATGTTACCTAGCCAGGTAATGAAATGTCTGGATATCAAACCTACAGCTCAGCGAGCAAAGCTACACCCTAATTTATATAGGATATTTTTGGTCTACATGGACAAGTTGTACCAAAGGGTCTATTTCCATTCTGTATATCGCTATGACTCTATAACAACAAAGGTACTGAGTGGAAAATCCGTCTTAGCCTCCTCCAGTGTTTCCCAGTATCATTGATACAGGTCTTCAGCAAATTCAATTCACTCCACGTAATATCAAGAAACAGTTAGGATGTACTGGATATTGCAAATGTTATGGGCTATGATAATATTCCGACAATAATACTGAAGACGTGCTCCAGAATTTGTCTCACCCCTAGTCAAGCTGCTTCAGCACAGCTCCAACACTAGCATCTATCAGACAATGTGGAAAATTTCCCTATCACGTCCTGTACAGAAAAAGCAGAACAAATGATGACACCACCATTGTTGGCCAAATTTTAGATGGCAATGAAACAAACTGTAGACAGGAGGTGAAAGACCTGGAAAAATGGTGCACTGAGAACAACCTAGCTCTCAATGCCTGCAAAACCAAGGAACTCATTACTGACTTTCAGCAGGATGTTACTCATGTCCCCCTACACATAAACAGCACAGAGGTGGACCGAGTGGAGTGTCAAGCACCTGGGAGTGGTCATCCACAACAAGCTTTCTTGGACTCATGTGAACACACTGGTTTCAAAGGCCCAACAACATCTCTTCTTCCTCAGGCAGCTGAGGAAATTTGCCATGACGGCGAACGTGCACCATTGAGAGCATTCTGCCTGGATGTATCACTACCTGGCATGATAACCGGACCGTTCAAGATCAAAGACAGTTACAGAGAGTGGTGAACTCGGCCCGGACAATCACAAAGGCCAATCTCCCACCTATAGAATCTATCTACCAGTCCCACTGTCAAGGAAAGGCCGCCAGCATTCTCAAAGATCCATCCCACCCTGGCAATGTTTTTCCACAATCTCTATCATCCGGGAGAAGTTACAGAAGCCTGAACACAGGCATCAGCAGGTTTCATAACAGTTTCTATCCTACTGTTGTGAGAATACTGAATGGACTCTCAAACTCTTAACATTAGTCTGCACCTGTGTTTTTGTTTTTGCCGCTGTTTACCTATTATTTACTTACCTATGCTACTTAACTAGTGATTTGCCTATACTGTTCACAAGACAAAGCTTTTAGCTGTGCCTCGGTACATGTAACAATAAATTCAATTCAATTCAATTCAAATCGTACACAACCAATTACCAACTATTCAGTCTACTCTTGATCATCAGTAAAGTGATGGAATGTGTCATCAACACTACTATCAAGCAGCACCTATTCAGCAATAATCTACTCACTGACACCCATTTTGGGTTCTGCCAGGGCCACTTAGCCCCTGACCTCATTCCAACCTTGGTTCAAACTTAGACAAGAGAGCTGATTTCCAGACTTGAGGCAAGAGTGACTGCCCTTGGCATCAATGAGCCCTGGCAAAATTGAAATCAATAGGACTCAGGGGACCAACTCTCCACTGGTTGAAGTCATACCTGGCACAACAGGAGGTGTTTGTGGTTATTGGAGGTCAGTCATCTCAGCTCTAGGACATCTTTGCAGGAGCTCTTCAGGGTATTGTCCTAGGCTCAATCATCTTCAGTTGCTTCATCAATAACCTTCCCTCCATCATAAAGTGGGCATGCTCACCAATTATTGCTTAATCTTTACTATCCAATTACCTCAATTACTGAAGCAGTTCAAATGCAACAAAACATGGACAATACTCAGACTTGGGTTGATACAGGGCAAGTAACATTCACAGCACACAAATGCCAGGTGATCACCAAGTCCTATAAAAGACGGTCTAGCCACCGCCCTTTGGCATTCATTGGTGCTACCAATCCTGAAATCCCACTAGCAACATCCTGGGGGGGTTACCAATGACCAGAAATTCAACTAGACTCGCCATATGCACAGAGTGGCTACAACAGCAGATCAGTGATTAGGAATCCTGTGGCAATAAACTCATATTCTGACTCCCCAAAACATGACCACCATCTACAAGGTAAAAGTCAGGAGCGTGATGGAATACTCCCCACTTGCCTGGATTGGTGCAACTCCAACCAACACTCAAGAAACTGGACATCATCTAGGACAAAACAGATTGCTTGACTGGCGCCACATGCACAAACATCCATTCCCTTTACCACCAATGCTCAACAGCAGAAGTGTGTACTATCTACAAGATACACTGCAGACATTCAACAGCACCTTCCAAACTCATGATCACTTCCATCTAGGAGGTCAAGAGCAACAGATACATGGGAACACCATCACCTGCAAGCTCCCCTTCAAGCCACTCACCATCCGGAGTTGGAAAAATATCACCATTCCTACACTAACACTGGGTCAAAATCTTGGAGTTCCTTCCCTAAGGGCATCGTGTGCCAACCTACTGCAGATGGACTGCAGCAGTTCAAGCAGGCAACTCAGCGCTATCTTCACAAGGGCAACAAGGGATGGACAATAAATGGCGGCCAGTCCACAATGCCTATTTCCTATAAGTGAATTAAAAAGAAGCAACCAATTCTGTGTGCAGTGCACCACATGCGATCTCACGAGTGTCCTGTATAACAGAGGCATAACCTATTTTTATATTCAATTTCCCTCCCAATAAATGGAAACTTTCTATCAGCTTTCCTAGTTACTTGCTGGACTTGCACTGCTAGCCTTTTGTGATTCATACAGCAGGAAACACAGATTCTTAGAAATGTAGAAGAAAGGAGCAGAAAGTGGCCATTTGGCCCTTCGAGTTTGCTCCTCCCATTCATCACAATCATAGCTGATCGTCCAACTCAATGGGTGATCGTGCAGCACCTCAGACTTCTGCAATCTCACAGCACTTAGACAATTGTTTTTTCACTCTTCCTGTCAAAATGGAAGAAAAAATTTTCTGTTATTTTCCATTTGCCAGATTTTTGCCAACTTACTTAACCAGTAAATAGTTTTTCGTGGCCTCTATGTCCTCATTACAACTTTCCTACCAATCTTTTTGATCGTCATTAAATTTGGCAACTATACCTTTAATCCATTCAAATTAATTTATGTAAATTGTAAACAGCTGAATTCACAAAGCTGATCCCTGTGGCACACCACATTACATAATAGCTAACCTGAAGAAATACCCACTTACGCCTACGTTGTCTTTCCTGTCAGCCAGCCAATCTTCTATCCATGCAAAGATGCTACTTTCTATAATATGACTATTTAATTTTTGCAATACCTTTGATGTGGCACTTTATCAAATGCTTCACAAAATCCAAGTTCGCGAAAGCTACTGGTTCCCCTTTCTCCATATCATGTGTTACTTACTAGAGCTCCAATGTTAGTCAAACATAATTTCACATTATGTTGGCGTTGCCTGACTACCAGAATTCTTCGTAGTACCCTGTTATAAAAATCTTTAATAGTAGCTTCTCACATTTTCCCTATTATCGATATTAAACTAACTGGTCTGTACTTCCTTTTTTCTGTCTCCTTCCTTTTCTTGAATAAAGGAATGAAATTTGACATCTCCCAACTAATGGAACCTTCCCTGAATTTAGGGAAATCTAGAAAATTCAAATCAATCCATTAGCTCATCTGAATCCTCTGCAAAACTCATGATTGTCCTCAGGTAAAAGCAAAGTACTGTGAATGCTAGAAGTCTGAAACAAACACACAAGGCTGGACAAACTCAGCAGGTCTGGTTGTATCTGTGGAGAGAAATAAAATTAAACTTCAGTTTGGTGTGACACTTGTTCAGAACCCAAACTTGAAATGTTAACTTATTCTTCCCACAGATACTGCCAGATCTGCTGAGTTTCTCCAGCATTTGCTGTGTTTGTTTCAGGAGTGTCTTCACCCTGGGTAGAAAGTGTGTGCTTGGTCCCAACCTCAGGTTCTAAAAGTGGATTTCACCTTTAGGCTGTCTTCCAATATACATGCATTTTTAGTAATGAGGAGTGACTGGCATTGATTTAAAAATACAGCTGAAAATAACAAACTTTTTTTTAGTTTGTGCCTCACTTGTGCACAACATAAATTTAAAAAACTGAAAGTAACTTTTACAAAAACTATCCTGGACATGCACTAAATGATATATATTTGTCAGTTGCTTAATCAATTAAAACTATTTTAAAGCTTTTATAAAGGTTTAATTTCCTGTGTCTTTAAAAAAGCTGAACTCAATGTCTTCTTGATCGACAGATTGGGTTAAGGGAGTAAAAACAGAAAGCACGTGAGCACAAATCTGGCAGTATCTTGAAGCAAGGCAAGCTTCCAATATAACGCTTTCTCCAAGTAGTATAACAGATCATGAAATCGATCTGCTGTTTGATGTAATTCACAAATGAAGCTTCTCCATCTGCTTGTTTGGTTGTTATCATATGAATTGCATAAAACACAACAGAGCAGCAAATCCTCCCCTATGATTTCACGATGTTCTAGTGAAAGGCTTGATCATCCCAGAATATTAAATAATGTAACAGTCAAAGAATTGCTTCTAGAAAATGACAAAATTCTTAATGAAAGATCATAAGATATAGGAGCAAAATTAGGCTATTTGATGCATTGAGTCTGCTTTACAATTTGATTATGGCTGATATGTTTCTCTACCCAATTTTCCTGCCTTATCCACACAACCTCAGTCTATATCTGTCTTAGATACAACTCAGTGATTTGTCCTCCACAGCTTTGTGGCAATCATTCATTACTCTCAGCTGAAGAAATTCCTTCTCCTCTTAGTTATATGGGGTCCTCCCTTCAATGAGGCCATGCCCTCAAGTCTTTAACTCTGCCACTAGTGGAAACATTTCCACATTTATTCTATTCAGGCTGTGCTTTCCAAGACTGCAATTGTAGAGGTGCACTCCCTATACAAGTCAGTGACTGCGATGTCACTGAAAACCACAGTCAAGGAAGCTGATTGCATTAAAAACCAATGACCTAAAAAAAAGGCAATTGTTCTAGCACACTCCCACTCCATTCTCTTTACCAGTTCCTCTTTCCCCCACTACAAGCATCCCTTACCATTTCCACTGCTCCTCTTACTGCTTCACTACCATTTTAATATGGTGGAACATTCAAAGGGGAGAAGATAGGGAGAGGACAAATGGACGGCTGGCATTGGGAAGCAGTAAAATGGAGGGTAGGAATGAGGGATCTTGGAGGGAGCAGGCAATGGGCACTACAGAGCAGGAGCATAGTGGTGAAAATAGGAGGTTTCAGCAAAAGATAATGGGTGGCAGCTGCACAACTTACACAAAAATAGCTGAAGAAACAATGTACAAACCAGCATATGGACTGGTTGCTGACTTCTCAATTTTGTTTTCAGTAACATCGGGAATTAATATCATAAGGAGAATTCAAAATGCAAGGAGTCTTGAAGTTCATCTGCATAAGAGTGTTTTTTTTTCTGACAAGATGTCCAGGCATGGTTAATAGTAATTTTATAGATTTATTGCAAGTTGAAAATTATGAGAGGTAACAAATCTGAGATTTTGCCAATAACTGTCTCATTCGTTTTCTCAAATGTTTACCAACTTACACATTACTAGATCAGAATTCAATAACTTAGAAAATACAAAGTAACAGGCCAGATATTATACAAACCATTTTATTCAGTATACTTAACTAAATTTTTAATGTACGATCGCTTTTCTGATCAATCCTCTTCCCTTGCACTTAGGACTATTAATTATCACTTGCTGCATCATTAGAGGTTGACCTTTCAGTTATTATCCCCTTGTTCTTTGGAAACTCATCACAAAGTGATTTACTTAACTCTCTCAATTCAGACCTTTAAAAATCTCAATCCACATCAAGTGTCCACTGTTTTCCTCTTTTGTTTTTCGCTTTATTTGGAATCATTAATTGCCACAATTTGTTGTTAGTGCCCTAAATTAGGTTTAGACCATGTTCTACAGATCAATCAGTTTTCTTTTACACCACTTTGAAAGCTAGCCATTCAGCCTATCAAGTCCACACTGACCTTCCAAACAGCATCCCATCCAGACCAACATTCCTACCCTATCCTGTAATTCTGCACTTCCCTTGGCTAATCCACCGAACCTGCACATCCCTGCACGCTACAAGTACTTTAGCGTGGCCAGTCCACCTGGTCTGTACATCTTTGGACTGAGGGAGGAAACTGGAGCTTCCAGAGGAAGTCCATGCAGACACGAGGTGAACATGCAAACTCCACACAGACTGAGAGTGGAATTGAAACCAGGTCCCTGGTGCTATGAGACTGTAATGTTAACCACTGAGCTACCATGCTGTCCTACCACTCAGCTACTATGCCTCTTAGTAGATAATTACATATCTGATTATAATCAGGTATCCATTTACATGATTAGCAAATTGGAGAGTACAGTGGAAAATAATTCCAGTCACATCGATGTGAAAGTCATCATTTCGAGGTACTATATTTTTCAACTGTAGTGTAGTATTAGTAAATGTACGATCTAGATTAGAGGGATAATAAATGGTCTCAACACTTACAAGACAATAATATTGAATTAAAGCCAACCAGATGGCAAAGATACTCACTTCTCAACTGAAGAAATAACAAACTAGTATTTAATCTCTTATTGTTTTCTTTAAATAGGAAAGGAATATACTTACTCAATGAAATATAAAACAATTTGCTGCTTGTATTAGTCAAGTTTGACAGCCGCTCCTTTTCGTTATTTGTTCGTTGGTAGTCCATGTTGAGAAATTCTCCATCTTTAAGTTCATAAGGTATTTTTTGATGTTTGCCAATGATGATAAATGAATCACTGGGATAAACTGACGCATCAAGTCCAAGGCAATTTTTTACTTTAAAAGGTGCCTGGTCTTTCTGAAAAACATCACTGGATTGGCCAGCAGCTTCAGTAAATGCCTGGAAAATAAAATGCAAGTTATTATTGTGTCCAAGTCCTAAGACTATGAAGATCTTCTTTATGTATTAAATACAACTTACCATGAATTCCTTTGCATTTGTTTAGGAATACTGAAAAGAAATATAGTCCATACATTTTTACTGCAGAGTCTGCATTATGATGCTATTAGATCAAATATATCACAACATTATAGTATAATAAAAGGTTCCACCTGGTGCTTTAGGTTGACTAGTGGCTTTTGAAATAGCCTTAAATCAGGAGAAGCTTTATCACCACTGGAGACTGATATGGAGCCTCTACTGCATTTAGTGGGCTCAGCCATCATAGTTGAAAATGTGTTGCTGGAAAAGCACAGCAGGTCAGGCAGCATCCAAGGAGCAGGAGAATTGACGTTTCGGGCATGAGCCCTTCTTCAGGAATGAAGCTCAGGGATCAGGCTCATGCCCGAAACGTCGATTCTCCTGCTCCTTGGATGCTGCCTGACCTGCTGCGCTTTTCCAACAACACATTTTCAGCTCTGATCTCCAGCATCTGCAGTCCTCACTTTCTCCCGCAGCCATCATAGTTCCTGATGAAAGAAGCTGTATTAACCCAGCTCACAGGTGAAGGAGGGCAATGGCAACCAAGGGATTCTCACACTTCATTGTCTTTACCTTGAAGGTAGGACATAATTATATAAATATTTATGAATGTGTATTCATGACATGTAAAGATATGACAAGCATGAACCCACCATAGGACTGTTTGAGGCTGAACATGCCAAAAAAAATCACTGATATTAGCTCTGCATCACATCACTAGCGTGTCAAAATTTTTTATTACACCAAAATAAATAACTTCATTCACATTTCCCACTTTGAGCTCCATAAAACCTTCCACCAATATTAAAAGTGGAATAATGTTATGGCCAAACTGTTTTGTAATTCCAATATCATTCCATGAATGTCATCTCCTCTCTCATCTTTTTTAAAATAACTTAAGGCTTCATACTAATAGTTTGTTTCCCAATTGGTGGATGTTCTATCATCTTTGCAGTGGGCAGATTTTTCCCTCTTTTACCAGAGAATAGTGTTGTGTGTACAGTCCATCACCTCAGGATATCACTTTTTATTCAGTATTTACTGTGCCATTGCATTGATGCAGCGCTTTCATGAAAGTAGCTTTTAACCGAAAGCTTCTTTACCACTGTTCTACGTCATTCTAGTCTAGCACTCAATTTCTTCGCGTGGTTCCAACGATTCATTTTCCTTTGACTACATTATATTCCTCTTCTATCAATTTATGGATGCAATTATATTTTGTGATATCTTTATTCTAGTATTAAGTAGGAGAGGGACAAGATTCTTTTCAATTTTCACATTGAAATTACTTTAAGACATTTACCAAGAATTTAAGTAGGTGCACAGATATAGATAATGTAAGACATGTGAACAACACAGTAATTATAACATATACAGAAAAATCTACAAAGAATCTTCAAACAGACTGCATGAAAATATCAAGGAAAATAATTACAACAAGGTGTAAAACAACAGTGGAGTCAAAAGAAATAAAACAAAATCAAATCATTTTCTTATTTACATACTAGGAGAAAGTGAGGACTGCTTTGCTGACATAAGCCCTTCATCAGGAATGTGGAGGGGTAAGGGGGCTGAGAGATAAATAGGGGGGTTAGGCTGTGGGGATGTAGCTGGGAAGGCGATAGGTAGATACAACTGGGATTAATAGTGATAGGTTGGTGGGGAGGGTGGAGCGGATAGGTAGGAAGGTGGGAAGGCAGATGAACAGGTAGGACAAGTCAGAACAGCGAGGCCGAGTTGGAGAGTTGGATCTGGGATGAGGTGGAGGAGAGGGGAGGGGGAGATTTAGAAACAGGTAAAGTCAATGTTGATGCTGCGTGGTTGAAGGGTCCCACAGCAGAGGATGAGGCATTCTTCCTCCAGTTGTCGGGTGGCTTGGATTTGGCAGTGGAGAAGGTCTAAGACTTACATGCCTTTGGGGGAGTGGGAGGGGGAGTTGAAGTGGTCGGCCATAGGGCAGTGGGGCTTTTTGGTAGTTGTGTCCTAGAGATGTTCCCTGAAACGCTCTGTGAGTTGCTGTCCTGTGTTCCAGATGTGGAGGAGACCACATCGAAAGCAATGGACATAGTAGGTGAAGTAGGTGGTTGTGCACATCCATGAAAGGCTTATACCGAAACATCGACTCTCCTGCTCCTCAAATGCTGCCCGACCTACTGCACTTTTCCAGTGCCACCCTTTGACTCTTCTTATTTAGGTAATCTAAGAAGATCTCACGGCAAAAGTGATCACAAGCTTGGTTGTAGTTGACGTCAGCCCAATGGTTCTCAAACCCAAGAGGCATTGGATGTACAGGGTTTGAGAACTTTTGGGTAGGGAGTGAGAGAATGAAGAGGTGGACTTCAAAATCCATGACTGTGAGAAAAGGGTTTAAAACAAAAACAATAGTCTGCCAACTCCTACCCAGGTGACTACACCAACCATATTATGTGTGGCCTCAGTAATATTAGGGTGAACGGAGCTTGATGAAAAAAAAATCAGATGTCCTTCAATCATTTACCTAGACACTAACAACCCTCACTCCTATATTACGGCAGTGAGCTTAGGACTGGGTGGAAAGGTGGGCGAGCTGTGCATTTGTCCAACATTACACACAAACACACCCAAAGGGAAAGTGTAAAATTTAGCTTGTGGTTTCTGAGACACATGAAGATTAGTTGGACAACACACGCAATTAATGATTGCATTTTGAGGTAAACAGACACACAAGAAATTTGTGAACAGTATTATCAACAGACAACTATAATTCTCCATCTTAGGAAAAAGAAACTAGAACATTTGGTAGTAATAGTGCAAAATGAAGACACAGAGGAGATGCACCGATAGCTTAAGAAATAGAAAGTTTGAGAATATTACAAAGATACTGATCTTGATTAAAGACTATGAAAAATGAACAGTCATGACTGCAGATGTTGCAAACTTGGCAGAATAATAATATAATGACATTATTACCAAAGTAGCCTAAGCCCCTATTCATCAATCTCAAAGCCTTTGATCTTCTTCTGCACGATCTCAATTTGTACTGTCACTTTCACTGACTCATATATATCTACCTAGGTTCCCTGACCCCTTCAGAATTTTATAGTTTAGTTTGTATTGTCTTTCCTTGCTCTTTCTACTGAAAGGCATCATTTCACATTTCTCTAAACTAATCTTTATCTGCCGCATATACACCTATTCACCAGCCTGCCAATGTTTTCTTGAAGTAAATTGGTATGTTTCCCTCAGTTCACAATATTCTAAGTCGTGTATTACCTGAAAATTGAGCAAATTGTCATAACACCCATAGTAAGACCACCTCTGAATCTTCCACAAAATTAAACTTGATATCTTGTGCAAATTGAAGAAATTTAGTTATTCTCACGCAAAATTGGAGCAACTGAATCTGTGCTATATACATACAGCATTTTAGATAATGTTGTTTCACCACATTTTTGATATTGTTGCTTGTTCCTGATTTATCTTACGTTGTTTTATCCTGTTTCAATTTTAAGGTATCAGCTACCAAAATTCTCTGTCATCACTGTTATAAAGTTGAAGGCATGTACTGTACCTTTAAAGAGAAGATGAATGCTGTTTTACACTGAGAGCTTACAAGCACCTGTCATATCACTAACTAGCAGTCCCAGAGTGTACTAGAAATTGAAAACTTGTAACATTTGGCTGAGAAATAGATGCCAAAGTTGGGTGCTGTTTTGACAACTATTCAAATTCAACCAGTTTAAATTATGCCACAGGTTACTAAAACCCTATCAATTTTGATAATAATGTTTTGCCAACATTGAACCAATGAGACGATCGGATGTTGAAGGTATAAAAAAGGCTGGCATTTTGAAAGTCAGACAGAGTAACTACCATAAGAGAGAAACTGCCATCGACAGAGCAACCGCCATTTGAAACACTCTACCAAAGGTACCTTTTCATGGGAAACATCTTCACAGTAAAAAGACAGACAACAACCCAGACAGATCTTCAGCCAGAAGAAGAAAGATAACAACAGCTGCTGTGTGGTTTTGAAATCAAGTTAATGTAAGTTTACTAAGTATTTTATTGGTACAGTATATTGCTATAGAGTTGGAGGCAGATAATAAGCAGTTACGACAAAAGAGGGCTTAGAGTTGTGTAGGGTTGTTGTTTCATGTTCACTTTTAGAGTTAAAGAATAAATTAATATAATTTTCCTTAAATAGTGGAATTCGGGAATTCTTGGTCACTTTTTTTAAGACTACTTACAGTGTGGAAACAGGCCCTTCAGCCCAACAAGTCCACACCGACCCTCCGAAAAGCAACCCACCCAGATCCATTCTCCTACATTTACCCCTTCACTGAACACTACGGGCAATTTAACATGGCCAATTCACCTAACTTGCACATTTTTGGACTGTGGGACGAAACCGGAGCACCCGGAGGAAACCTACGCAGACATGGGGAGAATGTGTAAACTCCACACAGACAGTTGCCTGAGGCGGGAATTGAACTCGGGTCTCTAACGCTGTGAGGCAGCAGTGCTAACCACTGTGAAGTCACTTATATTTTAACAGATTACAAGGCAAGGAGAGCTTTTCTGGGTGTTTGATCTAATTAACAGAAGGGTTCACTGCTGTGTCGTAACACCACAAAATCTGCAAATGACACCAACAAATGCCTCTCTAACACGAGAAAGCAAGAAAGGAAAGTTTGGGAAATAAGACCACAAATAGGCAGAAAAGTAGCTCCAGAATTCAGTAAGATCATGGTTGATCTGCCTGTGGCTGTTAATTCCTCTTTCCTGCCTAGCCCCCAGAACTTTCAACTTCCCAGTGAATCAAAACTGTGACGCAGTCTTGGATATATTCAATTGCACAACATGCACTGCTCTCCAAATAAAGAATTTAAAACATAGACAACCTTCAGGAAAGTTCTCTCCTCTTATTCATCTTACATAGGAAATTTCTTACTTTTTAAATAATGCACCCTAGCTATAGATTCCTCCAATAAAGGAAGCATTATTTCAGTACCCATCCAATCAAGCTTTCTTAAAACTTTATACATTCCAAAAAGATTATCTTGCATTCTTCTAAACTCCAAGTATAAGTTCAACTTGCTGAAACTTTACATATAAGAGAAATCCCTGATCCGGAAAATCAGCCTAATGAATCTTGTCTGAATTTATGTGAAGCAAGTCTGTTCCTCATGAATTGTAGAGACCAAAACTGAACACAGTACTCCAAGTGTGATGTTACCAATGCCCTGAATAGTTCAGAATTCCCCACTTTTATTCTCCATCCAATTTCTTGCTATATTTGCACGTTTTGTACAATGACACCCAAATCTCTCTGTGTTAGAACATTCTGCCATCTCTCTCCAATTAAATAAAACCTTTTTTATTCTTCCAACCAAATTTAACAACCTCATTTTCTTCACATAATGTTGAATGTGCAAAACTTTTGCCCACTTGTTTAACAGCCCTTTGTATCCTCCTGTCTACCTGCTTTCCTCCCCATCCTTGAAATTAGTATTTTAATAGCAAACTTGACGAGAATATTGTCGGCCCACTCACACACATTTTAATATTAATTTAGACTGTAAATAGTGAGGCCTCAGAACAGATCTCTTTCACAGTTTGCTATCCTTGAAATGACCCAATTTGGTTTCCTGTTAGCTAGTCTAGCATGTATTGCTTAACTAATTACTGCTGTTATTTTAGCCATGTCCAAAGCAGCCAATCTGGTCAGCAGACTGGCTTTGACTGGTCGACTGCTTAGCTAGTGACTCCTGTTCTTCTCCAAAACAGTTGATCAGCAACAGCAACAGGCAAGATCTGGCAAGAAAACAAGTTCTGGACTCAAAATGTGCAAGATTAAGTAAACTATTACCAAAAGGTGGAAGCGAATGTTGGAACAATAGTGGGTTTTATTTTTGCAGAGGTTCAGAAACATCTCATTCCTATAAAATTCCATGACGTTTCAATGATCTTTAGAATTGCTCAGCCTGGATAAGTTATTCACAAATGCCATCCTTTTACCTGGCCCGAGGAAAATCTGGCCCTAGTCAGAGTACCAACTCCCTACAGGCTCCACCCTACACTTCTTTCCAGTCCAAAGTAAGTCACACCAGTCTTGAAATGCTGACTCTATGGCTCTCCACGGATGCTGACAGACCTGAGTTTATCCAGCACTGTTTAAGTTCAAACTACAATCAATCATGACCTTGTCCTATCACTCAATCAGCTTTATATCCATGTTATTAATGTCCTTCAGAAGGCTTATGATTTGATCTATATTTAAGGTTTGATCTATGTATACCACAATGAAAAAAAGACTGAAATACCTACCATTGAACAAACAATTTAATAGGATGAAACTCACTCTTGTGTACTGTTCAAAATGTGGAAAGATTCTCAAAGGAAATTAAAGTCCTTTTCGGTGATATTGTTATCAAATAAATACAAGCCAACATTGGAGGATGGAATTTGCACAAGAACTATGGCAACTACAAAGACCAAATACTGTTCCTTACTAGCCTCTTGAATATGTTTTTTATTGTAGTACTGAGGCATTATTATTTAATGTATAGTTTTAAATTAACACATGAAAATACACAATTTCTTTATAAAATGGTCAATTGCCAATTATAAAGTAATTGCAGGTTAAACACAATTGAAGGATTTTCAACTTTTGTGCTATAAATTCTGAGCAACTCCACAATGCCACTATATCTTCCTTCTCTCCATCAATTAGATTAATCAGACACTGAAAGTAACAATTCACAAAACATCAAAGTCCAATAAAAGGTTGCCACATATAATAAAAGATCATTCAATGACTTAGTGTCAGAGGGATATACAGCACGTGAGAAGACCCTTCGGTCCAATTCATTCATGTTGACTAGATATTCTAAACTAAACCAGTCCAATTTGCCACCACTTGGCCCATATCTATCTAAAGCCTTCCTGATCATATACGCATCCAGAAACCTTTTAAATGCTGTAATTGTACCTGCCTGCACCACGTGCTTTGGCAGCTCATTCCATACACGCAACATCCTCTGCGTGAAAATGTTGCTCCTTAGGTCCATTTTACATCTTTCCCCTCACCCTAAATCTATGACTTTTAGTTCTGGACTCCTACACCCGAGGGAAAAAACCTTGTCTATTTAGCTCATCCATGCTCCTCATGAGTTTATAAACCTTTATAAAGTCACCCCTCAGTCTCTGATCCTCTCGGGAAAACAGTCCCGCTCTATTCAGCCTCTCCTTGTAGCAGAAGCCCTCCTGGCCTGGAAGATCTTTGTAAATCTTTTCTGAACCCTTTCAAGTTTCACAAAATCCTTCCTATACAAGGGAGACTAGAATTGCAGGCAGTATTCCAGTAGTGACCTAACCAATGTCCTGTACAGCTGCAACATGACTTCTCCCATATCAATGCACTGACCAATAAAGGTAAACATACTAAGCACCACCTTCACTATCCTATCTATGTACAACTCCACTTTCAAGGAACTATGAACCTGCACGCCCCAGGACTTTACCATTAAATGTATTAGTCCTGCCCTGAGACACCTTTCCAAAATGCAACATATCACAGTTATCTAAATTAAACTTCATCTGTCACTCCTTGGCCCATTGGCCCATCTGATCAAGATCCCGTTTTACTCTCAGGTAACTTTCTTTGCTGGGCACTACACCTACAATTTTGGCGTCATTTGCAAACTTACTAACTATACCTTCAAAGTTCACATCCAAATAATTTATCCTTGTGGCAGTCAGAGGTTTCCAGTCTGCAAAGCAAACCTCTACCCACTACTATCTGTCTTCTATCTTCGAGCCAGTTCTGTATCCAAATATCTGTATCTGTATCTCCCTCTATTTCATGTGATCTAACCTTGCTAACCAGTCTGCCATGAAGAACCTTGTTGAATGCAATACTGAAGTCCATACAGATCATGTACACTGCTCTGCCCTCATCAATCCTCTTTGCTACTTGTTCAAAAAACTTAAATCAAGTTTGTGAGACATGATTTCCTATGCACAAAGCCAAGTTGACTATCCCTAATCTGTCCTTGCCTTTCCAAATCTATATAAATCCTGACCCTCAGAATTTCCTCCAACAACTTGCCCACCACCGATGTCAGGCTCACCAGTCTGTAGCTCCCTGTTTTTACCTCACCACATTTCATTAGCCAACCTCCAGTCTTCTGGCACCTCATCTATGGCTATCGATGATACAAGTATCTCAGCAAGGGGCCCAGCAATCTATTCCCTAGCGTCCCACAGAGTTCTAGAGTGCACCTAATCAGATTCCAGAGATTTATGCACCTCTATGCGTCTTAAGACATACAGCACCACCTCCTCTGTCATATGGATTTTTTCAAGATGTCGCTATTTATTTCCCCACGTTCTCTATGTTCCCTATCCTTCTCCACAGTAAATACTGATGCAAACTTCTCATTTAATATCTCCCCCATATCCTGCAGTTCCACACATAAGTGGCCTTGCTGATCTTTAAGGGGCCCTATTCTCTCCCCAGTTACCCTTTTGACCTTAATGTATTTGTAGAATCCTTCTGGATTGCTAAAGCTATCTGATGTCCCTTCTTTGCCCTGCTGATTTCCCTCTGAAGTATACTCCTACTGCTTTTATACTCTTCTTGGTCACCACTCAATTTCTGCTGTCTATACCTGCTGTATGCTTCCTTCTTATTCTTGTCCAAAACCTCAATTTCTCTAATCATCCAGCATTCCCGACACCTACCAGCCTTCAATAGCTTTCATCGATAAAATACTTTTATATTGGTTAGTTCGGAGTCTTGCAAATTGAATCCATCACCCTATTTAAAAAGTTCAAGATCAGAACACTAGCGGGTTTGCTCAGATGCCTGTAATGAAACACCCTTGATTCAACTTGGCAAGAATGGGTTAAGAATAAATTATGATCAAAGGTAAAGGAATTTTTACAAGGGTGAAGAAAAAAATAAATCAGACCAATAGTAACAATCTAATGATAAACCAGGACAGGATAAATGAGAGAGTATGAATCTCAAAGCCAAATCAACAGACAGAACAAAAATTTATATGCAGAATTAAAGGATACATCTAAAGGCTTAGTACCGAATCCACGCAGCATTCAAAACAAAGTAAATGAGTGTACAAATAGAAATGAATAGCTATAATCTGGCAGCCAATACAGAGGCATGGCTGCTGAATGACATGGATTGGGACTTGAATCTTGAAGAGTACAAGACTTTTAGGAATGACTGGAAACAAGGAAAAAAGGTGAAGAAGTTGATCTGTTATTTAATGATAATGTTAGTACAATAGAGAGGGCTGATCCTAGTTCAGGAGTAAAAAAATGTTTAAAATTAGTTTGTGTCAAAATGAAAAATCATGAAAGCAAGAAGTTGCTTGTGAGAGTGGTGTACAGCACTCATGATGGCAACCCGTAGGGCAGGGCAAAAAGGAAGAAATAACCAGAACTTGTCAGAAATGCATGACAATGCTCAGGGAAGATTCTAATGTTTAGAATCCCTCCAGAATTTTTAGAATTTTAGATTCCCTACAGTGTGGAAACAGGCCCTTTGGCCCAACAAGTCCACACCAACCCTCTGAAGAGTCTCCCACCCAAACTCATTATTCTATATTTACCCTGACTAATGCACCTAACCTACATATCCCTACACACTATGGGCAATTTAGCATGGCCAATTCACCTAACCTGCACATCTTTAGATTGTGGGAGGAAACTGGAGCACCGGAGGAAAGCCATGCAGACACAGAGAGAATGTGCAAACACCACGCAGACAGTCACCAGAGGCTGGAATCGAATCCAGGTCCCTGGCACTGTGAGGGACCAGTGCTAGCCACTGGGCAACCCTACCACCCATGATCTACATATCAACTGGAAAAGTCAGATGGACAAAAGATAGCCTAGAAGTTCATCGAACGTTTTCAGGATAATGTCTTAGAACAGCATGCGCTGGAGCTGATCAGACAGCACAGTATACTAGAACTGGTATTCTACGATTAAATAGGATTAATTAATTAGTATCATAATGAAGGCACATGGATGTGGTATCAAGCATGTGGTTGAATTCTTTTCAACTTGAGGAAGTGAGGAGTCTCTCAGGCTATTTTCAAATTTAAATAAGGTTAGTTATGAGGGCATGAAGGTAAAGCTGGCTGAAGTGAATTAGCAAAACAGCCAGGTCAATACAGATGTGTGCCAGTCATTTATGATGATGATATTACAGCATGTAAAGAAAACATCCAAGGGTCACACCCACCATTCCTGGTTATCTACAAAGATTAGAAATGCAATCAAGGAAAAAGCATACAATTTTGCAAATACAAGTGGCAGGTCAGAAGTTGCAGGGTTTTATATCCTATGCAAAGAACAACCAAACAATTAAAAAAGAGAAAATTAAGAGTAGGAGAGAAAGCTAACCTGAAGTATGAACCACAAACACTAAGAATTTATGTACATATTTAAAGAAAAGGCGTTGAGGCAGATAAGGGTCCAAATCTATAATAAACAGAATTAACATTTTGAGTCACTATAAAATTTGAACTATGAAATGTCATACTAAGCTGGAAATATTAACTATTTCTCTCTTCACAGATGCTGCCAGACCTGTACGTTTCTCTAGCATTCCCAGTGCTCGTTTCAGATTTCCAGTACCCACAATATTTCACCTTGAGTAAAGTGCCCAGGTCTAAAAGAAGGCATCTGAAAGTCTTAAAAAGGTAACTATTGAGAGAATTGATCCACTGGTTTTAGTACTCCAAGGCCCTCTGAATGAGGAATGGGTGCATGAGATTGGAAGGCGACAAATTTAACTCATTTGTTCAAAAGTGAAAACAGCAGTGAATCTGTACAGCTACTGCGTTTGCTGGTTAAGTTCAAGTATTTCTGGACATTGGAGTGCGTCTAAGGAAAATTAACAAACAGCGAATTCACAGGTGACTTTGAAGAAACCTGCATGAAAGAGCTCACAGCAGGAGAGAAGCTAAGTGCATAGTTTTTAAGTGCAACCTTGCTGTAAATCTACAATACTGAGTCCCAGCTACGATTCCAGCCTCGGGCAACTGTCCGTGTGGAGTTTGCACATACTCCCAGTGTCTGCGTGGGTTTCCTCCAGGTGCTCCGGTTTCCTCCTACAGTCCAACGATGTGCAGGTCAGGTAAATTGGCCATGCTAAATTGCCCGTAGTGTTTAGTGCATTAGTCAGAGGGAAATGGAACTGGGTGGGTTACTCTTCTGAGGGTCGGTATGGACTTGTTGGGCCAAAGGGCCAGTTTCCACACTGTAAGGAATCTAACCTAATCTAACCTAATCAAGAGTAGGTTCTTTTTTTGATTATTTTTTTTTTAAATCTGTCTCTTGATTAAATTTTAAAAGTATAAAATACAGGTATTAAGTTAGCCTGGAGCAGTGTTTTTTAGAGCAATAAGACTGTGCTATTTTCTGGATCTGTAGATTGTTGAAGTGCAAAGATGGCCTTTAGTAGAATGATGTGCTCGCTCTGTTGGATATGGGAGATGAGGGAGAGTTTGGTTGCGAATCTTATCAGATCACATCGATCAGTTGGAGCTACAGTTAGAGACAATAAAGAATTTACAGGAGCTAGGGGGTGTGATGGATGGCAGTTATAGGAATGAAGAAAAATCATAGGCACAATAAAGTTACCTCCAGGAAAGGTAGGAGAGGGAGACAGGTAGTGCTGGAGTCGCCTGTGGTTATCCCCATCTCAAATGAGTATGCTGTTTTGGAAAACAGCGGGGGTGATAGACTTTCAGGGGTAGCACAAACGGGTAAGTTTCTGGTACCGAGAATGGCTCTAACATAACAAGCAGTACATCAGATTCAAAGGGATTAATTGTGATCTCTAGTCAAAGGCACAGACAGGCCGCCATCAGCGAGAACTCAGAATAGTGTGTTGATTCCCTAGTGCCAGGATCAAGGCTATCTCACAGAGACTGCAGAATATTCTCAAAGGGGAGAGGGACCAGCAGGAAGTCATTGTACACCTTGAAAGTAATTGCATAGGAAAGGACAAGATTGAGATTCTGAAGAGAGAATATAGGAAGTCAGTCAGGAATTTAAAAAGGAGATCCTTGGAGGATAGTAATAACTGGATTACTCCCGGTGCTACGAGCTAGTGAGGGTAAGAACAGGAGGATAGAGCAGATGAATGCATGGCTGAGGAGCTGGTGCAGGGTAGAAGGGTTCACATTTTTGGATCATTACAATGTTTGATTACCGCCCCCTTTCGTTATCATCCATCAGCATTAAGTGTTTTGAGAGGATTCTGATGAGGCCTGCTGCCTCTGTCACTGGACACCCTGCAGTTCTTGTATCATCCAAACCGCTCAACAGAAGATGCCATCTCCACTACCCACCATCTGGACCTCACCCACCTGGACAAGAAGGACACCTACATCAGATTATTATTCATAGAACTCCGTTCTGCATTTAACACCATCATTTCCCAGCACCTGACTGGAAAACAGAGTCTGCTGGGCTTGAACACCTCCCTCTGTAACTGGATCCTGGACTTCTTTACTGGGACACCTGAATCAGTCCAGATTGGGAACAGCATCTCCAACACCATCATACTGAGCAAGAGGGCCCCCCTGGACTGTGCTTAATCCACCGCTGTTCACTCACAAATGTGCAGCAATGCGCAATTTGAATTATATTATTTAATTTGCTGATGACATGACGGTACTGGATCTCATTAGCACGAACAAGTCAGTATACAGAGAGGAGGTGCAGTGGCTAGCGGATTGGTGCACAGCCAACCTGTCTTTGAACGTGAACAAAACAAAAGAGATGGTTGTTGACTTCAGGAGGGCATGGACCGATCACTGTTGGATAGTGACGGCTCCCCCGTGGAGATTGTGAAGAGCTCCAAACTTCCTGGCATCCACCTGGTGGAGAATCTCATCTGGTCCCTCAATACCAGCTCCATAGCCAGGAATACACAGCAGCATCTCTATCTACATAGACATACTTGCCTCAACCTATCTCCAATCCCCCCCACCCAATCCCTCACCCCACCAATCCTCACCATATTTTACAGAGGTTACCCTGAGCATTTGCACCACTGCCTGGTTTGGGAATTGCACTGTTTCAGATTGTAAGACCTTACAACAGATGGTGAGGACAGCTGAGAAGATCATTGGAGTCTCTCTTCCCTCCATTACAGACATTTACACCACACTACATCCACAAGGCTAACAGCATTACAAACGACCTCGTACACCCCTCACTCAAACTTTTCTCTCTCCTGCCATCTGGCAGAAGATACTGGAGACTTGTGTCTCTCACGGCCAGACTGTGCAATAATTTCTTCACCCAAGCCATCAGGCTCCTTAACACTGAATGAATGCACTCCATTTGCAATTTTCAGACAACTGTTTGAATTGCTGCTGAAATTATGTTTTATTAATGATCATTCACTGTTACATTGTAATTTGTCCACCACTGTGCCTATTGTTTTGTCTGAAATTACTGTACTGACTTGCACTTTTCGTCGCCTTGTGTATGACTATGCTCTCGTGTAGTCTGTGTGCTCATTTGGAACCTTGGTCCTGGACGACTGCTGTCTCATTTATATCGCACAAGCTGTATATGGTAGAAACAACTCTCACTCTGACTCCTCGCGGTAGAAGTGACCTCCACAAGGGACGGATTGCATCTGAATTGGAGGAGGACTAATATACTGGCTGGGAGATTTGTTAGAGCTCCTAGGGAGGATTTAAACTAGTAAGGTGGAGGTAAGGACCCAGGGAAATAGTGAGGTACAGTTGGGAAAAGGAGCAAGTCAAACACAGTCAAGGCAGGCAGGAAAAGCAGAGATTAAGGTATGATTGATGAATTAAACTACATTTATTTCAATGCAAGAGGCCTAACAGGGAAGGCAGATGAACTCAGGGCATGGTGAGGAACATAGGACTGGAAGATCAAAGCAATTACACGGACGTGGCTCAGGAATAGACAGGACTGGCAACTTAATGTTTCAGGATACAAATGCTATAGGAAGAAGAGAAAGGGGGGGGGAGGAGCAAGAGAGAAGGGAGAGTGGCATTTTCAATAAGGGATAGTTTTACAGCTATACTTAGGAAGAATATTCCTGGGAATACGCCCAGGGAAGTTATTTGGGTTGAACTGAGAAATAAGAAAGGGACGATCACCTTATTGGAATTATACTATAGATCTTTCAATATTCAGCAGGAAATTGGGAAACAAATTTGTAATGGGATCTCAGTTATCTGTAAGAATAATAGGTTAGTTATGGCCGGGCATTTTAACTTTCAAACATAGACTGTGACTGCCATAGTGTAAAGGGTTTAGATGGTGAGGAACTGGTTGGGTGTGTCCAAGAACATTTTCTGATTTGGTATGTGGATGTACAGGGCAAGTGACTGAGGTGTCAGTGGGAGAGCACTTTGGGGCCATTAGTTTTAAAATAGTGATGAAAAAGGATAGACAGGATCTATAAGTTAAAGTTCTAAATTGGAGGAAGACCAATTTTGATGGTATTTGGCAAGAACTTTCAAAAGTTGATTGGAGGCAGATGTTCTCAGGTAAAGGAACGGCTGGAAAATGGCCTTAAAAAAAAAGAAGCCTTTAAAAATGACATAATGAGAGACCAGAGACAGTATGTTCCTGTTAGGGTGAAACGTAAGTCTGGTAGGTATAGGAAATGCTGGGTGACAAGAGAAATTGAGTTTTTGGTTAAGAAAAAGAAGGAAACAGATGTCAAGTATAGACAGCAGAGATTGCATGAATTCTTAGAGTATAAAGGCAGTAGGAGTATCCTTAAGAGGGAAATCAGGAGTGCAAAAAGGGGACATGAGAATGCTTTGGCAAATAGGGTTAAGGATAATCCAGAGGGACTTTACAAATACATTAAGAACAAAGGGTAACTAGGGAGAGAATAGGGCCCTCTAAGATCATCAAGGTAGCTTATATGTGGAACCACAGGAGATGGGGGAGTATTTTGCATTAGTGTTTACTATGGAAAAGGCCAGGGAAGACATAGAATGTGGAGTTATAGATAGTGACATCCATATGACAGAGGATTGATGTGGGTAGAGCTGTGGATGTGATCTATATAAACTTCAGTAAGGAATTCGACAAAGGTTCCTCATGATAGACAGGTAAGTGAGGTTAGATCATATGGACTAGAGTGAGAACTAGCCATCTGGATACAGAACTGGCTCAAAGCTAGAAGACAGAGGGTCATGTTACAGGACTGCTTATCAGATTGGAGGCTTGTGAACAGTGGAGTGCCACAAGAATCAGTGCTGGCTTCACTGCTTTTCGTTATTTACATAAATGATTTGGATGTGAACATAGGAGCTATAGTTCGTAAGTTTGCAGATGACAAAAATTTGAGGTATAATGGACAGCAAAGAAGGTCACCTGAGAGTACAACAGGATCTTGATCAGATGGGTCAATGGGCTGATGAGAGGCAGGTGGAGTTAATTTAGATAAATGTCAGGTGCTGCACTTTGGAAAGGCAAATCAGAGCAAGACTTAAACACTTAGTGGTAAGGTCATGGGGAGACCTTGGAAATGCAGGTTCATGTTCCTTGAAAGTGGAATCACAGGTAGATAGGATAGTGAAGACAGCATTTGGTATGCTTTCCTTTATTGATCAGAACATTGAGAATGGGAGTTGAGAGGTCATGTTGCAGCTGTACGGGGACATTGGTTAGGCCACTTTTGGAATATTGTGTGCAATCCTGGTCTCCTTCCTATGAAAGGATGTTGTGAAACTTGAAAGGGTTCAGAAACAATACAAGGATATTGCCAAGGTTGGAGGTTTTGAGCTACAGGCAGATGCTGAATTGACTGGGGCTGTTTTCCCTGGAACATTGGAGGCTGAGGGGCAACCTTACAGAGTTTGATATAATCATGAAGAACATGGATAGGGTAAATAGACAAGGTCTTTTCTCTGGGATGGGGGAGTCCATAATTAGAGGTCATAAGTTTCGGGTGAGAGGGGTTAAAAATTAAAAGGGACCTAATGGGCAACATTTTCATGCAGAGGGTGGTGCATGTATGGAATGAGCTGCCAGAGGACATGGTGAAGACTGGTATAATTACAGCACTTAAAAGGTATCTGGATGGGTATATGATTGGGAAGGGTTTAAAGGGATATGGACTAAGTGCTGGCAAATGGAACTAGATTCATTTAGGATAGCTGGTCAGCATGGAAAAGTGGGACCAAAGGAACTGTTTCCGTGCTGTACATCTCTATGACTCTATGAGAGCAGATAGAATGAAACTATTAGGCCAGTTAGCTTTATATCTGTCATAGGAAAAAATGCTAGAAACTACAATTAAAGTTATAGCAGGACGCTTGGATACATTCTAGTAGACAGATATTCCAGGAGTGCCACTATCAAATTGCAGTAATGCAGGTTTTGACAGAATTTGTCCAAGTGGGATGGACTTAACCAAAAGTAAATATTAAATTAATCTTATGCTTGCACTTTAGTGCTTCAAGTATATTTGGAGACAAATAAACCACCTTAGAGTATACCTCTAATTCAACCACAAAGCACTAAGTTTTATCTATGGTATAAATCTCTTATCATTAAAAAAGCAAACCATGGTCCACCTAATCTGGCATAGAGTACTCATTTTTATTTAAACAACATATTTCTTACCATTGCCAAATTGTTAAGCATGGTCAAACCACATTTTGACATTGTAATGTTAAGTTGGTCTTTTGAAGAGATCTGAATAACTGTTTTGTAAGCAGGAGAATTTTCCTCTTCTTTTTCACTCTGTGTCATTGATTTGACAGCTTTCTTCTTTATCTGAAAAAGATGTATTCAAGTAAGTTCATAAAATATTGTTACAGTGCTAGTTAAAGTTTTTACTGGACAAACAGAACCCAGAATGAAATCTGACTTGAAGATAGTCTTTAAATGTTCATTTTCAGTGACTGACCACCATGCTCAGTATACAGGTTCTCTTAAACATCATACAAAAGTTTATTACACAAAAAGGAAAAAAAAACAAACTGAATACAGAACGCAAAAACAAGCCATTACCTGATACCATCACATTACAGTTTCACAATCAGAGAAAAGTAACTTTCTGTCTCAAACATTGAACTTTGACTCCACTGAGTCGTACCAGTATTTTTTGCTATAAACTGTTAAGTTTTTACAAATGAATAGTCACAAAACTGAAAGTTTAGAAACTTGCAGCATATTCTGCAAATTTCTAACCAAATACTACTGGTTAAGAGGCTACACAAACAATCTTTTCTAACAAGCTAACTTATTCTTTGAACGATTGTATGCATCCTTCTAAGAGAGAAAAAAAATCACACTTCTGACCAGTCAGGTTTTCTCTAAAGCTACACAGAAACGTCCAATCTTTGGGTTTTCTAAACGGAAATCAATTTTTGACAATTGCAAACCAAAAACAAGCTAACAGCCTTCAATGTTTACACTTCCACTCATAAACCCACTCAAATACCAGCACTCTTTGATTAAGCAGACACCTTTCATCACAATATCCATTGACCAGCAGACCACATGCTGTTCTCTCACTACAGAGTCACAACTGGAAGTAAATTTAACCTCAGAGTCACTATGCCTCAAGTGAGGGACAATGTTGAGGAGGCAGATTTCATGATAACCTCAGCTGTCCATGAAGTGAACCCGCACTATAGCTATCACTTTGCATTGCAATCCAGTAGTCTAGCCAGCTAAACTAAATGATCTCCACATGTTAGAAGAAATCTAGAAATTGCAGCTTCTAATTGTTGTGGTGGCCAAGTTAATTTAAAATTCGAAAGCTCAACACTGACCTTTCAGCAAGGCTGATAAAGATTGCTGCTAGGCATGTAATGGAGTTACTAGATACAGATCAGTCATCATTGACAGCAGAATGGATGAGAGAGTTAGCTTACATATAGTCCTGTGACTCAGCTTAATTGATCATTAAGTATTCTATATGACATGGACCAGGTAGATTTACCTGTAGACAACAGAAGATGCTACTCAGCTTCCCAAAGCATGGTTATAACTCAATTTCAAACACTAGAAAATAACCATCATCCTACATGCCACGTATGATTCAATCAGCAGAGATCTTGCAATCCCCCCTCCCCATTCATTCCAGTTTTGCAAAAGTTTTTTAATGGCACATTTGATTGAATGCTGTCTTGATGTCAAGGCTGTCACTCTTACCTCACCTCTGAAATGCAGCTTTTTTGTCCATGTTTGGACCAAGGCTGTAATGAGGTCAGGAGCTGAGTGGCCCTGGTGGAACCCAAACTGGGTATCACTGAATAAGTGTTGCTTGATAGCATTTTTGATTATACCTTCCATCATTTTACTGATGATTGAGAGTTGACTGAATGAATAGTAATTGGCGGTGTTCAACTTCTCTTGTTTTTTGTGAACAGGATATACCTGGACAATGGGCTACTATACTGGAACAACTTGGCAAAATCTAGATCACAAATCTTCAGTAATATCGCCAAAATTTTGTCAAGGCCAGTAGCCTCTGCTGTATCCAGTTCCTCCAACTGTTTCTTGGTATAACATAGAGTGAATCGAATTTGCTGAGATTGGCATCTGTGATGCTGGGGACAACCACATCAGACTCAGATGGATCGTCCATTCAGTACTTCTGGCTCAAGACTGTTGCTAATGCTTCAACCTTACATTGGCCAGGGAATGCTCATATCTAAAAACAGCAAGCTTGTGAACTGAAGTTATCTGAGCCGCAGCCAATGGCTTGGGCTGGCTCAAACCAGATCAACTTTGAGGGGTGATATGTGCTGTAAATATGAGTTAACCCTAACGGTGTCCTTGGAATGAGCCTATATTGGAAAGGCACCAGCTCATCAGATGAGCTAAGAATTAACAAAACGAGATACCACAGTTTGGGAAGATTAGGATAAAGATTTTAAAAATTAAGGATTTTGATGTGCCAGCAGCGAAAACACTGGACAATAACCTTTGCTAAGTTGTGGACCCCATGCCTGGGAGCATGGAAATAGCCCCGGGACCTGGGAGAAACTTCCTGGCCAGTGTGAGCTTCTATTCTTGGTTATTAGCCTTTATTTTTGTTAAGTATTCAGGAGGGAATGGCATGGAAACCAATGGGTTTATAGCCTTGTATGAGTTGCATGCCTGCTCTTAACCTTTTCTTCACCAAACTATGTAAATTGTATGTCTGTTTTAATTAAACTAATAAAGTTGGTGGTTAGTTGGTACAGACTTGACTCTTGTCCTCTTTGTTCTAAATCAATAACTGTTGTCAAGAGTGGTAACAGGACACTTTTTTTTTGTACTAACATACTGGGCTCGTCCATCATTGAGAATGGGGACATTTGTGAAGCCACCTCCTCCAGTCAGTTATTTGATTATCTCCTTACATTGATGAGTGAATCAGGCAGGACTGAAGAACTTAGATTCTTCCATTGGTTGTGGGATTGCTTAACTCAGTCTATCACCTGCTGCATGGCATGCAAATAGCACTGTTTGATAGCTTCACCAGATAAGTTTGAAGGGGATAGGCTGGGACATAAAGTTGCAGATTGTTTTGGCGTATAGTTCTGCTGCTGTTGATGGTCAACAGGACCTCATGGAATCCCAGACTTGTGTTGTTAGATCTGTTCAACATCTGTTCATTCAGCACGGTGATAGTGCCACACCACACAATGGAAGGTATTGACAATGTACAGTGGTTACTCTTACCAATAGAGTCATGGACAGATGCACTTGCAGCAAGCAGATTCACGAGGATAAGTTCAAGTATGTTTTATCGTCTTATCGGTTCCCTTACCACCTGCCATAGAATCATCAAGAGCTATGTTCTTTAGGACTTGAGCAACTCAAACAGTAGTTTGGGAGCCTCCTGTGAAGCGTTTCTGTGATCTTTCCTCCGGCATTTATAGTGGTTTGTGATCACTGAGGATGTCACCTAGACAGGGGACGAAACTTCTGCAACACGAATTCCCAGCTCGGCAAACAGAACCACAACAACAAGCACCCGAACTACAAATCTTCGCACAAACTTCGAAATCTTGGTAGTTAACTATTGACCAGAAACTGATCTGTACTAATCATGGAAATTCTGTTGTTACAAAAGTAAGTTGAAGGTTTGAAATAAGGCAGAGAGTAACTCATTCCCCAATGTCTGTGTGCCATCTATAAGGCATAACTCAGCAGTGTGAAGAAATACTCCACACTTGCCTGAATGAATGTGGCCCCAACAACATCACTGAGAATAAGGCAGCCCATTTGATTAGCGCCACATCCATAAGCATCCACTCCCTCCGTCACTGATGCTGAACAGCAGCAGTCTGTACTATCTACAAGATGCATTTCAGAAATTCACCAAGGCTACTTAGACAGCGCCTTCCAAACCCATGAACACTTCCATCTAGGACAAGGGCAACAGATACATGGGAACCACTTAGAAGTTCCCCTCCAAACTCCTCACTGTCTAGAGTTGGAAATTTATCACCATCTTCTGAGTGGGAGTCACTGGTTCAAATTACTGGAAGTTCCTACCTAACTACATTGTGGGTCTACCTACTGAAAATAGATTGCAGCAGCTCAACACACCTTCACAAGGAAAACCAGTAATGGGCAATAAAATGTTGGCTCAGCCAGTAATGGCCACAATCCATGAATGAAGGCAAAAATCTCCTTTATAACTCCCAGATGATTTACAGTCCACCACAAGAAAAGGAGATCCAATGGAAGGAAAAGACTTGCCACTGAACTACCACAATGTTGAGTCCTAGTCTGAACTCCATGCAATGTTTGAACAAACAAGCTGCCAACAACCATTAGATATAGCTATGATAACACCATTAATGGACTACTGCAGTACATGGCATAATGTGAGAAGGTAGGCGGGGGAGGGATGAAGTGAGGGCGAGCGCAGAGGCAGGTGAGCAGCAGAGCGAAATCGAGGAGAAAACTCTTGGCCAGAATATACCTACCAAGTTGCAGACCACTTTGAGGTTTAAAGACGAGCACATCAGCAAAAGACTTTGGTAACCCATATAACTAGACCTTTAAACTAAATAGTGAATTTTTTTTTAAGTTGGCAGTTTGTTGCTGATGGAGTGGCACATCATCTTTTGGGGTCTCAGCAATTTATAAACTATATTAGTGACTTAGACAGAAACAGACTAACGTATCTATGTCTTCTGAATATTTAAAGCTGGAAAGGAATGCAAACAGTCAGGAAAATATAAATTCACGATAAAGAAATGGACAAGTTTGTTGCATTCATTCACAGAATGAGGGCATCACTGAATCGGCCAGCATCTATTGTCCATCCCTAATTACACAGTTAAATGCCAACAACATTGCTGTGGGTCTGGAGTCACATGTCGGTCAGAACAGCTAAAGATGGTAGTTTTCTTCCCTAAAGGTCATAAGTGAACCAGATAGGTTTTCCAATTAGCGACAGTGTTTGCATGGCATCATTAGACTCTTAATTCCAGATTTTCATTGAATTCAAATTCCACCATCTGTCATGGCAGGATTTGCACCCCCATCCCCAAAAAATTACTGGGTCTTTGGATTAACTGTCCAGTAATAATATCACTAGGCCATCAACTCCCCTTTAGAAGTTAAATAAGTGGGGGAATAGAGCAGAGAGTTGGAAGAGAAAAATACTTAAAATGTAAACAAGTTTTGTATGAAAGTTTAGTTTCTAGTCGATAGGAATATTACTGTTCAAGGCTTTGAGGATGCCCTTGACATGCCTCCTCCAACCCTGGCAGTCACCTGCCATGACGAGTGTTGCTCAGGAAACTGAGTGCAAATGTGCAAGTCTGGCAAGTGGGAGAGTTTAGTGGAAAGATGGTGCTTGTTCTGATTTGTTTTTTTACCAGGCGAATTGGTTCTTGCTCTGTAACAGGGGAAAAGGATAGTTGTTTTTGGTCACTCTCTTAGTAGTTTGCATCCAATACGGTGAAGTTAATAATAGATGACAATACATAAGTGAATAATAGAATCATGCAATTAGTTAAAATTCAAAAATGGTGGCAGGACAGATAATATGTCAAAGTTACAACATATGGAAAGCTCCTGGATAGTATAATGACCCAGGACAAACACATGTACAGCAAGTGTTCAGAACTTGAGGAGCTTTGGCTCCAACAGGTCTGATATTTCCTCAGCTTGACTGAGTGGCACAGCAGTAGCGCAGGGTGGATTAGCAAACTTACCATGGTACAGGAAGCCATTCAAGTACAGTAACAACAAGGAATATGGTGACAGCAGAGGTAGTATCGTGAGGGGGATTGGCATGGGTCTCTGCAGGAAAGAGCAATAGCCTAGCCAGTCGTTTTGCATGCTAGAGTTCGGGAAATCTGCTGAGAGCTAGAGGGGAACTTGAGAGGGGATGGGGAAGAAACGGATGCCACGATTTATATGGGCATCAATGACATAGGTGGAATTGGGAAAGCATATAGAGTATGAAGCACTGATTTACAATCTCTGGATTCTTACCTACATTATATGGCACAGGGTAAATGAATTACTGAGATGATATGGTCTCTTAGACTGGCGTGGAGAAGTAGTTTCCTTTGCATGGGATACTGACATCAGTCCTGGGGAAATTGGAGCCTATGCCATTGGGATGATATATGCCTAAGCCACGTGGGACCAATTTCTTACAAAATGCATAATTAGGTAAGTAGGATTTAAAAAAAAGACTGTACCAAAAGTCAAGACTAGGTGTTACAATCTGGATAAAGGCAAATCTAAAGGCTCTGCATCTGAATGCTCAATATGTTCATATCAAAGTAAATGAATTGATAGTACACAGTACATAAATCTGATCTGATACCAATTTCACAAACATGACTACAGGATAACAAGGATTGGGTTATGAATACTGAGGGGAACATGATACTGAAGAGTACGAGAAAGCTGGGTAAAGATGGAGTGTTATCAATTAAGGATAGTATTTCTGCAATAGTTAGAGATTACATTCTGATCTCTTTAACCATGATTGAGTCAGTTTGGGTGGAGAAGAAGAATAATACAGGAAAGAAGTCACAATTGTGAATGATCTACAGGTCCCTAACAGTAACCATAATGCAGGACAAGTAATACAAGAACTATTGAGTGGTGATGATGAAAGGGACAGTTGTAATCATGGCTGACTTTAAGAATAAAAGAACTTAAGAAATAGGTAGGAACAGGCAAATTGACCCCTCAACTTACCCCCAATATTCAACATCATAGCGGATGTATCCCAGGCTTCACCTCCTCTTTCATGTCTGGCCAGTGTAGTCCTCAAACTTCTAAAGTTCCAAAAATCTACCTACCTCCTCTTTAAATACTTCCAGTAATTCAGCCTCTGCTACATTATGGAGTAGAGGGTTTCAGACATTCACTACCCTCTGAGACAAAAACACCCCATCACTTCTCAGTTTTAGAGGAGTGTTTCCTTACTCAATAACTATGCCTCTTAGCTTGAGATTTCCCCACTTGTGGAAATAGCTTCTCAGCATTTGCACTGACAAACCCTTCAGAATTGCTTGTATTTCAATAAGATCACCTTTCATTCTTCTGAACTGTAATAACAAAGGCCTAACTAAAAAAAGGCCTAACCTGTTTAGCCATTCTTGCCAAGGTCAAACACTTCCTCCTAACAATCAATCAATAGATCTCTTTTTAACAATCTCCAATGCCACTGCATCACTTTTTATACATGGAAAACAAAATTGAATCCAGTACTCCAGGTGTGGCCTCACCAACATCTTATACAGTGGAACAAGTCATCCTGTTTTTAATCTCCATCATCCTAACAATAAAGGTCAAAATTAATTTGCTGCCTTATTTACTTGAGGCACTCTCATGCCATGTTTGTGTTCCATGTACTGCAATACTCCTTTGCGCTCCACCTTTTTGGAGTTTTTCTCCAATTTGATAATTGCCAGCCTTTTGATTCTTCCTAGCAAGAAGTGCATGACCTCACACTTTCAGACATAAAACTCCCACTTGCCAGGTTTTTACCCACTCATTCTATCCAGATTTCTATATCCTCATCACAAAACCTCACATCTATTTCTGGATAGTCAGCAAATTTAAATATAGTATATTTTGCTCCCTATTCTAAATAATTAACATGGATACCAAATGATTGAGGACCCATGACTAATCCTTGTGGAACTCCACAGATTACATCTTTCCAATCTGAAAAAGGATCCATTAATCTTGACTCTGTCACTTATGTTAATCAATCTTCAATCCATGCTCATACATTACTCATAACACTGTGATTTACTAGGTAACATCTTCAGTGGGCCTCTGGGTGAAGCACTGCTGATCATTCCTGCTTTCTATTAATATGTTTGGGAGAATTTCTAGAAGCATGGCATTCCAACTGGAACTCTATTAACAAACACATTGAGTTAGACCCCATCTACCACCCCTGAGAAAAACAACAGGAAATGACATCACCACAGGAAATGATATCACCAACCCAAAGAAACCAAAACATATAAACAGAAAGCAGGAATTATCAGCAGTGCTTTGCCTGGACGCCCACTGAAGATATTACCTAGTATAGTGACAAAACGTGTGGAAATGAACCTTCCAGCTCAGCAAGCAAACCTGCATTCAGAACCTCAACCTGAGCTACAAATCTTCTCAAAACTCACTAATTGTGATTTACTATCTTGTGCAAATGTGTGGCACCTTCATAAACGCCTTCTGAAAATTCACATATACAAATGTTCTTCCTTTAAAAATTGGCTCTTAACATTTTTCCAATGACAGATGTGAGGCTAACTGGCCTATGGTTACCTTCTTTCTGTCTCCCTCCCTTCTTGAAAAAAGATATCATATTAGCAGTTTTCCAATCTGAGGGAAACCTCTCAGAATCTAGTGAATTGTGGAATATAATGACCAATGTCTCCACTATCTCTACAGACACTTCCTTTAAAACACTTTGATGCAGGCCATCAGGTCCTGATGATTGCCTTCAGTCATGCTGATTTGTCAAATACTTTGTCCCTCATGATAGTGACTCAGAATCTACTTCAAAGCCTACACTAGTCTCACTTCGGCAATAGCCTATAGCCTTGAATGCACATAACAATTCAAGTGTTCATCCAAGTACCTTTTACAGGCTATGACATTACAGGCCTTAATATAACTTGCATGCTCTTATAATCTATGTCTTGACTGATAAAGTGAAGCTAGGAGAAAGTAAGGACTACAGATGCTGGAGATCAGAATTGAAGACTGTGGTGCTGGAACAGCTTATGCTCGAAACATTGACTCGCCTGCTCCTTAGATGCTGCCTGACCGACTGTGCTTATCCAGCACCACACTTTTTGACTCTGATAAAGGAAAACATCCCTTATTCTTCTCAAGTGTTCTATAAAACTCTCTTGTCACCTTCAGGGATCAAGGGACAAGCACCTAAAGATCCCTGTGTTCTTCTGAGCTTTCTAGTGTCCTGCCATTCAGAGTACAATCATTTTATTTTTCCTTCTAAAGAGTGTCATTTCACATTTAAGATCCTTTATTCCATTAGCACCTTGCTTATCTACTGTCTTTTGGATGTTGTAGAATCGTCCTCTGTGAAGGTCAAAGCAAAACACTGGGTTAAATTATCTGCCATTTGCCTGTTCCCCATTTGTAACTCCTCAGTTGTACCTCTAAGAGTTTCAACATCAACCTTAGCTAGGAGACACTGAGTCTGCAGATGCTGAAGATCAGAATTGAGTGTGTGTTGCTGGTAAACAGGTCAGGCAGCATCTGAGGAGCATTCCTGATGAAGGGCTCGGGCATCTACTTTAGTTACTCTACTGTTACATATTTATAGAAGCTGTTGTTGTTTATTTTTATATTTCTTGCCAATTTAGTTTAATGAGTTCAACACGCGGCGAGATATTGAACAATTCTTCCGCCGCCTTCGCCTCCGTGCCTACTTTCACAACCAAGACTCCCGCCCACCCTCTGACGACCTCTTCTCCCGCCTCCAACACACCCCATCCACCTGGACACCCCGTGCTGGCCTCCTACCCGCCCTCGACCTCTTTATAGCCAACTGCCGCCGTGACATCAACCGACTCAACCTGTCCACCCCTCTCACCCACTCCAACCTCTCACCCTCAGAACGTGCAGCCCTCCACTCCCTCCGCTCCAATCCCAACCTCACCATCAAACCCGCAGACAAGGGAGGCGCGGTGGTAGTTTGGCGCACTGACCTGTACACCGCTGAAGCCAAATGCCAGCTCGCGGATGCCTCCTCTTATCGCCCCCTTGACCACGACCCCACCTCCCACCACCAAACCATCATCTCCCAGACCATCCAGGACCTCATCACCTCAGGGGATCTCCCATCCACCGCCTCCAACCTCATAGTCCCACAACCCCGCACCGCCCGTTTCTACCTCCTGCCCAAAATCCACAAACCTGCCTGCCCCGGCCGACCCATTGTCTCAGCCTGCTCCTGCCCCACCGAACTCATCTCCCAATACCTCGACACGGTCCTCTCCCCTTTAGTCCAAGAACTCCCCACCTACGTTCGGGACACCACCCACGCCCTCCACCTCCTCCAGGATTTTCACTTCCCCGGTCCCCAACGCCTTATTTTCACTATGGACATCCAGTCCCTGTACACCTCCATCCCCCATCACGAAGGACTCAAAGCCCTCCGCTTCTTCCTTTCCCGCCGCACCAACCAGTACCCTTCCACTGACACCCTCCTTCGACTGACTGAACTGGTCCTCACCCTGAATAACTTCTCTTTTCAATCCTCCCACTTCCTCCAAACTAAAGGAGTTGCCATGGGCACCCGCATGGGCCCCAGCTATGCCTGCCTCTTCGTAGGATATGTGGAACAGTCCATCTTCCGTAACTACACTGGCACCACCCCCCACCTTTTCCTCTGCTACATCGATGACTGTATCGGCGCTGCCTCGTGCTCCCACGAGGAGGTTGAACAGTTCATCAACTTTACTAACACCTTCCATCCCGACCTGAAATTCACCTGGACTGTCTCAGACTCCTCCCTCCCCTTCCTAGACCTTTCCATTTCTATCTCGGGCGACCGAATCAACACAGACATCTATTATAAACCGACTGACTCCCACAGCTACCTGGACTACACCTCCTCCCACCCTGCCCCCTGTAAAAACGCCATCCCATATTCCCAATTCCTTCGTCTCCGCCGCATCTGCTCCCAGGAGGATCAATTCCAACACCGCACAGCCCAGATGGCCTCCTTCTTCAAGGACCGCAGATTCCCCCCAGACGTGATCGACAATGCCCTCCACCGCATCTCCTCCACTTCCCGCTCCTCCGCCCTTGAGCCCCGCTCCTCCAACCGCCACCAAGACAGAACCCCACTGGTTCTCACCTACCACCCCACCAACCTCCGCATACAACGTATCATCCGCCACCATTTCCGCCACCTCCAAACGGACCCCACCACCAAGGATATATTTCCCTCCCCTCCCCTATCAGCGTTCCGCAAGGACCACTCCCTTCGTGACTCCCTCGTCAGATCCACACCCCCCACCAACCCAACCTCCACCCCCGGCACCTTCCCCTGCAACCGCAGGAAATGTAAAACTTGCGCCCACACCTCCACACTCACTTCCCTCCAAGGCCCCAAGGGATCCTTCCATATCCGCCACAAGTTCACCTGTACCTCCACACACATCATCTATTGCATCCGCTGCACCCGATGTGGCCTCCTCTATATTGGTGAGACAGGCCGCTTACTTGCGGAACGCTTCAGAGAACACCTCCGGGCCGCCCGAACCAACCAACCCAATCACCCCGTGGCTCAACACTTTAACTCCACCGAGGACATGCAGGTCCTTGGACTCCTCCACCGGCAGAACACAACTACACGACGGCTGGAGGAGGAGCGCCTCATCTTCCGCCTGGGAACCCTCCAACCACAAGGTATGAATTCAGATTTCTCCAGTTTCCTCATTTCCCCTCCCCCCACCTTGTCTCAGTCGGTTCCCTCAACTCAGCACCGCCCTCCTAACCTGCAATCCTCTTCCTGACCTCTCCGCCCCCACCCCACTCCGGCCTATCACCCTCACCTTGACCTCCTTCCACCTATCCCACCTCCATCGCCCCTCCCCCTAGTCCCTCCTCCCTACCTTTTATCTTAGCCTGCTTGGCTCTCTCTCTCTTATTCCTGATGAAGGGCTTATGCTCGAAACGTCGAATTCTCTATTCCTGAGATGCTGCCTGGCCTGCTGTGCTTTGACCAGCAACACATTTGCAATTTAGTTTTACAATCCATTTTCATCCTTTTTATTAACTTTTCAGTCATTCCTTAAAAACACCCTGTGGTGTAGCACTTTTTGCCACCTTACATGCCACAGTTTTTTGACTGGATACTTGACTGCATCTGTTAATTACAGATGCTTCATCCTTCTCACAAAGTGACTCTTGGCTGGTATTGTCAACGCTGAGCATTATGAAATTACTCGAAGTTCCAATCCCTGACATACGTTAGAAATTTCCATGTCACCCTTATCAAGTCAATATGCAGCTTAAAATCATTGATGATAATTGTAAAGCCCTTCTTACATATCTCCATATCAGCCAATACATACTTTGCTCAACAGTGAGGCAACTCTTCAGTAACATCTGGGAGTCCCATCCGTGACTTATTTCCCTTGCTATTCCTTATTTTAACCCAAATGGATTCTACATCATAATGTTTTTTTAAATTCATTCACAGGATGTGGGCATTGTTGACTAAGCCAGCATTTATTGCCCATCCCTAATTACCCAGAGAGCATTTAAGAGTCAACCACATTGCTGTGGATCTGGAGGCACATATAGGCCAGATCAGGTAAGGATGGCGGTTTCCTTCCTTAAAAGGGTATTAGTTAAGCAGATGGATTTTTCTGACAATCAATAATGGATTCATGGTTACCATTAGACTCTCAATTCCAAACTTTTAATGAATTCAAATTCCACTATCTGCTGTGGTGGGATTCAAACCTGGTTCCCTAAAACACTATCTGGGTCTCTGAATTAAGAGTCCAATGATAATACCACTAGGCCATTGCCTTTCCTATTGCACTTATATCACTGCTGATACCCTTATTCATTACCAAGGCTACTCCATCTCCTTGTCTTTTTGCCTATTCTTCTGGAACACTGAGTACACTTGAATAGAGTTGCAAGTTTAGGTCAGTCTGTAGGCATGTCCTTGTAAGAAAATATCAAATCAACTTCCGTAAATTCTACTTGTGCTGCCAACTCAACCAACGTGATGTGAATTCAGATAACGAGCATTCAGCTTTGATATTGCTGCTGTCTCTCTCTCTCTCTCTGGGTCTCATTTCTGCTGTAATTCTGCACACATTTTCTACCCCTTTTTGTTCCAATTTGATCATCATTTGCCTCTTCACTACATGGTAACTACTTGTTTCTTTTTGTTTTTTTTAAAGCTTCCCTTTAATTGAACCAATAATTTGTTTAAATCTACAACCCTCACTATGTAATTCACTAGCACACTCATCCCAGCATGGCTCAGATGAAGTCCATCCCAATCAAATTGCTCCCTTTCTCCAGTACTGGTGCTCCAAGAATTGGAAGCCATTTCTCTCACACTAACATTTGAGCCAAGCATTTACCTTTCTAACTTTATTTATGCTACATCAATTTATACATAGCTCAGATAGAAATCTGGAGATCGCCACCCTTATTGTTCTGCTTTGCAGTTTATCCCCAAGTTGCTTCTAATCCCTCAGCAGAATCCTACCTACATCACGTGTGGATCACAACAACTGGATCTTTCCCCTCCCACTCTAGGTTCTTCTCCAGCCTAAAAGAGATGGGCTAAATCATGGCACCAGGTAGGCAACACATCTTTCTGGACTCTGTCTTTGCTGCAGAGAACAATATCTAATTCCCTATCCATGCTATCCATTTCCTCCTACATTTCTCTTTTCTCACTCCAATTAAATTGCACTTTGGACCACAGTTCGCATCCACACTGGGAACAAGAAACTCATACCTTTTGGAAAAGGGCACTGAGTCTCCTCTAGAACTAAATTCTGGATCAGCTTTATTTGCACACAAACTGAACCACAAACTAAATTTGATGTAATATTTCTAAGTGCGTGTTTCAGGAGAGAGTCATTGTTCAGGTACCTGTCCTCCTCAGCCCCCTCTGAGCCAAAATGTCTTGAGCAGCCAATGCTGAATGTGGTCATGATGGATTGTACTCATGCACACAACATGCACATACTATAGCTACAGCACTTTGTCTGCCCAGCTAACTGTATTCCATTCAATTAATTAATTTAGATGTTAAATATTTCAAAGGTGAATTTCTTACCTGTACTCATCAGCTCTCCTAAGTCTCCTGATTTAAACCAATTGAGTAATTAAAAGACTGAAAAAATTCCCACCAATCCCCTACCTGGTTTCCTGTGATGTCACACATTGGGTCTTACAGAAAGTAACAAGTTGAAGGGAGTCTGCTGCCAGTTTTTCTTTCCTACAGTTACTTCCTTCTCACATAGATTGGTTCTTCTTTCTGCTGCTCTTGAAGCTACTGTCCCACTCTTCCTCTTGCTGTTTTGGAAGCACAGGCTCCTCCTCTTTTGACTCAATATGCTTCACAGTGTTGAGTATGTGTTGTTGGAAAAGAACAGCAGATCAGGGCAGCATCCAAGGAGAGGGAAAATTGACGTTTCGGGTCTTTTCCAGCAACAAACTCTCAACTCTGATCTCCAGCATCTGCATACCTTACTGTCTCCATGTTTCACAGTGTTGCTGACTCACTGCATAGTCCTCCCAATCTGCTTAACAGTGCTGCTGACTTGTATACTGCTCCCAGCCTAATCTACATAACCTAGAAAAATCAGATTGACAGTCATAGCCCAGATGAAGAGACCAAAAAATACTTTTGGAAGTAGAATGCTTGGACCAGCTGGAGAACAGGTTATAGAACTTGGTATTGCGTAAAGTGACAGACTTAATTAATTAGCTTAGAGTAAAAGGTACCTTGAGGTAGTAGCTACCACAATATAGTGCATTTTTACATGCAACTTCAAAGTGTGAAGACTTGGCAAAGAGTATTATTTTCAACTTAATTAAGACAATTATGTGGGTATATAAAGCTGAGTTAGTGAAGTGCACTGGCATACTGGGTACGGGACAGATTGTGAGAGATTCAGTGAATATTCTGAAACATTCCCAATGTCTGCCAATAAGCATTTTCCAAACATAAAAGAAAAATTCTCAAACGGAGGACCTGCCATCTTTAGTTAATTAACAAAATGTTGATAGTTTTCCTAACTGAAAGCATATAACTAAATAAACATGATTGGCAGGTCAGATGATTAGTCAAAATATAAACAATTGCAGAGAATGACTAAAGGTTTCTTTGGAGAAAGAAATTAGAGTATAGCAGGAAGCTAGCTAGAAATGTAAATGTAGATAGCAAGAGTTCCTATTGGTACTTAAGGAAGAAACCAAAACGTAGTGTTGGATCTCCAATGAGTCAGAATAAGGCGTCAATATTAAACAATAAAGGAAATGATTGATGAAATTAACAAATATTTTGCTAAGTCCTTATTAGTGAGGATACAAAAAAAGTCTAATAATAGCTGTAAATCAGAAGGTAGAAAAGAGACAGGAACTTGAGATTACACTTAAAAGGGAAGTGGCATAAAGCAAACTTATGGAGATATGAATTGACAACTCTTCAGTTCCAGGTGGAGTTTATTCTAATGTTGCTTAAGAGGTAGTACATGCATTGGTGTTAATTTCCAAAATTCCCTAAATTCAGGAAAGATTCCGTCAGACCAAAAAGCAGCAAATATAACTTCTTCACTCCAGGAAGGAGGGAGGCAGAAAGCAAAAACTTGTGGGCCAGTTAGCTTGATGTCAGGGAACAGTCAGAATGATTGGTAAAAGGAAAATCATATTTAACCAATATAGTAGACTTCTTTGAACCAATGACTGTGGACAAAGGAGAGCCTATGGACATATTATACTTGGATTTCTCAGTCATTTGACAAGATGCCACATCAGAATTTGTTGTGGAAATAAAAGCTGATGATGCAGGCAGTAATACACTAGCAGGAATTGACTTGTTAGCAGAAAACAGTATGGGCCTTTGTTTAATTGGCAGGATATAGCAAGTAGTTTCACAGTGCCTGTGCTATAGCACAAACATTTTACAATTTACATCAATGACAATGGATGAGGAGAGCAAACACACAATGGTTAAATTCACAGATGATACAAGGATGAGTTGGAAAATGTGTTGTAAAGAAGAGATAAGGAGTTATACTTCAGTTATATGGGGCATTGATGAAACCACATCGCAGATACTGCGTGTAGTTTTGGTCATAATGTAAATGTGTCAGAGGAGGTTCAGACATGGATTTCTAGATGGAATCAGTAGATTGACTTACAAGGTTGCACAGATTTGGCTCATTTTCATTGGAGTTTAGTTATTGAAGTTAAGAATGAGAGGTGACTTGATTGAAGTATGGTCTTAAGATGGAAAGGATGTTTCCTCGTGTGGTTAAGTTCAGAACTAGGGCACAGTTTAAAACTTAGATGCTATCCTTTCCAGATGAAGATAATTCTTCTTTTCCCCCCAGAGGTATCTGTGACTTCAGAACTGTCTGTCTCTGAAGCTGGGGAATATGGGGTCATTTTTGTTTTAAAAGCAAAGATAGATTAGCTTACTTTAAGGGAAGGCAAGATAATCAAAGGTTATCAGGTGTAGATGGGAAAATAGAATGTAAAACAAACCAATCAGCCATAATTTTACTGGATGTCAGAGCAAGCTCAAGGTTCCAAATTATCTACATCTACTGTAATAAAACAAAGATCTGTGGACACTGGAGGTCTGAAACAAAAACTGAAACTGCTGGAGAAGCTCAGCAGGTCTGGTAGCATCTATGGAAAGGAAAGACATTTAATGTTCTTGGTCCTCTGACTCTTCCTCAGAACTGGTCATCAGATCTACTTCTGTTCCCATTTTGCACAAATCCATACAACAAAGCTCAAAATAGACAGTTTGTTTAAAATATGCAGATGATGTGGTCTGCCCAATGCAATTGGTTGTAACCAGTGCCTCAATGCTCAGGATGTTGGCCTGAAGGAGGTCATTGATATCAAAGCATCCACTGGTTTTTCAGGATTTTGCTGAGACAACTCTGATCATATAACGATCCAGGACAGCTGCTGTACACTGTCCATATCTCCGATGAATACAGGAAGGCAGATAACAACTGTTGTCCAGCAGACCACGTGCTTAACAATGGAAATGAGGTCTTTGTCATCAGTCTATTTCCATTGACTGCAATGACACTGGAGATGATGCATTTTATCACTGATATCTGTCTTCATTGAGAGAAGGCTGCCAAAGTATGAAAATTGATCAACATTGCGTCTTGCCATGAACCTTGATATAATTTTGAGCATAAATTATCAACATTTTCAGTGCAAAGCAGTACACAAAACATCACATCATTAGCAAATCTCATCAAAGTGAACCTAGAAGCAGCTGGAAGAAGCTTCTATTCGTAGTATACTATATGGTAGCATTTTTGAGTTATAGTTCTAATATCTAGATCAAAGCATTTATTCAAAAAAATAGTCAATGCACAAACCTTAATCCCAAGTTCCCAAGGCCTAAATTCATCACTGTTTTCAATTTCTAATGGTTCTAGTAGCGGTTCCCACACAGCAAGCATTTCATTATAGTAATGCACCTAATGGAAAAAGAAAATGGTGAGCAGTTAATATTTTGCCTCTTTCTTCTCTTCCAGATTCCTCAACCATTTTTGAATTGATCTTTTCAAAGGATGTAGGCATTACTAATAAGGTCAGAATTTATTCTCTATCCTTAACTGCCCTTTAGAATATTGCAGCAAGCCCCTTCTTGAACCACTGTGGTCCATTTGGGGCAAGTACACCCAGTGTGCTTTGAGAATGGGAGTTCCAGCAGTGTTTGAACCAGTGACACAGAATATAGTGGATATACTTCCAAGACATGATATAGGAATTGCAGGCAGTGATGTTACCATGCATCTCCAGCCTTTGTCTTGTGGGTCAGATGTCACTGATTTGGAATGCACTACTGAAGCTGCCTAGAAGGCACGTTACCAGCACATCTTGTGAATGATATATACTGTTCACTTGATGTACTCATTATGGAGGGGCTGAATACTTAAGGCCAATTAAGTGCCTGCTTTCTCCTAGACGGTGTTGAGCTCAAGAGTGTCAGTAAGTTTATACAAACAGGAGTAAAACTTCTTCAAAGTTGTAGGATTTATTAATCATAAAATATTTTAGAAAAATAAGTAAATTAACATTATGGCACTGCAGGTAATGCATTATGATTATAGAATAAAGCAGCATGAGAATGCCAATCTAATACAAAAGCTTCAGGTCATTGAGCTGCTGACTGAGTTCACACATTGCATCAGATCACTAATAGTTACCTGGACACTTGGAGGCAATCATACTTCTTAAGATAGAGTCTTCCATTTCTGTCAACAGCCAGTGACAGAAGCATGTGACAGTATGCATGGCAAATAAGGGAATGAAAAGGTAGAAGATAAAGCAGCTAACTATTGTAATTTCCAACAAATTTGAGATTTTGTGGTCTGTATGAACATAAGTGGATTTGCAGGGTGGATAACCAAATTGAGTTTGGTACTGAGGAACTGAAAGCCTTCAAGCATGGGGATTAGTAGTAATGTCTGTTCATGTATTTGCCCAAATGCCTCTCAAACATTGCTTTTATATCTGCTTCTCCACTGGCAGCACATTCCAGGAATCCAGCACCCTCTGTTTAAAAAAAAAATGCCTTGCACATCTCCTTTACACCTTCCCCCTCTCACCTTAAACCTATGCTCCCTAGTATGTGACATTTCTACCCTGGAAAAAAGACAGACTACCCATCCTATCCCCGCCTCTAAATTTTATATATCTCTATCAGGTCACTCTACTGAAAACAATCCTAGTTTGTCCAAATATTCCTTATAGCTAATATACTCAACTCCAAGTTACTTCCTGGTAAAGGAAAGAGAAGGTGGATGCTGGAGATCTGAAACAACAAATTGTTGGTGCAACACAATAGATTTGGCAGCATCTGTGGGAAGAAAACAGATCAACATTGAATCCAGCTTAGACCCTAAGATCTTGCTGCATATCAACATTTCTAAGGGTCCTGTTATTTACTGTGTATTTTCCTTTTGCATTTGATCTTCCAAAATGCATTACCTCACTTGGCCAGATTAAACTCCATCTGCCATTTCTCCATCCAACTGATCTATATCTTATTGGATTCTTTGACGACTTCCTCACTACCCACAGCTCCTCCAATTTCTGCATTATCTGTAAACTTACTAACCGGACTACCTGCATTTTCACCCAAATCATTTATAAATATATTACAAACAGAGATCCCAGCACCAATCTTCAGGAAAACACCACTGGTCACAGACCTCTGGTCAGAAAAAGACTCCTCTACAACTACCTTTTGGCTTTTATGACCAAGCCAATTTTCTATCCAATTTACCAACTCACCGTGGCTCCCAATGACTTAACCTTCAGGACCAGCCTACCATGAGGGACTTTATCAAATACTTTAGTAAAATCCATATTGTCCTTCAAAGTACTCAATCAAATTTGTGAGAAAAGACCTCTCCATAAAAAGCCATGCTCACTGTACCAAATAAGTCTGTTATTTTCCAAATGTGAGCCAATCCTGTCCCTAAAAATCTTCTCCAATAATTTCCCGACCACTCTTATAATTTCCTGGATTATCCCAGTTGTCATTCTTAAACAAAGGAACAACACTGGCTACTCTCCAGTCTTCTGGGACCTCACCCGTAGTTAAAAAGGCTACAAGATCTTGCCAAGGCCCTAGCAATCTTCTCCCTTGTCCCTTTCCATATACTGCAATAAATCCCATCAGGCCTTGGGGACTTATCCGCCTTAATGTTTTTCAAGACATCTAACACCCTAAGCTTTTTAATATCAACGCCCTAGAATATCAATATACCCATCCACAATCTTACCATCATCCAAGTTCTTCTCCTTGGTGAATACCAATGCCAAGTACTGATTAAGGACATCACACACGTCCCCTGACATCATGCACAAATTATCTTCTTTGTCCTCAAGTGGACCTACCCTTACCCTAGCTACTTTCTTGCTCCAAATATATGCTTAAAATGCCTTTGGACTCTCCTTGGCAAATACAATTAATCACATTTCATGACCCCTTTAGCCCTTTTAATTACTTGTTTACATTCTTCCCTGGTTCCTTTATATTCCTCAAGGACCTTGTCCAATTTCAGTTTCATGAACTTTACGTATGCTTCCTTTTTCTTTTCAACAGAACTTCCAACATCTAGTCATCCAGGATTCCTACATCTTGCCATCCTCACATTTCATTCCCATAGAAACATGCTGGTCCTCAACTCTGAACAATTGCCCTTGAAGTCTCTGAACTGTCAACCCTCAAACAGCCACCCCCAATCTAGCTTTTCCAGTTCCTGTCCAATGCTTTAGTAAGTAGCCTTGCCCCAATTTAACATTTTTACCCAAGGACTAGTCTGATAATTATCCATAAATATTTCAAAACTTATGGAAATATGATCACTATTGCCAAAATGCTCTGCCAGTGAAATCCGAATAAGAACCATTCCTCAATACAAGTATGGCCGCTTTCCTCGATGAAGTATCTACATATTGTGTCAAGAATTCTTCCTGGATCTACCTAACAAATTCTGCCCCAACTAAGTCCCTGGCACTAAGGGAGTCGCAGTAAACATAGAGGAAGTAAAAGCCACCCACTACTACAAACCTTTTGTTTTATATCTCTCCATGATCAGCATACATGCATGTTCCCCTATCTCCTGTTGGCTATTGGAAGGCCTATGGTATAACCCAATCATTATGATTGCACCTTCTTACTTCCTGAGTTCTACACATATGGCCTCACCAGATGAGCTATCCAAGATGCCCTTAGTACTGCTGTGACATTTTCCTCAATCTTTAACAACTCACCATCCTTTTTAATTCCCCCTCAATCCATCTGAAAAATCTAAACCCTGGAACACTAAACTGCTAATCTTGCCCTCTTCTCAGCCCATTTTATGGAATGGCTGCAACATCACAATTCCACATATTAATCCAAGCTCATTTACCTTACTGTGATAATCCTCAAATTGAAATAAATGCACTTCAGACTGCCAGTCCACAGTGTTCATTAATGTAACCCTGCTCTTAAACTTGCTTGACTTAATTTCTACCTTCTCATCAGTCCATTCGCTAACCCACTGCTCTGTTCCCATCCCCCAACACACTAATTTAAACGCTGCTAAGTGGCACTAGCAAACCTCCATTCAAAAAAAATTGGTGCCCCTCAAGTTAGACGCAACCTGTCTTTCCAGCCATGCAAGAGATCCCAATGATCCTAAAGCCCTCCCTCCAACACCAACTCTGTAGCATTCAACTGTATTATCTTCCTAATTATGAGATTACAAGCCTAGGGGTCCTGGTTTTCAACTTTCCATCTAACTCCCAAAATTCCCTTTGCAGGCCCTTACCTCTCTTCTTGCCTATGTCATTAACACCTGTATGGACCATGATCTGTGTCTGTCAACAGAAGACAATATAAGCAAGGTATAGATCACCTTCTCTATGACCAATAGGATTCAATGTCTGTGGAACTCTCTTCCCTAGAGAGTACTGGAGGTAGGGTTACTGCATATTTTTCTGCAGAGCTGAATAGATTCTTGACTAACAGGAGACTTGAAGGCTATTGGTGGTAGTCAAAAAAGCAAAGTTGAGGCCATGCTACTATCAAGATGGAAGAACAGGCTGGAGATGGAAAATGAACAGCCTTACTCATAATTTTTCATGTTTACATATATAATGTAAATTCACACATTTGTGTATACTATGTCTAAAACTAGATGCAGTCGGTTCTGACATAACACAATAGTTCAGTTCTTGTGCAATGTCACATTATAAAAAAATCACACAAAAGCTATGCCATTTAATCTAATACATATTAGGAAAGTTTGCATTCTATAAATAACGGTCTACATTCTTCAATTACATTAAAGTCAATTCCCGTCATAGCAGAGCCAACAGTATCTACAATGACTTCAGTGACATTTTAACGGGATTGTGGCCTGAATGTTTGAAGCAATGCCTAAGCCAGAGGTTGTCTCAAAAAATGGTTCCACAGCCCCAACTTGAAGTCCTGCCCTCAATTCCAGCACCTATCATTTTCACAGGAGTTGAAAAGGGAGAGATTGCTATTTGCTCATTCTTGATTCATGGAGACCGCCACACATGTGGAAGTGCAGCTGCTTTCAAGAAATCTTTACCAGTGCTCAAAACACAACTTATGGACTTTAGACCATCTGAAAAGTGTGAAGTTGCCAGGGTTCTTTGGAGAAGTCAGCAACCTTGTTAGATCAATCCTGAGACACCTTTGGAAGCGGTCATTTAAACTTTGAGATTGTAAAAATTAGACATTGGTGTAATGGTAATGTCACTAGACTGGCAATACAAAGGCACAATCTACTGCTTTGGGAACAGGAGTTCAAATCCCGCCATAGCTGTTGGTGAAATTTAAATTAAATTCATGAGTTTGAAATACAAGGCTGGTTTCAGTAACTGTGGTCCATGACATCAATTGTTGTTAAAAATACATTTGGTTCACAGGTATTCTTCAGGGAAAGACATCTGTTGTTCTTCCCAGTCTGGATCACAAGCAACTAAGGACTCAGTAATGTTGCTGACACGTGAATGCTTTCTGAAATAGGTGATTAAATGATTCAGTTCAAGGAGATTGTGTTATGGGCAATGATACCTTTATTGCACTGGAATGAAGAAAAAAGTATATTCAGATGTTTAATCACTTTTGAAGTTTATAGCCCTTCATAATATATTTCATTATCTTGTGCAACTGTCAATGAAACCATGCTGGTTGACGGCCACTGTAACAATAATAGCTTGTGAAATGAGTCATTCAGTGCAAATTTTATAATGATTGCCCTCAGGCGTATGTCATCAAACAAAAAATGCAAATACTCTTTTCAAATTAACAGACTTTTTAAAAAGTGAAAAAATTGAAGGCCAGGAGATTTGATCAACTGCTTTGACTTCTTGACAATTCAAGTACCTGCATCCACATTTTACACATACTTACCTTTTCATTAGTCTCTCATGGAATTTGGGTATTGGTATTTATTATATATAAACATTTATAAAGTTATGACAGGCATGGATAGGCAGGATGAAACTGTTTGTGTTTGCAAAGGGATTGAGAATGTGGGAAATAGTAATTTGCAATTATGATGCAAGAAGAAAAAGAAAATCAATGGTTCAGGTCTGGAACACACTGCTTGGAAGTTTAGTGGAAAGCAGAGTCAACTGAGGCATTAAAAAAAAGGGCATTAAATGATAATTTGAATAGAAAGAATATGTAATGGTATGGTAAAAATATAGGAGAATCGTTCTATATAATAATGCTCATTGAAGAACCATACAGACACCATGAGCCAAAAAGCTTCCTTCTGTGCAATTATCCACCCCTAATTACCCTTAACCCAAGTGACTTCCTGGGCCATTTCAGAAATCAGTTAAGAGTCAACATATTGGTGTGGATCTGGAGTCATAGAAATGCCAGACCAGCTAAGCAGACTTCTTTCCCATCTTTTCCACGGGTTTTCACACCAATCAATGGTAGCGTGTAGTCACTATAGATGACACTAGCTTTCAATTCTAGATTTATTAACCAAATTTAAATTCTACCAAATGCTAGCGCATCACCCTGTTTCACTTCTGCTAGCACCATAGATACTTTCTTAAAATCCAACTTCTGAGTCTGGTATCAAATCTAATCTGAAAAATGACACTGTTAAAAACACATGCACTACTTTTCTTTCTTAAGTTCATGCTGAGTACTAATAGGTCTGCTCAGTTTAAAACAAACTAGAACTATCAAATTTCAACTACTTTATTTAATCAGAATTTCACATCACAAAGCTTCATTGCAGAAAACACAATAGAAACATTACCAGGAATGGGCCTAACACATATGCATGTTTATGTAAAAAAGGATTTTCCATAAACTTCATACCTCTAAGTTAAGGTGGCAATGCAGATTAATGAATGTGCTCCAGTTTTTCACATCCCCTTTAAAAGTTGACTTTGCCAGAAGCATTGGAACAGTTCTATGTCCAACACCTGCTTCGAGTGTCAAGCAAATGAAGTCCACCGTCATTTTTAGGTTCTCTTCTGTCGATTCTAATTGTGCTGTTGGGCCATTCTTACTTTCATTATTTTTAGTTTCCTCCAAAAACCAGAGTTTTAAGTCTTTCACATTCTTCTTATTCCACAAGTCAGGTGGTATTTCACTGTCCTTTTCATGTGGATTGTCGACAGTGGGATTTAAGGCAGATGTGATTGTAATCACGGTGTTAATAATAACAGGAGATACCTAAGAAATAACACACAAAATAGATAAAGTTGTTCAGCAAGCATTTTTAAATTATTTTGCAACTCAGAAAAATTATGTAGAAAAACTAAATATCTTCTTACTTTCAGCATTAGTGATTTCACTGCTAACTCCAAGAACCTGGGACCAGATGTAGCTTGTGCACTTTGGAAAAATACACTACAAGGCTCTAAGACCTAGGTTTCAGAATTGAAAATATCATATTATACATGCAAGATTATACTCCTGTAATTACAGCATATCCAATAATTTAGATTTAGATTGAGCCAATCAATGGCATTAGTAATCATGTGACTTTATACATTTTTAAAGTAGAAACAATATCAATGTTTAAGTTAAAAAGCCTGAAATGCTGAAATATTCAATAGATTTTTGTAAAGTATCACAAACTTTACTGAAACAGAAAATGAAAAATTTTATATTCATCATTGTATACCGTGGTAACATGATCTTTTCTCTTTTCTTTTAGGAATGGACAGGCCATAACTTTGAGATCTTTAATAGTTGCAGTTATCTGTTGAAGTTCTGGATCATTATTAATGTCAGCTTCACACTGTGCAGTCACCACAAGTGATGGGGCATCCACTCTGGTCAAATCTGCCACAAAGACAATCTCTGGATTCTGAATGTGAACACTCAGCTCCATTTTGGACGCAGCTTGCGGTGGTACTTGAATAAATAAAAAAGAATGTAAATGTATAATTTTTTTCCATCAACTTTAAAAATATCCAAATGCCCTTAATTATCTTCCAAACCTTTTTCTTTTGATGTCATGGCAGCTGGCTTATTCACTGGAGCTGTAGAGACCTGATTATTTGCCTTGATAAAAAAGTCAGCCACTGTGAGTAGAAATTCCATACTTGCACAAACATGAATATCACGTATAGTTGCATCTAGAACCATTCCTTCTCTTCCTTGTTTGTAGTAGAGGTCCATCATTGCATTCTTTTCAACTCCTAGCTTCATTTCTATCATTCTAAAGTTTGGAAAATAATCACATTAGCAATTACTAGACAAATGAAACAGATTGAAAAAGCAAAATATAACTACCTAGGTCTTTTCGTTCCCAAACCATTTAAATATCTGATGCAACAAAACTTATTGTCTATATTTTGTTAAGGTATCTCAAATTCAAGTACTGGAAAGATCAACATAAGTAAAACTTCATTTTCAAAAGCAAACTGTTGTGAATGGTGAAAATCAGAAATAAAAACAGGAACTAGTGTGACTAGATAGCAGGCTAAACAGTGTTTGAGGAAAGTAAGCTAATGTTCTAATGAGAGGCCATTAACCTGAAACTTTAGTTTGATTTCAATCTACACAGATTCTGCCTGACCTACTGGATACTTTCAGCACTTATATTTACCTGAAATAATGCAAATTCCGTCACAGAGGAGTAAACATTGCTACCAAAGCCATATTTATGGAACTTCCAGCCTATTGTTTGAAATCAACTTGGTAGAATCACAGAACAAATATGCTTCCTGTTACCTGGAAGTCATCCAACCCTTCATGAACACTAGTTTTGCAGAGTTATCTGGGAAGAACTCAGGCTCACAGCAATAGCTCTAGTCCTAGATACCAGAACTGATTAAGGAATAATCCTAAATGATCATGGAATTAAAAGCAACTTGAAGTCCTGTAGGTTTACATGGCACTCACACATAGAAAATGGTGGAATTACGTTTATCAGTTAAGGAACAAATTCCACAGCTACGTGAACATCTTCCTGCACACTATTTCTCAAATTGTGATACAAACTTTCCAATCCCCACCCCAACATTGTCACCTTAACACTAGCAAATATTACATTATCCTAACTTCTTGCAAGTCAGCCAAGATGCTAGAGGATTGTGGACAAGAAAGGGAAGAAGGAAAGACATGTAGAAAGAAGAGTAAACATAACAAAAATGGAAGAGTAGGAGGATGTGGTTTTGGGCCAAATCTTATCATTTGTACCCAATGAGCTATCAGGTAAGAGGCCACTGGATTCCTGGAATCTGCCTTCTATATCAAGAAATGACAATTAATCAACACTTAACTGCACTACTTAAGAGGTTTTACACAAGGCCAAGTAATTGCTTGAATTCTAGGTGAGCTTCTAGGGGTCTGAATCCAATTTTAGGAAGGTGTAATGTGGTGAATGAGAAATATGCTGTTAGAAGGCAGGAGTAGATCAGCAAATCAGAGGAATTTGACTTAACAATTGGAGGTTTGAATGATGTTGATAGACCAAAGAGTCATGAGGGTTCTGGTCACAACAGCAACATTAAGAATTTACAAAGTTCTACAACAACTGTTTAGCAATCTCATTATGCAGACAATGGTGCAACTGCACGAACTAATTTAGCAGCTGATTACTGTATTTGGATATGTGGCATGTCCTTAGGGAATGACGACAAAATGATGGCAAATGACTTAGACCTCATTTCTACAGGCTTTAGGTGATAGACTGATAGAGGTTTTAAAAACAAGTTACGTTATAAATTGCTACAGCTCCTTAGTACAATGTCAATTAGCATAGTGGTCAGGAGGGAAAGTTGGGCAAATCAGTATTTTGTTGGAAATGGGAAAGGGCAAGTGTAAGATTGATACATAACTTCAACTTCGTGAGGATCAGAGAAGAAGGATATGAAATAAATTAGTAAGTAATTGTATTGTGGGTGGCACGGTGGCACAGTGGTTAGCACTGCTGCCTCACAGCGCCTGTAGACCCGGGTTCAATTCCCGACTCAGGCGACTGACTGTGTGGAGTTTGCACGTTCTCCCCGTGTCTGCGTGGGTTTCCTCCGGGTGCTCCGGTTTCCTCCCACAGTCACAAAGATGTGCGGGTCAGGTGAATTGGCCATGCTAAATTGTCCATAGTGTTAGGTAAGGGGTAAATGTAGGGGTATGGGTGGGTTGCGCTTCGGCGGGTCGGTGTGGACTTGTTGGGCCGAAGGGCCTGTTTCCACACTAAGTCTAATCTAATCTAATCTAATGTCCATAATATTAGCAATTGATCATACAGAAGAAATCCATTCAGCCCATCTTATCTTTCAAAAGAGCTGACACAGTTCAACATATCCTACACTCTAGTTTTCTCCCTAGTATCCTAGCAAGCTGTTCTCTTTCAGCTCATATCCAGTTACCTTTTGGATGTTTTGATGGTATCTGATCTTAATGCCCTTCCAAGTAGTGTGTTCTAGACCTTACCATCCTTCAAAATGAAGATACTTCATCTCTCCACCATGTTTTTTTCAAAATAATATAAACGGTGTTGTTTTAAGGAAATATAAGATGAGATGATCTGCGGGTGTACGGTCATAAATCTTTGAAGGTGGCAATGCAAGTTGATAAGGTGGTTAAGGAAAGTGAATGGCATAATTGGCTTTGTAAAAAAGGATATTGAATTTTTTTAAAAACAAAGAAATGCTAAATCTTTGCAAATCATTGTTTAGGCCATGTCGGAAAATTATGGAGACCTCTTGAAATCAAACATTCCTGGGGAGGGTAGAGTTGATGTTTGTTTGCTGGAGTGATAACTATGGATGAAGAGTAGTCAATTAAATGAAAGGATTGGAGAAGTGGAATTGTTCGGTTTAAGAATATAAAAATATCCGAGGTTATTGAGTCTGGATAATCAAAACTCAATTAATGTAATAAAACAGACAAATTTTCCTGTACAAGGCTAGGGACTTGGGTTCAATTGCAGTCTTGGGCAACTATCTTTGTGGAGTTCACACATTCTCATCATGTCTGCATGGGTTTACTTCGATGCGCTACTTTCCTTCCACAGTCCAAAGGTGAGCATTTTAGGTGGCTTTGTAATGCTAAGTATTGCCCCATAGTGTGCATGTTAAGTGGGTTAGCCATAGTTAAAAAAATTGAACAGAGACAAGATCTAAACAGCATAAGGTGCCTCTGACCTCCATAATGCTGAAGTACTTGGAAAGGTTAATCATGGCTCACATCAACTCCAGCCTACCAAAGTGCCTTGATCCTTTGCAATTCGCTGACTGGCACAACAGTTCCACAGCATATGCCATCTCCCTGGCCCTACATGCATCCCTCGAACATCTAGGTAACAAGGATACTATATCAGACTCTTACTTATGACTACAGCTCTGCCTTCAACAGCACAATTCCAAACAAACTCACCACTCAACTCCAAGCCCTAGGTCCTGGTTCCCTCCTTTGTAACTGGATCTTCAACTTTCTGACTCATTGACTGAAATCAGTAAGAATAGGCAAAACTTCCTCCTCCTCCATAATTCTCAACTTTGGTGCCCCACAAGGCTGCTACTCATCACCTCTGCTATACCCTTTATACACTCACAACTGAATTGCCAAATTTTCCACTTCAACTCCATTGACAAGTTTGCTAACAACAGCATCATTGTAGGTGGAATCTCAAACAATGATGAGACAGAATATAGGAAAGGGATTGAATGCTTAGTGGCATGGTGTAAAGACAACAATCTCTCCACCAACATCAGCAAAACTAAGGAGCTAGTCACTGACTTCAGGAAGCAAAGTGGATGGCACACCCCTGTTTGCATCAATGGTGCTGAGCTGGAGACAGTCCAGAGCGTCAAGTTCCTGGGAGTGACAATGACCAATCTGTCCCAGTCAACCCACGTTGATGCAATGGTCTAGAAAGCACAACAATGTCTCTCTTCCTCATGAGGCTATGGAAATTATAGAAAGCTATAGAAAGCATGCTAACTAGATGCATTACAGTGTGCTATAGCAACTGCTGTTCACAAGACTGTAAGAGAAACTACAGTCATGAATACAGCCCGGTTCATCATGCAAGCCAGCCTTCTGTCCAGTGACTTCATCTGTACTTCCTGCTGCCTTAGAAAAGAAACCGGCATCATCAAAGATCTGTCCCAACCTGATTATACTCTCTTCCATCCAGCAGAAGGTATAAAAGTTTGAATACGTATACGAATAGGTTCAACAACAGTTTCTTCGTCACTGTTATCAGACTTTTCAACAGGCCTCAAATGTTAATTCTGATCTTTCGCGCTCTCTGCATCTTCTCTGTGACTGTAATGCTGTATTCTGTTCTGCTACCGTGCTGGACTTTGTATTGTATGATCCGCCTGTATAGCATGCAAAAGAACACTTTTCACTCAATCTTGGTGCATGTGACATATAGGATCAGGGCTTACACGTGCCTGAAGAAAAAAAAGAGCATGAGAGTGAGTGCGAGAGAGAGCGCAGAGCGGATCTGTAAGAAAATTCAGAGATGTACAATGAATAGAAGCTGAGAGCTATGTTTGCAGTTGCAGTCAAGTTTGAAAACAAAAACAGTAATTGCACAAGTGCGGAGGCTGATTGATCAAGTATCTAGCATGTGTAAAGATCTGGATTTATAGTAGTTAATTATTGAATAATTTGATACTCTTTATTCTAGTCTCTAGTTTAATGTCAATAGTCTGAATGCAAACTTCATGCATGGAAAAACATGTAGATGCATGAGATTTCAGATCAAGTCTGCCAGATAGGAATTCTGGGTCACTTCATAAGGCCTACACAATCCAGCAAGCATTGTAGTCAACTGAAAAAAAATCTTCAGCATTTGCAACTCAAGCAGCAACCGGAATCACTGTAGTGCATCTGCAAAGCTGAGAATTACTAGATCGCACATTTTACAAAATGGCTATATCACAGATCAAGATCATGCAGTCACAGAGAATGGTAGGTAGGTAGTGCAGGAGCGCCCCAAGTCCCTCTATCACTAACCAGTTCTCCAGTTTGGTTATGTGTGAGGACAATGATTCTTCAAAGAAATGTAGCAAGTGCCAATCTTGTGACATCAAGCTTGCAAAAATAAGGATTACTCCCAGTGCACAGAGACCAGGAGCTCAAGTGAAAGAATAGGTGGCTTGAAAAATTGTACTGGACGGAGGGCCTGAGATTTCTGGGGCACTGGGATTGGTTGTGGGCACAAGGATAGATTATATCTTAGTAGGACAGTGACTAATTTATTCATGAGGAGATTTGCTGGTGTTGTTGGAGAGACTTTAAACGAGCATGTCAAGGAGATGAGAACCCGAGAAACAATTCAAACAATGAAAACATTCCGCAAGTTGGTCTCCTGTCTCTCCAATGTAGAGGAGACTACATTGAGAGCAAAGGACACAACAGATGAGGTGTTTCGAGGTGCAGGAAAATCTCTGCCTGATGTGGAAGGATCCTCTGGGCCTTGGATGGAAGTGAGTGGAGGGGGGTGGCGGGGGAAGAGAAGAGTGTGGGCGCAGATTTTCCACCTCTTGCAGCAGCAAGGGAAGGTGCTGGGAGTGGAGAGTGCGTTGATGGGGCTGTGTCTCAGATTAAAACGCAAGCGGTTTAGGACTGATATGAGGAGCAGAAGCCTCTTTGTTTAGAGAATGATGAATCATTGGAATTTTTAGTCATTTTGGTATGAGGGCATGACTAGCTAGGCTAACATTTATTGCCCATCCAGAATTACCCAGAGTGCAGTTAAGAGTCAACCAAATTGCTTTAGGTTTAGATTCACATGTAATCCAGATGAGATAAGGATGGTAATCTCTTTCCCTAAAGGACATTAGTGAACCAGATCAGTTTTAATGACAATGGAGTCAAAGTCATTAATAGACTCTTAATGCCGGAATTCTTTTTATTGAATTCAAATTCTACCATCTAGGGTGGTAGGATTTGAACCTGGGTCCCCAGAACATTCTGGATCACTGGATTAATAGTCTAGTGATAAAACCACCAGGCCATCACCTTCCCTATACTCTGTAGAAGCTCCACAATTAAATAATTTAAAGACACAGATTGACAGACTTGTAGTTACTAATAATATCAAGGATTATTAAGATAGCACAGCAACTTGGCATGGAATATACAGCATTTTCTGAATGCCAGAGAAGGCGTGAGGGGCTAAATGCCTTAATTATGTCTTTGTGTTCAGGACAGACAAGTGGCAGTGGATTTTAATATTGAGGAACAGTAAAGTCATGAACAGACACCTGAAATGTGGGTACACATTTTAAATTCGAGACATTAGGAGATTGATCACTTGTAAAGTTCAGCAAGAACTGAAATGATAGGTGTGCGGAACTTGATGCCTGTTAGGATAACCATCTAGGAATAAGTTGAACTGGAAGTGATTGCTGGGCCCCTTGCTGAGATACTTGTATCATCCATAGTCACAGGTGAGGTGCTGGAAGACTGGAGGTTGGCTAACATGGTGCTACTATTTAAGAAAGGTGGTAAGGAAAGCCAGGAAACTATAGACTGGTGAGCCTGACATCGGTGGTGGGCAAGTTGTTGGAGGGAATCCTGAGGGACAGGATGAACATGTATTTGGAAAGGCAAGGACTGATTAGGGATAGTCAGCATGGCTTTATGCAAGGGAAATCATGTCTTACTAACTTGATTGAGTGTTTTCAAGAAGTAACTAAGAGGAACGATAAGGGCAGAGCAGTGGACATGATCTATATTGACTTCAGTAAGGTGTTCGACAAGGTTCCTTACGGTAGACTAATTAACAAGGTTAGATCACCTGGAGTACAGGACAACTAGCCATTTGGATACAGAACTGGCTCAAAGGTAGAAGACAGAGGATAGTGGTGGAGGGTTGCTTTTCAGACTGGAGGCTTGTGACCAGTGGTCTGCCACAAGGATCAGCGCTGGGTCCATTGCTTTTCATCATTCATATAAATGATTTGGATGTGAACATAGGAGGTATAGTTTGTAAGTTTGCAGATGACATCAAAATTGGAGATGTACTGGACAGCAAAGAAGCAAATCAGAGCAGGACTTATACATTTAATGGTAAAGTTTTGGGGAGTGTTACTGAAGAAAGAGACCTTGGGGTGCAGGCTCATTGCTCCTCGAAAGTAGAGTCTCAGGTAGACAGCAGAGTAAAGGAGGCTTTTGGTATGCTTTCCTTTATTGCTCAGAGTATTGAGTACAGGACTTGGGAGGTCATGTTGCAGCTGTACAGGACATTGGTTAGGCCACTTTTGGAATATTGCGTGCAATCCTGATCTCCTTCCCATTGGAAGGATGTTGTGAAACTTTTGAAAGGGTTCAGAAAAGTGTTACAAGGAAGTTGCCAGGGTTCGAGGATTTGAACTCTACAGAGAAACTGAATAGCCTGGGGCTGTTTTCCCTGGAGTGTTGCAGGCTGAGGGGTGACCTTATAGAGATTGATAAAATCATGACGGGCATGAAAAGGATAATTAGACAAGGTCTTTTCCCTGGGGAGGGAGAGTCCAGAACTAGAGGAATAGGTTTAAGGTGAGAAGGCAAAACTGTAAAGTGGACCTAAGGGGCAATTTTTTCCACACAGAGGGTGATGCGTGTATGGAATGAGCTGCCAGAGGAAATGGTGGAGGCTGGTACAATTACAGCATTTAAAAGGCATCTGGATGGTTATATAGGGATATGGGCCAAGTGCTGGTAAATGGGACCACTTTAGGTTAGGATATCTGGTCAGCATGGACGAGTTGGACTGAAGGATCTGTTTCCATGCTGTACATCTCTATGACTCTAAAACAAAGCTAGTTATGGGAACCACAAAAACTGTAAATGACAGTGGAAAACAATAGAAATAAGCTCTGGAATCAACCAAAGTCAAATTAGAGGTATGTTAAAACAGCAGAATTAAAAGTCCTCTACTTAAACACATGCAGCATTCACATCAAGACAGTGAATAGATGGTGCAAGTGAAGGAATATGGTTTAACAGATATGTGGCATAAACTTGATCAACAGTGGACAGTGAATATTCAAGGATTAACGCTATTTAGGAAGGATGGGCATAAAGGAAAAGGAAGTGGTAGTGCTAATAAGTTACAAGATGAGTATATGAGAGAGGATCTCCAATTGGAAGAATAAGATGTAGAATCTGTTGGGTGGAGCTATGAAACAATAAACGGCAGCAATCATTGGTAGAAATAGTTTACAAGCTTTGAAAAGATGGTGATTGTATAGGACACAGTCTAAATCAGGAAATTTGAGTTCTATGTGGCAAGGGAAATACAATAATCATGAGTGACTTCAATCTACATCTAAACTGGGTAAATTTAATGAGCCGAGAGGTGTGACAATGGAAAAGCACAAGAGGTCAGGCAGAATCCGAGCAGTAGGAGAGTCGATGTTTCGGACATAAGCCCTTCATCAGGACATTTGTGATGACAGGTTTATGCCCAAAACATGAACTCTCTTGCTCCTCGGAGGTTTTCAACGCCACACTTTTCGACTCTGATCTCCAGTATCTGCAGTCTTCACTTTCTCCTAAATCTAATGAGCACCAATGCTTTGGAAGAAGAATGAACAATAAATTTCTAGAATTGTATGTTGAAGAACTAACCAGGGTACTGGCTAATTTAGATCCAATATTATGCAGTGAAAAATGATTAATTTGGTTCCTAAAGAGCCATTAATGAGTAGCAAGTATTGTATAATGGAATTTTCCATTAAACTTGCAAAACTAGTTCAACCTGAAACTATAATTATGAATTGGAATTTGTGCAATTTTTAAGCTATATGCAAGAAGCTAGCTGGGTGCAATTGGAAAAATAAATTGAAATATTTGGTGGTAGATAAGCAATGGCTCTATGATTCAAGGATTAATGTTCAATTTTCCAAAATGCCCCATAGAAAACCAAGGCCAACATGGAAGTTAAAGATTGTATTAGAACAAAAGAGGAGATTTATAAATTTGCCTAAAACTGTAAGCCAGAGCAGAGGAGAATTTTACAACTCAGCAATAGAGGACCGACAATTGATAAAGCAAGCAATAAGAGAATGTGGGTCGATTACAGGAGAGTTTAGTAAGAATAATAATAAGAAATGGCGGAGAAACTAAAGTACTGTGTGCCCATCTTCAAGAAGAAGCAAGAAGTTGCCCTGAAATAATAAACATTCAAAAGTCTGGTGAGGTGTGGAACTGAAATAAACTATTAGTAATAAAGTAGCAATGGCAAAATTAACAGCACTCCAAGTTGACAATTCCTCAGAATCCTAGTATTTTAAAGATACTGCTACAGATAGTGAATAAAGTGAATTCTACAGGTCATTCTGCTACAACGCCCATTTGGTTCACACAAATTCACTGGAACACAATTAGCGAATAGGGGACACTGCCTCTAAAATGTGAACTTTTAAAGCATGTATTGATTATAATGTTAAAACTGGCCCCATTAGTTTAAATGGTGCTGCTATTATGCAATTTTCTTACAACACGGGATTGCATGAGAACTGAACTACTGCATTATTGCAGAACTGACTGTGTTAATTCTGCAAAGTTACCTGAGACCGGAAAGGGTTTTGCAACCATCGACAGTTTATACAAGGAAAAGTGGAGAAAACAAGGGACTAAAGACTTTTTTAGATTACTTACAGTGTGGAAACAGGCCCTTCGGCCCAACAAGTCCACACCGACCCGGTGAAGCGACAACCCACCCATACCCCTACATATACCCCTTACCTAACACTACGGGCAATTTAGCATGGCCAATTCACCTGACCCGCACATCTTTGGACTGTGGGAGGAAACCGGAGCACCCGGAGGAAACCCACGCAGACACGGGGAGAACATGCAAACTCCACACAGTCAGTCGCCTGAGGCGGGAATTGAACCCAGGTCCCTGGCGCTGTGAGGCAGCAGTGCTAACCACTGTGCCGCCCTTGTGCCACCGTGCCGCCCTTGTTAGCCCGACATTTGTAATAGAGACAGTACTAGATCCATTATAAAGGATGTGATTACTGGATATTTAGAAAATAATTGTCTAACTGGACAGAGTCATCGTGGATTATGACAGGAAGTCATTGGGTCAAACCAGAATTTTTTTTTAAAGCATGTCACTAACATAGCCAACAAGGGAGAAACCATTCGATATAACACATTTAGCTTTCAATTGTTTATGAAAAGGACATCATGTCCCTTTTAGACATTAGGACTTTCCAAACTCTCTCCATTCAAGAAATATTTACATCTCTATTTCTTACATTAGAGCAGATGACCTCACATTTATCCTTATTATATTCCATCTGTTATGTTCTTGCCTACTTGCTCAGCTTACCTAAATCCTGAAGCCTCTTTGCATCTTGTACCCAGTCTATTAAAAAAAGCCAGATAACTTTGCAAAGGTTATGTGGAAATAGGTGGGCCCGGAATGCAGGGTAACAATTTATATTGCTGTGAAAGAAAAATTACCAAAAAGCTGGACTATACTTGAGCTTGTACTGTCTACATTGAAAAAGAAATACCTTGATGTGGCTTTCTGTATCGCCTTTCGTTTATCATCCAGCATACAGTTAAAAAGTTTCACAGCAGCATTCATGGATCCATCAGACAACATCTTGATTGAACTGGAAAGTGTATGCAATTTGAACTCTGCTAGTTGGTCCTCTTCAGATCTCTGTTCTTTAACAATGTTCAACTGGTTTAATTGGAAAGCAAGGAATATTTGTTTCAGTGAATGATAAAGAATCATTCTTAATGAGATTTTTTTAAATGATCAAATATCAGAATCTAAAATTTAGTAGGATCTAACTCTAATAAAACTAACTATTTTTGCTTATAGTCACACATTAAGTATTGAGTTCTTAAGCTGCATAACCAACATTTTGTTTTGTTTAAAGACTAAGAAAAAAGGTGTTCGCTGAAATATTACGTTCTCTATTACTGGAGTACTGGAGTCTTCTAGGTCAGTAACATCTGAAATACGATCATGCCCGTTTTCAGTTAGTTTCATCCATTCCAGTGCATTGCAATGGATTTCAAAATCCTATAAGAAAATTGTTACAGCATAAAAGCTTGCAAAGGGCAAAGTTAATACTAGCCACAACCCAGCAGATGCAACAAAAGTACAGATGCAAGGATATTGAACAAACTTAGATATGGGTGTGATACCTGCCACTCCAAGGATACTAGGGAAATTGAGGGCTTTTGTTAATTAAGGCAGGCTTCAGAAAACGTCTAGCTGGGTGCTAAAACAGGTAGCTTTTTATGTGGGAACCAAATAAAAACAAACCTCAGATCAGCACAGAAAGTTACAGCAAGATTAAATATTACACACCAAAGCAGGAGCGAGCACTATAGCCCAAGTGACCTCCATTATTTTGAAGTGCTTCAACAGATTAGTCATGGTTCACTTCAACTCCAGTCTACCAGATTTTCTTGATCCTTTGAAATTCACCTACTGGCACAACAGGTCCACAGCATATGCCATCTCTCAGGTCCTACATTCATCTGTCAAACATCTGGATAATAAAGATATCTACATCAGGCTCCCATTTATTGAACACAGCTCAGCCTTCAACAGCATAATTCCAACTAAACCTGTCTCTAAACTCCAAGACCTAGGTCTTGGCTTCCCCCCTAATTGGATCAATTTCCTGACCCATAGACCTCAAATCAGTAAGAACAGGCAACATTACTCTCTCCGCCATAAACCTCAACACCAGTGGACCCTTACTGTACTCCTTATCCACCAAGTTCCATTGTGTCGTCAAGTTCCATTCCAACTCCATTTACAAGTTTGCTGATGATGCCATCATTGGAGATTGGATCTCAAACAATGACAAGAGTCATGACAGGAAAGAGATTGCTCAGTGGTCTGGTGCAAAAAGAACAATCTTTCCATCAATGTCAGCAAAAGGAAGAAGCTGACTACTGACTTCAGAAAGCATAATGGGCAGCACTGCCCTGTCTGGATCAATGATGCTGAGGTGGAGATGGTCCAGTTCCTAGGAGTAATGATCACCAACTTTCTGCCCTGGTCCACTCACATAGACATAATTATCAAGGAAGTACAACGATGCCTCTACTTCCCCAGGAGGGAAAGGAAATTCAGAATGCCCACAAGGAATCTTACCAATTTTTATATATGCACCATAGAAACCATTCGATCTGGGTGCAAAAAAGGAAAAATATGGCAACTGCTCTTCCCAACATCACAAGAAACTACAGAAAGTTGCGAACACAGCCCAGTCCATCACCCAAACAGCCTTTAATTCATTGACTCCATCAATACTTCCCACTACCTCTCAGCAGGCAAACATGATCAAAGATCCCTCCTTCACTGGTTATACTCTCTTCCATCCTCCTCCGGAGGGCAGAAGGTATAAAGAGGTAGAATACATGTACGAACACATTCAAGAACTACTTCTTCCTCCAGTCATATCAGACTTTTGAATGGACCTCAAATATTAATTCTGATCTCCCTATCTGCACATCCTCTGTGGCTGTAACACTATATTCTGCACTCTGTTCTGCTATCCCATACATCTTGTATGGTACAATTTGTCTGTCCATCATGCAAAACAAAACTTTTCACTGTATCATGGTACATGGAGCAACAAGAATCAAATCGAAATGTCTGGGGGCCATATCAGATGCAAAGGTTTCTGAGGACAGTCCTCCTTTGGGGTAGAGGAATAGGGGATGTCACAGCGATGCTCTGTGAGGTAGGCAGAACATTAGGAGAATGCGTTTGCCCTCAGTGGGTATTTGGACCTGTAGAAGCAGTAGTATGGTAGAGTTCCCTTGTGCAAAGATAGATCATAATTGACAAATGCAGCAGTATCTGATGGCAACAAAATCAACCATGCCTCAGGCTCTCAAGCTCATGAGCTACTTGGCAGAGTGATCAATCTAATGTACAACCACATATCAACACCTGGAATAATGCAAAAGCAGAGGGAACTCTTGCTCAAGGTAAATGCCTGCATCTGGAGTTAGAAAGTAGTTCCCAGCTGTGCATTATGTCTTTACATGGAGACCTTCCCTCATGTAACAGTGGAGAATAGGAGAATCTTGCAAATGGCCCAACTGGCACTGGAGAAGGTAGAAGCCAAGCTCCAGTAATATAGTCCAGGTCAGCAGGCAGCCAGAGCAAGGATTAATGACTGTTAACTTAAAGGCTAGGTTTCTGAAGGGATCATTTAACCCTTGGCTTCCTTGGCCTACCTTGTTCCTGTATCAGGGAACACATCAGAATAAGGACAAATTAATGACAATTTCCCCTATGGATACAGATAGTTGAATTCCAGGAAGGACACTATGGGTAACTACACACAAGATTCTACTATAGTCCTCACAGCCATGTAGCAAAAATGAACAGGCTATCTCCATCTTCTTTAAGCAACAAAAGTACACGATGTAGACAAGACCAAGAACACAGAAGCTCACATCAGGTGGATTATTGATTGTCCTACACAACACTGTGATCCTTATAGGTAGAGAAAGAATCTTTCATTAGCATTTGCAAATTTAAATAAAATGCCTTTATTGCTGAACAAAAAGACACTCAAACTTTTCTGCCTGCAGTGATGTAAGGGTTCCAAATTTTAAAAGGGAACAATATTCTAAAGATATTTTTGAATCTGCTCAGAGAGTAGGTGGGACTTGAATGCTACCCTCCTGGGTCAGAGGCAGAGCTGGCACCACTGCACCACAATAACCTTCAACAACATATTAAAAAGTTTGAGAAAAGGGTGCTGATTGAGTCAAATTGCCAAAAAATAACAATGAGAAAAGCTTCTATTTAACTGAAAAAAATTGCAATGGCTGGAGATGTTCTCTCTCCTGCAGAAAGTGCCCTGTAAAGGATAAAGCTTCTCGTAGGCATACATTAGTTATTCTGCACACATGACTGATAATCTTAAATTGGTCATCAGTGTGATTCTTAGCACACTTAAGATTGTTCACCAAGAGTTGTAGATTTGACATTTTGACCAGACTTTTGAAAGAACAGGCTGGGTCCAGTACTGTCAGCACTCTTCCTATTGCAAACATTCGGAGGAAAGTGCTGTTTGATGCGATTCACTAGTCCTTGAGACATATCAGCTGTGACAATGTGTTGACACGAAAATTAAATGCCTCATTTGTGCTGTAGGCACAGTTTTTGCACCTTGATGGCATCTTTTACTCAGGGGAAAATATCATTCATATTTCTACTGCATAATAAAAGTGTAAAATGGTTAGCTTCATCTGGTGCCCAAATTACTGAGGTAGTTCACCTTTCCTGGGTAACAAAGTCATAGAGTCATTGAGATGTGCAGCATGGAAACAGACTCTTTGGTCCAACATGTCCATGCTGACAAGATAGCCTAAATTAATTTAGTCCCATTTGCTAGCATTTAGCCTATATCCCTCGAAAACCTTCCTATTCATGTACCATCCAGATCCTTTTTAAATGCTGCAATTGTACCAGGCTTCACCACTTTCGCTGGCAGCTCAGTCCATAAACGTACCACCTTCTGCATGAAAAAGGTGTGCCTTAGATCCCTTTTGAATCCTACCTCACCAGCCCCGCCCCCCAACCTGGGGAAAAGGTCTTAGTTATCCACGCTATCAATGCTCCTTGTGATTTTCTAAACCTCTGTAAGACTTAGGTTAACTGGGCAGTTTTCAGGTCAAAGAATGGAAGCCCTTAACCAAATTTTGAGTGTGCACACTATAATGGATAGGGTAGCCATTGATCCTGCAGGTCAGCTATGATGTACCCAGTTTCAGCATTAGACTAGTTGATGAGCAACTGGCTCCGATCTGGATTACAAGATTGCCAATAAGGCCAATCTTATAGCACGTGCAGCTGTAAGAATCCCAAAGTATATATTAACAACTCTTATTCGAGAAGTTAACGCTAGCTCTAACATCAAACAAGTAAATGAGGCCAAACATCCAAGGAGCTTCAGATTTGGATACCTTCCTTTCACCATTAATGGGAATGTGCATACTCTGTATCCGCACCTTTTTCTTTTCAGACCACTCACTATTTAATTACTGTTAATCATCAAACTTTTAATTCCAATCCACAGGTGCAATCTACTTCCAAATTTAACTTCAATCACATATTTCTATGCTTGATTGTACATTCCAAAACTATTCCATCAAACATGACTCACTGTGGCAGCTAAGCTCAATTGACTGTACTTTTACCTCTGACTCAAAAGGCTCTGTGGGTTCAAATTCCACTCCAGGACTTCAACACAAAAATCAAGGTCAAAATTCCACTGCAATACTGAGGGAGTGCTGCCATGTTATAGGTAACATACTTCACTTGAAACAGGAGGAAACATCACGTGCACGGAAATTATCTCTTGGCATTATTTTGAAGAACGAAAACAAACTTATCCCTGGTACGTTGGATAACAGTCATCCCTCAAACACCCGAAAAACAAACTAGCTGATCCTCATCACATTGCTGCTTGTGATAACCTGGTGTGCGCAAACTCAGTTTCAAACACTGGCTTACTGTAAACAGTGATTTTGAAGAAGCAAAAAAATAGAAATTGAAAAATGGCATTTTGTTAAAGAAAAACAACATTTTTCCAGCAGATAATTTAAGAAAACTGTTGTACCGGGTTCAAGGACTGACTGTACAGTATCAATGAAAGTTCATCTAATTTAAAATCCAACTTCAGTGTTGTTTTAACTCTGAGAGGTTTGTGTGTTTCTACAACAGCTGCTGTTACCACAGTTCTTCCTAAAGAAGAAAAAGAAATATTTTTAGTATTGAAATGATCTTAATATTTATGCAAAGATCTTTCTCCACAGATTTTATTTCATCATTTTCTTGCAGCAGTCAACAAATGGTATCAATGAGAAAGTAAAATGGCACAAAGCAACCAATTTGGTCTAAAAATTCACTCATTGCATAATGTCCTCCATGAAGAAACCCTGTTATCATTGCTATAGCTGTGAAGAAGAGGAATTGGTGATGTGGTGGTAATGTCACTGGACTAATAATCTAGAGACCAAGTATAATTCTATTGATTAGGTTCAAATCCTACTGCAGCTGATAGAATTTAAATTTGTTTAATCAGGAATTGGAACCTAAAAGGACATGCTGTGTTAGGGTACAAGATGTAAGAGATCAAAAGACAGCAATTTCCAGCTTTCAGATGAAGTCCTAAAGTGGGAGAGTTTTCTGCAGAGAAGCTAGCATTCGAACAGGATTAGAAAGTGCACTAGTTCTTCTCAGATAATTGAATGTCTGCTCGCAAGCTTTCTGCTTGAATTGCAACACTGAGCTTGTTTGGAGTCTCCAATCATTCAGGAAGTCAGAAGTAGTCACTACTGGGTCTGCTGCCAGGACACTAGTGCTCAGACCCCTGGATGATGAATCACTAATGAAAAAAGTAGATTTTGTGTACAGGGAGTTTTGGGTCTCAGGGAAAGGAAGGCAGTGGTGTAGAAGTGAAGAATGGTGTGGCTAACAGAGGGCAGCCCCCAGCACAAGGTCTAGTCTCTTTGCCTTACATAAACTAATACAAATTAAGAGAAATCTGAACACCCCATCCCAAACTGACAGTTGTCCACCCTGATTTATCGGTCAAGTGGATCAACACTTTGTATCACTCCTGGAGCAGAAGTAATTGTATACCAAGAGAAATGAGACGCTTAACTAGTTGTTAATAGACTACTAAAGGACTTAATCAGTGGCTAAGCCCAACTTGAGCCTTCTTGCCGAGAACATAACTGCTCTGATGCAGGAAAGGGGTTCAGCATTACCCTGACTCCAACTTGCCCAATATCTGCCCTCCCATCATTGTTCCCTTCCATTTATTGGAAGGGGAAGATTGCACCTTACATGCCAAAAAATTCACTATTATTCCTGATGAGGATTTCACTGTCCACTTTTCTCAATTACTCACAGGATACGAGTGACACAGGAAAATGAATGGTGTTCCTACAGTTTGTTAGGTAGAGATATTCCTTGGCTTGTCTCTGCAATGATTACAGAATGGAGACAAATATTTAAGTTCAGTCAGTATGTTACTTGGAGGGAATTCTAGTGATGGTTGTGTTCCCACAATTTTACTGCTATTGTATCTCCTGGTATTTGATGTTATGAGACTTCATTCTAAGCTTGGTATTTCTGTTACACATACAGCATGCACTGTAGTCACAATGCAATGGTGATGACGCCAGCTTGTATGAGGGGGCATAACTACAAATTGAGGGGTGATAGATTTAAGACAGATGTCAGAGGTAGGTTCTTTACTCAGAGAGTGGTAAGGGTGTGGAATGCCCTACCTGCCAATATAGTTAACTCAGCCACATTAGGGAGATTTAAACAATCCTTGGATAAGCACATGGATGATGATGGGATAGTGTAGGGGAACGAGCTGAGAATAATTCAGAGGTCGGTGGAACATCGAGGGCCGAAGGGCCTGTTCTGCACTGTACTGTTCTATATTCTATGACTTAGACTTCCCAAGTCTAATGATGCATAAGATAGACCATGAACATGCTTATGTCTGTTGTCATAACTAGTTTTTCTACAATAGGTCACAAGTCCATTGTCAGAAGGACCTACATTCCACATCATGCATTGTTGCCAGAAGATTCGCCTGCCATTGGCATATCAAGAGAATTTTGCTGTTTGCCATTTCACCTGTTTGGCCACATTATGATTCAACATCCATGGATATTAATCTCTGGAGTGCTACCCAACTTGGAGCTCGTGACTCACAAGAATGAATATGACCCAATCACTGTGCATTATCGACCACTGTGCCACAAGACTACCATACTGGTGGTGAACTATGTAGTGAAGTGTACTATCAACTACCTTCATTGAGATGGTTTCTACATACACATAAGCAAATGAGGAATATTCAAATAACACATCACAAAGCAGTTCACTATTTAGCCTTCTCCTATATTTATATTCTTGATATAATTGGTCCACACGTTTCTAGTCAGTCGTGAAATCAATGTATCAGAGCAATGCTGATGATTTTGTTGATCATCACAAGATTAATCATTTTGCAATGAATCATCATTACATCACACTTAAGTGGCACAATTCTACCTGTCACTCATTAATCCATGCCAGGATGTTGCATGAGTCCTGCAGTGCTTTGGCAATGCTTTATTACACAATAACAGAAAAAGCTGGAGTAAAATTACATAATATTGTATTCTTTCAAGGATCAGTTGCCATACACTCCAAGATTCCCTTCAACATTGCTCAGTATTCTACTGCTAATGGTCAGCCATCTTCACAGTCAACCATCTTGCCCTAAGCGAACTACAACCCTCAAGCTGGAATTAATTCACATTTGAGAATCTCATCCCACCATCACTGGTCCTCAACCAACAACAGACAAGGCAACCGTAAACAGAAAGCCTGTTGCCTGTTTCAGAGGCTTGATCAAGGGCATGCGACCTGCAGTGAACTACTATGTCCTTACTTCCTCATTCCTACAGCATTAGTGAGCCCCTCCCATGGGTCCTGACCACTTGCACGCGCATGTAGCCTGGGTGTTTACTATCTACCATTCCCATGGTGATGTTGCTGCCTATGATGCTCTCAGCCTTAAAGACCTGAAACTCTTGAGGACAATGAGAAGGGCAAGTGAGCAGGTAGAGGTAGAGGCATTTACACCCAACTTACTGATCCCAGAAAACGCTTTCAAATTGGCCACTTAATGGTAAGTCTTCCCAAAGGTATGTAGAATGTTCTCTATGGCTTTCCAGCTGATGGGCAAGATTCCCATTGTCTAATTAAAATTCTGCCTCAAGAATCCAATATGCAGTATGAGGTTGAAATACGCACAGCCGACTGAGGCCTCTCTTCTTTGACAGGCATTACTGAAACAGAGGGGTTATTAATTTTCGAATAAGTGAAAATTCAGAACTTTCAAAAATATCAATCCCTTGCTACACTTCAATTTTAAACTGGTTTTCCAAATTATGCATCACTTAGCTCATTGAGCCAAATCTTATTTAAGTGGTGCATTAGATACTTTTTCCCTGTGTCCTTCAGCTTCAATAATAATTTTCTCTACAAGCTGGTAGCTGCAAAAGCTAACAGTGCAGAGGCCAATGAAGATTTGTGATCTTCAGGAACAATGTGGCCAACAGTGCATAATTTCAAAAGCCAGGAAGTAAAAATTTGGAAAGAAGTAAGTGAAGGCAAGAATGAATTCAGGTGAGTGAATTAATGTTAAGAAAGACACAAAGTGAATAAAAGATAGAAAGCACTGAAAATACTCAGCACAACTATGAAAATTACAGATGTTTTCAGGAGATAAAAAAAAGTTAAAACAAAAGGGTTACATACAGGATGAAAGCAGAAGAGTTTAAATGGTCAAGTGTTGATGGTTTAAGGCAAAAGAAAGAAGTTGTGACTGGCTAAAAATCTCAAGAGGTGTGAATGACAGAATCATGAACAGCTGTCATTTGTAAACCAAAATCAAAAGGGGAAGATAAATAAAACAAAATAGAGGGGCAGTTGCAGAAGTGGTGACCAAAAATTGTTGAACTCAATGTAGAATCCTGAAAGCTGAATCATCTTTAATCTGAAGACTGTGCTGCCCCTCAAGCTTCCATTAAGCTTAACTGGGACATCATAGAATGCCATGGACAATTAGGTAGGAACTGGAGAGAGGTGGAAAACTGACATTGTTTAAAAGCTGGATAATCATATTTTGTCAATGACTTTGAAAAGGTATCAACTGCTTTGGCTGCAAGTCGAATAAGGAACACATGAGATGAGGGATAATTTTATTCAACATGAGATGTAAAATTAATAATTTCAATATCGATGCAAAAAGAATGCAAACCTGCAGAACTTGGAGAAGGACTTGAACTATTCCTCTGAGCTTGTGCAGGTACAACTTCAACAGAATTATCACCCAAATTTTCATTCAGAGACTTCAATATGATGATCAGATCATCTTGGCTGAGTGTAGCCTATCAAAACATCAAATCAATACAAATGAAGAATAATACTTTTAAAAAGCATTAATCAACATCATGTCTATGAACAGCCGAGAGGCACAATTTATGTATATGCCTGCTTTGGCAGCAAAAATATATCTAAATCAAATAGATAAAATTTGAAGAATAGGCAAGAATGGCAAATGTTTCCTTATTCATGTTACAAATTTAGGATTAAATTGGTACACTGACACCCAAGGACTTCCAGTTTTTTAAAAAATATATTCAACAACTACTTCAGTCACAGTATACGTAGTGAGTTTAATACAAATATCCGTGTCATATGATCACAAGCCAATTTTAAATAAATTTTAAATGAAATTCCTCATAAAATCTCTACACATCAGTTGCTTTCCAAATACTTGTTTATATCTTTAAGAAAGTCATTCAATTGTAGCAACAGTTACATTTTGCATTACATAACAAAATATGTTCTATTGGAAGTTGTACAGAAAAACAGTTTAGTAAATCTTAGTTAGAACCAGAAAAGCATTCAAAATGCTCATGTAAAGGAATGGGAACAGGAACTAAGAAGAAAACAAAATAATTGTATTGAGTACTTAAGGGGTTGAGAGTTTGGTAACAGTTTGAAACCTAATTTGGGTAATTTATATCTGTTTTCTATTATTAGGAAATCTAATTCAAAACATAAATTTTGAAAAGATGCACTTACATGCAGAGGTTTTAGGGTTCCAAGAATTTTAATATCAGGAACCTCATGGTACCAAGCAGCAGCCAAATTGCGTTCAACAACAACTTCCAGATTAACAGGTTGAAGCAAAGAGATTTCAGACCGAAAAGCATCATTCTCAAATATTGTCCTGGTGAAATTAAAAAGTATTTGATTTCAAAAGTCAATTATGTTATGCAATCATTTTTTGTGAAGAGAATATATGAAACATAAAATGTTGGTAACAAAAATCTTGGCTCATTAACTAGACATTAGAAAACATTATTAGCCTTTCATACAATAGCATAAAAATTCCACAAATCTACTTTGTATTTAATAGATGTAAGTGAAAGTGACTTGGCCTTCTAAAAACTAACAAAAGATAACTTAGTGTGATTCCATCCTGTTTAATCATAACTGAAGAATCACTTGAAATTGCTTGACATTTTGCTCCCACATTATCACCTTTAGTGTTCCAAAGAATCTGCCCACTTCTATTTCCCATGCATATGCTACCACTTGGGAGCATCACCCAAAGAAACAGCATTAGTTTTCTCATTTTGCTGCAAAATCCAAATTCCACTCATTCACACTTCATTTGACTAATTCACTGTTGCTAAATTATCAGACTATTTACTCAAAATCTAGTATTTAACAGGCAGAATATTGGTAAGACTGAAGCCACTGAATATTGCTCCCCACTCCAAACTCTGCTCGTGAGCAAGATCTTACTCATTTGACTTAATATTTCATTATTTGGCTTAATATCATGCACTCTTTTATAACCTTGGATGCTTTCATTTAGTTGAAGGACCTATATATTGTTGATTTACTCTAATATTTTAAGATTAGTTTACTTGTAATTTATAACTAAGCTAATGCTACACAAGACGATAAAGCAATATTGTTAAATAATTTGACTTCGTGCACTGCTGAATGTTCCATCAACTTGAAAACTTCCTCAATGCCTAAATGAATGAATGACTCTTATTGTTCGTAATAAAGATTCCCACCAAGATAAGCTATTCCGTATAATTTGTTCAGCTTCAACATGCAACAAATTAGAAGTAGTAAGCATAATATTAAAATTAGAGCCAAGTTATTCGAGTTCCAATAGGAAGTTTTTGTTCCATATGCAGGTGGCAGAAATTTTGTATTTTTCCCAAAGACAGTGAAAGTTGAACCTTTCAGCTATAATTCTCAATTCATATCAATGACATCATGGGGCAAATCTCAAAACTCCTAACTTTAAACCGATTTGAAGACTAAGCTTGAAGGTTTTTTTGATAATGAAAACGGTTTTTGACAGTTGCAAAATAGATCATAAGAACTAAAAGAATTTTAAGAATATGATATGATGAGAATTGATGAAGTAGTTACATGCAGAAATGGAAGTTGCACGTATTTAAAGTTAAGTTAAAAATTTAGAGAACGAATAGGGAATACAGACAATAAAGATCTAATTGTTATTTTTTTCAAAAAATGATTTCTTGAAGGATATAAAGTCAGAGAATCAGAGGTTTTACAGCACATAAAGCTGCCCTTTGTCCCACTGTGTCCATGATTTAGAGGTGTTGCTGTTGGACTGGGGTGGATAAAGTTAAAAATCACACAACACCAGGTTATAGTCCATCAGGTTTTGAAAGTAAAAGTCCTTTAGAAGGGTCACTGGACAGGTAATATTAACGGTTTTCTCTCCATGGATGCTGCCAGTCCTGAGTTTCTCCAGCAAGTGTTTTTTTTTAATAGATCTACAATGCCTCCTTTGGGGCAGGCCTGCTCAAATACAAGCAAATCATATAAATAACAGGTGACTGACCTGCCTTCCTAAAAGGCACTGTCATGATATCAGGGAGGATATCCTGCTCACCAGGATTCCCTGGAAAATCAAGCCAGCAGCAGTGCTCCAGGAATGACATCCATTCAAAGACCAGGACTGCAGGATAATGCAGACCCTAGGCAAATGATGTCAGATAGGATTTAATAGGGTGTGGGCTGCAGGAGAAGGGAAAAAAAATCACAACAAGGTCTAGAGCGTGGCTTTCAGCAGATCTTCCAAGACTGGTTCCCTCAGTCAGGTACTAGAGAAACGGACCAAATACAAATTGCTGGCGAAACTCTTAAGTCTGGCAGCATCTATGGAGAGAAAGCAGAGCTCACCTTTTGCATCTACTGACCCTTCTTCAGACCTCACTTCAGAGGAAAGGTCACTAAACTCAAAACTTTCTCTCCACAGACTCTGCCAGACCCGCTGAAACTCTCCAGCAATTTCTGTTTTTGTTTCAGATTTCCAGCAACCACAGTTCTACATTTTACTTTACTGGAGGTAGGGCTGCAGGGAACTCCATGACATTAATTAGGCTAATATTTGCAATTATGTAAACAAAAACTTAGAACGACAAGGTGAATCTATCAGATACTACCAATTTGATCAGATCTTGATAGCAAATTGAATAATATTCAATGAATATCAGACAAAGTGTTATGAACAGAACAAATCCCATCAAAACATAGTAAGAAGATAGCCCTAGACCCCAACTTTTTTTATTTTTAAAAGGGAAATGTAAGGTGTTGTATTCCAAGTGCAATTTGATTGGTTAAACTACCAGGCTTGAGGCAAAACACACTTTGTTCTGAGACTATAATTAAAATACAGACAAAAGAATAAACTTAAAATAAAAACTGGAAATCAATTGGAATACTTAACAAGATAACATATATGTTTGATGATTAGATTAGATTCCCTACAGTGTGGAAACAGGCCCTTCGGCCCAACAAGTCCACACCGACCCGCCGAAGCGTAACCCACCCAGACCCATTCTCCTACATTTACCCCTTCACCTGATACTACGGGCAATTTAGCATGGCCAATTCATCTGACCTGCACATTTTTGGATTGTGGGAGGAAACCGGAGCACCCAGAGGAAACCCACGCAGACACGGGGAGAATGTGCAAACTCTACACAGAGAGTCGCCTGAGGCGGGAATTGAACCCAGGTCTCTGGCGCTGTGAGGCAGCAGTGCTAACCACGGTGCCACCGTGCCGCCCACAAACTACCACTGATTAGCTGTTCCAAGATAGTAACATCCCATAAACACCCTTGGCAGACCCAAATTCAGTAAAATAGATCGTCTCATGTGCAACATTTCTCCAGTCCAGGAAGAACAAACAAAGAGAAGATTCTGTGAGAAAGATACAGCTCAAGTATTTTGCTGAAGCATGGAGAGCTGTATAGCAGCTTCAAAATCTCAACAGTTACTGAAATCTAAAATAAGATCCTGGCTCTTTGGAAGCCTGACCCTACCCCTTCATCGGCGTTTGGGCAGGAGTCAAGCTACCTGACCTGTTGGGCATTTCCAGCACCACTCTAATCTTGCCTCTAATCTCCAGCATCTGCAGTCCTCACTTTCACCTACCCCGTCATGCTGCTTCAATTGTTGCAACTTTAAAAAGATAACAAAGACCTCACAAACTGTTTATTTTATTGGCTTAGAAGAGACAGCTCTGTGCCTTTGTCTCAACCCCTCTATTTTAAAACAAAACCTGGACAAAATACTCCTCCTAAAGCCATGTATCATCACAAAGGTATGATGCAAAACTAGAGAAGTGAAGAGAGTTTAGAAAGGAGCAAGGGATCTTATACAAAAACGAGCTGAAAATGTGTTGCTGGTTAAAGCACAGCAGGTTAGGCAGCATCCAAGGAACAGGAAATTCGACGTTTCGGGCCAGAGCCCTTCATCAGCCCTTTCCTGATAAAGGGCTCTGGCCCGAAACGTCGAATTTCCTGTTCCTTGGATGCTGCCTAACCTGCTGTGCTTTAACCAGCAACACATTTTCAGCTCTGATCTCCAGCATCTGCAGACCTCACTTTTTACTCGAACATCTTATACAAAAAGCAATGGTATATCTAAGAATAGGGACAAGAGGGAAATAGTAATATGAGAATATGGCAGAGAGAAAACCTCAGAAATAATCAACAATTAAGACTAGATGTCACAAAGATAGCAACAACACACAATTAAAGGTTCATAGCAAAGTAAATAAATTAATTGCACACATTGAAGCAAAAAAAAAGAAAAAGAAACTGTAAGCCATGATGGAGACATTCAGGATGACAAGATTTGGGTGTTGAATATTAAGGGGTATACGACATTCAAGAAAAATATGAAGCTAGGTAAAGGTGAAAGGATAGCAATGCTAATCAAGGATGGCATTTGTGAAATAATTAGGCACATCCTTGGCTTAGAGGTTCTGTATGTGTGATCAGTTTGGGTCGAGAAGAAGGAGAATAAGTCACAGTGGGAGGGGTTTATGGGCCCCTAACAATAATCAAATTGTGGAACAAAATATACAAGAAGAAATATTGGGTGCTTTGATACAGATACTGTAATAAACATGGGTGACTTTATATATGAATTGGAAAAAAATCAGCAGTAGTAACATGGATAAAGAATTCACAGAATAATTTCAAGATAGCTTCTTAGAACAGGTTATGATGATTTGGTATTGTGACAGATTAATTGATGACTTCAAAGTTAACCATCCCTAGGTAGCAGTGACCACATGATTAAAATTTTACTTTCGGACTGAAAAAGGGAGAAGATTGGATTTCACAATAACATTTTGATGGGAATCTGGAATTCATAATACAACTGATCAGCCATGTTCTTACTGAATGACTGAGCAAGCTTCTTTATTATATGTTCATGTGATGTCAGTTTGCTTGTCATGCTCCCAGTGCATTGAGAGGCCCACCCATACTGGGATAATAACAGCACCAGTCGGATGTGGCCCCAGGCAGCTTTCTGTCATGAGCTTAAATCAGCCCAGAGGTACAATACAGCAGAGTCCCCATGTGCCACTATCATGCCTAATTAAGTGCCCTCCCTGTCTTCAAACTGATCACTGGAGAAGGCTTAAAATAGCATACTAGATCAATGTTTACGTAAAGATTTATAGCTCGGGTGTCAGGTGCTGTAGTTCTGGGTAAGTTCGCCAAGCTGGGAAGTTGATTTTCAGACATGCAAGGAAATAGGAATCCTGTACCAAACGCTTAAGCACTACCTATGAACAACTGCAATTCTTACATGGATGTCAAAGGAATCAAATATTACCACCCTATGTCAGATCAACAACTCACATCAACAACCCACAAGCCAGAGAAACAGTCACGACAAATTGGTTTTGGGATGATCCAGGTTATGGTTACAGATGCACATAACAGATTACATAGGTACAGACAAGAAACTGTGCAGCAAAAATCGTTAATTTCAAAATCAATCAGAAGTGGACTGTGACAATCAAACAGGCCATCACCATAGGACAGAACAGAACCACATATAGAAAGAGAATGGCACTACAATACAAAATGAGTACGCTAGCCAACAGCAGAGAAGACAACACACAGACACCTGGATAAGAAACCTCTCCAACAGAAACCTTACAGACACAGAAAAAGCGGTACTAGCCAAGGGACTCAAGTATAACCACAGGAATGCAAAAACAACAGACTTCTTAGCTGCAATACAATGTACACTCAGAAGTAACTGACTAAACAAAGAGACACCGCAAACAGTCAGACAAACCAACATACCCTCACTAGCAAAGAAAAGACAAATGAACAACCTCAACACCAAAGAGACAGAAGCCCTAAAAACACTCAAAAACTACAAAAAACATAACCATAGTACTACTGGATAAAGGCAGAATGACAGTCATTCTGAACAAGACCACACATATTCAGAAAGCAGAGAAACCACTTGCAGATACCGACACCTACCTACAGAGGGAGTTTGACCCCATGCTGCAGCTAACTAATACGCTAATGAACACACAAAAAAAACCTACAAAAAAAAGACTAATAACCAGGATTGACCTACAAAGGATGAAACCAAAAAGCAACAACACCCCAAGATTTTACAAAACTACCCAAAGTACACAAACCAGACATACCACCTAGACCCATTGCGGCACTTCCAGGACTCCATCACATAAACTGAAACATCTTATCAGCAGATCCAAACACTCCATACAATCATCACAGGAATTTCTATACATCAAAAACAAACATAGCAATGGTCTCATTTGATGCAATGGTCTCATTTGATGTAATGGCACTGTTCACTTCAACTGACAAAACTCTAGCCAGAGACACAACAGCCAACCTCCTCAACAAGCAGAAGAGAGAACAGTTTCCACACTGTAAGTAATCTAATCTAATCTAATCTAAAAATAACAGGGAATCTCTCAACAAGGCCTGCATACGCAAAGTACTAGACCTGTGCTTGATGACACACTTCACTTCAACAAGCAAATATATGAACAGATCAATGGGACGTCTATGGGCTCAGCCATCTCCGAGCTCATAACAGAAACAGTGTTGCAAAGATTGGAACAAACAGCCCTACCACAAATACAACTCAAAATCTGATTCAGATACATGGACAACACTTTTGTAGTTATTAAGAGAACAATGATCGAGAACACACGTTGGATTATCAACACCATGCTCACAGGGATCAAATTTACGAGAGGAGGAGGAGACCAATAACTAACTCCCATTCCTGGATGGGATTGTAGAAAGAACACAGAACAGTGAATCCAGTACAAGAGTGGACAGAAAAGCCACACACATGGACCAGATCCTGAACTACATAAGCAACTACCTGAATACACAAGAGAAGCTGCATTAGGACCCTGTTCAAAAGGGCTACAATACACTGCAGTACTCCTGACCTACAAAGGGAAGAACACCACCTCTACAGAGTCTTCACCAAGAACAGATTCCCCACAACTTCATCCGCAGATGCCTAGCAAAGTATGACGAGGACATGCCATGACCCAATACACTAGCCACACTGCCTTATATAAAAAATGTTTCGGAACAGCCAGGCTTCTCCGACCACTCAGATTCATGTCAGCCCATAAACCACTAACCATGCTCAGACAATTCGCCAGAACAAAAGACCCTATATCCATCATGTGCAAAACTAACATAATTTACAAGATTCCATGAAAAAACTGCACAAAACACTATATAGGATAAACAGGCAGGCAAGCAATCCACATCGACGAACACCAACTAGCCAGTAAATGCTAGTGTTTAGACCAGCTGTCCAGAGTAGCCATACACACAGATGACCAATGATCACAAATTCAACTGGGACAACACGACTATAGGATAAGGTAACAGAGGGCAGCCAAAGAATTCCTAAAAGTATGGAACTCATCCACTGACTCCATCAACAAGCACATAGATCAAAACCCAACATACCAGTCATTACAACGAACAACCGGAACCAGCAGGAACGGAACCAAATAATTTCCAGAAGAGACAGTACTGCAGCATTTCACAGGCAGATCCAAAGCACTGAGGATGTCACCTTGACAGGAGACGAAAGGTCTGCAAATCAACTTCCCAGGCTCATTGAACATACCCACAACTACAGTGTAGTAGATATTTATTTCTGAATCATTTACTAATATTACAAATTTAATCATTACTCACAATATTCAAGCAACTTTATTACTACTTTATTATCATGACCCCGTAGAAGTAATCTTGGCTATGAATCAAGTTTTCAAGTTAACATCAAGCCAGCATTCACAAATCTAGAATAGATTCCAGTAGAAGCTCATCAAAATTATTTTTCAGGCTAAAATGAAACTTTACATAAATGTTGCCCATCTGTAAAGACTGTGATACAGCTTAGGTATTAGTTAGGATTTGGATGCAGTAAACATAAACATGACCTTTATTTTATAAATGGACTATAAAGATTCAAAATATGACCCATTCAAACATTAGGAAGCAGTCAAGTGTTCATAATATATAGTGTTGTATTACTTTATAAAAATTCTATAGAATTTCCATACCTGTACAGTTTAAGCTCACGTAACGAAATTTTCATGGAGTCAATTACAGGTGGGAGATTAGTGGAACCTTTTTGTTTTACCAATGAGAAACTGTTCTGAATAATGACAAAACCAAAGTCTGCAACAACAACATTTTTTGACACAGGAGATTGAGGTACAACAACAACGGGTGCATTGATGTGAATGTCAAGTTGCATTCTAGTGCTCCGTTCTGCAAGATCCTTCACGCCAGATGCTGCTTGGACAGTTGCCTCTGTGACAGCTTCTCTGGCAGCTTGGAAAATGTTTAAGAATGCCTGAAAAAGTGAGACGCTGTTGTTATAAACAGAAGCTAGGTGCACTGTATTGAAAAAAAAAATCCACAGTAATTCAAGCAAAATGTATGCTGACAATGAAAATAAAAAATTTTTAAACACATGAATGATGCAAATTCTGCACACTTCATGAGTAAATTTAAAATTTCCTCACCAATACTGATGACACAAACTTCTTTACAAAGATGACTTGGATACAGCCAACTGTCAATTGAACACAACTATCAACTACATCCATATTAGAATAGGCTAAACCTTCTGTCGCATCTACATGAGAGATTATTTTGAAGTTGAAGACCTCTTTTCCAGCAATGGAAACAGCCTTTGAAATAAAAAGAAACCTTAATGAAACACCAGGCTATTTTTAAAAATTGCAAAAACAAGCAAATAAAACCTGTTAAATTTTATGTCAATTAAGGAAGATATTACTGCTATACTTGTACAAAGCCAATGTGTACACAGGTACAGTTTTCTCATACCATTTTATGGTAGAGATGATAATCAATGATTAATGACAGATTGAAGCTATAGTAACCTAGCTTCCAGCTATCCCCAATAATGCAGAGGGTGAATAGAAAGATACTGTGTTTTAATACTGATTCATCAGAAATACCTTTTTGTATACTGCATCTTCACTGGAATCCAAAACTACAATATCCTTCAGCTTTGCTGTAACTTCTGATAAATTCTTCCTCAAAGCCACCTCAGCATCAAGACCTATCCAAATATAAATAATGATATTTCACACACACAGAATAATCACAAAAAGCATTGGTACAAATTTGCAAGTCATCCAGAACCCAATCCTACACACCAGCTATGTCCTCCATTTGTTTTATTCTGTCTGGGCTTAAATTTAAATTCTAACCGTTGCCATCTTAAATCAAAAAATAACAAATTTCATTTCAAATGATTCATCTTCCAAATTCCCATTACAGTTGTCCCTTCAAAAGAACGAACAAAATGAATTATATGTGCATCCTTGCAATCTGATGCACCATCTAATCACCCTAGTTTTGTGGAATCAATTTGTTTTCATCTTCCTATAACAAAATCTCACTCAGAAATGTTCTGTTTGGAATGTTTTGTTACAAACTCTGGAAAAAGGCTATCTTTAAATGTTTCAACAAATTCTGTAATCTTTAATAATTAAAAAATAATTCACAGGCAAACTGAATGGTCTTACCACATTTCCCTATGTTATAAAAATTTTGAAGTGCAACAAGAGGGGGTGAGAAGTTGTTAGCTAACAGTTGTTACCATGTTCACTTGCTATGAAACAACTGTAGAGTTATCTGTATTTGGTAAAGCTGACTGCAAAAAACAGTTGACCAGAATACTGGGAAATATATCTCTTTTCAAAGCTCTACTGAGCAATCTTCAATTTATACAGAATCACTTTCCAGACCAATGATCACACAGTTTAACACTTCATACAAATTATAAATCTCTTCCCAAAATTGACCGAGTTGATCTTAATCCATAATTTAATTAATATTCATATTTATTCAACGGTAGCAGCTCGAGACACAAGATTGAGTTCAAGTGTAAGTAAAGCTTTAGTGCACAAATCTCAGCCAACACCTGCGCACAGGATTGAGAAAGCCACTGTTCAAACATGGCATGTGTAATTTATTAGCCGTTATGATGCACGATTCTTTTGCATTCTAATTTGCTGAAGTTTGAATGCAGCTGACAAGAGAATAATGGCATCCAAGACTTCTATAAAGCTGGAGATCAAGTTTACTTCACAACCAATTAGGTTTAGGGAACAGCAGAAACTATCTGAAAAGATTGTTGAATCAGCACAGGTAAATAAAATGGAGATAAATAAAGGAAAGAAGTAAAGAGATGGAAAGAAGTAAAGAGATGGAAAGAACGATTTATTGAGAGTAAAATGGAATGGAAAAGGAAAGAAAAATATCTTAGATTACAAACTAAATTATAACACTAAAGTAAATCCAGATCATCCTTGGAGAAAGTGCATGCCTTTGCTGAATAAGGAAATGGTTAAATTTTCAAGTTGTGCGATTTTAAATTGGACTGTAATTTGAGATTGGTTCCAAGAAAAATCAAAAGTTTTAAAAATTTTGTAGCTTCAAGTTTTGAGCAGGCCTATTTTCAAAGGGTGCCTTGAGTGCACAGCCTCATTAAGAACCAGCTGAAACTGGCACCTCATTTAGAGAGTAAATTAATCCAATCCAGCATAGACTTTCAATAAAGTTGAGGAGTTAACTGGATGAAAAAGCATTTATAGACTTCAAAGTGAAAGTACGTTCTTCAGGTCTTCAGTATTTTGTTTTTGTCTTTTTAAAAATATCTAATTAGATACAAGACTGATATTAGTGCATTAAAAATGGGAAATAATAAAGTGTAAAAACAGCAGAGATATTAGAGCAAGTTTAATTAATAAGTTAATTAAAAATGAAGGAGAAAGTAGATCAGATGGCATGTTGCAGCTGTAACGTGTGGGAACTGCTGAACACCAAGGTGATCCAAGTGTAGCAAATGTTTGCAGCGTGAACAACTAAGGATCCGCATTGAGGAGTTGGAGTCTGAGCTGCAGACATTGTACATCATCAGGGAGAGAGAAGGTTATCGAGACACTTTGTTCCAGGACGCAGTTACACCCTTTAAATTAAAGAGTTCAAACTTAGTCTGTGATGAAGGACAGGAGAATGTGACTGTCGTTGGTTTGAGCATAGGAACTCGAGGGACAGCTCTGTGGAGCCTCAAACCATACAGTCATAGAAATAGCAGTGAGACAAACTGATCACAACACCACATAACAGGGAACCATTCATGGAAGACAAAGAAGTATTAACAGAGATAGGGTAGTGGCAGGAAATTTTGAAGGATATAGCCATAAATGCAGCTATAAGCTTGAGTTGGAAGGCTATATTTCCTGCTTGGTCCCAAAGTTAAAGATATCTCGTTGAGGCTTATGAAGAACTTGGAGTGGATTCAGTTAAAAATCACACAACACCAGGTTATAGTCCAAAGGGTTTATTTGGAAACACTAACTTTCAGAGCGCTGCTCCTTCATCAGGTGATTGTGAAGGTTAAGACCATAAGAGACAGAATCTTTAGCAAAAGATTGCAGTGTCATGCAATTTAAATGATATATTGAATAAAACTGGATTGTTGTTCAAGCTTTCATCTTTTAGAATGGATTGCAAGCTTCCGTTCATTAATATGTAAACCCCAGCACTTCTTTTAAGTCTCCTTCTCAAAATAACCCAAGGTTTTAAAACAAAACGTGTGAGGTTTGAGCCTGTCTGTATCCCAATTTTTAGTCAAACTGGTTCTATTTCCAAAGTAGGATTTATAAAACATGATATGGATTAATTGCCTGCTGATTTTGTGTCTTTTGAGCAAAATAAAATATATCCGCAAATGCAAATTCACCCCATAGACTTACATTTGTGTCAATGTGAGTGTGTCCATAAGAGAGCGTTGCATGCTTGGTACAGTGCGTGTGCAAGTGTGACAGAGCATAAGCCTTGAGAGGGTGTGTGCATGCATGAGAGACGGGGTCTGTGCGAGTGTGAGAGTATGTATGTATGTGAGTAAGAGCGAGTGTATAGTATAGTGGGGTCACCGGTAGTGTCACAGGAACCCGTTTTGGGGCCATTCTCACGGGTACCAAACTTGGTTATCAGCCTCTGCTCAGCCACTCTGCGTTGTCGCCTATCCCGAAGTCTTCCTTGGAGGATGGTCACCTGAAGATCCAAGGCCAAACATCCCTGACGCTGAAGTGTTCCCTTATCTGCAGAGAACATCCCTGCCTGGCTATTGTTGAGCAGTGACCATTCATCTGTTGTCGTAGTATCTGCTTGGTCTCGCCAATGTACCATGCCTCGTGGCATCCTTACCTGCAGAGATAGAGAATGTTGGCCGAGTCATATGAGTACCTGCTGAGTACACGGTGGGTGGTGTCGCCACAGGTAATGGTAGTATCCATGTCGCCACTCTGACATATCTTGCAGTGGTTGACATAACAGGGTTGTACGGTGTTGTGGTCGATGGCGTCCTGAAGGCTAGGCGGTTTGCTGCAAACAATCGTCTGTTTAAGATTTGGCCGTTGTTTAAAGGCAAGAAGTGGAGTCGCAAGGAAGATCTTGGTGAGATGCTCATCCTCATTGATGTGTTGCAGGCTGCACAGAACATGGCATAGTTTTTTGGTGTCCGGGAAGTACTGGACAACCAAGGGTACACTATCAGTTATAACCAGTGTCAGTGTCCTGAGGAGGTCATCATGGTTTCTCACTGCGGGACGTTGGAACCGTCAATCGTTGAGTTGAGCATTGTACCCTGTTCTTATGAGGGCATCCTTGAGCACCTTCAGGTGTCTGTCATGTTCCTCCTCATCTGAAAAGGTCCTGTGTATGCATTGGGCTTGTCTGTGGGGGATGGCTGTTTTAATATGTTTAGGTGGAAACTAGGGAAGTGAGCATTGTGAGCTTATCTGTGAATTTGCGGTAGAGTGAGGTACTGAAGTGCCCATCCTTGATGGAGATGCATGTGTCCAAGAATGAGACAGATACTAAAGAGTAGTCCATGGTTAGTCTGATGGTGGGTTGAAATATATGTCTATAGTGTGAATTTATATTTGCAGATACATTCCATTTCGCTCAAAAAATGCACAATCTTCAGGCAGTCAATACATGTAATATTTTGTAAATTCCACTTTTGAATCAATAAACTTGTTGGACTATAACTTGGTGTTGTGTGATTTCAACTTTGCCCACCCCAGTCCAGCACTGGCTCCTGCACATCTTGGAGTGGAAAGGTAGACTTTAGGTTGTTGTCATTCATTTTAATACTAATGACAAGGGTCTGCTGAAAGATTCTGAACAGTGAGGAACTAAACTAAAATGCAGAACCTCCAAGGTAATACTGACAGGATTACTACCTGAACCATGGCTGAATGGGCATCATGCATGTAAAGGAATTAAATATGTGGCTGAAAGGTTGGAGTAGAAGGAATGGGTTTCGGTTCATGGGGCACTTCCATCAGTACTCAATTAGGAGGTAGCTGTTCCATTTGGACAGCCTTCACTTTAACTGTACTGGGACCAATGAACTGGCAAATTGAATAGCTAGAACTATTGTCAGGGCTTTAATCTAACTGGGGCTGGGATATAAGAGGTTTGGCAGAAACTTTAGACTTGCAAATCAAAAGAATTTGGCACCATTGCAGGGCAACTATTTTGACAGTCATACCCAAAATGGAACAGAAAGGAGCAGAGTTTATGCACATTAAAAAAAGCAACATAGGGACAAAGGGGGAACAACGTAATAAGGCAAAATTAATGGGATTTAGATTACAATGCGCATAGTATTTGGAAAAACATAGATTAATTAGTGGCACAAACATAAGTTAACAGTAATGATCTTATAGCCATTATGAAAATGGTTATGAAAAGATCAAAGTTGGGGTATGTGACCTTCCAAAAGCACAAGTAGTAAGGAAAGGCTAGTAGCGTGACCATTTTTTAAAACATGAGATGGAATTAGTATATTAGTAAGAAATTATCTTGGATGTAGAATCAAGGGAAAGACAACACTTGTAAAGCCGCCCCCAAATAACAGTAGCTGTTCTATAGGACACAGAGGACAAAAACCCAGAAGATAACAAGGCTATGTAAATAAAAGGCAGCACATTAATCTTTGATGGCTTTAATCTTCGTATATATTGGGAAAAATCAAATTGGCAGAGGTAGTCACAATGCAGTAATCAAAGAGCATTCAGAATAGCTTCCTAGAACAATGTGTTGTCTGTAGGAATCAGGTTATTTTGCATCTGATAATTAGACTACTTACAGTGTGGAAACAGGCCCTTCGGCCCAACAAGTCCACACCGACCCGCCGAAGCACAACCCACCCATACCCCTACATTTACCCATTACCTAACACTATGGGCAATTTAGCATGGCCAATTCACCTGGCCCACACATCTTTGGACTGTGGGAGGAAACCGGAGCACCCGGAGAAAACCCACACAGACACGGGGAGAACGTGCAAACTCCACACAGTCAGTCGCCCGAGTCGGGAATTGAACCCGGGTCTCAGGTGCTGTGAGGCAGCAGTGCTAACCACTGTGCCACCGTGCCGCCCATAATGTGCAAAGAAACTGGTCTAATAAATTTTGTCAGAATGAAAGATTCCTGAAGGAACAGCAGCTATACCATGGTACAATTTAGCATCTGTTTGAGGGTGCATAATGTAGGTTGGTCACAAGTGTACTGAATTTAAATAAGGGCTAAATACATGGAAATGAATATAGAATTAGCTGGAACCAAGTGAAAAAAAGAGTTTAGCAGTAAAAATAGTTAAGGAACAGTGGCAGACTTCTATTTAAAAAAAGACACAAAGCAACAGTATGTCCTAATGAGAACAAAAGATTCCATGAGAGGGATAAACCAATCATCGTTAACCAGTTAAGAATAGTATCAACTTGAAAAAGAAATCATGGAATGTGCTGAAGATTAGTGGCAAATCAGGGAATTGGGCAAGTTTTAAGAGTCAACAAAAGATGATCAAAATTTACTAAAGAGGGAAAAAATAAACTGAGGGAAAAATTGTATATAACAAAGCACAATAACTTTTTTAAATATATAAAATGGAAGAGAAGAACAACAGTGAACAGGTCTTTTAGAGATTGAGGCTGGGAAATAATAATTTGAAGCTAGAAAAATGGCAGAAATGTTGATTCCTGCTTTCAATTTATATATTTGGGTTTCTTTGGGTTGGTGATGCCACTCCTGTGGTGATGTCATTTCCTGTTCTTTTTCTCAGGGGTGGTAGATGGGGTCTAACTCGATATGTTTGTTGATAGAGTTCCGATTGGAATGCCATGCTTCTAGAAATTCTCGTGTGTGTCTCTGTTTGGCTTGCCCTAGGATGGATGTGTTATCCCAGTCGAAGTGGTGTCCTTCCTTATCTGTATGGAAGGATACTAGTGAGAGAGGGTCATGTCGTTTTGTGGCTTGTTGATGTTCATGTATCCTAGTGGCTAGTTTTTTGCTTGTTTGTCCAATGTAGTGTTTGTTGCGATCCTTGCACTGTATTTTGTAAATGACATTAGTTTTGCTTGTTGTCTGTACAGGGTCTTTCAAATTCATTAGCTGCTGTTCTGGCTCCTGTATCTAAAGGAGGACATACAGGTGGTGCAGAGGAGGTCTAAAAGAATGATTCTCGAGATGAAGGATCACATGATGAGTTGTTGAGGACTCTGGGTCCGTACTTGTTGGGAGCTTAAAAGGATGAGTGGGGTCTCACTGAAACTTACAGAATACCGAAAGGCCTGGATAGAGTGGACATGGTGAAGATGTTTCCAGTAGTGAGAGAGACTTGGACCCAAGCGCACATAGTTTGAGTGAGGCGATGACCCTTAAAACTGAGAAAAGGAGGAATTTCTTCAGTCAGAGGATGGTGGATTTGTGGAACTCATTGCCACAGAAAGCTGTGAAGGCCAAGTCATTGTGTGTATTTAAGACAGAGATAGTTAAGTTCTTGATTAGTCTGGGGATCAAAGATGAAGGGGAGAAGGGAGGAAAACAGTATTGAGAAATATGTTCTCAAATGGCATAGCAGACTCGAAGGGCTGAATAGTCTAATTCTACTCTTACATCTTATGGTCTAAATACAATAAATATCACTAGAGGAAAATTACTTGGGAAACAAATGGGGCTAGAAACCAGGAAGTTCTCTGGACCTGATGGAATACATCCTAGGATATTAAAAGAAGTAGCTGCAAAGACAGCAAATGCGCAGGTAGTGATCTTCCCAAATTTTAAGCATTATCAGAATGTCAAAGACAATTGGAAAACTACCAATGTAACCACTTATTCAA